>NC_134695.1:26388122-26988122 GCF_050947455.1 Rhinoderma darwinii
GAATAAGGAAGGCTATCACTCCATTTTGCAAAGCCATGCAATACCCTGTGGACAGCGCTTGATTGGAGCCAATTTCATCCTACAACAGGACAATGACCCAAAGCACACCTCCAAATTATGCAAGAACTATTTAGGGAAGAAGCAGGCAGCTGGTATTCTATCTGTAATGGAGTGGCCAGCGCAGTCACCAGATCTCAACCCCATAGAGCTGTTGTGGGAGCAGCTTGACCGTATGGTATGCAAGAAGTGCCCATCAAGCCAATCCAACTTGTGGGAGGGCCTTCTGGAAGCATGGGGTGAAATTTCTCCCGATTACCTCAGCAAATTAACAGCTAGAATGCCAAAGGTCTGCAATGCTGTAATTGCTGCAAATGGAGCATTCTTTGACGAAAGCAAAGTTTGAAGGAGAAAATTATTATTTCAAATAAAAATCATTATTTCTAACCTTGTCAATGTCTTGACTATATTTTCTAGTCATTTTGCAACTCATTTGATAAATATACAGTGAAGGAAATAAGTATTTGATCCCTTGCTGATTTTGCAAGTTTGCCCACTGTCAAAGACATGAACAGTCTAGAATTTTTAGGCTAGGTTAATTTTACCAGTGAAAGATAGATTATATAAAAAAAATACAGAAAATCACATAGTCAAAATTATATATATTTATTTGCATTGTGCACAGAGAAATAAGTATTTGATCCCCTACCAACCATTAAGAGATCAGCCTCCTCCAGACCAGTTACACGCTCCAAATCAACTTGGTGCCTGCATTAAAGACAGCTGTCTTAAATGGTCACCTGTATAAAAGACTCCTGTCCACAGACTCAATTAATCAGTCTGACTCTAACCTCTACAACATGGGCAAGACCAAAGAGCTTTCTAAGGATGTCAGGGACAAGATCATAGACCTGCACAAGGCTGGAATGGGCTACAAAACCATAAGTAAGACGCTGGGTGAGAAGGAGACAACTGTTGGTGCAATAGTAAGAAAATGGAAGACATACAAAATGACTGTCAATCGACATCGATCTGGGGCTCCAGGCAAAATCTCACCTTGTGGGGTATCCTTGATCCTGAGGAAGGGGAGAGCTCAGCCGAAAACTACACGGGGAGAACTTGTCAATGTTCTCAAGGCAGCTGGGACCACAGTCACCAAGAAAACCATTGGTAACACATTATGCCGTAATGGATTAAAATCGTGCAGTGCCCGCAAGGTCCCCCTGCTCAAAAAGGCACATGTACAGGCCCGTCTGAAGTTTGCAAATGAACATCTGGATGATTCTGAAAGTGATTGGGAGAAGGTGCTGTGGTCAGATGAAACTAAAATTGAGCTTTTTGGCATTAACTCAACTCGCCGTGTTTGGAGGAAGAGAAATGCTGCCTATGACCCAAAGAACACCGTCCCCACTGTCAAGCATGGAGGTGGAAACATTATGTTTCGGGGGTGTTTCTCTGCTAAGGGCACAGGACTACTTCACCGCATCAATGGGAGAATGGATGGAGCCATGTACCGTCAAATCCTGAGTGACAACCTCCTTCCCTCCACCAGGACATTAAAAATGGCTCGTGGCTGGGTCTTCCAGCACGACAATGACCCGAAACATACAGCCAAGGCAACAAAGGAGTGGCTCAAAAAGAAGCACATTAAGGTCATGGAGTGGCCTAGCCAGTCTCCAGACCTTAATCCCATCGAAAACTTATGGAGGGAGCTGAAGATCCGAGTTGCCAAGCGACAGCCTCGAAATCTTAATCATTTACAGATGATCTGCAAAGAGGAGTGGGCCAAAATTCCATCTAACATCTGTGCAAACCTCATCATCAACTACAAAAAACGTCTGACTGCTGTGCTTGCCAACAAGGGTTTTGCCACCAAGTATTAAGTCTTGTTTGCCAAAGGGATCAAATACTTATTTCTCTGTGCACAATGCAAATAAATATATATAATTTTGACAATGTGATTTTCAGTTTTTTTTTTTTTATATAATCTATCTTTCACTGGTAAAATTAACCTAGCCTAAAAATTCTAGACTGTTCATGTCTTTGACAGTGGTCAAACTTACAGAATCAGCAAGGGATCAAATACTTATTTCCTTCACTGTAAGTGTGAGTTTTCATGGAAAACACAAAATTGTCTGGGTGACCCCAAACTTTTGAACAGTAGTGTTTGTATGTATATATATATATATATATATATATATATATATATATATATATATATATATATATATATATATATATATATATATATATATATATATATATATATATATATAGAGAGAGAGAGAGAGAGAGAGAGAGAGAGAGAGAGAGAGAGAGAGAGAGAGAGAGAGAGAGAGAGAGAGAGAGAGAGAGAGAGAGAGAGAGAGAGAGAGAGAGAGAGAGAGAGAGAGAGAGAGAGAGAGAGAGAGAGAGAGAGAGAGAGAGAGAGAGAGAGACAGAGACATATATGGTAAAAAAAAACAAAAGCAAAAAAAAATAAAAAAATAAAAAAAACTTACCAAGAGATGGAACCTCAGATTTGCTAAACAACTCTCTCCAAGAAGAATCAAAGAACAAAGATGCATAGCGAGAATCCAAAGAGGATATATATTTACATACAGGATGAGATCCTGCAAAGGAATAAAAAGACAAATGAACATTCAACAACCACGAGTATAAATGTAGAACACAAGAAAAAAAATGTATTTAACAAAAACAGGGCTCAAGAGAACTGTTATATTCAGTGACAATATAATCATACATCCGGATATGTGATAACTGACATGAAATTAAAATGAGAAATACATAGTCAGTGGTGATACGAACCAATAGCTGTATATAAGTTTGTAAAATGTGTAGTAAGCAGAGTACAGTGCAATGGTTAGTTAGAATGTCACATTAAACAATTACATCTATCCATTAATTTGGCACAAGTCTCACTCACCTAACGGAACTAAAAGAAAGCGCAAGTACCCCAACCAGTCAGGGGTTCGTCCTGCAAGGTTTGTAACATATGCTCCAAGCAGAAAGCTGAGAAAGGGATGCCCTCCCATACAAACAACTTTTAAAGGACGGGGTGGTCCTGGTGCCATATGACAGCTGCAAACCAAAAACACAATATTGTTTAATATAAAAACCATGGTTAAACATATACGGTCATAACGGAGAGGCAAAAGCAAGTAATACATGGTCTCACAATGTGTGATGCTCAATATATCTACGATAATAAATCAACAACTGTAATTGAACGATTCTTCTGTACCCATCCAAAATGTGTTCAATTAACTTCTCTGAGAACAACAAAAATCCTGTGTGATTCAAATTGCATGAAAATCGTATCAAGAAACTTGAGTCGCAAAGCATTCTCACAGCTGGAGATGCACAACACAAACTTTCTTAATATATGAATATACTCCAGGTTGCATATCATGCGACTCATTTGAAAGGAGAATAATATTTTACATAGTACGGTCTTCTTTTAAATGTCAAATTAGACAAAGGGAACCACAAAGAGCAGAATTGCTGTTTTCAAAAACGGCATTTAAAGGAACACCCAAGGCGAAACTTATACATTGTGTTATGCCCAGTCCTACATAGAGGTAGGTTTTCCAATATCAACTACTTTGTTTCAGATTCTATCATAGCCTCTCTTTTGGATTTAAATGAAGACAATAGGTCTAAAGGCTCTTTTACACGGGCCAATTATCGGGCTAACAGTCGTTAATAGAATGCTCATTGCCGATAATTGCCTTGTGTAAACAGGGCAGCGATCAATAGATGAACGAGCTCGTTCATCTGCTGATCGTATCGTTTTAAAAATGAAAAATGTTATCGCTGTCGGCAGCACATCTCCCTGTGTTAACAGGTAGACGTGCGGCCGACATGATAATAATGTATGGGGACGAGCGATCGGAGTAACGAGCGCTCGTCCCCATAATAGCTCCTTGTGGAAGGAGAAAACGAGCGCCGATAAAGAGCTGTCTTGTTGATCAGCGCTCGTTTACATGGCGCTCGTCTACATCGGTGCTAGTTTACACGTGTAAGAGGAATTTTACCATAAAACCTCTCCCATTATATGCCATATTAGCTGCCTTCACACTGACCAGCACCCCAACGTGTGCTTCACACCTGGCAAAACGCACACTATGGTGCTGGTCAGTGTGAAGGCAGTTAATATGGGATATGGTGGGTGAGGTTAACTTTTATGATAAAATTCTGATTTGTATTTGCTTCTGTCTAGCTATTATGATGCATCTTGTTATACATTATAAATGTATTTGAAGTTGGCATGATATATATTTTTTGTTTCTATATACTAGGATATCACCATCATTATTGTCCTGCCTTATGTAAATACACTGTCCTGTTTTGTGTGAAACTTTTTGCACGTTGTGTTTTATTGGGAGTTTTTAAAAAATGGTTTGCACAACTATTTGTGTAAAATTAATACAAATATATATATTTTTTTTGCTACATTGATTGATTGTACTTACTGTATAGCATTGAGGGAAATAGTATCGGTTTTCTGTCGGTTATTGGTTCCCATATGCAAGGATTATGATTTACTAGATAGACCTTATTAATGCTTATAGTATTCTTTGTTTTGGAGAAACTCATTAGCATAAATCTAAAATTGCTCATAACTTGCTCAAAAATTATTGTTTTTACAAATAAAAACCACTGCTGTTATCTACATTACAGCGCCGATCACATTATGTACAAGATAGGGCACTTATAATGTGGTGACAGAGCCTCTTTAAACGTATACGTCTGGAAGCTCCAGTGACGGAATGGTCAATATATGGACAGTTTATTACTGGAAATTCACAGGTGATCTCCCTCCTGCTTGCATCTCCACTTCACACAACAGCTTTGGGGGATCTGGCACTGTCGGTGCCAGATACCCGAAGTCTGTTGTGTAAGGACGGGATAGGCTTCACCTGAGGTACAAACTGCAGTATGGCCGGGAGTAGCGGAGGAGTGTCCTGGGAGTCGGAGGAGGCTTCACTCTCTCTGAATGCTATATATGGGAAGAGCATGAGTAGTCCCTGGGGAAGCTCCTGAGGTCACGGTCCATATATGGACCGTGACATCAAGAGCTTTCCCGGGGCTGAAGACCCAGGCAAAACATCAGGACTTCCTGGCTGTGGGGAATCTCTGACCTAACTGTCCATATACGCACAGTTCCGTCAGGAGCTTCCCCAGGACAAGGGACTCCTGATGCTCCACATGGGGAATGCGGGCCATAGGACGTCAAGGGCTTTCCCAAGACATGAGTCCCTGGCCAGAGCGCTTGCAAAACTCCGGCCAGGGAATCCATTGGGGAGAGAGCCAGCAGGCAGGAAAGTGCAGCACTGCATACATTAAAGCAGTCCTGCACACGCTGCAAACTTTTATATACGTGACAACTGCACGGGGCATCGGCAGTTGAACGTTTATAGCCGTATGGCTAACGAGAAGCGGTTATAGCTTGGCTAACGTGACGAGGTTATAGTTTACCTAACTTTTCAGAATAAACTCTCATATGGGTGTACATGAAGTATTACCCAATTATATGACTTGTATTCTGCATTTTTCAGCAGTTTTGCTATCTGCAGGCTCTATCTTTAAGGTGAAATATGGGTATATATGGATAGTGACTTCAAGGGCTCCTCTGGCAGCGGAATCTCTGAGAACACATCGTAGAATTTAGATTTGTCTCCCATAAGAAGGCTATTTCGCTACCGATCTTCCCCTGCTTGTCTATTAAGGTAACCAATACGGGTTTATTCTAAAAAAAACTTTAGCTGTCTGGGGCTCTCCCATAGTGTTTAGGGCTATTTTAACTACAGTATGGTCAGATATACCGTTCCTTTTATAGTCCATTCTTGGTATGCCCTCCACAAATTCCGAAATAGTCAAAACCATATCGATACGGGACATTGACTTATAGTACATATGTTGTGCTATAACACGAGAAGACCTTTCTAGGGCCATATTTATTTCTCCATACGTCCACAAATCCGGTCTCGTTACAGAACCTAGCAAGAGGGGACGTTCTGGCTAGAGATGTATGGTTACCTTCCAATCCTTTAATCCTGTCCAATTGTTCCTCCATTACGGAGTTAAAGTCCCCTATAATTAATACAGGTCCTTTATCAACCTTGTTCAGAAACAGTAACACCTGGTTCAGAACATCTGGTTTATAGGGTGGAGGGATGTATACAAAAACTAGTGTACAATTAATCCCCTCTAATTATTCCCCTTTATTATCTGGAGGATAATAAATCTTCCTTCCTTATCAATCTGGGGTGTAATAATATAAAATTTAATCTGATTGTGCACATATACACTCACTCCCCTAGAATATGTTGTATGGACCGAGTGGCACTCTTGTCCTGATCATTTTCTCCCAGCCCGATCAATGTTTTCTCCTATTAGATGGGTCTCTATAAAACAAATTATTGCCGGGAGATGGCGGTTAATAGTATCAAATATCGAGCATCTCTTTATCCTATCCCCTATTCCCCTGAGGTTCCAAGCAACTAATTTAACCATATCTTTGGTACATCGTATTGAAATCCTGCCTAAATAAACGTTTAAAATGTCTTTATTATATAGTATTTAAAATAGGGCACTCATGCCAATATATACTGTGAATAGGCGTTTGGCAAAACAGAGACACAGTTCCCTGATCAGGTATAAGAATAAGGTAATGATTGGTACACCTTAGTGTCGATACAACACCCGACAGGAGTAGTGATTCACACCACTCATCCGTTTGCCGCAACGATACAAAGTAGCTCAGTCCAATATGAATGTTCCACATGCACCGATACTATGTGCACCAATTGAAACATGAACAGAGAACTAGCAAAAATAATAAATGTGGTCTGGTTGCCACAAGTAAGCAATTTTGAGCAATCTCAATCCTATGAACCACTCCTCCCCACTACACCCCATCCCCCTCCGTTACCATCCCACTTACACAGAAATGAGAAGCAACAAAAAAATGAAATAAACGTAGAACCATCGCAATACACAATATACTTTTACAATTGATAATGCTAAGAAAATTAGAGTCCATCTAGCCAGTCCACAGCTTCCTGAGGAGAGGGGAAAAACATAAAACCACCTTTATAAACTATTCATAATCTTGCCGGAAAGATCAGATAGAAAATAATATGCGCTTGATGAAATCGTAGCTTCACATCCTTGAAGCGACGTCTCTTTAGTCGTGTAGCCTGCGAAAAGTCAGGATAGATAGCAATCTGATTTCTGGTATATTCATATTTTTTAAGGTCTTGACTTTTCCCGAAGAATTATGTCCTGGTTATTAGAGTTCAAAATCTTGAGCATTATGGGGCGCGGCGGGCACCTGGTACAGGTTTTTTCCCTGGGACCTGGTGGGCTCGTTCTACAACAAATGAGGGGGATAGAAGATCTCATACCAGATCAATCAGCCAGGACTGGAAAAAGGATTCACAAAGCTTTCCTTTCTAGAACTTCCGGGAGACCGATTATACGTAGATTATTCCTCCGGGCTCTATCTTCAAGGTCAACTATTTTATTTTTTAGATCTTTATTTTCAATATGCATATTTGTGGCTTCTTTCATTGTCGTCATGTCTTTAATATGTCTCTTTATTTGCCCTTCTGCGACCCTCATTTTCTCACAAATTTTGCTTACTTCATTCTCCTCAATCTACAGGATTGCATATCGTGAGCCTGAAAGTTGACTCATCATAGAATCCTGTTCCTCCTCTCCACCTGTGACTTTCTGAGCTAATCTGGTCTTCATTTGAGGTGACTTCTAGAATTTCTCCATTTTGGAGATGGTGTCTGGCTTTTGCAAGCCTTTATCTTTAGCTTTTGGGGACATACCTCCACACCCCGATTTCCTATTGGCAGGTTTTGGTGCTATAAGCTCAGTGATATTAGCTATACTTTCCAAAGAACTATTATAAGATACACAGGTCTATTGTAGGGTATACAAGACAGCATTCACAGCCAGTCGATCCAAAAACAATGGAGTGAGCTAAGCCTAATATCAAAGGCTTCCCACAGGTCTGTTTATGGGGTATTTAATAGGTATTCAGAGTAAGACTCAGAGTGAAACCTACAGTGCAGAAAGTCTCAGAGAGTTGGCAGGGTTAGCATACAGTAGGAGCAAGCAGCTTTGTTACGGAGTAAGCAGCTTATTTGTATAGGATGTAGCTCAATGCCACTAAATGTGATTCAGTGTCATTCAATGTAACTAAATAATATGGGACTCGGACCTCTCGAGCCATAGAATCACAGGGCTATCACAATGGGTTCAAATTAGGACTCAGACTCAAGTCAATGACCCTAAGCACACATCCAAGACAACACAGGAGTGGGTTAGGGACAACTCTGTGAATGTCATTGAGTGGTCCAGCCAGAGACCTGACTTGAACCCAATCGAACATCTCTGGAGAGACCTGAAAATGGCTGTCCACATCCAACTTGACAGATCTTGAGAGATTTGCAAGGAAGAATGGCAGAAAATCCCCAAATCCAGTTATGCAAACCTTGTGGCAACATACCCAAGAAGACTGCTGTCTGTTATCGCTGCTAAAGGTGCTTCAACTACTTCTGCTACAAGTAAAGGGTCGTCAATGAAATATTTTAGATTTTCCTTTTCAATAAATTAGCAAAGATTATGAAAATTCTGTTTTCACTTTGTCATTAAGGTTTATAGAGTGCAGAATAATGGCAAAAAAATAAATGTTTTTAATTTAGCACAGGGCCTCAACATTAGGGATGCACGGTGCATCGAAACTTCGATACTGTTTCGATACTGTGCATCCCTAAACGGTTCGATACCGCTATTTCCTGTATTTCGATACTGAGCTGCGCAGCCGCACAGCTCAGTATAGTAATACATGAATGTATGGGAGCGCGGCTGCGGCTGTGTAATTCAGCCACAGCCCCGCTCCTGAGTCATGACATGTGCGCGCGGGGTCAGGATGATGCGATACGGCCAGCGCTGCACTAATGAGCGGCGGCACTGAAGACAGAACATGGCGGGCGCACTACAAAACACCCCCATGTTCTGTCCTCCGTGCCTGAACCGCCGCTCATTAGTGCAGCGCCGGCCGCATCACCTCATGCTGACCGCGCGCGCACTTCCTGTCAGGAGCGGGGCAATGGCTGTATTACACAGCCGCAGCCCCGCGCTATAACGGCGGAGATCAGAGAAACCTCTCATCTCCGCCGTTATTACCCTGAATGCTATGATCACAGCTGACTGCAGCATTCAGGGGAAAGTGAGAAGGGGGGATGCCCCTGGATCGCGTCACAGGGAATTCCTGTGACGCGATCGAGGGCCATACCATATATGGGCAGACAGCCCAGGGTCTATTGACGGACCCCAGGGCTGTCTTACCATATTTCATGTTAGGACATACCCAAGTATGTCCTAACAACTGCCTGTGTGCTATCCGTCCACAGGTTAATGTACTGGCCCATATCTGATATATGTCAGTACATTAAAGTTTAAAAATAAAGTAAAAACAAAGTATTGTTAAAATTTAAAAAAAAATCCACCTTCACCTTTTTTACAATAAACATTAAAATAAGTCTCAATACATAAAATATTCACACATTCAGTAATGGCGCACACAACAATTTTTATGCATCATTTATGATGTGTGCGCTGTAAAAAAATGAAATAAACACGGCTTTCATTCACTTATTAATGTGAGGAGCGAGGTGCGATGAATTTACCCTCCATGTTCCTCACATTAATAGTAATTAACCCCATCATGTACCTCGCACATTAACCCATTATGACAGAGAAACATGATGGGATTAATTACTATTAATGTGAGGCGCGTTCAAAATTCATCACACGTCGCGCCTCACATCAGAAAACGGAAGAATTTTTTTTTTTATTACTGTTGGCAAAAGTATCGAAATTGGTATCGAAATCGCAATACTAAACGAAGTATCGGTATCGAAGTCCAAATTCTGGTATCGTGACATCCCTACTCAACATAATAAAATGTGAAAAAATTCAAAGGGTCTAAAGACTTTCCAAAAGCTATAATTTAAAACCTCATTTGAACAAAAAACAAAAAAACATAATTAGAAAGTTATGATCATATACTCACTGTCTCTGTATTCGAGTAAGTACAGTTGTCAGAACGCACTGTACGTCGGAAGAGCATGTTATACATACACATGGCTTATGCTGCTGCTGCTGCTGCTGGAAAAGGCTTGAGATAAACTACAATAAAAAGAGAAGTACAATGAGCAAAACTAAAGAAGAAAAAAAATTATCCGCAATGCAAATAAACACAAATATTTAAGAAAGTGTTAAATTAACCCCTTCACGCACCAGGACGTGCTAGTACGTCGTAGTATACACGGGTTGGTATTGAGCAGACACACACGCTGAGCCCGATCCATACGCTGCGGGTGTCAGCTGTGTATTACAGCGGATACCCAAGACTAACGGCCAGGAACGCTGTTCCTGGCTGTTTAACCACTTAGGTACAGTTAAAAGAGACACTGGCATCTAGGTCAATAGAAAGATGGGGGGCCCTCCGACAGCCCATCGGCGCTGCAATGTAAATAACAGTGGTTTTTATTTTGAAAAACGATCATTTTTGAGCAAGTTATGAGCAATTTTAGATTTATGCTAATGAGTTTCTCAATGGACAACTGGCCGTGTTTTTACTTTTACCAACTGGGCATTGCACAGAGGAGTCTATGACGCTGACCAATCAGTGACCAATCAGCATCATACACTTCTCATTGTTCCAGCCCGGCTTCTTTCACTGTACAATCACACTGCTGTGGATCATGCTGGTCTGGAACAATGAGAAGTGTATGACGCGATTGGTCACTGATTGGTCAGCGTCATACACTCCTCTATACAACGCCCGGTTGGTAAAAAGTAAAAACACGCCCAGTTGTCTATTGCGAAAAACTAATTAGCATAAATCTAAAATTGCTCATAACTTGCGCAAAAATGATCGTTTTTCAAAATAAAAACCACTGTTGTTATCTACATTACAGCGCCAATCAGCTTATGTGGGAGATAGGGCATTTATAATCTGGTGACAGAGCCTCTTTAAATAAATTTAAAGTTACTGTTTTTGCCACGTCCGAAAAAGTCCAAACTATCAAAATATAATATTTAACCTTCTTGGTGAACGTCGTAAAAATTTTTTATTTAAAAGACGGAAAGGTTTCCAAAAAATTGAATAAAAAGTGATCAAAAACCAATAAAAACTACAGCTGTAAAAACAAAGCAACATATCAAACCATAGAATAAAGTGAACATGTAGTTTTTACAGCACAATTAATGCCGTAAAAACGAAACCCCCAAGAAACGGGGCAATCGCTGTTTTATGTCCTTTTACATAAGGACATCTAGCCCTCCCACCTTGTGTTTATTAGAAAGTAGTAGCCTTAATCAGGGCGGGAAGCCTGTGCTGCTGTTAGGACTAAGGGAAAACAGATTAAAGAGGCTCTGTCACCACATTATAAGTGCCCTATCTCCTACATAATATGATTGGCGCTGTAATGTAGGTCACAACAGTGGTTTTTATTTTGAAAAACGATCATTTTTGAGCAAGTTATGAGCAATTTTAGATTTATGATAATTAGTTTCTTAATGGACAACAGGGCGTGTTTTTTTATTTTTGACCAAGTTGGCGTTGTGGAGAGGAGTGTACGACACTGACCAATCAGTGACCAATCAGCGTCATACACGTCTCATTGTTCCAGCCCAGCTCCTTTCACTGCACAATCACACTGTAAACAATGGGCTGGAACAATGAGAAGTGTAACGCTGATTGGTCAGCTTCATACACTTCTCTGTACAACGCCCAGTTGGTAAAAAGTAAAAACACGCCCAGTTGTCTATTAAGAAAGTCATTAGTATAAATCTAAAATTGTTCATAACTTTGTCAAAAATTATCGTTTTTTAAAATAAAAAACACTTATCTACATTACAGCGCCGATCAGATTATGTAGGAGATAGGGCACTTATAATCTGGTGACAGAGGCTCTTTAACGTTATAAATCTACACTTCCTTTACGTCCTACCAGCAGCACAATAATGGGGATTTAGCAAGAAGTAACCCCATAGGGAGGGCCCTCTTGACTGGTGGAAGTCAAAATTGACTGCTCAAGAGCCGTCTCCTCGGAGAACCAAAAATTCAAGCTATAATGGTTAATAAATGTTAAAGGGAACCTGTCACCAGCATTTCACCTATTAAACCAGCAATACCTGGTGGTAGTGGGTGAAAAATCATTTCTATATAACCTATAATTGTCTTCTTAGTCGGCTCTGTAGCTTTAGTATTCAGTGTTTTAGTGTTCCCACACCGTATGCTAATGAGCAGAAAAGAGTCAGATCTTCGTTTGAAAAAAGTCATATTTTCATTCCTCAAGTCTTTCCGCGCTTCCCCGCCTCCTTACTTTTGATTGACAGCTCGTCACCTTCCCCCAGCACACAAAATCCTGCGCTTGTGCATTGATGTCCTCTTCTGGTGTGTGCGCACAAAGGGACGCCGGATTATTACGATAAAAAGCGCAAAATGTTTGCAGACCATTATTTACAGTCGGGGGAGGAGTTTAGGAGAGGGGATAACGGCAATGAACTTTTGATAGCAGCGGCCAGTGAGGAATAAGTAAAGTTCAATAGGTGAAATTCTGGTGACAGGTTCCCTTTAAGTGCGGGCTCCAAACTGCACAGCAAATCTGATCTAGCGGGATAAGACTTTCTTCAACCCAAGAGGTGGACACTGCTCTAGTAGAGTGGGCTCTAGATAAATGAGGTGGATTAGAGATCTAACAATGTAAGCCAGTTTACTGGCCTCTAAACTCCATCTACCCAGGGTAGGTTTCGTGGATTTAAAAAGGGAATATGTCGCAAATTACGTTTTTTTTTTAGTAAGTTACTTACTTTTATCATATTTTTTTCGATTTATTTATTTTTTCTTCCACCACAAGGTGGGAAGTATTCAAAATGAAATAATAATTTTACATGTTGGCCACCACAGGGAGCACTTCCCAGAATTACAGCAAGGTTAATCAGGCAAAGCAACCTGACTCACAGCTGCTGTAAATGTGGGAGGGAGGCTTCCTATTTTTGGCTACAAGCCAGGAAGAGGTGTCTATAAATTGCTAAGCAGTGTCCAGGTCCATTTTGGGAGTGATTTTACAAATGGTAGCTTGCAACAGCTCTAGAACACACCAAAATGCTAAGAATGATGAAAGTCATTAGGAAGACCCTGTGGTGAATGACTTTTCAGTTCACATGTTCACACGTTTTTGGCGCATCTTACGTGACGAAAAACGCATCAATGGGAAAGCAAGCCGTTAGTTCATACAATGTGCTTTATTACGCAAACGTTTTAAAAAACGCGTTGCATAAAAGAAGAAGCGTTGGGTCAATTCTTTGGAACATAAAACGCACCAAATGTTCCCATAGTCAATAGGAGTTCTAATTATGTGCCAAAAACGTGCAAAAAGCACACACAAAATGCGTAAAAAACATGCGAAAAAAGCGTAAAAAAACGCTTGATTAAGCTTACCGTTTACATCAATGGGAAAGCGAGCCCTTAGTACATACGTAAAATGCACCAAATCTTCCCAGAGTCAGTGGGTGCCATAACTACGCGCCATATAAAGCGCACACAAAACATGTAAAAACCGCCTGTATTTTAAAAAGCGTTTCACAAGAAACGCTGATGTATTCGATACATTTACACGTAATTTTTTTTTTAGCGCCGTGTGAACATGCCCTAAGGGAATTCCTTTCCATTGACCTCTAGCTTCTATTGCTGCGCAGGGGAGAAGACAGAAGTCTGCTGCACGTCTCTACAAGTAGTTTTATTTTTCATACTGATTTTATTTTATTTTTTTGTTTGGTGGGTTCCGCTGGAGCTTATTGGACTACGTCGTAGATTCTCTGGACTTCTGCGATGATCTACGTTTTTATTTTAATAAAATTGTGAACAAAGGTCTTGTGGGGGAGTTTCTATTTCAATAAAGATAGTGTTTTTTTAATACTTTACTAGCACCTTGGTAATGGCAGTTGTCCATATGACAGTGTCCATAAGTAAGGCGGGGATTAGTGTTAGCCAGTAAAAAGGCTAGCATTAACCCCCATTATTACTCCGGTACCCACCGCCACCAGGGGTATAGGAAAGAGCCGGGTACAATCCAGTACCCGACCATCTGGAAAGTAGGGTTGTCACGATACCAGAATTTGGACTTCGATACCGATACTTCGTGTAGTATTGAGATACTCGATAAGAAAATGATACTTTTACCAACAATAAAACATTTTTAAAAAAAAGTTCTTCCATTTTCTGATGTGTGGCGCGTGGTATTATGAATTTTGAATCTCCATGTACCTCACATTAATAGTAATTAACCCCATCATGTTCCTCAGTCATAATGGACAACATTGGGTTAATGTGTGAGGTGCATGATGGCGTTAAATACTATTAATGTGAGGCACATGGAAGTTCAACATTCATAAAACCTCGTGCCTCACATTAATAAGTGAAAGAAAGCAGTTTTTATTTTATAACAGCGTAAACATCATAAATGATGCTATAAATTTATTAGGGTCGCGATGATACCAAATATGTGTATATCTTATGTATTGAGACGTATTTTAATGTTTATTGTAAAAAAAAAATATAGTTTTAATTTTTTTATTTAACATACATTTTTTTACTTTTTATTTTTCAACTTTAATGTACTGGCACATATGCCAGTACATTAGCCTGTGTACTGATAGGTATGTCCGAACAACTGCCTGTGTACTAAGTATGCCCTAACAACAGGAAATATGGTTAAACAGCCCTGGGGTCCTTCAGCTTTGATCGCAGCATTCAGAGGAATAACGACGGAGATGAGAGATTTCTCTGATCTTCCCCGCTGGGCTGCATCGTGCAACCCTACTTGAAAGATGGTAGGGCACCAGGGCGGCCGCAGGCTGGTATTATGAGGCTGGGAAGGCCCAAAAAATCGTGGCCCTTCACACCCTTGTAACGCTAGCCTGCTGCTGCCTCTTTGTATCTGGCTGGTCATGAAAGTTTTTGGCCCTTCCCAGCCTCATAATACCCACTTGCAGCTGCCACAGTGCCGGTCCATCACTCCAGATACCGATACCACTGGTGGCAGGTGGGTACCGTGGTAATAGCGGGAGGTTAGTGCTAGCCTTTTTAATGGCTAACACTAAGTAACGGACGCTGTCAAACAGTCAACTGCCATTACCACGGCACTAATAAAGTAATAAAAAAACTGAGACATGTGAAAATACTGCCTCTACAGCAGCTGACATGAAACATAAGACACTCTGCTGCCAAGATTCTTTCCCGTCAAGGGAGAAAGGGAGAGAATATCTCCTTGAAATATATGAAAAAACCTAAGAACGTCTCTGTTCTTGAACAATGTCTGACTTTCCCAATTTATTATCCAACAGTGTTGGAGTTACTGGACAGTAGTTTGAAGATGGAGTATCAGAGGAAGCGTCCAGGTTTGGAACCACAGATATCCCCTGTGTTCTTACAGGCAGTTATAACGGTAACCCCCTTAGAAAAGGTGTGAGAAGCCAAAGAGATCCTGTATAGAAGAGCTGTGAATTGAAGTAATTGTGAACAACTGCTCTTAGATATTTTCTGAGAGGCAGAAAAATGTGAATGTGAAGGTATGCATCCTTCAAGACCAGAGTGGTCATGAAATCGCCTTTTCAAGGATCTGATTAGTTTCCTATTTGAATTTCATCTTCCTGAAGAATCGTAGGTCGATACCTTTCCTTCATTTGCCCTAAAGGCTTAGGAGCTAGAATTACAGGAGAATACACTCCAATTCCTCTCCCAGTAAAGACCTCCTCTAGGATCTAGAAATTGTACAAAGGAGACATCCAGGATGACCTGACATAAAGGAGCAGTATGAGAAAACTTCCTAGAGGAAGCGAATAAAAATCTATTGAATAACCGGACTGCATGATCTTCAACCCTAGGAAAGGTTATACTTTGCCAGCTTCAGAAGACATTTGGAGGCACCCCCTACACAAAGGGATCTGGTGTCAGATTTTGGGCTTTCTGGTGTCAGAAATGGAATCTGAATCACCGCTTCCAGTGGGGACTGCGACCTTAACGCAGAGCGCTAGACTGCTCGGTTATCCTGATTGACTTTGTTAAGGGCTATGAAGCCTCTTACACCCTGTTAACACAGTTTTTTTGCAGGTAGAAAATTCTACCTCAAAATTCCATCTGGAATTTTGATCTGCCTGCACGCCGTTTGCTGCGTTTATCAACCGCGTCCATTGAGCGCCGCGGGCAAAAACGCAGCGAAAAATGCTCTCTGCCTCCCATTGATGTCAATGGAAGATCAGAGACGTAAACGCCCGAAGATAGGGCATGTCGCTTTTTCCCGCGAGACGTTTTTTCCGCTCGCGAGGAAAAAAACACCTCCGACTCCCATGAAATCAATGGGAGGCATTTTCAGCCGTTTTATGGCGCATTTTCCGACGTGGTTTCGAGTAAAAAAAACTCAGTGTGAACAGGGCCTTAAAGGGAATTTGTTGCAAATTAAACACTTTTTATTTAGTAACTTAATTATTTTAATATTTTTTCCCTTTTTCCACAAGGTGGGAAGTATTAAAAATTAAATAATAATTTGACATGTTTTCCTATGTTGCCCACCAGAGGGAGCAGTTCCCAGAATTACAGCAAGGTGAATTAGGCAAAGCAATCTGACTCACAGCTGCTGTAAATGTACGTGGGAGACTCAGCCTCCCTCGCTATTTTTGGTTACAAGCCAGGAAGAGGTGTCAAATTGTCAAGCAGTGCTCAGCTTAACAATTTGTGAGAAATTCTACAATGTTAGCTGGCAGCAGTAATAGGACACACCAAAAGGCTAAGAATGGTGAAAGTCAAGAGGGAAGACCCTGGGGTGAATGTTTTCAGTTGACAGGATTACACAGCATGTATTTGACACATTCTTTGGCGCATTTTACCCACTGGAAAATACGTACAAAAACGCTTGATTAAGCTTCCCATTTACAACAAAAAGAAGTGTTGGGTCAACTACTTTTCAAACTCACAAAAAGCGAATTTTTTCTTGTTTTATGGTAAATTTTGCCACCAGTTCAGGGTGGCCATGAAAACTCCATGTGCCCCCTCCTATGATAACCTTTATTTGGGCAGGTGGGAGAAGAAAATTGTGTTTAATGAGGACATGGAGAGATGGAGGTAATGGATTCTCTTATGGTTGAGATTTATCGATGATGTCCTGATTCTCTGGACAGGATCCAGGGAGTTATAAATCAAATTCGTGGCCATCCTGGCCGTCAGGGTGTTTCCATGTAGCAGAAAACAATTTGTCAAAACCCTTATGATCTGGAAGGACCAGAGGCGGTCGCCTGTGGCGATGCAATAACAACTCATTCTGAGGGGATTCGTGAGGATTATCCGCAATCTTAAGTATATCTCTCACTGCCTAAATGAGATACCTCACAACAGGAGGAGTGGATTTGCTTCTATTACACTCAAACTCAGAGTCGAAGAGAGAGACATACCCTGAAGAAGCTGGTTAAGATATATCTCCTGAATGAAAGGAATAAAGAACGACTGCAGCATTTTTGTCCAAAGAGGAATCAGTGGAAGAAGGATATAGCCTTGATTTTCCTGCCCTCTTGTGGGATGCACTACGAGAACTAGAACGAGTGTGTCACGATCTGTGGGTATGTGGACCCACTGGTCCGTACCGCCGAAGCTGGATAGCAGCTGGCCAAACAGGTACAAAGTCAATGGCTATAGTTCGGATAAAGGTACCTGTGGCAATTCAGACAGTAGCGATGGTTTAGGCTCGGATGGAACTCTGGCAGCAGGCAGACAACAGGTGCGGTAAAACACAGTGGGTGTAGCAGGCGACACAACACGACTCCAACTCTGTACAGCAGGAACACGGAAGCACGGGATACAGGAAGCAGGAACACTGGGAACTGGAGAACACTTAAAGGGAATGTGTTGCCAGCAAAACATGTTTTTTTTTTTTAGTTAAACAATTAGTGTGTAGGTGATTAAACATTGTTCTAATTTTTTTTATTTTTTTCACGAGTCAGGAAATATTATAAATTGGATTCAATTTATAATATTTCCCAGCACTGGTCACTAGATGGAGCAATTCCCAAAATTGCAGCATTGCATGTGGTAAAGCAACCACATTGCTTTATGCTGCAAAATTGGGAAAAAATCCCTCGCTCTAGTGAGCTCTCAGAATCCCCCCCTCCTTTATCCTGGCTAGTGCCGGGAGAAACGAGGGGTTTGAACGGTCTAACCTCCTACACTGTGTGTCGCCATTTTTTGAGCTAACACACAGTGTAGAAGGTTTACATACACTAGTAAAACACACTGAAACACGAACATACATAGAAATCACTTACCTGCTCCAGTCGCCGCCGCCGCTCCCTCCGGTCCGTCCGCAACGTCTGCTGCCGCTGCTCCATGTGCACAAGTCCGGAAGCCGCGATCGGAAGTAGTAATCTTACTGCCCGGCCGCGACTTCCGGTCCACAGGAAAATGGCGCCGGACGGCGCGCATTTCAAATCGGACTGTGTGGGACCGGCGCATGCGCCGTTCCCACACACACGGCGTACACCATAGTGGATGGAACGGGCCCCGTTCGCAGTCCCTATGGGACTGGAGCTGCCGTATTCCATGTCTGTATGTGTTGTTAATCGACACATACAGAAATGGAAAAAAAAATGGCAGCCCCCATAGGGAAGAAAAAGTGTAAAAATAGAAAAAAGTAACACACAAATAAATATAAACGTTTTTAATAAAACCCTAACATAATACTGATATAAAAAAAAAAATGTTGGTGACACTGTTCCTTTAAGGGACCATTTGAAAAGACTGACACGGATAGGTACAAACAACGCTCAGGCAATTAAGGAAGGGGCAGGGCCCTTCTTATTGTCCAGGGTGATCTGCGAGCAATCAGCTTAATCTCACACATGTGTGCGCTCTGGCTCTTTAAGGCTGGACTGAGCTCGCGCGCGCACCCTAGTGGTCACTGCGGGACAGGACGGCCGCATGTGCTGGCATCTCTGGAGAGAAGGGCGTTGGCAGGATGAGAAGAGTTCGTGCTCAGCGACCTTGGACGTTACAGTATCCTCCCTCTTACGCCCCCTCTTCTTGGGGCCTGAACGAGAGAGAAACTTCTTAATGAGGGTAGGACCATTGAGATTCTCTTCTGGCTCCCAGGATCTCTCTGGACCGAACCCTCCCAAATCTACTAAATAAAAGGTTCTTCCTCTTACTTTTTTGGTGTCCAGGATCTCCTTAACCTCAAATATCTAGGCAGAACCGCTGGTGGCAACTGCAGGGCTAAGAGTCTTAGAGTAGCGGTTCAGGACCACAGGTTTCAGAAGAGACACGTGAAAGGAGTCAGGGATCCGGAGGGTAGCGGGCAGCCAGAGCTTGTAAGAGACTGGGTTGATCCGCTGCAGGATCTCAAAGGGTCCGAGGAAAATGGGAGCGAATTTGCATGACTGCACCCTCAGCCGGATATTTCTTGAGGACAGCCAGACCTTGGTACCCAGAAGAAACTGGGGCGGCTCTCTTCTCCTCGTATCTGCCTTTTGCCTCATGCGATCCACCGCCAGCAGATTAGAAGACCGGGTTTGCTGCCAGATCTGTAGAAAGTCCCGGAATGCAGAGTCAGCTGCAGGCACATGGGACGAAGCAGACACAGGGAGAGGAATACGTGGTTGTTGGCCGTAGACTATAAAGAACGGTGTGGAGGCGGTGGACTCATTTGTAAGCATGGGATACAGGTAGCAGGAACGGTATAACACTGGGAACTGGAGAACACTCAAGGGACCATTTGCAAAGACGGACACGGGAAGCTACAAACAACGCTCAGGCAATGAGGAAAGGGGCAGGGCCCTTGTTATTGTCCAGGGTGATCTGGGAGCAATCAGCTCAATCTCACACATGTGTGCGCTCTGGCTCTTTAAGGCTGGACTGAGCTCTCGCGCGCACCCTAGTGGTCACTGCGGGACAGGACAGCCGCATGTGATGGCATCTCTGGAGAGAAGGGCGTCGGCAGTATGAGAAGAGTTCGTGGTCAGCGACCGCGGACGTTACAGAGTGCAGTCCAGGGAAGAATGTCTGCAGGCCTGAGTGGGCTGTTGTGCCTGAGAGGGGTCAGACAATTAAGATGCTAATTGCTGAGGAAGGCATTGTAAGGCATCCACTGTGGCCTGAGAGAGGCGGGCGAGATTATCAACCGCCTGGGTGAGGGAGGCGGGAGAGTCTTAGGAGTTTTTCCCTTTGAAGACATATTATGAGCCTTTTACGAAAAACACACTATAGCCTATGGCTGGGCAATTATGACCTAAATCAAAATCACCATTAATTGAACATGTAACCTCAATTACGATTAATGAATGATTAGTTAGGCCACACCCCCTATTTGCATGTTACGCCATTGATTTAATATTTATTCCCTGAACCTGCTGTATACTACTGTATATAATATACCCGACACTGCCCCACACAGTATAATGTTCCATAGATGCCCCCACACATTATAATGCCCTATGGTTGCCCTTCACACAGTATAATGCCCTTATAGTTGCACCCCACACAGTATTAAGTCCCCCGTAGCTGCCCCATGCTGTATAATGCCCGCACAGCTGCCCCCAATAATGCCTGATAAAAAAAAATAATTTACATACTCACCTTACCCATTCCAACGACGAGTGAAGGAGATCCCTCTGCTCCTTTGGTCTGTGCGGCACGGCGCAGAAAGGCACGATGACGTCACTGCCTCGCGTCCGGCGAAACATAGTGAATGGTAGAGCAAAGACCTAACGGTCTGCTCTAACATTAGGTTTAACTGTATCTGCGTCCTAAACATGCAGATAGTTTAAACCGAGAAAAAAAATTGGTAAAACCAAAATTTGCAAGATGACGTCAATTGATTGCGCTTAATTTTGATTTCGATTATTTTTCGATTAATTGCCCAGCCCTACTATAGCCAATGGCTAACTTACCAGACCCCCTAGGTGCTGTGTCCCCCGTGAAGCAAGAAACGTCCCCAGCACTGTATGACACTAGTACACCAGTTTAGGGCACTATGTCGTTCACGAACAGGAAATAGAAAACCCCTCCCCTCCAGAAAAATCCGCGACGTGCTGGTTTGACAGGGCAGGAATGTGACTCATTGTCCCGCCCAACAACTAATCAGTACATGGAAAAAAGCAGCATAGGAAAACGGTGGGGCAGGGAGGAGAGCAGGCGGGAAAGCAAGGGGGCGTGGCCAACTTGCGGCCTAGCAGAGAACCGAAGTCGGGCCTAAATTAATGGCAACGCCTGCGGAACGACGTGGCTTGTAGTAAAAAACTGAGGGTCATTTCTACGAGCACATAAGCGTTCGAGACCCCTTAGTAAGGACACAACACCTCAGAATAAAGAACCCCCTCTATATAGAATGCTGTAAAGTCCGCTGGCATAGTCTGAATTGCTCCTTCACCAGCTACAGCAGCTCCCATTCGGGGGGGGGGGGTGGGCGGGGGACTTAGCTGTCAGTCGTCTTCAGGCGCAGCCTGTCACCCCTTCGGAAAATGCACACACGCGTAGTGTCGCTGTTCGGCATCATCAACCACAGATGCGGTAATGATAGGAACCTGGGTGCCAAGGCGGGGAACATCCACCAGAAAGGTAGGCATCCACTGAGGTAGAAAGAGCATCTGCCAAAATGGCGGGCATCAACATAAACAGTGGGAATTCCTTCTGCCTAGCGCCCGCAGGGGATTCACCAAGTGGAACACACAAGGGGCACATGAAAAACAAATAAATAAAAATAAAATGAAAAAAAAACTAGCAGAATTGCCTGCAGTGCAGGACATGTCTGCCTGCCAAGGACACTAGGCTAAAACTGGGGAACTGAGTGCCCAGTGTATAGCACACTGGGCGGAGCCACACATTTTTTTTATATTTACCTAGTGTCAGCCTCTTAGTGACAGCAGCCTATACCCATGGCACTGTGTCCCCCAGTGAATACTTTAACGAATAATGTAATTTTTTGTTCCAATAAGATGTAGCTTTAGCTCAACAGTTTCAATTTTCTCAACAAATAAAGTAGAAAAATTAGGATTTTGGTACTTCCCAGTAAAATCCTCTTGTTGAATTCACTGGGAGACACCGTAACATGGATATTGGCCGCTGTCACTAGGAGGTGGACACTAGGAATTTAGGGGTATAGTGAGATTTTGACCCCACAGGTTTTTGCTGAATTTATTAGAACGCGGCCGTGAAAATTAGAAATTACGTTTTTTTTCTGATAGGATGTAGTTTAAGCTAAGAATTTTTCATTTTCACAAGGAATAAAGGAGAAAAAGCACCCCAACATTTGTAAAGCAATTTCTCCCGAGTACGTCAATACCCCATAAGTGGTCATAAACTGCTGTTTGGGCACTCGGAAGGGCTCAGAAGGAAAGGAGTGCCATTTGGCTTTTGGAGAGCAGATTTTGCTGGATTGGTTTCTGGGCACCATCTCACATTTGCAGAGCCCATGTGGGACCAAACCAGTGGGAACCCACAAAAAAGAAACTACACCCCGGAAGGCATTCACCTAGGGGTGTAGTAAGCATGTTAATCCCACAGGTGTAATGTGTGTAATCCCACAGAAAATTAGTGTGCAGAGGATGTTGCAGATTGAAAATGGCACTTTTTACATTTCCAATTCAGTGTCCAATATATTGTGCCCAGCTTGTGCCAGCATGAAAAGACAGCTCTCTAATTATTATGCTGTGTTTCCCGGTTTCAGAAACACCCTTCATGTGGCACTAATATTTTGACTGGACATACAACAGGGCTAAGGAGTAAAAAAGTACAATGCCAATTTGAGGCCTAATTTACACAGTATTAGTTTACAATTGCAGAGGCTCTGATATAAGATAATAAAAGAAAGCCCTGAGAAGTGACCCCTTTTTGGAAACTACACCCCTCAAGGGATTTATCAAGGGGTGTAGTGAGCATTTTGACCCCACCAGTGTTTTCCAGAAATGAAGGCGCTGCGGGTGGTGCAAAGTAAAAATAGCAATTTTCCCTAGATATGCCATTTCAGTGGCAAATATGTTGTGCCCAGCTTGTGCCACTGAAGACACACACCACAAAAATTGTTAAAAGGGTTCTCCAAGGTATGGTAATGCAATGGAAGTAAACTGCTGTTTGGGCATAGTGTAGGGCTCAGAAAAGAGGGAACGTCAATTGGAGCGCAGATTTAGCTTGGTAGTAGTTTTGTATGGCGTTTTACTGATATTTCAGTTTATAATGTGGGGGCTAGGTAAGCTGGGCAGAGTAAATCAGGGCATAATAAGGTGGTATAATAATGGGGTAAAAAAAATAATAAAAGAATCCATTTTTGTCAAGCTTTGAAGCAATCCTTTATGCACAGGCCAGTGTCACACTTCTAAATGGTGTCCTTTCTTCTCCCCCTTTTGGTACACACTTTGCACCTTTGCTGTTTGGGGAATTTCGCTGGGAAAATGTTGTTCTGGTATAATACGGCCCTCCTCATTCTGGTTCTCAAATATTAGGGCCTTAATAATCACCTCTGAAACAGAAGAAATATGCAGGCCCGAGGAAAACATTTTCATGCTTTGTCTTTCCTGACTTATGGGAGCCAGAACTTTTTTCATAGACATAGTGGTATGAGGGCTGTTTTTTGCAGGACGAGCTGTAGTTTTTATTACTACCACTTTGTGGTACATGCGACTTTTTGATAATTTTTTATTACTTTTTTTCGGAGCCAAAGTGCTTTTTTTTTTTTTTTTTTTTTTTAAATTCAGCATTCGCCGTGCTATATAAATGACAATTAACTTTATTCTGTGGGTCATTGCGATTATGGCTATACCAAATTAATCTAGTTTTTAAAAAAAAAAAAAAATGGGTCGCCATTTTCTGGGAGCCATAACTTTTTAATTTTCCGTCTACAAAGCTATGAGAGGGCTTGCTTTTTGCGGGACGAGCGGTAGTTTTTACTGGTTCGGGTACTTCTGACTTTTTATCCTATTTTTTGGGAGGCAAGGTGTGCTGTTTTTTATACAGCGTTCACCGTGCGTTATAAATGACATGTTAACTTTATTGTGCGGGTCAGTACGATTCCGGTGATACCAAATTTATATAGTTTATATTTTACAACTTTTTGCACAATAAAATAACTTTAGTAAAAATAATGTCATTTTTTGTGTCGCCATGCTCTGAGAACCATAACTTTTTTCTTTGACAGAGCTGTATGTGGGTTTGCTTTTTGCAAGACGAGCTATAGTTCTTATTGGTACTATTTTTAGATACATGCTACTTTTTGATCACTTTTAATTCCAATTATTAGACAAGGTGACTAAAAAAACAGCAATTCTGGCATTGTTTTTTACTAGGCTTCTGTACGGCCTCCGATTGCCATAGCAGTCATCGGCACCCCTGCGTTCGAGTCACGGGATGCCGATCGGCTACAAACCACTTAGATGCTGCGGTCGCTTTTGACCGCGGCACCTATAAGGAGTTAATGGCGGGGATCGGAGTTAACTCTGGACCTGGTCCCTGCCATTACAGCAGGGTGTCAGCTGTAACATATAGCTGGCACCTGCAGCAGATGGAGCGAGCTCAGATTCTGAGTCGGCGCCACCTTCTTGTTGGAACTATACGACATGTTACGGGCACACCTCACCGCTCATGACCTACAGTTACGTCAAATGTCTGGAAGGGGTAAGCAAAGTATAAAGCACAATAGGCAAACATCAGTCTGTATTTGTTCAGACATAATATATGTGTGTGTGTGTGTGTGTGTGTGTGTGTGTGTGTGTGTGTGTGTGTGTGTGTGTGTGTGTATATATATATATATATATATATATATATATTTATTTATTTGTATTAAATAATTGGTCATAACGCAGCCCCCATGGCTAGCTGCTGCTCCATGTAAATACAGTACATTGTCTCTCCCATCTCCTTGTACATTGAACAGAGAACAGCTCTGTACATTGTATGTGCGCTATAGAATATATAGGGAGAAGGTTGGAGGCAAAGTATCAGTTGCGGCTGCAGTAAGCCAGGCCACGAGGGTCGGGGTACTGCATTTCTGTTCAAGTAGGGGCCTCCGTCACAGATCCGGCCCAAAATACCAGAAACAATAGCACAGCATGCACATATAAAGAAGCTGCAGGAGCAGTGAGAACATTTTACAGCAGTAATGACCAGTGTAGCTGAAAATCTAACACTGGTTGAGATATAAATCTTACCAGGATGCTGCTACAGCGTCTGTCTGTGTCTTTTTCACTCTGCTCCTGCTCCCCCTCCCCAAGTTTAAAGTAGCAAATAGTTCTAAATAATGTGCCATTACCTGAGGTAAATTCTGACCAGGAGAATATGACATTAAAGCAAGTATATGGGAAAAAAAAAGGACATTCTTTTTTAAAAATGTTACATTTTGGTGTATTACCTGTCCTTGCCAATCAGAGGTGTGCACAATGAAAATAGTTTCTGGAAGAGACTGATCTGAGAGGTTTTGATTTAACTGGTCTAGTAATATTTTCCGTGGGACCTGTGAGATAATGACACAGATAATTATATCCAGAGTTAAAAAATGTAATTCATCATAAAAAAAATAAGCGTCAAGCAAGTAGCAACCAACCGGTACCTGCGAGATCTGTCCGGTTTCTGCTGTTCTGTCACTCTCTGTACTATGAGTTCTCTCAGATAGTCCTTTGTTAGAGGGTCTCTCTTTAACAGAAATACTTCTCTTACTCTGAGGGGTCACACTTGAAGGAAAAATGGCATCACAGGTTAAACATAATATAATAAATTGAGCATTACACTTTTTAAGTAAGTAGTCAAATTTATTATTACAAAGTTTTATCTTACCTTGGACTTTTCACAGACTTAGATTTTTCAGGAACTGAAAAAGTGATTGATTCAGAAAGAGTATCTAAATCTTGCGAGATATCCAAAGATACATCCTGTAACAGGAGGAAAGAAATAACAGGATTTTTTGAGTACTCCGCGTAAAAGCTTTTTCTTGTCCAGTTCATTGGCGGACACAGACCGTGGGTATATGCTGTTGCCACTAGGAGGCTTGACATTAAGAATTGAAAAGGTATGTCAAAACAATAGAAGAGAATCCCTTAAACTGACAACCACAAACAAAAAAAATCTTGAAGACATAATGGGTGGGAGCGGTGTCCTCCAATGAACTGCACGAGAAAAGGAGTACAAAAAAACCAACCCGTTTTCTCGTTCGTTGCATTGGTGTACACAGACGTGGAACGTTCTAGAACAACCCCCAGGCGAAGAAACAGAACACGGTCACCTATTTCAGAGATGCTTGCAAGACCTTGCGACCCATGGAAACGTCTGCAGAGGCAAAAGGTGGGCACCTGATAGAACTTGACAAAGGTGTGCAAGGAAGACCATGCTGCCACCTTGCCTACCTGAAGGGAGGAAGTCTGATGGCACACAGCCCAGGAAGCCCCAACCGCGCTTGTAGAGTGGGCCGTCATCCGAATCGGGGGAATCTTACCGCACATCTGTCAAGCCCCGCAAAATGTCATCTGAATCCAATGAGCAAAATTGACCTCAGAGGCCGTTAACCTCTTCCTGGGATCCTTCGGGAGGATAAACAACAAATCTGACCTCCGGAAGGAAGCAGTGACAGAAGGGTAAGTCCGCAAGGAGCGTACAACATTTAGGTTGTGGAGACAACGCTCCCACAAATGATTAGGACATAGACAAAAGGGCGGAAGAACAATGTAGCGTAGCTGCAAGATGCGTAGATGTAAACGTAGCAACCTTAAAATTCTGGTGAAAGCGAGGTCCCAGAGAGAAGGTCCGGATGGAAAGGCAATGGCCAGGGGATGTCGGCCAGCAGGGACACTACGTCTGTGTATCAACGTCGTGGCCAATCTGGGGCTACCAGGATGGCTGGAACACCCTCAGCCTAGAGCTGGTGAAGAAGATAAGGCAGTAGAGGCAGAAAGGGAAACACGTACACGAGCCTGAAGTTGGTCCACAAAGCCAAGAGAGCGTCCATGGCACAGGCCTCTGGATTCCAGGTTTGGGAGATGAAGAAGGGAACCTGGTGATTGAACCTGAATGCCATTAGGTCCACGTCCGGCTGGCCCCATCTGAGCCAAATCTGTCAGAAAAACTCCTGGTGAAGGGACCTATGCTCGGGATCCACCTTCTCGTGGCTGAGGAAGTCTGTGACCCAGTTGTCGACCCTGGTAATGTGTACTGCTGTCAGAGAAGGAAAGTGATCATACGCCCATGCGAGAATCTTTGCGGCCTCAGCCATCACTGCGAGTTCCGCCCTGTTGATTGAGATAAGCAACAGCCGTGACCGTGTCCGTTTGGACTCGCAGCGGATGTCCGGACAACAGCGATGTCCAGCGTAGCAGGCAAATGAAGATGGCTCTCAATACCAGCAGGTTGATGGGGAGACAGGATTCCTGTGGAGACCAGAGCTCGTGAGCCGTAAGGTTCCAAAAAGTTCCTTTGTACCGCTTGAGACTGGCATTCTGTGGAGAGGATCTGCCAGTTCAGGGTAAGGAAGAAGCAACCTCGTGGAATGACTAGGGAGGAGACTGACCAACGAAGTGGTTGAGGGACTTCGACGGGAAGGAATAACCGTTGATCCAAGGAGTCCAGGGAATGGTTCCACTGGGAGAGGATCGCCCGCTGAAGGGGGCGCGTGTGGAACTACGCAGAGGGGACGGACTCGATCAAGACCATGTGGTTCTAAGAACCCTCATGCAGAGGTGGCGTGAGGTCGAGGTGGAGTGAGGTCGAGGCAGCCGTCCGCAACGATCCTGTAATGACGGACCGACAGTCGTTCCGGGGGAAAGACTTTTGCAGACTGAGTGGCGAAAGCGATGCCCAGGAACACGATCTGTTGGGAAGGAGACAGGGAAGATTTGGAGCGGCAGACAATCCAACAGAACGGCACAAGGTTTCCAGAGTGATCCGGAGCGGCATCGTGTTGTCTTCCCTGGAGGGAGATTGATCAAAATATCGTCCAAGTATGGGGAGACCAACACTCCCTGGTCCGAAGGTGTGCCATCACGACTGAAAGGATTTTTGTAAAGTCTCTCGGGGCTGTAGCCACACCGAAAGGAAGAGCCTACAAATTGGTAATGATGGGACAGCACTGCAAAGCACAGGAAGCGCTGGTAAGTCTGGCAAATAGGGATGTGAAAATACGCATCCTTGATGTCCATCGAAGAAAGAAACTCCCCACGTTCCATGGAAGCGATGACAGATTGAAGGAATTCCATGCGGAAATGGTGGATGGGCCAAACCGAGCCATCCTTTTTTGGTACGACAAAAAGGTTGGAGTAGAACCCCAGAAACCTTTGGATCGAGGGCACAGGAGAGATGACCCCTTGAAGGAGCAGTGAGCAGATTGCTTGAAAAAAGACTGCTGCCCTGGAAGGGGACTGAGGAACAGCAGACTGAAAAAAAGCTCCATAGGAATGCTGGTAAATTTAATTTTGTATCCAGAGGATACCACTTCCTGAACCCATGCATCTAATATCTGAGAGGGCCAGACTTTCCTGAAGTGCAGAAGTCTGTCCCCACTCTAACTGAATCGAGCTGGGATGCACCTTCAGGCGGAAGTGGACTTACCAGCTCCAGCCTCGGCACACTGAGGTTGGGGTCACCAGGAAAGGCGAGCCTTAAAGGAAGGTTTGGCTTTCTGGTCCTGCTGAGACGGCGGTCTGGAAGACAGAATGTTGAAAAACCCACTTAAGGATCGAAAATGGGGACTTGCCTTCTTGACGGGGGCGGTCGTCTGACCCTGTTCTGAAGGAGATGTGTGCGCTTTCGTCTAATTGGGTCCCAAAGAGACGGGAGCCTGAAAAAAAAGAATCGCGCTCAGGGACTGCTTGGAAGACCAATCTTTTAGCCAGGTCGTCCGGCGGATGACAATGCTAGAAGTCGAAGCTAGAGCTACCAGTTGATCAGCGTAGAAAAGCTTCACATAGGTACTTGGACCCATTAGAGATAAGATGGCAAAGATCCACAAATTCCTCCAGAGATCCAGAGAGCAGCCCATGTAGAGGATTTGTGTGGCCATTCAGTGATAGCTCTGCTGACCCAGACGGAGGAAAAGATAGGGCGTAAGGCAAAGCCAGAGGCTTCAAAGGCGGTCTTGGCAAAAGGATTCCACACGGCGATTCATAAGATCCTTAAGAAGTGCCACCCTCCATAGGCAAAGTCGTAGCTTTGGACAGACGGGAAACAATAGGCTGTACCACTGGAGACTTATCCCACTTGGAAGAGGCCCCTTCCAGAAAGGGATAGATGACATCCAGCCGATTAGATTGAGAGAACTTCTTGTCCGGGTGTTTACATTCCTTGAAAACTATACCTTGAAGTTCAGAATGAGCTGGAAAAACTGTCTGGTACCAACAAGACTGAAGGCAGGAAGTCGATTCATGGAAAAGAAGAGGATGTGGAAGCACCTTAACAGAAATAGAGAAGAGGGGGGGGACCCCTTGTCTGCTAAATCAGAATCGAAATCAGAAACATGTCCCTCCGACAAAACCCCTCTAGGGGGAGAGGAGGCTCCGAACCATACCTCCGGTGGGGAAGGGGGTGAGATAGAAGAGGCCAATGAAAGAAAAGTCAGTCGAGTGGACTGGCCCGCTTGTGGGGCATGCAATGTGAGCTAAACGTAGGACATCCGCCCATTCCGGATCAAAACCAACCATACCAGACGTGAGCAAAAGTGGGGGTGGCAGGAGCCACAGACAGTTGGCCAGGAGGCCGGCAAGCATCCTATAAAGAGAAGTAGTCTGACCACAAGGAAACTTAGTGCTGCACCCCACCCCCCACCGAAATGCATCCCATCACCCGCCTAAATGCATACACACAATGACCAAAATGGTGGCGCCGGCTCTACGGTGCCGTTGTATAGAGAAAAGTAAAAATGGCACCGCCGCCTCTCAGGCCGACTGGAAATGCCACCAGAAAAATGTAGCCGACAGTGGGCTGAGTCCAGCGGACCCCTCATATAGTGTGTACACAAGTGGAGGCCCAAGGAGGACTCACCCTCCATGACACCATCCTCCATCTCCAAAACTTGTGACCAGAAGTAGCACCCCCTCAGTAATTCACCCTGAGGTAAGGGGAGGAACTGGTGAGAGAGAGGTATGACTTAGGCTGTTAGGTGACAGAGAAGCTGATGCTCTTGTCCCACTTGTTTTTATGGGCAGAGGGACAACGGCGCATTTGTTGAGGACACCGTGCACCCGCCATGGAGGGGAAAATGAGGAGACATGTTCATCCTGTTTCCGAGCTGTAAAAGGAAAAAAATAAAGATACATAAAAAAATAGTAGACTCTGCTGCAAAAGAAGAAGGGTCTGCCTCCTACGGACACCAAGCTAAGACTGAATAGCTCAGTGTTTGTCAGCAGGGTATATCTTGTAGGAGGGGGCCACTTTTTCAATTCATAGTGTCGAGCCTCCTAGAGACAACAGCATATACCCACGGTCTGTGTCTCCCAATACAACGAACAAGAAAGTTAGAAAGTCATAGAATCATGTATTATATAGAACAGATATAGCAAAGTTAAGTTAAAAACTCTTTGAAGAATAGAACTGAAAAAATAAGCAAAATATCTGTTCCCTAATATTAACTATGTAACTATATCAGAGACATATAGTTTGATAGTAAAAATCTGCAGATTTCCCAAGATTGTTCCTAAGGCTACATTCACACCAGCGTATCAGTATCACGCACGTGAAAAACGTGCGTGAATCTGGTCCGTTATGTATCAGTGTGCTTTGCGAGTGGCATGCGTTATTCAGGCACTCGCAAAGCACATCTTTTTTTTTTTCAATTATTTTAAATTGAACTGATGCGCAAATCACGCATTGCACATGGATGTGCATCCGTGTGCGGTGCGTGGATTTCATACACCCATTGACTTCAACGGGCGCGTTGGTGCGTGATAACGTGATAACGCACCAATATAGGACATACAGTGAGTTTCACGCAAAGGATTCTCACTGCGTGAAAACTCCTGCATGTGTGAACGGCTCCATTGAAGTCAATGAGTCTGTGTGCTGCGCAAGATTTCCATGCGCCGCACACGGACATTATTCATGTTCGTCTGAGTGAGCCCTTATACTTGTCAGCAGAATATACAGTGCAGTTTACAACAATGGAGAACAGAACAGAAGCCGGTGTTTGTGACAGATCTACACGATAATTACACAGATTGATGTTCAATGCAGCCATGTAGGTTATTATGTGAAAGGTCCAGCAGGTAAGGGGAGCTAGGATACTACTCTTTATGAAAGTATTTAATTACTGTAACGATTACACCCTTTTAACCCGTTAGTGACCGCCAATACGCCTTTTAACGGCGGCCACTAACGGGCTTTATTCTGATGCATATGCCTTTTTACGGCACTGCATCAGGATAAAGTAAACAGAGCAGGGAGCGTCAAATCTCCCTGCTCTCAGCTGCCAGAGGTAGCTGAGGGCTGGGGGCGTCCCTGCTCTGCCGTGTGAGATCGATATAAGTATCGATCTCACCCGTTTAACCCCTCCGATGCGGTGCACAATAGCGTGCACCGCATCTGAGTGGTTTTGGAGAGAGGGAGGGAGCTCCCTCTCATCCCACCGACACCCGGCGATATGATCGCCGAGTGTCTGTGTCTCCAATGGCAGCCGGGGGGCTAATAAAGGCCCCCAGGTCTGCCTGTCATGAATGCCTGCTAGATCATGCCGCAGGCATGTCCTAGCAGATGTCTGTTCGTTTTAAACGGACAGGCAGTAATACGCTGCAATACAAAAGTATTGCAGTGTATTATAATAGCGATTGGAGAATCGCATATTATAGTCCCCTAGTGGGACTAGTAGAAAAGTAAAAAAAAAGTTTAATAAAGTGAACTAAAAAAAAAATGTGAAAAAAAATGAAAAACCCCGCTTTTCCCCTTACAAAATGCTTTACTATTAAAAAAACAAAATAAAGTAAAAAAGTGACACATATTTGGTATCGCCGCGTCCGTAACGACCCCGACTATAAATCTATTACATTATTTAACCCGCACGGTGAACGCCGTAAAAAATGTAATAAAAAAACTATGGAAAAATTGCCGTTTTCTGTGAATCCTGACTTAAAAAAAATGTCATAAAAAGTGATCAAAAAGTCGCATCTACTCCAAAATGGTACCAATAAAAACTACAAGTCTTCCCGCAAAAAAAAAGCCCTCATACAACCGCATCGGCGAAAAAATAAAAACGTTACGGCTCTTCAAATATGGAGACACAAAAACAAATCATTTAGAAAAAAAAGCGTTTTTCCTGTGTAAAAGTAGTAAAACATACAAAAACTATACAAATTTGGTATCGTTGCAATCGTAACAACCCGCTGAATAAAGTTACTGTGTTATTTATATCACACGGTAAATGGCGTAGATTTAAGACGCGAAAAAGAGTGGCGAAATTTCAGGTTTTTTTCTTCCCCCCCCCCCCCAAAAAAAAAGTTAAAAGTTAATAAAAGTTAATCAATAAATAATATGTACCTCAAAATGGTGCTATTAAAAATACAACTTGTCCCGCAAAAAACAAGACCTTACACAGCTATGTCGACACAAAAATAAAAAGGTTATAGCTCTTGGAATGCGACGATGGAAAAACGTAAAAAATGGCCTGGTCATTAAGGTCTAAAATAGGCTAGTCATTAAGGGGTTAAGATATTGCATTCTTAACCCTTTCCCGTCACAGCCATTTTTAGGATTTTTTTCTCCCCACCTTCCAAAAGCCATAACTTGTTTATTTTCAGTCGATAAAGCCATGGGGGGCTTGTTTTTTTGTGGGACGAGTTGTACCATATACAATAAAAGTTAAAAATGGCATGTTAACTTTATTCTACCAGTCAACACGATTACATCGATACCAAATTTATATTGTTTTTCTTATGTTTTACTACTTTTACAAGGAAGAAACTGATAGTCACTCATAGCTGGATTTGCGAAACTGGTTTCCTCAGTTGTTCAAGTTTTATTCTAGGACGATTCCCCCTCCAAACCAACTCTGAGAATAAACTAGCAAAAGTTTTAAATATCGCTTCTGCCAACCAAATCGGACTATTCATCAAAACATATAACATTTTTGGTAATATGATCATTTTAATCAGCGCCAACCCTATATTCAGTTTTTTCCATATCAGGGTGGGGCTACGCTTAACTTTTACATACTCCTTTATATCACTAGAGACGTAAATCCCCAGATATTTAAAGTAATCTTTTTTTGCTATTCTTTTTAACTGCCCTCCCGGAATATGTTCCTTTTCATCAATTGGTAAGATAGAAAACAATAAAATATCATCCGCGAACAATGCTATTTTCTCTTCCACTATTTCTGGGCTTTTTCTTATATAACTTGCCAATGGCTCAATTACTAGGTTAAAGAGCAAAGGGGATAGGGGACAGCCCTGTTTAGTTCCGCTATCAACCTTGAATGGATTCGATATTGTCACATTTATAGATATCCTTGCCATTGTTCCAGTATATAATAATTTTATCCACTTTAGGAATTTTGGACTTATTCCCATATACCTCAACACATACCTCATAAAATCCCACTCAATAGAATCAAAGGCCTCGGCTGCATCCAGCGACAATATTACTCTTTCCCCCCGGATTGTCCGGCATCATCTGAATATTCCGGTATAATCTGGATAAATTATCCATTGTAGATAACCAGCCTGATACCTGTGGATTAGATCCCCCACTACTTCATTTAATCTTGTTGCCAGAACTGTAGCCAAGATCCTAGCATCTGTATTCATTAACAAGATTATAGGAGGGTAATTGAAAAAGGGAGGATCCTGCAAGGCGCTGCTGCGTGGCTGCTTGTGAAGTAGTGACAGTGATAAACGGAATAATAAATATATGTTTAGTATAAAACAATGATGGCTACGCGTTTCAACGCTGTACCAGCGTCTTCCTCAGGCCGTTAAAGTTACACTCAATGAAAAGGTTTCTTATATAACAGCACAAATTAGAATACACAGGAAGGAACCAAAAGGGCAAAGGTCAAAGGGTGGCCATGACGTCATGAAAAAACATTGGTACCAAAACATGTAAACCAAAATAATTCTCATAAAAACTAGAAAGTGATAACTATCGAAATTACATTACAAGCGGTTTTATACATGAAATAGTGAAAGAATACATTCAACAGACCCAGTTTAAAACGATCGATGAAAAGGATCAATAAAACCCACATACTGCCTATAAACACATGTTCTTATTAGTAAAAGCCCGTTTGGAAGGTAAAAAAGATGAAGTATAACCCAAATAACGAAAAATCGCTAATTGTGCGATGTAAACGTATAAATGGATGTTAAGGGTTATTAGATCCGAGCAAATACAAATAAACATCTTTTTTCACTAGTGTCAATGGTCTATAGAATATATTGTATCAATGAGAAGATTTTTTATTAAAAAAAGATGAAATTACTGTGAAAGATAGTAAGTAATTTAATATGTAGTTATAACATACAAATGGATGTTAAGAGGAAAAAAGCGCAGTTTCACTGATTCCAACGGCGCTAAGCAGCGTCTCTGTAGTCTACACAGTTAATGTTTTAGAGAGGATCAATGAATAAGATTTTTTATTTTAATGTAATTACTAAGAATGAGAATGAATAATAGGTTCTATGATTCTAACATACAAATGGATGTTATAGAGGGAAAGTGCGGTATCACTGGATGCTGGATGATTCAGAGGACGCCAGTAACCGTCTCTGTAGTCAGGGCAAACACAGCGGCCAGTGGTATAGGATGCCCATTGCTCAAATAGAAAAAAATTATTTTAGTTCAAAAAAGGACTATTATTCTAATGGGATTTGTTGTGGGTGAATAATAGATAGTAGTGATAACATCCAAATGGATGCTATGAAGGAAAAGCGCAGTTTTGGTTACCTAGACCACAGAGACTCTTATTAGCGCCGTCTGAATCAGGGAAACTGCGCTTTTTCCTCTTAACATCCATTTGTATGTTATAACTACATATTAAATTACTTACTATCTTTCACAGTAATTTCATCATTTTTTTAATAAAAAATCTTCTCATTGATACAATATATTCTATAGACCATTGACACTAGTGAAAAAAGAGGTTTATTTGTATTTGCTCGAATCTAATAACCCTTAACATCCATTTATACGTTTACATCGCACAATTAGTGATTTTTCGTTATTTGGTTTATACTTCATCTTTTTTACCTTCCAAACGGGCTTTTACTAATAAGAACATGTGTTTATAGGCAGTATGTGGGTTTTATTGATCCCTTTCATCGATCGTTTTAAACTGGGTCTGTTGAATGTATTCTTTCACTATTTCATGTATAAAACCGCTTATAATGTAATTTCGATAGTTCTCACTTTCTAGTTTTTATGAGAATTATTTTGGTTTACATGTTTTGGTACCAATGTTTTTTCATGACGTCATGGCCACCCTTTGACCTTTTGGTTCCTTCCTGTGTATTCTAATTTGTGCGGTTATAAAAGAAACCTTTTCATTGAGTGTAACTTTAATGGCCTGAGGAAGACGCTGGTACAGCATTGAAACGCGTAGCCATCATTGTTTTATAATAAACATATATTTATTATTCTGTTTATCACTGTCAATACTTCACAAGCAGCCACGCAGCAGCGCCTTGCAGGATCCTCCCTTTTTCAATTACCCTCCTATATCCTAACAAGCGGTGACCGTATGGTTTACCGGTGTGGATCTCGGCAGCAGCATTTGTGGATTCTCTGATTACCTTTTCCAAGCACTACCTGGGTGAGCATAATTTGCTTCTTACATTTCACCTAAACCTAATTGATCTGCACTATGCGGCGCCGTGCTTTTTGTTTTTATGTTCACATTAACAAGATTGATCGATATGTGTCCAAAGATAATGGATCCTTTCCCTCTTCCTCATATATAACTAATAGTTCAGGCAACAAGATTTCCCGATATTTTTTATAAATCTCAAATGGGAGGGAGTCCAAACCAGGGGCCACTCCATCTGAAGATGCAGCCAAGGCCTTTTCCAATTCCTCCAAGGAGATTGGTTATTCCAACCATTCTTTTTTTTCCTCAGTCAAGAAAGGCTGCCCTGATCTCATCAAAAACTCAGCATTCTCTTTAGACCTCATCCCCCTTGAGAGATAGATATTCTTAAAGGTCAATCCAACCTGATCTGTTCCCACCACAATTTTCTCCTTGTCATTTTTTATAGCTGAGAAACTTATCCTTTTTTTTGGTATTTCATAATCCCAGACAACCTTTTTCCTGGGGTTCCCATTTCCATAGCAACAACATAATTCATAAAGAGCTGATCCAGCTGAGCTTTAAAAACAAAATAATTGTCATAGTTTTCGATTGCCTTTTGCCAGGACTCTAAATTTTCACCCTGGATGAAGAGGACAGCTTATTTTTCAATTTGACTAACTTTCTACTTCAGGACTAGTTCCTCTTGTTTATGTTTCTTCTTATAGTGACTAATTTCTCTGATCAGTGCCTCCCTCAAATATGCCTTCATAGCATCCCATACAATCAAGTGTGATGCTGTGTGCCTATTAAATGTTAGAAACTCAGCTAACCCAGTTTTAATAGTACCTAGTGAATCAATTACTTGAATCCAAAATGGATAGAATTGAGAATATTCCCCCCTGTGTTATTACCCTTTACACATTCTACTATTAAAGATGTATGATTGGAGATCCCCTTAGTTTCATACGCAATCTTTTTAATAATTTCCAGTGCACGGCTATTTCCAATACAATAATCTATTCGTGAAAATACTACATGTGTTTTAGAATAGTATGAATATTCTATCACCCCCGAATGTCTATCCTTCAAAGTATCCCACCACCCAAATTCTTCCAAAAGAGCCTGGAGCTTCCTATCGCCTACAGAGAACTTCCCTAATTTTCCATCCAATCTCGCCTCTATATTATTATTGAAGTCAACAATAATCAGTAATCAGCAATATTGATTCTTCTTCCTTATCAACTAGGAAATCTACAAGTTTGTATAACACCTCCGAATTAAAGGGAGGTGGTATATAAACCGCTGCTATCACCCATCTCTTATTTTCTAGTGAACCGTACAGAAAAACATATCTACCTTCCCTATCAACCAAAGCTGATATAACCTCAAAGGGAATTTTTTCATGAATAAGTACAGAAACACCTCTAGCATATCTACTATAGCATGAATGATAATTAAAAAAAAATAAAAAATAAAAAAATCGCTGGTACAATACACTGCAATACTAATGTATTGCAGTATATTTTCGTTTTTACAGGCTCATGTTAAACCCTGTCAGAGGCAAGACTTAACAGGAAGTGGAGAAAGGCAGTCCTGGGGGCCTTCATTAGGCCCCTGGGCTGTCAGGCCAACCATCGGCACCGCCTCCCCGAATGTGTCACAGGGGGGCCAATGAGCTGTCAGAGGGGGCACACCCATCTTTCTAACATCTTAGATGCTGCGTTCGTGATTGATCATAGCATCTAAGGGGTTAAATGGCCAACAACAGCGTGATCGCTGTTCCTGGCCGTTAGTCCCGGGTGTAAGCTACAATACACAGCTGACACATGCTGCGTATGGTGCCAGCTCAGTGGTTGAGTCTGGACCAAACATCACCCCTTGCACCACGACGTGCTATTACGACGTGGTGTGGGTAGGGGTTAAAGGATACTTGCTATTTCGTCAGGATAAGTGGTTGTGTATTTACATGAGGAATTACACTATTTCTGGCTAGTATATGACTTGTACATGGCATTTTTCATCTTTCCAGAGTTTTCCCCTACGTATGCTCTAACTGTACGTTTTCCCTGACCCAAGCTCCAGATGGGGCAGAGACAAGCAACTATGAGGTTTCCCATAGACTGCACACAGAAACTCTCCCATACACTCTCTGTAGCATGCCCTTAGAAGCAGCATGGAGAACAATATACAGGAGTAATGAGCAGTGTCGTTGGGAGTTCAGGGCTGGGGTGAGCTAGAACACTTACTAGTAGCTGCAGCACATTTTGTGTCTCTCTCCACCTGTTTCCCTTCAGCAGCTTTCTCCCTCTCCCCTCCCCATAGACTTCAATGGGCAGCACGTAACCTGATCCATCAGTGAGCGGATAATCCTTTTCCCGGATTTTAGCAGTGAATTGAGAGGGAATGATCAGTGCAGGAGGGAGGAGAAGTGGATGAGAAGTGGAGAAAGAGGCAATTTTCTCTAATACGATATATTACAACGTTTCTTATACTTGCTTCTACTATTAATTTATGCAAAGTTTGTTGAAACAACAGTGACCATTTAACTGTCAAGTGTGCAATATTGCAAATTTGTTATATAATCTTGCTTCCGGTCAGAGTAATCACAGCTGAACATGAATAGGTCATTACAGCAACATTTATTTTGCTGTTCAATTCTTTTTATTTTACAGAATTCAAACTCGAGGCATACAAAATAAGCATTGCTCAGTCAACTCTACCTGACTTACTGTGTCCATTGAATTGTCCTGACGGGGGATTTTCACATCAACTGAAAGATCTCCCTGTAAAATAGGATCAATAATTCTATAAAAAAACTTGTACATCTAAAAGAAAAACATTTCCTGGAATCTGAAGTAAATGTATTTTTTTGGAATATTAACAATCTTTTTTTGTGTGAAGAAAATAAGGTGATATCTTTAGAATGGTATGAATGACGGAAGATGATCATAAAAGGTCGACCGGAGGCCTGTTACAGAAGATACAGTAGAGCAGTGTGTCCTCAATGATCATACTTTAGGTTCAATGCATAGAAATTAAACTTCTCTTCTGACAGATGCTCACCGGGCTGCTCATGTCTCTTCCTTGGCTTCCTTTGCTGTTTAGACTTCCAATTTCAGTCTGTGAACTGGATTGAGAAACCCCCTCGAAGAATGGTCTAAGTCAAACAGAAACTGTATGTCAACCAAATTGACATAAAACCAAAACACTCACATCACAACACATAAAGGCAGCACAGTCTCTACCTAAGCTTTGGTTTAGGAGTACTCAGGACACTCTCACTTTCCTCTAACTCTGGGCAGCTATCACTTGGGTTAAACATTTCTAGACTGTCATATAAATCGTCCAAATCTTCTTCCCGAATCTCATCACGTGAAACATGATCCAGGCTAAAGCCAACCTTAAACAGAAAATTATCATTAGAATATAGAAAAAAGTTTAACAAACAAAAAGGTTTATCAAACAAACAAAAGCTAAAACCCAGACAGTGCAGTGGAGTTTCCATTATAAAGTACTTAAAGAGACTCTGTCACCAGATTATAAGTGCCCTATCTCCTACATAATATGATCGGCGCTGTAATGTAGATAACAGTGGTTTTTATTTTGAAAAACGATCATTTTTGGGCAAGTTATGAGCAATTTTAGATTTATGCCAATTAGTTTCTTAATGACCAACTGGGCGTTTTTTTACTTTTTAACAACTGGGCGTTGTAAAGAGAAGTGTATGACGCTGACCAATCAGTGACCAATCAGCCTCATACACTTCTCATTGTTTCAGCTTCTTTCACTGCACACTGGAACAATGGGCTGTAACAATGCGAAGTGTATGACGCTGATTGGTCACTGATTGGTCAGTGTCATACACTTCTCTTTACAACGCCCAGTTGGTAAAAAGTAAAAAAACGCCCAGTTGGTCATTAAGAAACAAATTAGTATAAATCTAAAATTGCTCATAACTTGCCCAAAAATGATAGTTTTTCAAAATAAAAACCACTGTTGTTATTTACATTACAGCGCCGATCAGATTATGTAGGAGATAAGGCACTTATAATGTGGTGACAGAGCCTCTTTAAAGGTACTCTGTCACCAGTTTATCAATTCCCTATCTCCTAACTAATCTAATAGGCGCTATAACTACAGTGTGATTTGTATTTAAAAAAACGTTCATTATTTACAAAGTTATGAACATTTTTCTGAATATGCTAATGTGGCTCTAATGGCTAAATTGGAGGCGTTTCTTTCTTTTCACTCAGGGCGGTGTAATGTTTTCTGTAGGACGCTGTACAATCAGCATACAGCTTCTCCCCCATCCCTGCTCAGCAACACAGTGTGATCATATAGTATACAGCTTTCATTCCCGACTGTGTATTCAAGTGGTGATACCTCCGGTTGTTTCACAGCTAGAACTGTAATCCTGTTGGTATATGAAAGATTAGAATCTCCTCTTTCATATGCCACCAGAACCGCTGTTCTAGATGGTCCACAGCCCGAGATATGGCTGTTTGAAGTGATCCCCCTTCCCTCCAGCCTCAGTCTTACACACTGTGTGAAGCAGCTTCATGCTGATAGGACAGGTCAGAGGCTGTGACGTAGCTCAGCCTCAGGAGAATCGCTGCGGTTACCTCCCAGTTGTCTAATAAAGGCTCATTTACATATTTCGAAAAATGCTCATAACTTTGCAAATAATAAATGTTTTTTTAAAACAAAATCACACTGCAATTATCAGCAGCAAAGTGGCTCTTAAGATTAGTTAGGAAATAGGTAATGGATATGTATTTATTCATTGTAGGCATGCAATCGATATGAACATACAGGTATTCACATGCACAGGCTTTCCGGGATATAGATACGGCCAGTATGGGATTATGTGACGTCACGTGACCGCAGAATCCCATGACCAGAGCATTGATCAATAGCTAATGTGGTTACATGACGTCACAACATCCTGTACTGCAGTGGAAAAGATGTAGAGTCAATCAGGTAAGAACATGACATTTCGGTTTATGTCAGAATTCATGCGATTAGCCCACAACTTGGCAGTGACACAATGTCACCGCAAGCCTAACAGGAGAGCTAACTGAAATGAAAATGGCTTCCAATACGCATGTGCAATTCACAGATAAGCAATTCTTGTGTCTGCACCAAATAATATGGATTGGACAATTCAGGCCTATTAACAGATGATGCATTCACATAACTAGTAGCACTGTCTTCAGTACCAGCAAACAAAATAAAAATACCTTGATTTTAGAAGTTATATTTTCTGATATTATTCTTGTATTTCAGAAAGTTAATTCCAGAAAAAGGACTGCACATATTTACCTCCTCTGATACTTTAAATCTGTTCAGAAGTGACTTCAGCTTCTGCTTTATATTTGGCTGCTGGAATAAGAATAAGATTTCATTAGATTAACTAGTTATATACTGGTTACAGGGAACAGAATTATATAGTATTGTTACTAATAACAATGTTGTCAATTCTAAAGCGGCACACCAGGCGGACTATTTATTTCTCTAGCTCATTTGCTTCCGTATATGTGTAAGGCTCCTGTTACACGGCCCGACGTGGGCCATGTAAACGTGCGCCGATCAATGAGACAGCTCGTTGATCGGTGCTGATTTGCTCCATTCACGAAGAGCTATGTTTGGAGACGAGCGCTCGTTTTTACGATTGCTTGTCCCCATACATTTCTATCATGTCGGCAGCACGTCTATGTGTTTACACGGGGAGAAGTGGTGCCGACAACTATTATTATTTTCGGCTGCAAAACCGATACAATCAGCCGATGAACGAGCGGTGTTAAAGGGCCTTTAAAATTATCTTATCTTTTTTTTTTATTTTTTATCATGAATGATTTAGTTGCTTGTAGTTTATAATGTTTCTATCCATCTAAGAATAATAATTTGCTCTCAATGCACTGAATTCCTTTGCTGCAAAACTTCTAAACAATCAAACAGTAGAGCGAGGTCCTGCACTGAACGGATCTTAGGAAATAGCTGCCGCTGAAAGAATTACAGAATTTTATGATCGGCAAGCAGCTCAGACATCAGACAATCATGCAGTTATACACTTAAAGGGGTTCACTATTCAGGACCTCCATCAATTAGCCAGAGCAGAGAATGGCTACAAAGAACATTTCTCTGTGATGGACCCGACAAGTCTGTGCAGTACATGGACAGCAAATTGATTGCAATGGAACTTTGTAATGCTTCACTTCCTTTGTGGTGGCACTGTAGGGAAATGGAAACTTTGCTGATGTTTTCCTATTCATAGATTACAGCTACTCGCTGTGGCTCTCAGTAGTTAGACACCCTGTGATCAACCTATTATTGGGGGACACTTCTAAAGAGGGGTTTTACACTGGGCAATTATTGGGCAAACGATCGTTCATAGAACACGCGTTGCCCTGTAAACAGTCCAGCGATCAGCATATGAACGAGCAAAGGCTCGTTCATCTGCTGATTGTATAGTTTTAGAAAAGTTAACCCGTTCGTGACCGCCAATACGCCTTCTCACGGCGGCCACTAACGGGCTTTATTCTGATGCATAAGCCTTTTCATGGCACTACATCAGAATAAGTAAACAGAGCAGGGATCCGACACATTACGTTTTCGGGCTTAGTGAGGGGACCTGATCCCCTGCCTACATTTCTGACGGAAGCAGGCCGGCAGCAACTTCCAGCCGGACCGGAGGAGGACAGCGGTTTCACTACCCGAGCCCTACATCAAGCACATCAGTGTTGCCTTGACACCCTATTACAACTTAGAGACAGGGAAGAGTGGACCCTCGGCAGAGAAGACGCGGCCACCATTTTGTGCACAGGAGTGGTGTGTGACTTTAGCAGCTTGCTGCCACTGACATGGTGGGTGTGCTACGACCTCCCTGCTGTCCCTCCCTATACCGCACAGATGTAATCTGGATATAATGAGACACATGGAGGATCTTACCCCTTCCCCATGCCTATAATTCTCTAACGTATGTTTGGCTGCGAACTGATTTGCGGTGATTCTCAGTTCTTACACCTTCCTGCTGCTCGGTGTACTCCCATAATGGCCCCCTCCAAGCAATCCAAAATTAGACAAGAACAAATCTACTGGTCCTGAATTTGGGCATAGCGGCCTTCTGAGGCCTCCGCCTCTCCTTCTACTACACTCCCCTCCTGAACCGTCCATGTTAGACGTGCTGAAGGCCATCACGGAATCTCGTACGGTTCTAACTGAGAAAATTGATGCCCTTCAAACAAACTTTGGTCTTCTCAAAGCTGATGTGCATACACTGCATGAAAGAGCTGCGGAGTTTGAGAGGCGTATTTCTGACTTGGAAGATGTAGTGACTCCACTGAGTTCAAGGGTCGACACTCTAGAAATGCAACAGTCCACATGGCGGGCTAATATCGATGAGAGAATGGAGATGGAGACCCGCTTGTGTAGATGTAACATCCGCTTCAACAGCCTGCCTGAAGGGGTGGAAAAGCCAGACCCTGCTACGCTCTTGGAAAATTGGCTCAAATCAACATTTGGGGATGTTGCCTTTTCTCCCATGTCTGTATTGAACGTGCGCATCGGATCCCAAATAGAGCACATCCACCTGGGGCGCCGCCACGTACTTTCATTGCCAAGTTTCTGAATGTCAAAGACATTGATAAATTGCTGTAACTTGCAAGGAAATAGGGGCCTTTGAAACATACCAACCAGGATGTGAGAATCTTTCCAGACTATTCGTTTGGAGGTACAAAAACAGAGGCAGCAATTTAAGGAGGCCAATAAATATTTGAGGGAGAAATAGTCTATTCTATGGTTTACCCCGCAAAACTCAGATTGGTGCACAATGGCTCCGCAATATTCCTGGACAAACCCGAAGACATCTTTGTCTGGTTAGTACGTCATGGACGCTAATCTCTTTACTCCTGTGCTACCATATCTCCCTATGCTGTAAAATTCTACACCGTGGAACGTGTTCCTAACTTTGCTCATACGTAAAGATTATGATCTTCCTCGCTGATGTCTCAAGTCGTGATGGGTGTCGGGAGATATACCAGAACTTGGATTTATTACCATAATACTCCTGTCTTCCATGTTATAGCTCTATTGAGCCGATTAGTTTGATTTGAGAATCCTTGCTGCATTCTAGGGGAGGGGGGGGATTGCCCCTTTTACTAACCATTTAAGCATATTTTGTAGTTTTCTGTTAAACTCCTCTTGAGTTCGGGGAGATGGGTAGAGTGGGATTAGGTTGGGTTTACTTGTTTTTGCCTTTCATACTTATCTGCTTGTATATGCATACATTCTCTGACCATGTGGACTGGTGATCTGATCTCTGGGAGTGCTGGAGTTGGAAATTCCCATAGGGAGCACAACTTCTGTATTCAACCCCTGTATATTGTTGTCCTCCGGGACTGTATTGACCTACATATCATTCATGGAGACACTATGCCATCTTAAAATTATCTCCTGGAATGTGCAAGGAATTAATGACAAATTTAAAAAGGTCCTTCGTTTTTAATTTGCTCTCCACATACAATCCGCATATTATATTTTTACAAGAGACTCATTTATTTGGTCCCAAATTGCAAGCTCTTGCACGACCTTGGGTTATGCGTGGCTATCATGCTTCTTATTCCAGTTACTCCTGTAGGGTCTCTTTGCTGGTTCACAAATCTCTACAATGTGAGGTTACGTCTGTTAAGATAGATCCTAGGGGAAAATTCATTGAATGGTTGTGCTAGTACCATTTTGCATCCTTTATTATAGTGAATGTCTATAATCCTCCTCTGTCCAATTACCCACTGACATAATGATGCTGGTGACAGAGTTTAGTCCTGCTCCTCTTCTTCTCCTCGGGGACTTCAATCTTTTGCTGTGCTCTGAATTAGATAAACTGGGGGGAGTCACGGTTCCCCTGTGCCTGACTTGGCCGCAACATATCACTTACGGGAAATTTGGCGGGCTCGTTACCCTCAATCTGTAGCTTACTCATGCCATTCACCCGTCTATAAGTCCTTTTCCTGTATTGACTCGGCGTTTGGAAATGATGCCTCGTTAGTATATGTAGTAGATGCACAGTACCTCCCTCGGGGAATCTCAGAACACACTCCCCTTATGGTCACTTTGGGATTACCTGAAGTTGCCAAACATAAATTCTGGAGTTTGAGTCCCCTATGACTCTCCTATGCTGAAGTTGCAACCTCCATAGAAAGACAAATGACAGGTTTCTGGAACACTAATTCAGGTTCAACAGATAGCAATCTGGTATGGGATGCCTTCAAAGCATATATTAGAGGGGTGGTTACACGGGCAATCTCCTCACATAGAAGGGAACTAGCTAAATAACGTACAGTGTTGGAGGCTGACTAACGACTCCTCGGCTTTTACTGCCTTCTCAGCAAAGCAACGTGAATATACCCTCTTAATAACGGAGCTCACCAGGAAGAAAACTTTATATCCCTAGCAGAAGGTTTTTGAACGGGGAGATAAGAATGGTCTTTTGGTTGCTTACTTAGCTAGAGAAAACCCTGCCCCGAACCCCATTTCGGAAATCACCTCTTGTACCGGGATGCTTGTTAGTGACCCCCTGGCCATCAATGTTGTCTTTAAATTTTACTCCGATTTATACTCTTCTAAGGTTCCAAATAACCCACCTGACCTGGAAGCATACTTAGATACGATTATATTTCCCACCTTGGATAGAGAGGATGTTCATTTTCTGGATGCTGATCTGACTTTAGTGGAGATTACAGAGGCTTTTAGCTCCTTTCCGAATAGGAAAACCCAGTGTCTGAATGGCCTACCCATAGAGTGGCACGTTGAACTGATTGCTCCTCATTTACTTAATCTTTTTCAAACCTTTGATGGGAATAATACCTTCCCCCCTTCTATGAGAGAGGCTCTTATAGGGCTGATTGTCATGGCTGTGGGGTATGTGGACCCACTAGACTGCTTTGCCGTAGCGGAGAAGCAGTTGGCCAAACAATAGTCAATAACAGCCTCTCGGACAAGAGTACCTGGGAAGATGTACAGGCAGATGCTCGGAGTAGCAGACACGTGGCACTGGTGATGCTTGGCGTGGCAGACGGCACCAGACGTGGCAGATGAATCACACACAACTCCAACAATAGGCTTAGGAACAAAACATAGCAACAAGATACAGGATACGGGAAGCAGGAAACGGGAACACTGGGAGCAGGATACAACTAAGGGACCATCTGCATAGACGAACACAGGAAGACTAACAATGCTCAGGCAAGGAGAGTCCTTTTTAAAGTCCAGGGTGTTACTGGGTTGATTGGGAAACTTTAAACATGTGCACGCGCTCGCCCTTCAAAGAGACTCTGTCACCACATTATAAGTGCCCTGTCTCCTATATAAGGAGATGGGCGCTGTAATGTAGGTCACAGTAATGCTTTTTATTTAAAAAAACGATCTTTTTTCACAAAGTTAGGAGCGATTTAAGTTTATGCTAATGAGCTTTCTTAATGCCCAAGTGGGCGTTGTACAGAGGAGTGCATGACGCTGACCAATCAGCATCATGCACTTCTCTCCATTCATTTACACTGCACTAGCGATATAGATATATCGCTATGTGCAGCCTCATACACAAGCCCTAACATTACTACAGTGTCCTGATAATGAATACACATGACCATCCAGCCTGGACGTCATGTGTACTCAGAATCCTGACACTTCTGAATCTTTTTTTGTGAAGAAATGTATCCGTATATATATTTTTTGTTACTAATTGAACTTCTATACTTGGTACTATTGTACTACTTACTGTATGCAACATTATTTTGTACTTTTATATTTTTACCGCTGTTTGCTATAAGGTCTTAATAAAATTACCTTTAAAAAAAAAAAAAGGAATTAAGGGAATTCAAAGTGAACACGTAAGACAGTAAAAATTACAGTCCAGAAGATGGAGACTCTAGGACATGACCCCACAGTAGAGTACAGAAATGTACCGACCTTTGTCTGACAGCGAAATAAAGATCAGAGGAAGTGGGCCCAATTCTCTTTAACCAGACCGGTGTGCAACAAACCCAGTTAAGAAATCTTGATTGAAACAAAAAGTCACAGCACTCACCACAGAGGAGAAAAACAGAAGTCTCTACCTCCGTCCAATCCTCAGAAGTCAAGTCTGGTATATCTAGCACCCACTTCTTATTAAAGGCCTTTTAAAAAGGTTTGGTACCAGCTAATTATGATTGCATATACACTTGAGTAAGGGTTGGTTTTTTTTTAAAATAAACTTTGTTTAACTGGGTTGAATAAAAAATATTTTTTTTAGTCCCACTAGGGGACTTCACAATGCGATCTTTTGTACACTTCTATAATGCTTTGGTATACAAGGTATACGAAAGCAGTACTGCCTGTGAGTGTAAGGGTATGTTCCCACAGGCAGCATACGCTGCAGATTTTGCGCAACTCAAAATCTGTAGCGGAATTTAAAAAAAACACAGTTAAATCAGTCATAGGAATCCGCAGTGAATAAGGAGTCAGGCTACGCATATTGTAGCAGAAACGCAACGTTGCTGGGGAAATCATTGCAGATTTTTCCGCGGCGACTTTACCTGCGGATTAAGTGTGAAACATTGATTGCAATAAACTATATGTGTACCTGCGGATTTTCATCACTTTTGACAGTGTTTCCTTTATGCAGTGCTAACTGAAACAAAATTCAACGTGCACATTTTAGTGCAGAATTTATGCTCCTTATTCAAGTCTATGGCTCAAAGAAACAGCATCTCCTACTAAGAATACGCAGCACAAATTGACAAGCTGCAGATTTGGAAGCTGCACCGCAAAACACTTTCCACACCACTTTTCTGCATTTTTTTTCCCTAGTGTGGGGCTGAGATTTGAGGAAATCGAATCCACTTTGCTTTGCTGCTTAAACAAAGCAGAATTTCTGAACGGAACCAAGTTTCTGAAAATTCTACAGTGTATCCAGCTTGTGGAAACATACTCGAAAACGGATAGGCTGTCTATTAGGACATGATGAAAAAGTTGCATATACCCCAAAATGTTACCACTAAAAACTCTGTCCCGTAAAAAACAAGTCCCCCACAGCTTTCTTGAAGGAAAAATACAAGAAGTTATGGCTCTTAGAATATGCCAACACAAATAGAGCATTATTTTTTTTTTTTTTTTTAAAAAGTGATTCTATTGTGCAACGCTGTAAAACAAAAACAAAAACGATACACATTCGGTATTGCCGTAACCGCATCGACCCGCAGAATAAAGTTAATGTGTCATTTATAGGGTACGGTGAACGCTATAAGACTATGCCTCCTGCATAATTAAATAAACAGTGATCAAAAAGTTTCATGTACCCCAAAATGGATGTACCCCAGAAGTGGTCTTCATGAAAGAATTGCGACCAAAAAGCCATACCTTCGACATGGAAACAAGGCCAAGCGGCTCAACTATGCACAAAAACATAGGAATTGGGGTGCAGAAAAATGGCAGCAGGTGCACTGGACGATGAGTTAAAATTTGAAATATTTGGCTGTAACAGAAGGCAGTTTGTTCGCCAAAGGGCTGGGGAGCGGTACAATAATGAGTGACTGAAGGCAACAGTGAAGCATGGTTGAGATTCCTTGCAAGTTTGGGGCTGAATTTCAGCAAAGAGAGTTGGGGATTTGGTCAGGATTAATGGTGTCCTCAATGCTGAGAAATACAGGAAGATACTTATCCATCATTAAATAACATCAGGGAGGCGTCTGATTGACTCCAAATTTATTCTGGAGCAGGACAATGACTCCAAATATACCATCAATGTCATTAAAGGGAAGGTGTCACAAATTTATTTTTTTTTATATGTTATTGCTTTTAGTATGTCATTAAAATACATTTTATTTATTTGTGTTGTACTTTTTTCTTTCTTTTACTTCTCTATGGGGGCTGCCATTTTTTTTTTCATCTCTGTATGTGTCGATTAACGACACATACAGAGATGGAATACGGCACATACATCCCCATAGAGAATGCGAACGGGAGCCGTTCCATTCACTACAGCGTACGCTGTCTGTGTGGGAACGGCGCATGCGCCGCTCCCACACAGTCCAAAAGGAAGGTCTTCGGCAGAGCGACATCCGGCGCCATTTTCATGTGGACCGGAAGCCGCTGCCGGACAGTAAGATGACTACTTCCGTCCGCGGCTTCCGGCCATATGTTCAAGGCGGCGCAGAAGCAAGGACTAGGAGCGGAGGTGGCAGGAGCAGGTAAGTTATGTTTGTGTATGTGATGTGTGTGTATGGTCGTGTTATACTGTGTGATTACCGCTGTATCTAATCCTCCTACACTGTGCATTCGCTCAAAAAATGGCGGCACACAGTGTAGGAGGTTTGAACATTCAACCCCCTTTCTCCTGGCACTAGCCAGGATAAAGGAGGGGGGATTGTTTGAGGACACTAAAGCGAGTGTGTCTTCTCCAATTTTGAAGCATAAAGCAATGAAGTTGCTTTACCACATGCCAATGCAGCAATTTTGGGTATTGCTCCCTCTAGTGACCAGCACATGGAAATGTTATAAATTAGAATCTAAATTATAATATTTCCTGACTTGTGAAATAAAATTTAAAAATTAGAACAATGTCCAGGAAGGGGACTGTGTAACAGCAGACTGGAAGAAGCGCTCTAGGGAACACTGGTAAATTCAATTTGTACCAGGAGGATACCACATCCTGCACCCAGACGTATGAAATTTGGAACAGCTTGAAGTGCAGAAGTCTGCCCTCCACCAGACTGAAACTTCAGGCGGAAGTGGACTTACCAGCTCCATCCTTGGCGGACTGAGGTCAGGGTTATCAGAAGGGGCAAGGCTTAAAAGGGGTTTTCCCATCAGAGATATTTATGACATATCTACAGCTGCAGACAAAGCTTTCAGCCAAGTCTTCCTGTGGATAGCAATGGTAGTAGCTGAAACCTGAGCCACCAGTTGGGCAGCGTCAATAGAAGCTTCGCGCAGGCATTTGGATGCATTAGAAAGAAGATGGAAGAGAGCCCCCAATTCTTCCTGAGTAGTCCTAGAGAGAAGGCCTTCACTGAGTTTCTGTGCTCATTAAGTGGCTGCTCTGCTGACTCAGGCAGAGGCAAAAATAGGGAATAATGCTCAGCCAAGGGCTGCAGAGACGGACTTGGCAAACTATTCCAGACAGCGATCCAGGGAATCTTTAAAGAAAGTGGCATCTGCCATAGACAAAGTAGTAGTTTTGGCCATACGGGAAACAGGGGGGTGCACCGCCAGAGATATATACAACTTGGAAGAAACCCCTTCTTGAAAGAAATACATGACTTCCAACCGGCTAGAGTGAGAGAACTTCTTGCCTGGGTGTTTCCACTCCTTGGAAAGGCTACTTGGCACCGTCGAGGTTAAAAAAAGTAAACGGATTCAGGGGAAGCCGAGGGTGCGGCTTCAGTGACCTGTAAGGTGGAATGGGCTGCCTTACTAAGCACCTCAACAGAAGTAACAAGGTGAGAAGACACCTTGTTTTCCGTATCAGAGAGCTGCTCCCCACCTCGGGGGAGAGGAGGCCCTGGACTGCACCTCTGTTGGGGGGGGGTGAGGCAGATGAAAGGTAAGTCACTTAAGCGGACCTGGCCCGTTTGGAGGCTGCCACGTGACATGGACAGAGAGTCCAGGGCAGGCTTGTCAGAAAAATGAAACATCATGCTTATCATGGAGTGATGTCTCCCAGGTTACCTTCAGTCCTAGAAAGAGAATGGGCACATTCCAGATCAAAACCCACTAAACCAGTCGTGGGCAACGCTGAGGGTGGCAGGGATGCAGGAGCCACAGGCGTTTGGCCAGGAAGCTGGCATGCCTTACATAGCTAAATAGCAGACCACAGGGAAACTTAGTGCTGCAGTTACAGCAGGCATAATGGACAGTAATGGTTGTCAAGCGAGATGGTTCTCCTTCAGGGTCAGACATTGCAGTAGAGCAGGTCGTTACTCCACACACTAAAAAAAACTGTGGAAGTGAAATGAACAATGAAACAACTCATGTACTACACAGCACAAGACTACTACACTGCTGATGTATAGTCTTTCTGACCAGCTTGCCCTGGACTCTCTGTCCATGTCTTCATATCGTGGCAGGCTCCAAACGGGCTAGGTCTGCTCAAGTGACTTTACTTCCGAAGTGCGTGTGAGGCAGAAGAGGCTGGTGAAAGTTATGACTGCCTTTACCTAGGTCTGCTAGGAATACACACTCCTACAGTGAGTAAAAAAAACTCAGGACTGAGTGCTAGGGCACCTGTAGGAAAAAAAGAGGCCAAGGGCCGGTCCTAGTCGGTTCTAGATGTGTTTTGCGCTTGTCCTAAGGCAAAACGAGAATAAGGCAGTGAGGAGGTCCTGTGTCCGCTGCAGCGTCTGTCAGAATGAATGAGAGACAGCCGGCAGTCATATGCTCCTGAGAAGCCAATCGGAGGGAGATGCTGAATCCCCATGAGGAGAGAGTGTAGACAAATGCGTAGAGCTATTGGATGAGCAAAAGGGGTCTGGCCCCCCTGCTAAGTACACACATAGCCGCAAAATGACGTCGCCAACACTAAACGGCAGATTATGAGGCCTGTTAAAAAGAAAAATTGGGGTTAGGAGTCTGTAAAGTGTTTGCCTCCAATGAACACTAAGCTAAGACTGAATAGCTCTGTAGTGTCTATAATCTTCGTGTCAAGCCATCTAGTGTCATCAGCATATACCCAAGGTCTGTGTCCCCTAATGTAACAAACGAGAAATGTTAATTGTGGCAAAAAACCCTTTAAAGACCCACACAATAATGTTCTCTGTGCCGTCATCCTCCCTCCTTCTTAGCATCAATATCAGGTCCTAACATTGCAACTACTACTGGTGCACACAGTTACGTGGCTGATTTACACTAAAGAAGGGGTTAAGCATCTGTATACCCCTAAAAAAAAAGAACACATTGTTATGGGGGCATCTGTTGTCTGTGAGAAACATTCTCAACGATAAAAAAAAGAAATCAGTTTGTTGGTCTCTGGTAGAGCAGAGCTGTACGATGGAAGATCTATCACAAAGCTTGTGAAGGCCCTCAGGAAAGGGACACTGTGATTTAGGAACCAGTTATCTAGCTGTGGTCACAGTTATTAGATTGTACAAGACAGTAGCTGAGATAAATGCGGTAAGGATGATAAAACCACATAGAACACAAATACTGTACAGACCATAATTAATAAAAAAAACTGTATACAAGAGTAAGGCACGGTAATGCAATAAATAAATATTATTCTCACTCTAGTTATAGCTGATGAGGCTTGGATCTTTCTGCGTGACTTCTTCACTTTTCTGACGTCTTCATCATCATAATAAAAATCCTTAAAGAAATATAGTTATAATATTATATCTAAAAGTTTAGTACAACTGCATGTATGGATGAGATGCAAGCCCGCACATCATCTGTGGATCTTCATGGCTGTACTCAGAAACCTCTTAAAAATCACCTCTTTGAGTAGACCACCCCTCATCTACACCAGATGTTTATGTGACAGATTTAGATCCCCACATATCCTATGTATATTTGCCTCTTCTTTGAGAGGACCATGCCTCTAGAAAACCATTTTTTTTTACTTCAAATGTGGGTTGTCATGTCAAAGAGGTTTCACTGTATAATGTTATCATCTGAATCACTTCCTTTATAGAAACATAAAACTGTAAACTAACAACACAGTGAGATGGGGAAAGGGAAAAAGTTTTTTTCCTTTTTGATAAATGATGGTTATGATTTAGACAGTGTGGAAAACAAATAGCAAAATGGTGGTAAAGAAACCCAGGTTTTGTTCACATTACTTACCGGCCCATGTAATGGGTCATCACTTCCCTCTTGTTCTGAAGAGAAGCTTTCATCTTCATCTTCTGAATAATTTTCAATATCTGGGGAACGGTCTGAGAACAAAATGAGAATAAATGTCTTAATATTAAGATCTGTTCTATTATAGAGATGAGACAGTTGTTTTATTTTTAAGCATGAACATTTCCTCTTCCGACTAACACCCCTGATAGCGATAGTTGAGCCCTTTTTCAAATTTTCACTTTTGTTTTTTTTCTCCCCACCTTTCAAAAGCTATGATTTTTTTATTTTTCCATCTATATCGCCATACGAGGGCTTGTTTTTTCCAGGACAAGTTGTCGTTTTTCATGGCACCTTTTATTGTACTGCATAATGTACTGGGAAGCTGAATTTTTTTTATTTGTGGGGTGAAATGGGCAAAACTACATATTCACCTTATTCTACAGGTTGATACGATTACGGCGATACAAAATTTTGTTTTGTTTTATGTTTTACCACTTTTAAAAAAATAAAACCATTTGAAAAATTAAAAAAAACTTGTGTCACCGTAGTCAGAGCCGTAACTTTATTTTTCCATCAATTTAGCGATGTGACGGCTTAAGTTTTGCGGGGCGAGCTGTAGTTTTCACCGATACCATTTTGGGGTATATGCGACTTTTTGATCATTTTCGATTTCATTTTTTGGAGCGCTAAGGTGACCAAAAAACAGCAATTTGCGTGTTTTATATATATTTTTTTTTACAGCATTCACCGAGTGGGTTAAACAACGCTATATTGTGATAGTTTGGACTTTTACGGACACGGCGATACCAGTTATGTTAACTTTTATTTTTTTTAACATTGATTTAGGGGAAAAATGTGAAATGGGGGGTTTTTAGAACTTTTAATACTTTATTGTTTTTGGAACATAACAAAAATCTTTATTTAACGGTTTTTTACTTTTTTTATTAGTCCCCCTAGGAGACTTGAAGCAGCGATCGTTGGATCGCTTGCATGATATACTGCAATACTAATGTATTGCAGTATATCGTGATTCTGACAGACTCCTTTGAAGCCCTGCCAGAGGCAGAGCTTCAAAGGAGTACAAAGATGGCAGACCTGGGGGCTTTTGTTCGGCCCCCAGGCTGCCATATCAACCGTTGTAGCCGGCCAATCGTGTTGCGGGGGGGCACGATCGCGTGTTTGAGGGGGCGTCCCCCTGATTCTAACACTTTAAATGCAGCGGTCGCGATTGATGGCGACATTTAAGGTGTTAAACGGGCAGAATCAAAGTGAACTTTGATTCTGCTCATTGCAGGGAGGTGTCGGCTGCGTGTAACAGCCGTCACCCGCGGTGTATGGAGCGAGCTTAGCCCGTGAGCTCGCTCCATACTTCCCCTTAACCCTCATCACACACAGTTACGTGATTTTGCGTGAAGTGGTTAATAAGATGTTTTTTGTAGAGTACCTACAAAAACACGAAACTTCAGAAAGGCCAATTTTCATGGGCGAAGGGATGACGTTTAGGGCATAAACTGGGACAATGTCCTCAAAAATAAAAATACACAAACTAAATGAGACATTTTTAAAAGCCTCTTAAGGCCTCATACACACGAACTTATTTTTGTCCTCCCGAAAAAAATACTGGCGTAAATACAGGTCCTTGGTCACACGTATTCGACCCGTATTGCAACAGTATTTACGGAGCCGTGCCCGTAAATACGGGTTCGGTGTCACCCGTATTCGACCCGTATTTACGGGCACGTTTTCGCTGCAAAATTACACTGCAGTAATCGGCAGCCCCTTCTCTCGATCAGTGCAGGATAGAGAGAAGGGACAGCCCTTTCCGCAGAAAAAGTAAAAGAAATTCATACTTACCCAGCCGTTGTCTTGGTGACGCGTCCCTCTCTTGAAATCCAGTCCGACCTCCCTGGATGACGCGGCAGTCCATGAGAGCGCTGCAGCCTGTGATTGGCTGCAGCGGTCACATGGGCTGAAACGTCATCCCAGGAGGCCGGACTGGAGAAAGAAGCAGGGAGTTCTGGGTAAGTATGAACATCTTTTTTTTTTACAGGTTGATCTATATCGTGATCGGAAGTCACTGTCCAGGGTGCTGAAACAGTTACTGCCGATCGTTTAACTCTTTCAGCACCCTGGACAGTGACTATTTACGGACGTCGCCTAGCAACGCTCCCATAATTACGGGTGCACACACGTAGTCACCCGTAATTACGGGAGCCCCATACACTTCTATGGGCCTGCCCGTGCCGTAATTACGGCCTGAAATAGGACATGTTCTATATTTTTCCATGGGCCCGTAAAAACGTGCCGTAATTACGGGCGTTTTTACGTTCGTGTGCATGGGGCCTAAATAGGTCCTGTGAAAAATATATACCTTATGGGAATAAAGAAGATACAAACAGAATTAAACCGATGAGCTTAAAACAGGAAGGGTGCAATAAATGCTAAAAAGAAAGCGTTCAAACTACTACAGCAAGACGGTAGTGACGAGGCATTAAATAATAACACAAAAATAAGTTGTGTAAAAGACAAATAAAGGCAGCAAAGATTGAAACAGAGATTTGTTGCCAAAGAATGTAGAAATAACCCAATTTTTTTTTTCAAATACATAAATAATAAGAAAAGAATATGGGAGTAATGGATGAGCATGAGGAAAAGTCCTATCTATTGAATGCCTTTTTCTCTACTGTATTTACACATGTAAATCCAATGCCAGGCGACACGATTAGGTATAAAGTAAATTCTCTATTAAATGTCACCTACTTAACCCAGTAAGAAGTGCAGCACCGCTTTAAAAACACAAAAGGGGTCAAAAAATGAGCCCGCAATCTATAGGCCTGTAAGTTTACCCTCCATTGTGGGTAAAATATTTGAGGTTTTTCTAAGAGATGCTATACTTGAGTATCTCAATGAAAATAAACTGTAAATGCAAAATTAGCGTGGGTTCATGAGGGATCGGTCCTGTCAAGCCAATCTGATCAGCTTCTATGAGGAGGTAAGTTCTAGACCGAGCCTGGGTAAGGCTGTGGATGATCTAGACTTTTTAACCCCTTCAGGACTGAGCCAGTTTTGGCCTTGTGGACGCAGCCGATTTTTTCAAATCTGACGTGTCGCTTTATGCGGTAATAACTTGGGAATGCTTTTACCTATCCAAGCGATTCAGAGATTGTTTTCTCGTGACATACTGTACTGTAGGTTAGTGGAAAAATGTGATCAATAAGTTCAGTATTTGTTTGTGAAAAGCACCAAACTTTAGAGAAAATTTGCAAAAATTAGCATTTTTCTTAATTTAAATGTATCTGCTTGTAAAACAGATAGCAATACCACACAAAATAGTTACTAAATTAACATTTCCTATATGTCTACTTTATGTTGGCATCGTTTTTCGAACATCCTTTTGTTTTTCTAGGAAGTTACAAGGCTTAGATCTTTAGCAGCAATTTCTCAAATTTTCAAGAAAATTTCCAAAACCTATTTTTATAGGGCCTTATATATTAGAAACCCCATAAGTCACCCAATTTTAAAAACTGCACCTGAAAAGGTTTTACCAGAGAAACGCAACTGAATATTTATTGCCCAGATTCTGCAGTTTTTAGAAATATCCCACATGTGGCCCTAGTGTGATAATGGACTGAAGCACAGGCCTCAGAAGCAAAGGAGCATCTAGAGGATTTTGGGGCCTCCTTTTTATTAGAATATATTTTAGGCACCATGTCAGGTTTGAAGAGGTCTTGTGGGGCCAAATTCAGACGAACCTAGAGTACGTCCGCGTCAGGCGGATACATGTATTTCAATGGGGCCGTCCACGCGGCCGTTGTTTCAACGGACCGTGTGAAAGGTCCGTTGAAGCATAGAACATGTCCTATTTTGTTCCGTTTTTTACTGATCCCTCCGTAGATTCAAGTGGATGGGGATTTGTGAAAACTGAACCCGCTAGGGGGCACCTCAGATCTGAAAAACGTCTGGTCTTACTGTGAGAACTGTGAAATAGAATACCTCAAGAGCTGGTCACAGCAGGAACAGTAGAGGTCTTTAAAAAAGGCTTAGATAATTTCATAGAAAAAAAATAATATCAGCTCCTATGTGAATGTGTAGAATTTTTGTTTCATCCCATCCCTTTTTCCCATCCCTTGGTTGAACTTGATGGACATGTGTCTTTTTTTAACCGTACTAACTATGCAACTATTAGAATAGCGGACCAGAGAAAGAAATATAGTAGTGAAAGACCTGCACTGTTTCCTATTAAATTTGCTATGTCACAACTGTGTCTTACATCAGCCTTATTATGTAGTGTCCCACAAGAAACTATAAGGAGATAGGTTTTGAATATGTTTTATAACATTTTGCAGTTTTAGGTACTGTCACTTTAAAAAGTAAACGTAAATTTGCAATGCACTGTTTTGCAACCTATGCAGGAGTCGCTTTTCCGGGAAGTTTGGGAAGGAGCTTAGCTTATATATAATGGGCCCTGGCCTAGACAGTCAGTCAATCAGTCAGTGTGTGTTAGAAACCGTTCCGTTAACCACAAAGTGGAGTTGCTCCTTTGTCCATCCATAAAAGATCCAGGGACAGGCTGCCTATAATATCAGGCTATAGAGAAGCTCGCAGAAAGAAAGAGAACCTCCTTGAGCGAAATAATTCTTATAAGAGAAACAGAGTGACAAGAAGCTATTATTTGGACATTGAACAACGCTACCATATATGTTGGGGAGTCTCATCCTACATTGAGCCCTGACCATCCCTTAGAGGCAGAAGCAGCATAGGCCAGGAGCAATTACAGATAATGCAGAGAATTGCAGGATTGGACAGATATTGTATTGTCCCACTTAACATGGGGTCAGCAATGTCCTGGAATTGCAAACGGTAGATAGAGAGATAGAAGAGAGTCGCCCACTCCTGCATTTGGTGTTTTATTTTATTGAAAGGACTGGGTTCATAAGAAATGGACGCTCCATTACATGTGGAAGATTGTAACTACCATTTTGTGGACTTAAAGGGGGTTTTCCCATGAGAGACATTTGACATATCCACAGGATATCCTCAGAAAAAGCATGCAGCAGCACACGTCTCCCAAATTTCAATCAATATGTTCTTTTATTGGTCAAACATCCAGTAAAAAATGGCAACGTTTCGACCAGTGACAAGTGGTACCACAAAAAAAAAAAAGTCAGAGCGGCGAAGAGACTCCGTAACCGAAAGATTGATTTGGAGTTCTCTGACCCCATCCAGCTGATGCAGAGAATGCAGAGAGGTTAGGACAAAACTACGGTAGAACAAGGTCTTTATTGAGGTGGGTGGAAGGAAGGACGGACAGATGGACCTGGCCAAAGTACCACCTTGTCCTTAAGGAAATCCATGAAGGGGGGTCTGCAAGATAAAGTGACCACAACTCTGCAGATCGAAGTGGTGGCCACCATGAAGGCAACTTTACAGGACAAGACACAGGGCAAGGACTCCCGCATAGGTTTAAATGGTGATGACTGAAGAGCGTCAAGGACCAAGTTGAGATCCCAGGGCTCCAGAGGTGGACGATACAGAGTTGCACAATGGGTGAGCCCCTGCAAAAACTATTTAATTGAAACACGGAAAGCAAGCGTGCGCTGAAAAAGTATCAACAGAGCAGAAGTTCGACCCTTCAGTGTCACCAGACTAAGTCCCTGGTCCACGCCCACCTGTAGGAAGGACACGATGCGCGGAGAACAGCGAAGGAGGAAGTGTTGAAGCTTACACCACCTGAAATATACACGCCACGTACGGTGGTTATCCTTTGGGACGGAGGCTTCAGAGCCTTTAACATGGTCTGAATGACCGGTTCAGAAAAACCGCGAAACCTTAGAACCGCGGCTTCAACAGCCACGCCATCAAACAAAGGTAAAGCAGGGTGGAACAGAATACCTTGGTAAAGGAGGTAGTGCCATCGAGGGAGATGCAAAGGCGCATCTGCGAGCAGGGAGATGAGATCCATGTACCACACCCTGAGTGGCCAATCTGGAGCCCCCGCGTCCTTGACTTTCTTGAGGACCAGAGGCAGGAGGGGAAGAGACGGAAAGGGGTAGAGAAGACTGAACTCTGACCAAAGAAGAAACATCAGCACCTAGAGCGCAAGGATCCCTGGTCCTGGAGACTTAAGCTGGGCACTTGTGGTTGTGGAGGGAGGCAAAGAGGTCCACGTCCGGAGTGCCCCAGCGAAGGCAGAGACTGTGAAGTATGGTCGGGTGAAGAAACCACTCTCACAGGTCTAAGCACCCCAAACCCCGCTAGTCCACCTCAGTCCACCTCAGCTAGTCCACCCTCCCAGTTGTCCACACCTGGAATTTAAACTGACGAGAGGGCAGGAACGTTATGCTCCGCCCAATGAAGTCTGTCTGGACTCGAACCAAAAGGCCTGAGAGGAGGGAAGTCCAATGGGAGAGTGCCAGAAAAATATCCCTCGTTCCAGGATGTTTTTCTGGAGACGAGTCTCCAAGCTGGACCACTGTTCCTGGACCGTGCGACGGCAGAAGACCGCCCCCCAGTCTGATAGGCTGGAATCCGTCGTGACCACCTGCCAATGGAGGATGGCAAAAGGCATCCCCAGGTACATGCTCGGGGAGGAAAGCCAGCATAACTGCTCTCGACGAACCAGAGAGGGAAGCCGGATCAGAAGGTCCAAGGAGTCCCGAAACCTGTCTCCACGATCAAGAATCGTCAACTGTAGGGGGAGAGTGTGAAACTGGGTAAACGGAATTGCCTCGAACGAGGAAACTAGTTTTTGCATGAGGGTTCTCGGGATGATAAATGTGGCATGGGGGAATTCATCCGCAGCACTGATACGCCCTTCCGGAGAGAATTGATCTTTGGGTCTAGAAAAAAAATCCTGCCCATCTGGGTGTCTAAGATGATGCCCAGAAACTCCATCCTTTGAGATGGAATGAGGGAGGACCTGTTCTCATTGATTATCCACCCAAAACGACGAAAGTCCAGGGTGATCTGAAGGCTGGCCAAATTGTCCTGTCTGGAGGTGGCCTTTCCCAAGAGGTCATCCAATTGCAGGATTACCTTGATCCCCCCCCCCCCACACGATCGAAGAAAGGCCATGAGAACTGCCATGACTTTTGTGAAGACCCTGGGTGCAGTGGCCGAACAGAAGAAGAGAAAGCAGCTTTAGCCATAGAATCCACCTTCTTATCGATGGGATCTTTAAGAGAAGCAGCACCCGCTATGGGCAGAGAGGCTATCCAGTTTCTTCTGTCAAACGACAAAGAGAAACTGTAGATAAGATCAGTAGAGATACACTATTGACTGCCCAAAATCATATTATAAAACCTGCCCGCATACCATTAGTTACTACATATGCAGAACACAGCCATTCTATTAATAAGATCATTCTCAAACATTGGCCAATGCTACAAAATTGTCTACCACATATTTCTGAGATCAATAGAGCCCCCCTGTTCTCATACCAAAGATCACCAAACTTACAAGATAGGTTGGTGAAATCAGACATGGGCACAGGTAGAAAAGACCAACAGACTTCTCTCACAAAGAAAAACACTGGCTGCTACCCCTGTTTGAATTGCATCAACTTCCCTTTGATGCAAAAAGGACCTAAATTTATCCATCCAGTGACCAAACTGGCTTATGAGATACGATTCTATTTGAATTGTGTCTCAGATCACGTTGTCTATATTTTGGAATGTCCCTGTCACCTTTTATATGTAGGAGAGACCTCACTTGAGTTCAAGACAAGACTAAACGAACACCGATATAGCATCCGCAAGAAACGTTTGGACCTTCCAGTGTCCAAGCACTACACGGAGGCAGGGCACTCCGAGAAGGAACGATCAGTTTACTTGGTAGACCATGTCTCCATGCCACGCAGAGGGGGTAATCAAATCAAATTGTTAAAATACAGGGAATTGCAGTGGATACAGAGGCTGCATACATTAAAACCCCATGGGTTAAATGTTGACTTTATTACGACTCAACCTGCCCACAGGTCAGGATGGGCTAACACACGTTCTCCGTGTACTCAATTTAGTGTACAATTACAACATTTTTTATAACATCAATATGATCTTTTTTAGATAACCTCGTCATGAGCCCAACAAGTTCTACCCATGTTCACTTAGGACCGTTGTTTTGGTGTATCATATATATCTATATTGCTAACACTGCCATTGGTAAACAAATGTATCTATACGTATCATGTGCCATATCTTAATTGGGATGATAGATTACAACTTTTTTGCTGACCATAAAACATTAATTATGAGATTCATATTATGCCCTTAAACACACTGATGCGGTTTTTGAGCGTTTTTTTTTTTTTTTTAAACGTTTTTCCACTTAATACACATATTGATATATATGGTTCAGCAATGAATCCAATACTCTTATATGTTTGGTCACACCATCATACTGAGATAGAAGCTGCATATAATTACAATATTTGATTTACGATTAGACCATATTATAAGAGGTATTATATAACTATGGAATCTCAGACACTTTAAAAACGTGTCTAAAAACTTGTTTCAGAGCGTATATAACAGATATTATTGATCTTCATAACAATTTTCCCTGTTAAAATATGATATGGTGCTTGAAAGGACATGCGTGAACATATGTAGTGCTTTTATCATATGATAACCACATTACCTTTACCAAAATGGCTGATAGTGGCTACAGACGGCCAGTGCGCATGTGCGGACATATGTGGCGTCACAGACATGCACAAATTAATCTTTAGAAAGTCAACACACGTGAGAAAACGGAACCGGGGTGTAACATGGTATAGTTTTTAATCATCCACACGTGTAAATGTTTAATAATGTATACACCAATTAAGCACCTTATGCACTTTATTTATGCGCTAAGAAACTTCTTAATCATCAAAGTGTAAACTAATCACGGTTGATACCATGTATATTTCTTGACAGGTCATTTTAACTCATCTATTACGGTTTGAATATTTGTATTAATCACATGTTAATGAGACAATGTGTTTGGTCCCCATATATACCATTGCTGTGTACACTATCAGTATGCTTGAAAAAGGCTCCTCAGACAGGGCCGAAACGTTGCACAAGGGTAAATAAATAAAACATTTTTCTCTTTTGTAAATGGAGTGCTGCCTATTCTTGGAGATTATATATATATATATATATATATATATATATATATATATAATATGTGTGTGTGTAAAAAAAGCATGCTTGTGGAAGGTCCTATTGCAGGACTGAAACGTTGCACTGTCTGATGTTGTCTGGATAAACTAAACATTTTTATCACCTATTGGAGTGCTGCAAGATCTCCTTTATATATATACACACATATATACACACACACACACACACACACACACACACACACACACACACACACACACACACACACTACTCAACATTGAAATTGCAACACCGAGAAGGTTTGCAGGGGATTTTTCACTGGGCGATTATTGGGCAGACAAGCGTTCATATAACGCTCGTTGCCGGTGTTTGCCCTGTGTAAACAGGGCAGCGATCAGCAGATGAACAAGCAAACCGATCATATCATTTTAAAAAAGTTAAATGTTTTCTTTGTCGGCAGCACATCTCCCTGTGTAAACAGGAAGACGTGCTGCCGACATGATAATAAAGTATGGGGACGAGCGATCGCAGTAACGATTGCTCGTCCCCATCCATAGCTCCGTGTGACAGGAGCAAACGAGCGCCGATCAACAATGTCGCATTGATCGGCGCTCGTTGCACCGGCCGGTGTCAAAGGACCTTAAGTCTCGAAGATCTGCAAATAATCAATTTTCAAGCACCGAGCTCCAATCTGTGGCATGTGGGAGGGCCATAAAAGCCAGATTGAAAGCAAAGTTTTGTAGTCACATGAAACCTCAAAAATCGGATCAAGTGGTGTGGGATGATTGTGTGATGCCACCGGTTAGACGAGTTATTGCCACTTGTCGCAAACTGAAAGGGACAGAATCCTTGAACTGAGAGACCTTAGTTTATCCCTAAGGCAGATCGCTACGCACCTAGGCCGAGATGTCACCAGTTCAATGTTGCGTGTCCCGGAGATTGGGAGAACAACAACAACGAACGGGAATGACAGCAAGAGGTGTGCGGAGGCAAACCCCTGCACGGACGGATCATCCGATTGGTAGAACTGCACGTAGTGACCTTTTCTGAAATCGGTCGTCACATCTTAAGCCTAGAGCGGCAACTAGCGTTGACACAAACCATCAGAAGGCGTTTGCACAACATTGGGCTACGAGCTAGACGTCCAGCTACAGAGGTTCCATTGACCACACGCCACCGCTCTCAAAGGCTGTCATGGTGCACAGCAAGACGGCAATGGAGGAATATCCTCTTCAGCGATGAGTCTCGCTTTTTTCTCAGAAGCAATGAAAGCCGGAGATTGGTCTGGAGATCACATGGGCAACACCATGAAGAGGCTTTCGCCGGGAAGTGTCACACCGCTCCTCTCAGAAATATGGTGTGTGTGGTGGCATATGTAGTGTAGCCCGACCCCTCTAGTCTTCATTTCAGTAACAGCTCAGCGTTGATTTGGTTGTGGAACCAGTGGTACGGCCATTTCTCCAAAGTGTCCCAGAAGCCGTTTTTCAACAGGACAACGCCAAGCCAAACGTTGCTTGTGCTACTGTCAGCAGCCTGCGTGGCCTAAACGTGCTACCATGGCCTGCAGAAACTCTGGACTGATCTCCCATCGAGCACATCTGGGATGTCATTCCTCAGACTACCATTAATAACTTCATTGATAGCATGCCAAGGCGCGTAAGTACATGTATTTATGTGCACGGCGCTCATACTTAATATATCAAGATGTTTGGAATATTTTGTTTCCATTTTTTTTATCATTTGCATATCATTAACATGTCTATCGATCCTGTGATTTCTGATCGCTGGACTCAAATGGTGTTCAAAGGCTGGTGGAAGTGGGGAATTTCTTAGAATAAGTTCAGACCTTCTGATTGGCTAAGATACCCGGGCGCATGCGCAATCTGGAATTCAGTGGGTGCTAGAGGAGAAAATGCTGCGCAGGCCCTGTGAGCACAGGATTGGGCATGTTAGTGTAGCAACCATGCATGTTCAGAGACACCGGAGAAAGAGTATTTGGTCCACCCCTTCCCTTAGTGTACAGTGACTGACGTCAGAAATGACGTTCCTGTACAATGGGCCGGACGGAAAAAAAGGGAAGTGATAGATCATGTATGGAGCAGTGCCGGAAGTTCAGATTTCACTATTGGAGAAGCATCACGTGACCAGGGGTGGAATTTGGTGTTCGAAAATTATATCCAAATGCTAGTATATTACAAATTACATTATTTTTAGACATGCAGTTAAATAGGATTGAGTAAATTGGTTCCGGAAAACCCCTTTAACCCCTTCCCGTCGCAGCCACTTTTGGACTAAAAAGGTCAGAGCCCCATTTTTCAAATCTGACACGTGTCACTTTATGTGCTAAAAACTTTGGAATACTTTTACCTATCCAAGCAATTCTGAGATCCTGTGACAAATTGTCAGAGGTAAATTTGGCCGATAAATTCCTTGCTTATTTGTGAAAAACAAACATTTTTAGAAAATGTGCATTTTTCTCAATTTAAATGTATCTGCTTGTAAGAAAATAGTTACTAATTAATATTTATATATGTCTACTTTATGTTGGCATCGTTTTTTGAACGTCGTTTTATTTTTCTAGGACGTCATAAGGCTTATAAGTTTAGTAGCATTTCTCACATTTTTAAGAAAATTTCAAAAGGCGATTTTTATGGGGTCCAGTTCAGTTCTGAAATGGCTTTAAATAAGTATTCAAAACGGCATTTAGAAAGTTTCTTAACCTTGTAGGTGTTTCAAATGAATTGAAGCAAAGTGGAGGTGAAATTTACAAATTACATTTTTTTTTTCCTTTTTAAAAAGTAGTGATGGAGAACCTAGTGGATTTTGGGGCCTTCTTTTTATTAGAATATATTTTAGCCACCATGTCAGGTTATTAGAGGTCTTGTGGTGGCATAACAAAAGAAACACCTAAAAAAAGACCCCATTTTGGAAACTACACCCCACAAGGAATTAATCTAGGGGTGTAGTGAGCATTTTGACTCCCAAGGTGTTTCATGGATTTTAGTAGAATTCAGCAGTGAATGTGAAAAATTAAATTTTTTCCAAAAAGACATAGCTTTAGCTGAAAATTGTTTTGTTTTTTTCAACAAATAAAGGAGAAAAAGCACCCCAAAATTTGTACAGCAACTTTTTCAGAGTAAGTCAAAACCCCATATGTGGTCATAAACTGCTGTTTGGACACATGGCAGGGCTCAGAAGGGAAGGCATGCCATTAGGCTTTTGGAGTGCAGATCTTGCCAAATTGGTTTCTGGGGGCCGTGTCGAATTTGCGGAGCTTCCTGAGGTACAAGTACAATAGAAATTCCCCAGATGTGACCCCATTTGAGACTTAACCCCTCAAGGAATTAAATTAGGGGTGTAATGAGAATTTTGACCCCACAGGTGTTTTATAGATTTTATTAGAATTGGGCCTTGAAAATTTAAATCTACATTTTTTCTAAGATGTAATTTTAGCTCAACATTTTTCATTTTTACAAGGAATACAGGAGAAAAGGCACCCCAAAATTTGTTACGCAATTTCTCGCGAGTAAGGCAATATCCCATATGTGGTCGTAAACTGCTATTTGGACACACAGCAAGGCTCTAAATGGAAGGAGCGCAATTTGTTTTTTGGAGTGGAAATTTTACAAGATTAGTTTTGGACACCATGTTGCATTGCGCTAAGGTACCAGTACAGTGGAAACACCTGAAAAATTACCCCATTTTGAAAACGACATTCCTCAAGGAATTAATGTGGGAGCTATTGTGAGCATTTTAACCCAGCATTTTTTTTGTAGAAATTTGTGTACAGTGGATGTTGTAGATTGAAAATTGCTATTTTTCCACAGATATGCTATTTCAGTGACCAATATGTTGTGACCAGCAGTGTGCCACTGGAGACACAACCCATAAATTGTTAAGCGGTTTCTCCACAGTACTGTAATACCCCATATGTAGTCATAAACTGCTGTTTGGGCACACTGCTAGGCTCAGAAGGACCGCCATTTGGCTTTTGGAGCACAGATTTTGATTGGTAGTTTTATTTAGGGTTTTATTGGTATTTCAGCTTATAATGTGGGGGCATATGTAAGCTGTGCGGAGTACATCAGGGTATATGTAAGCTCGGTGAAGTACATCAGAGTATAATACGATGATTTAATAATAAAATTAATAATCCATGGATTGGTGTGGTATGTTTTGAATCAATCCTTTAGGCACAGGCCAGATTTTTTGGGGCAGATGTCACACTGATAAATAGTGTCCTTTCGTATACCCTTTTTGGAACCCACTCTGCCCTTTTTTTGGGTCCTTCCCTTGTTTGCATTTTGGGGAACTTCGCTGAGAAAGTGTTGCTTTGGTATAATAAGGCAGCCTCACTTCAAGCAGAGATGATGACGTTTTGGGGCAGACATGCTTGGGCCCTCCCCAGTTCCCAATTATTAAGGCCACGATAAATAAAACTGAAGGAATGTTCCCAACTGACCTGCACGTCGGGATAGCAAGTAAGCGTTATACAGTGCCATCTGTACGATGTTCACAGCCAGCTTTATGTACCATGGGACACAGCTATGTGGTAAATTTGGGGTATTGTACAAAATATCTGCGCTCCAGTTTTGCATAATCTTTGACTTCTTCACTAGCCCTGAAGTGTCCTCATCTCTGCTGCATCTACGGGGTCCACTTGTTTGTTCTAGCAAATGATGATGTGAGGTTTTTATTGAAAAACTTTAGGACCTAAAAAAAATTGTCATAACGTTTTATTTTTCCGTTGACTGAGCTGTGTGAGGGCTTGGTTTTGCGGAACGAGCTGCCATTTTTATTGGTTCCATTTTGGGGTACATGCGATTTTTTTTATCACTATTCATTTTTGTGAGACGAGGAAACCAAAAAACAGTAATCCTAGCACTGTTTATTTTTGTTTTCTTTTTTACAGTGTTCACTGTGCAGTATAAACAACATGTTAACTTTATTTTGTGGGTCAATAAGATTACAACGATACCAAATTTATATTGTTTTTTTTTTAAGTTTTTACTATAAATAAAAATTTTCCCACAATAAAAAAAACTCTTTAAAAAAAATAAATAATGTTTTTACGGTCACAGTTTTCGGAGAGCCATAACTTTTCAGTTGATATCGGTGTGGGAGGGATTGATTTTTGCGTGACGCACTGTCGTTTTTATTGGTACCATTTTGGGGTACTTGCGACTTTTCGATCACTTTTTATTCTATTTTTTTTTTAGACAAGGTGACCAAATTATAAAATTGTTTTATGGTGTTCACTGTGTGCTAAAAATAACATGATCTTCTTATAGTTCAGGTCCGTTCCAAGCGCTGCAAAACTTATGTATAGTTTTTTTTTTTGGGGTTTTTTCAATCATAAACGGACTTGATGAGGGAAACAGGACTATTATTGTTTTTATTACTTCAAACTTGTATTTATTTATTTTTCGAAAACAATATTTTTTTTTCTAAACTTACTTGGGGACTTGAAATCCTGACCCTCTGATCCCCGATACAATACACTACTTATGTAGTGCAGTGTATTGTAACTGTCATTTTTCAACTGACTGTTCGGCCTTAATCACACGACAGTGAAAAACGGCCGTGTGACGGCCGTTCTTTTAACGGCCGTCACACGGCCGTTTTCAGAACAATGATGTTCTATGGGTGTATTCACATGGCCGTTTTTTTAACGGCTGTGAATAATGGCCGTCAAAAAATGGGTTATGTCCTATTTTTGGCCGTTTTCACGGCCTGATGGCCCACATAGACGTCAATGAATTTGTTTTTAACGGCTGTCAATACACGTAACAACCGTTAAAAACAGATCTGTGACATGGTGATTGGCAAGGGAACTACTAGTTCCCTTGCTGGGTATCGGCGGCTCGATGACTCACCGATGCAGCTCGTCTTCAGGTGTGGTCTCTCGTCTTCACGGGTTCTGCATTCGCAGATCGCGTTAAGACGAGAGACCACACGTGAAGGCCAGCTGCATCGGTGAGTGCCATCACGTTTCCGCAGATCCCGTGAAGATGAGAGCGCTGCTTACCTGAAGAAGACAGCGCTGCATCGGTGAGTATGTAGGGCATTCATGTCGGGTTGTGTGGCATCATCTACATCGGGGACGTGTGTGGCATCATCTACATCGGGGACGTGTGTGGCATCATCTACATCGGGGACGTGTGTGGCATCATCTACAGGGAGGTGTGTGGCATCATACACAGGGACGTGTGTGGCATCATACACAGGGACGTGTGTGGCATCATACACAGGGACGTGTGTGGCATCATACACAGGGACGTGTGTGGCATCATACACAGGGACGTGTGTGGCATCATACACAGGGACGTGTGTGGCATCATACACAGGGACGTGTGTGGCATCATACACAGGGACGTGTGTGGCATCATACACAGGGACGTGTGTGGCATCATACACAGGGACGTGTGTGGCATCATACACAGGGACGTGTGTGGCATCATACACAGGGACGTGTGTGGCATCATACACAGGGACGTGTGTGGCATCATATACAGGGAGGCTGTCAATAGTGTCTAGGTGAACATGTGACCTTCCTTTAGGTATTTTCAGGGGGCTGGGACAAAAAAAGCCTGACCAATGAAATTCTGCAGTTTTTTTTAACGGCCATGAAAAACTGATGTCAAACGGCCATTAAAAACGGATAAACGGACTGGCAATGGATGAAAATTTAGAAACACTGATGCAAAACGGCCATGAAAAACGGACAGTTGATCAGTTTTTAATGGACTTTTTTTTCACTATCATGTGAATATAGCCTTAGCCAATTAGGTCCTGCCTTGGGCGGTTGCAGCGGGATGTCAGCTGTATATTACAGCCGACACCCGAGGAAGATGAAGCAAGCACAGCTCTTGTGTCCGTTTCATCTTCAGGACGTGACTGTATGCCCATTTGTGGTAAGCAAGCCTTAAAACGGCCATATAATCATGTCCATTTGTGGGAAGGGGTTAAACATAAAAAAGGAGACATGAAATAGATTATGTGGATACTTTACCTGTGCAGTAGGGGGTTTGCCCCGTCTGATCATCCTATTTTCAGAGGCAGGTTTGGATATAACATTGAGGAAATGCTGTTGTCAAGGAGGTCACTAATTATAGGAAACAGATTCTGGCACCAGATACCAGAAATCCAACATGTTTTCTCTCAGGGAACATCCATAGAGCAGCCTGTCTCAACTCGCTGGATGTCCAGCCACGGCGTCTCTCAGAAATCTTTTCTTAAGAAAGATCAATGGCTTCCAGCAAAAAAAAGATGGAGCAACCTCCGCTGTACACTTAACACATGTAAGCATGTCAAGTTACAACAAGTCATTGTGTAACCAGTTTCCGTAAATAAATCAATGGTTATTCACAATTATTTTTGAAATAAACAAAAAAATAAAATAAAAAACAATGCATAGCATTTTCTTACCAGACAATTTGGTTTTTGGGCCCTCGTGATCAATTGGCTGACTGGAGAGTGAGTGGATATTTATCTCAGCAACAGGCAAAGAAACATCCTTGGCATGGCTATGAAGAGACAAGACAAGGCCACTTTCACTGGGAAACTGCAAAACCTGAAGAAAAGGTGGCAAAATAGACGATCAGAATACAAGACACATGTATTAACTCGACTAGTGTCAAGTACACACACACACACACACACACACACACACACACACACACACACACACACACACACTTATATACATAAAGTTCAAAACAGATAGAGAAAACACAGCACTCAAGGCAAGCTGAACATTAGGCCACGTGCACGTTACCAGTGAAAGCAGGAATCAATGCCTTGGAATGGAATAAACAGCGCGCACGCTCTATCACTCTTCAGCTTTGAAGATCAGTCTTCTGCCGAACTGGCAAGGGGGCGTGTCTCTGCTATGGAGAGTGTAAGCGCTCCCCAGCTCTTTTAACACTGTCCGTAGCAGTGACACGCCCCCTTGCCTGTTCGGCAGAAAAAGTACAAGACTGATCTCTCACAAGAGCTGAAGAGATGAGAGCGTGCATGCGCGCTCTCCTCTCCACAGCTCTTTAGACTGTCCGTAGCAGTGACACGCCCCCTTGCCAGTTCAGCAGAAGACTGATCTTCAAAGCTGAAGAGTGAGAGAGCGTGTGGGTGCGCACACACTCTCTCTCTCTCTCTCCTCGCTTTTGCTGTAACACTGTCCATATCTGTATGGACAGTGTCACAGCCATAGTAACATGCCCCCTTGGCAGTACACGCCCCGTTGACTGTTCAGGGGGTTATTTAAATATCAGGCGCCAAATATAATGGCACTGATATAGAAGGTTAGAATGGATGGTTTACGGTCCATATTCAAATCATCAGGATCACCCGTATAAGGACGATCCTATTCATATGATTTGGTGAAGCGAAGGGAAGTTGGAAATAAGAAAGGTATTGTATGTTATAACCATTAGAAACCACAGGACCAGCCGCCGCCCTGTAATGGCGGCAGTCCCTCATGTTGGGTGTTTCCTCATTGTGGGCAGCAAAACCCCCCTCATAGCTGAGCAATGTGCTTCCTGTGGGAGAGGCCGTCCCCACCCCCTGATGAGGTCACGCCTGGCCCAATCAAATCAGTATGAAATGATAGCCTTGTTAATTTTGTCATTTCCCTCAGTAAAGTGCTGACAGTAACACATGCTGCAGTGTTTTCTTCTATTCTAGATTCCGTCCCAGGGGTGCAGGACGCTGTGCACTGGTGAACAGACACGTCATCATAATATAGAGATAGTGGCCGACAGATTGGACAATGTTACAGATGTGTGACTCTTGGAGGTTCATTGTATGGGAGAATTTTTGCCGGCATTGAAATTGTTAAGATTGTGAGAACAGAGGCTGTGAGGAGTAAGTGTGTGACCCCCTCCTGTAGAATTTGATTTAACGTGTGTGTGTGATAGATTGTGTGGGGGAGGGGGGGGGGATGTGTGCAGTGTGAAAAGCAGACTGGTGTAAGCTTATATATAGGGCGTGGACTGATGAGACAAGTGATTACAATATTGCACTGATTTTAGATCTATATTGTACGCTCTTATTTTTAACAGCAGTAATGTCTAAAAAAAAAATCTTCGTGTTTTGTGTATGGGGTAAAAAATCTGTTTCTTTTTTTCTGTGTAAAGGAATGTTTCTTATCTTTGCGCATGCGTTGTTGTCCATAACTTCACCAAGCGAGAAAAATATTACAGCCAGCTGGATATGTCTGCAAAACGATAAAAGTTACGCTGCATATTTATGTGTTATGATGTGATAAGATTTAATGTGTTTTGATGTTAATTCAAATGAATTAAAATACAGATATTGTGAGACACGGGGTCTTGAAAATGTATGTGCCCCCACTGTTCCCTATTCTTGTATATAGTTTATTGGTTTGCAGTAATTAATATTACCAGATATAATATTTTCCCTTTTATTGAATAACTAATTACAATTGTTTTGTTTTCACACATGAGGCGCGTGATATAGTGCGGCCTAAATGTGATTTTGGAAAATGTGAGATGTTTTACAGGTAAATGGTTGCAAGTCATTTTAAAGATAAAATGTATTTTTGTCAGGAAAAAGTCATTTTTGTTCCAGGCTGTTGTGTATTACAAGGGGTTAAACTAGTGCCCCCCCATATAGAGTGCCCGACCTTATTATGTTGAGATGTAGTTTTGAACCCTGCTACATTACTTTCGCAGAGTCCACAAAGGGGGGAATGGTGAAGGGACTGATCAGGTACAAATTTGGTTTGTTTTGAATTAATGAATTTGGTTCCAGGAGATCTACAAAATGTGTATGAGACCATCCCCCTCCAGCAAAGTTACACAAGAGGCCGAGGTCACTCACAGTTGAGTCTTTACAGATTTAGTAGGGAAGGAGGTGAAAATTATCTGAACATTATTAATTTTATGTAAAGATTTTAGTAATTTTTATTTGTTTTTGTATTAATCACGTATTTACAGAACCTGATAAAAGTGAGATTCTCAAAGTGTTCTGGATTGTCAGATGAGTGTGGAGAAGTGTATAACATTTGTTTTTATTTTAGAGAATGAAGACGCCACCCCTTTGAGATGTTCTATCTATATGTGACATGGGTTTTTAATGTAAACTTGTAATGTAGAAATACTTCATCATATACAGTATGTACAAGACAGGATATGAGGGACCAGGTAAATCATCCAGAAACCACTCTCACCTTCTCATTCATCTCAAGGAGCTGAGCTGGAGGTGCTCGCTGAGGCTTGTAACCTGGCAGAAGGTAAGACGGCCGACATTTACCCTGACTCTAGGTACGCTTTTGGCATCGCCCACAATTATGGGCCCATTAGTAGTAGGAACTTTATTGGATCATCGGGTAAGCCAATTGAGAGAGCAAGAGAAGACAGAACTGACAACAAGGATATGTGCAGCCAGGTGTCAGTAAATTGGCTTGTCCCTGGATACAATAATGCCACCACTAGGTTTGTAGCAGCCTGCATGATGTGCGCACGGCATGACATAGGTAAAACAGCAAAGGTACCTGTGAAAAGTGCAGCCCGGACAGATTACCCGTCCCAGAGCCTGCAGAACATACAACTAGGTAGAAGTGTATGACAATGTGCTCGTGTGTGTAGACCTGTTCTCAGGGTGGTCTGAAGCCAGGCCTGTATCTTCCCTACTGCAGACGTTGTGTGTAAGTGACAGGGGAACAGTGTTATCCCAAGTATTGAACTGGTGTTTGTACAATGATAAGATGTCAGCAGTTCTCCAGATGTTATTCCAAAGTTAGTTTGTTTAATAAAGATATTCAAAAAGTGTTGTGGGAATATTAAATACGGAGGTTAAGTTTTATGTAAAGTTCTGGACCAGCCATAGCATTGGACTATTTATTGGAGGCATGCGGCAGTATTATGTTTGTGTAAATTATAACTTCTCAGTGCAAGTAGATTCCCATCTGAAAATATTTTTGTTCTGAAAAGAAAATTTTAGAGCAGAGAATTCTGTGCAGTGTATATGTACATACATGCATATATATTATATATATATATATATATATATATATATATATATATATATACCATGCTCACTCAGTATGTTACCATGCTTGATAAAGGTCCTATTGTTGGACAGAAACCTCGCTGTTTGTTGGCTGAATAAACCACTTTATTTTCACCACTGAGTGCTGCAAGATCTCTACTTTTATATACTACCTAGTCCTTGGATCTGGATGGATTGCTTGGCACCTGTGCATCTTTTCTAGTGAGTGCTGCGGTTTTCTTTTGTTGCTATATATATATATATATATATATATATATATATATATATATATATATATAAAGAAGAATCAGTTCGTAGGTATCAGTTTTAGTTACCGCCCAGTGTGAACATTTAACATAAATCTGTCATTGTTAATGTTTTTCTTCAAATTAATTATCTAATTAAGATCAATTACTGATTATGCGATGAAAAGCTTGTTCTCCACAGGAAGTGTCCAACTGGGAGCAAAAGGCGTGAGAACCAGATCCTGACAGAATGTGGACGGATAAAGGAAGGTAAACCGGTAGCACCCAAGGCACTCTTGATGGCACTTACATTGATGGTGTATGACCTCACATATGCCCCAAGATTGCAAGGATCGATGTGGTAAGATCTAATTGGTATGTCCCAGGCTTTACAGCTGTTGCTGCTAAATTCTGTTAGAGCTGTTTGATTTGCATACAGAACGGTCCTGGCAGACCGGTGCCAACCTAATCATACCCGCCTCCCACGAAGAGAACAGACCTTGAGAGGCCTTCCCAGGTAAAACGAACCAGAGTAGGGGGAGAAAAATTGGTTTGAGACAATTGTCAGATAAACATGTGGAATCTGTGTATATTTCTGTGAATAGGAGATGTTCCAGGTAATCAGCTGAGATCAAGGTACAAATCCTGCTGGAAAGTGTAAACACTAAGTTCAAATACAATGTACCCAGTAATTACACATCTTCTAGGTGCCCTGTCCAGTGGACCAGAGAAGTTTTTCTCACATGAAGGTGTTTGTTTGATGTAGTTTAAGGGCCTGTCATTATAATTGTATATACTTAGAACAACGGTTATAGTGTATGCGGATGATGTTATCACCAGATTAGCATTTATTTTAACAATTGACAAGGTTTGGGTCCCCGGCAAGTGCCAGTAAACATGAACTAGAAGACTTTTAATATGATGAACTCCATCACTGAGATGCGGCAGGCGCAGCCTAAGCCAGAACAACGCGTTTGTCATGAACTGACGGCAGTGTCACAATTCTAAGCAGCCGCCCAGACAAGTAACTTACCCGAGGAAGAGGACAGATGCGGAGGGTTTGTGGTAGTCCCAATAAAACTCCACTACTCCGTCTACGTGGGATCTCACTCCAGGCTCACAGCATGAGGTGCTGTGTACAGCTCGGTGACGTATACTAAGAGAGACGGTGTCTGAAAGATGAGAAGGACCAAACCAAGTCCTGATGACATCAGCAGGATCAAAGTAAAGACCAAGGACCTGAGTGAATCCGTCAGCAGTATCAAGTGTTTTAATATGTAAGTGACCAGGTGGAGGATAATAATAAATCCCCCACTGGACACCACTGTGCAGTCTGACTCGACAGAAGACAGGAGAAGAAGAGGACGATTATGTACAGGACTGGCAATGAACTGATGGGACCCAAAACCTGAGGGTGATAGCATGAGATTGGTGATAGCATTATATTATTAATTGAGGCCCTATTGTTTATATTGTCTGAGGTTTATAATTATAATGTGTGTAAATATGCCACGGTACTGCAAATTACAATCTGAGGAGTTTTATGTGGAGGTGTGAGGTGAAAGTCACTGGTTGTTGTCACTCATATGTAAGAAGTACATGGCAGCAATGAGAGCCCGGAGGTTATGTTACCCGGGTGTCTTTAGGTTTGGGGAAGATGCTGCCCATGACCTGTTGTGTCTACAGGGGTAAAAGTCCCATTAGGACAGTAAGTGACAGTGCGACAATTATTACCATTAATAAAATGTAGACTTGATTAATTATATATATTACAACCAGCAGCGGTTTGTAGATTATACCAAGACAACCATCCTGTATCCTGAGGAGAATAGGGAAAGTTAGGACCACTCCGAAACCTTGGAAGTCCAGGTACAAAGGGGGGTTACTCATAAGGAGTAGCTCGTCTCAAGCTGGTGAAGAAATCCAAAACCCCTACCCGCCTGGCTCGAGTGGTTAGTAGTAGGTTGCTAGGTAAGACTCAGGGATAGAGTAATAATATTTTTAGGGGGGACTATCAGGGATCATTACCATGTATATTGTTTGCAAAAATATTATCCTTACATATATATATATATATATATATATATATATATATATATATATATATATATATATATATATATATATATATATATATATATCTCAGTATATCACACAAAGAAATCTAATCTATGGAGCAATGGAGTCTGTATGAGAAACACCGCCCCTGGAATGCAAGAGGAGTGTACAGATGGACTTACAGCTGAATAGAGCCAATGGGGCTTAAGCACGTCCCACATCTCTAGGGAGGAGATTGTGTTTCTTTCTTTGTTCAATAAAAGTTCAGTTCTTACTTCCTACTTCACAGAGGGAGGATGTCTACCACCATTCGTCTGTTTGGTACATATCTTCCATGCATGCCCTCAGTTTCCAATTTACAGAGGTGGCTATTCGGTGTGCAATAACAGGGAAAAGGAAGTTTGCCCTGACAGGAGGACCTTGAGAATAGAAACAGAAGAAGCAACTTGCCCTTTATTGGTATTCCTGAGTCAGTCAAGGGAGATGACCCGTTCTCCTTTCTATCACAGGACCTCATGCAAGCCATCGGTTTACCCACTGATCACCCAATGCCTCCCATTGAGCGGGCCCACCGACTAGGCAAAGAACCGGACAACCATAGGAACAGACCCCGCCCTACAATTGCCAAATTCTTCCACATTCTCACCAAGAAGCGAATCCTTTAGAACTACAGGAAAAAAAGAAATCTGGAAGTAAGAAGTCACAAAATACTAATATTTCAAAACTTTTCAGCGTTTGTGGCTCTTAAGAGGAATGCTTTCTCTGATGTCTGCAAACATCTAGTGGAGACGAACATCAGGTTCCAACTACAGTACCCGGCCAGACTGCGGGTGACCTTGGAAGGCCGCACCTTCTTGTTCGATGACCCGTCAAGAGCTAAAAGTCACTTCCTCCCGGAAGGCTGATTTTCATATACAAAGAGCGCTCTATGGACTGACCGTGCGCTTCATCGCTTGCTACAATTGCTGGACGACATGATGTCCACTAAATTACATTACGTTATTGTCACAGTTCCAATATGTTGGTTGTTTTTTTGCTCCCCCCTTAAGCATTTTCCTAGGATTATGCACTAGTCACCTTTCTTTCCTTTGCGACCGGAGGAGTTGGCTGACTAGGACAGACATCTCAGGTCGTACACATGTATTAACTTTAAGTTTTTCCCTTGTAGGTTAATGGCTATCCACCACGCACATGGACACACAACCACAACACAGCTAGATCTTAGATTACGGTCTTGGAATGTAGCGGGCCTGAATACCTCGATTAAGCGAAAAGAGAGTTCTCCAACACTTAGGCCTTATTCACACGAGCGAGTGAAGGGTCCGTGAGAAAATAGGACCTTTCCTAGTTTTTCACACTTCACGCATCTCTCCATAGACTCTAGTCTATGGGGGATGAGTGATATCGCATCCCGCAGCACAGAGCACGGATGCACCTTTTTTTCATGTCCGAGATGCGGAACGCTCGTGTGAATCAGGCCTTAGGCCCGATTCACACGAGCGTATTTCACCTCCGTATTACGCACGTTAAAACAACGGACGTCACACGGACCTATGCAATTCAATGGGTCCATTTAGACATTCAGTGTTTTTCATGCAGTGTGCGTCCGCTGCGTGTAACTCACGACATGTCCTATTCTTGTGCATCACACACCCATTGAAGTCAATGGGTGCGTGAAAATCACGGACAGCACATCCGTGTGCAGTCCGTGATTCACGCAACAGTTGCTAAAGAAATGATGTGTAAAAGAAAAACACCTCCTTCAGGTTTTTTTGCGGACGTAGAAAACGAGTGAAATACGAGTGTAAAAAACGCAGACGCGCGCCGTACACTGATGCCACACAGAACTGTAACGCAGGAAAAACGCTGTGTTTTTTATGCACGCAAAACGGACACGTTCGTGTAAATAAGGCCTTACACAAATTTAGACCTCATATGGTCTTCCTGCAAGAAACGCATTGGAAGCGAGGAGATCAATGCACCCTTAAAGGGAAGGTGTCATGATTTTTTTTATTATATTGCTTTTAATATAATATTAACAAAAATTTTATTTAATTGTGTTCTGATTTTTTGCTTTTTAATATATTTTTACTTCTCTATGGGGGCTGCCATTTTTTTTTCATCTCTGTATGTGTCGATTAACGACACATAAAGAGATGGAATATGGCACATACAACCCCATAGAGAACTAAAAAAATTTTTTATAATTTCTAGCGACAGATTCCCTTTAACTGGTTCAATTTCTTGCATATAAGATACTTGTAAATGGTCAGTTAGACAGTAGTGAAAGTCTATTTATATTTTATTGTACTTAAATAGGTAGGTACTTTTAGTAGTTATTAACCTTTTAATCTTTTTAAAGGATATATTTAAAGACGGTTTGATACCAGCATAATTCTATATTTAATTATTTAGATATGTATAAAGTATAAAGATATTGGACATCAAAACACCGAAACTCAAAAAGGGAATAATAGGTGACTGATATTAAGGTTATGAATCCTGGATATTAAATATATATTGAATACCTAATATTGTTGAAAAATCAGTTTAAACATTTAGAAGAAGCCGATACACTCGGCGAAACGCGCGTCAGGACGAGCCCGGCTGCTTAGGTAGGGACAGTTTGTACTGAGGGATACTCCAGACCTAGCCTTCTTCCATCCGGTCTACTGAATCCAGTGACCGGACTGACAGTGTAGCCCAGCGGAGCAGCATCAACTTATGCCACTCACGCTGGACTACTAATTATCTCGGTCAGCGTCTCCCCCACTCGGTCCACTTAACCAGAGACCGGACCTATGATTTAGTTCAGTGAAGCGGCAGTACTATATACCGCTTACACTGAGCTACTACAAACATTTCCGTCGGCTGTGTAACAACACAGCTGACAGGCAACACGCTCATAAATCAGAGCATTTGGGGGCACCTTTATACCCAGTTCATTGAATACAACGTGTGGCTGAGCCTAGCGGCAGTAATAAATGCCGCTCTGACAACAACATAAACATTGAGTCAGCTGTGCGGTTACACAGCCATCAAACAGCACGTTCTCTAACTGGATTATTAAGGGAGAGAGTGTGATGCTCAGCCATTGTTTTGCACACAATTGCTAATACTCAAAGTATAATATTGCCGTGCTACAACAATGCGCTTACTATACTATGTGTGTCTTTTACTTCTCTATGACACATACAGAGATGTTTCATTCACTATAGCCGACACATACAGAGCCGTTCCATTCACTATAGTGTACGCTGTCTGTGTGGAAACGGCGCATGTGCCGCTCCCACACAGTCCAAAAGGAAGGTCTTCGGCAGAGCGACATTTGGCGCCATTTTCATGTGGACCGGAAGCCGCGGCCGGACAGTAAGATGACTACTTCCGGTCGCGGCTTCCGTCCATATGTTCAGAAGCAAGGACTAGGAGCAGAGGGAGCGGAGGCAGCGGCGGTGGCAGGAGCATGTAAGTTATATTTGTGTATGTGATGTGTGTGTATGGTCGTGTTATACTGTGTGATTATCACTGTATCTAATCCTCCTACACTGTGCATTCGCTCAAAAAATGACGGCACACAGTGTAGGAGGTTTGAACATTCAACCCCCTCCTTTCTCCTGGCACTAGGGGGGATTGTTTGAGGATGCTAGAGCGAGTGTGTCTTCTCCAATTTTGCAGCATAAAGCAATGAGGTTGCTTTACCACATGCCAATGCTGCAATTTTGGGTATTGCTCCCTCTAGTGACCAGCACATGGAAATGTTATAAATTAGAATCTAATTTATAATATTTCCTGACTTGTGAAAAAATTAAAAAAAATTAGAACAATGTGTAATCATTTATATACTAACAGTTTAACTAAAAAAAAAAAAAATATTTCTCTAGCGACACATTCCCTTTAAGGGACCGCTCACGCTAGCCGTCAATGGTACATTATACCTTTTACAGTCGGGCTATCTTTTTCTCATTGATCTTACACTTCTTTCTCTCATGTGGGTGTTTTTTCTCCCCCCACTTCAATTTTTTCACTTATGTGATTTACATCAGGGCTACGTCTATCAATATAAGTGTCTGATCTTTAGATTCTCTTTAGGTTGGCTAATAAAGGGGACACCCAACCTATTATCTTCAGGGTTATATAATTTATCCCTGGGTACTCTTTCACATTTTATTTATACTTATTAAAAGTTATGTTTTAATCTAGCATTATACCAGCTCGCCTTCTCCCCCCTCCCCCCGCTTCCCATATTATTTCCGCTCAATATGGTCTATCGCCCTCAGTGTTGCATTTTGCTCCTCCAGATCTCTAATGCGAGCTTCCAGGTGAACAACATGCTCACATCTACCACAGAGGTATTCACCCTGGAACTCCGGCTCCAGTCGTGCATACATATGGCAAACTATGCGCTGAAGAAAACCTCCAATCTTGTTATCCATTATCCCAGTTACAAAAAAACTGTGAACAATTCAAAAAGCAAAAGAAAAGAAGAAGAATACTTACAGGGACTTTAACTCCTCTTTTTCACTCTGGTTTATTAACTCCACTTATTTCACAAGCCACTTAGTCCACCAAGCCCAATAAGAGCAAGCTCAAATATGTTGTACCCAGCTTGTGCCACTGGAGACAAATACCCAATAAGCGTCCATCTAAGCCCTACAGTCTGCCCAAACTGCATTTTATGTCCACATATATGACATTTCAATAAAGGCAGCTTGATTTTCGTAGAATGAGAATTTAGAATTTATTAAAACCCCATGCAAAAAGGGGTTAGGTAAAGAATGAAAGAACACAAATGTGTTTCAACACTGTAACAGGGTCTTCATCAGGCATGATGAAGACCCTGGTACAGGGTTGAAATGCGTTGCAGTTCCTTAATTTTTTTTGCCATACCATCCATCTGTGCTTCCCAGGGGTGCTTATGGAGTTCTAACCACTTCGATGCCGTGTTTGCTATTAACCACAGAATCGAAGGGGTTAAACATACCTCTCTACAGCAATTTGTGTCAGTTGTGATAGATTAAATGTCTGTGGTGTGAATAACCCTTTAATGGGTCTATATATAATTGCTGGGAAAATTCATATACAACACGTCAGTACGTAATATCATCCACCGGAGATGCTCACTTAGAGCCCATTCTATACTATCCTTTAAAAGTAAATGTTTATTTCCACTTATACATCTATATGGCTGTCTTACCTCTGCCATATTTATAACTCCTACAGCCAGGCTTTTATAACCCAGGATGGTACGGTTCTTGTATCTCTTTCTCCGCTGTAACATGATTTGTAAGCGATTTGCATTTCTCTTCAAAAAGTGTGGATACTAAGAAGAAAAAGAACAGCAGACTAAACTTATATACACACAATGACGTAATAACATAATACTGTCATGGCTTATTCTGTTAATGGTAAAAATCTTTTCAGGCCGGCAATAAACCAGTATTGTGTGTTCCAGTCACAAACCAGGTATACTACAAGATAAACAATGGCTGTTTTTCCACAGGAAAATACCGTGCACAGAATAAGTTGCAAAAAAGGAAATCTAGAATAAAATAAATGCAATAAGCATTCTACAATGGAAAAATAAAGCTTCCAAAAGTCACCTGCAGTGAGAACGTAAGCTGTAGTTCAGTCTCTGAAACACCACTAGTTGGGAGAGAGATTTCATTGGAACGCAAAATTCGTTTTGAGCCCTTTAGAAAAAAACAAATAAATCATCATTAAAAAGAACAAAAGCCAGACTTTCTTCCAAACTATTCTATACAGTAAGGTATTTTTTATCACTTAAATCAACTTTAGAAATAAAAAAATAAATATCAGATCTAGATATTATTATTATAGGCCTCTATGTAACATTACCTATACTTCTAAACACTAGTACCAAACTGTGTTCAGATAATCAGATTTGTAACACCTTGAAACTCCAAGTTACGTTCATACGAAAGCTGCCCTGGTCATCAGCTGATTGGGGCAGCCCCTTTAAAACATAAATATTGTTTATATTTTTTACCATAAATAATGTATGCAAAGATAAAAAGCTTTGTAAGGGCCGGTTTATATCAGCGATGGTTTTCCGTTCAGGGGTTCCGTCTGAGTCGACTGCGCTATTGATTCCGTCGAAAAAAACGGAAACCTGCCGGAATGGTGACACATGGAAACCATTAGCAATGGTGCCGTCACCATTGATATCAATGGTGATGCAAACGGAAGCTAAGGTTTCCGTTTGACTTTCCGTTGAGGGGTTCACCCGACGGAAACCTCAGACGGAACCCCTGAAAGGAAAGCCAATGCTGATGTGAACCGGCCCGAATAAGTCTTATTAAATAAAAAGATCTCTTTATCCACGATTCAGACACCTCGTTCACCCTATACCTGGCTACTGAGCTGTCAACTGTTCAGAATCTCTGCACTCATTCATAGAAGCTTCTCACTGAGATTACAAAGACCAGCGCTGCAAAAAGACTGTGTGAGGGGGTGGGAGCAGGAAGAAAGAGAGGCTGCCTGTACATACACATCTATCTCACAACATGACACGGACACGGCACGGACAGCGGCACGGACAGCAGCTAGATGGGCTGGGAGTGACACAATAAGGTGCTGGTAGATTGTCTCAGGTATCTGGAGCCATGCGAACTTTAGTGCATCCCCCATTTGTTGGAGGGTGCGTGGGGGAGGATCCATAGAGTGAACCAGACGATCAAGGTGATCCCACAGATGCTCAATTGGGTACAAATGTGGTGAATTAGGGGACCAGGAAAGTACTTGGAAGTCCTGGTCGTGCTCTTCCAACCAGTGTCAGACATTTCTGGCCGTGTGACATGTCACATTATCTTGCTGGAAGATTCCATCTGCCCCAGGGAAGACAAACCGCATGAATGGGTGGATTTGATCTGCAACCATGGATTCATACCCAAATCGGTTCAGAGTGGCTACCACATGGATGAGTGACCCAGAGAATGCCATGAAAAAATTCCCCAGACCATAACCCTGCTGCCACTAGCTTGTGTTCTTCCAGCAATGGTTACAGGTAGTTTGTTCTATGTTGTTTCTCCCCTGACACGCCAACGTCCATCTGTTCTATGCACCTTTGTTAGCATAGGAGCAGTGACCATCTGTCTGCTTCGGAGCCCCATATGCAGTAGGGTTCCCTGAACTGTATTAGACACACGTCTGGTAACCCCGATTGATTTTCATGGTGAGCAGCTCCACTGTAGCGTGTCGTTCGGCCCTTGCACACCTTCACAGCAGACGTTCACCTCTCACATCAATGGCACGTGGTGCTTGCTCTGCAGTTTCCATGTCGGTTATTCCCAATGGTGCCATTTTTCCACTCATGATACACTTTCACCACATCAGCACGCAAACAGTTCACAAACTCCGCTGTTTAAGAAATACGGCCACCCTTAGCCAGAAAGCCAATAATCATCTCTTTTTGCACCGCTGATAAACCACCCCATTTACCCATGGCAACAACAAGTGATATGTGTTCAGACAGCCTATCGGTACACCTTATATACCCACCAAGCCAGCCCACGACACATCACTTCCTTCATGGGCTACGCGCTGCCGACGTCGAAAGCAGGAGGTGGTAATATTAATGGGACTCAACTGTATTTATATTTTTGGGTGGATCAGTCACTTGGTGGCTTGCTCCCTACCTGGCAATCTCAACTGGCAGCTCTCGCCCTGCCCGGCTATCCAATCTGGCAGCTCTCGCCCTGCCCGGCTATCCAATCTGGCAGCTCTCGCCCTGCCCGGCTATCCAATCTGGCAGCTCTCGCCCTGCCCGGCTATCCAATCTGGCAGCTCTCGCCCTGCCCGGCTATCCAATCTGGCAGCACTCGCCCTGCCCGGCTATCCAATCTGGCAGCACTCGCCCTGCCCGGCTATCCAACAGTGGCTCATGCCCCGCTCGGCAAATGCACCCACTCTGTACTGACATCTGTGTCCCTCTCCTTCTTATCCCACACACATCACTCTGTCTCGCTCCTCCATCACTCGCCAACTGTCACTATAAAAAAAAAATTTTTAAAAGATTTTTTTTAAAGACTAGGCTCCTCCCATTTTTTTTTTTTTAGGTGCCGCACGCCACAACTGACTTCTGACGCTAATGTGCCCTCACCGAGTCCCGTCCATACAAAATATATAGTGCTCTATAGAAAATAACCTGTTCTCCTAATACAAATACAGTTGCATTACATAACATTATGTGCTTAAAATATATACATAAGTGGGTACCGGGAACACCCTACAGGCTTATTTTACGGTCTAGCTCGCACACATCATTGATAAAATGGTCATATTACCTGCAGCTTCACAGCAATAACTACTGATGGTAAATCTTTATCCAGATCCTTCAGCATTATCAGTTTTCGCAACGTCAGAGAGAACAGCCTGGGGTGAGAATAGATTTGAGTCAGAAAGATCAATTCACAAGAATGTATGTTAGATTCTAAATTACAAAACGCAAAATGTATCGCGGCTGGGGCGGATGGTGACCACCTTGTGAGCAGAACATATTATAAAACTTTGTAATGTGCATTGAATGCTAATACAGTCCCTTGTCAAGATTTTAGGGACCACAGATGTACGGTCAATATGTGAGTGAGCGGATTACATTAAAGTAGAAATTCAGTTGAATCTGGATCTAGAGTTTCTGAAATGTCATAGATACAGTCAGGTCCAGAAACATTTGGACATTGACCGATATATTGTTAGTTTAGGCTCTGTTCTCGTCACATTGAGTAAATAAGTTCGGTCTATTGGCCAAGAAAGCTCCAGGCGCATCCGCCGAACGTAGCCAAAAGCACCGATTCACCTGAGGGAACCAAGATTGACCCTTTGGCCTCTGTAGGAGTAGTATGTGCTGGCATACCTTTTTGTTTTTACCATAAAGGAAAGTACAGCAGACTGCACTTCCCTATGCTATGGGCCACCATAAAAAAAAATGGATACCACGGGGTATACGTTTTAATTTTACATTATGACCAATAGCCGATGTATGCCACTATGACTATGCAGTGGCATACGTCGGAGGTATACCCCGACGTATCGCCCCAGCATGATGTGAACATAGCATTAGCGGTTTACCACTACTATAGAGTGGACTATAAGCGAAGACTTTGGACGGGTTAACCCTTTCACTGCCAAGGGTTAACCGCCGTTATCCGGAACATCTTCACTCTGTTGACGTATACAAATAAAAGCTGAATTATAAAATGCAAAATTCCCAATATATATATTTTCTTAAATACACACCTCGCACCTTGTCAAAATGCCACTAAGGGTATGTTTACAAGAGTTGTTTTTAGTGGTGTTTTGTTTTTTTTGCGCAATCACGGTAACACCAAAACGGTTTTGCAAAAAATAAAAAATAGAGCAGTTTTGCCACGATTTCCGAGATTGCTGAAAAAAACGGCACAAAAAACAACTCATGTAAAGATACCCGCAGCACTTGATACACGTAGGCATCATCATGCATTTTTGTCAAAGCGTAATTTCTAATTTTTTTGAAAATTAAGCACATATCACCTCAAGTTCAAGATGGGCATACATGACAAAGCAGAAAAACCGCAGCACTCGTTTCTGGTATAGTGAAGCTGGAAAGGCTGCAGCTCGACACTGCGTGCACCGTATGTATACGCCACCTGGAGAACTTTCTTTCCATATGTGGGGAGTTGTAATGTGATGCTCATCTCTACATTCTTAGTACGTGTCACTTTCCTCTATATCTACATGAAAATATCTTCACAAAATCACCAGAACTGAAGAGACCAAAAATCTAGTTTTAAGCTGAATTTTTTTGAAAAATTACAGGGATCAAAGGGGTTATCCAGGCACAAAAAAAATCATTGCCTATTTGATTAAAACTAGAAATTGACCCTACTTACCAGTCCGGCTCCGTTTCACTCATTTTCATAAGCCACCACCGACACCGGAAGTTCTGTAGTTCGTGTCATAGTGATGACGCTCCGACACATGACCACGTGATCCCCTTTCAGTAGTGTCGGAGCATCATGAAGTCACACGACCGCTAGCTGTAGCAGGGTCAGTGTGTCATTGGGTTTACTTGAGCTCTCCCTCCAGTGTCATCAGTGCATCATGTGACCACGAGGGGGCTGGCGCTATGACGTTACAGCAGTAGTGAGCTAGTCCTTTTCAACAGCATCCAATCCCAGAATAGGGGGCGGGGAGACACGGTAAGAGGAGGAAAGCAGTGCACGACGGGACTTGTGGTGTAATAAGCGCGCAGAAACCACAAGTCCCGACTAATAACCGGAAGTGTGAAGAGCATCAGGTAGAGATCAGCCGGGGGACACCGGAATTAGAGTAGCCGCTGACGTTATTGTCCGTATATGGACAGTAAAGTTAGGAGCTTCCCCCTGGGCTTCAGGTAGCGCTATGCCCAGGTGGCGGATCCCTCTGTATGCCTATAAATACTCTCCCACCCTATTCATTTATGTCAATGGGACCTAAGAAAATATAACATAATTTCTATGCATAACCACCTTCAAGAAAATTAGTGACTTACTCGAGGACACCCCCTACGCAAATTGTATCGCTGCAATGTTAAAGCGTGTTAAGCAGTGGTTAGTTAGAGCTCAGAGGAGATACATCTGATCATAGCTATGCCCTGGGGATAAACATGTTAAGGGAGCTGATCCAAGGTGATCCTGAAACGTAGGTAGAGGAGTCTCCTAAAGGTAGGAGAACACACAGCGTGTTCAGGGTGGATACGCTGCGTCAAGCTGCGCAGCGTATCTGCCCTGAACACCGCAGGGAATGGCGCCTGGAAAACCGCACCACGCTGTGGTGCGTTTTTCTGGCGGAATTTCCGCTGTGGAAAGAATCGCCGAAAAAATACAAAAAAAGGTTGATACTTACCCTCTCTCTTCTCTTCGTGTAGTCCGGCCTGGTGGAATGATGTTGCAGGCCATGTCACCGCTGCAGCCTGTGATTGGCTGCATTGGTCACATGGGATGAAACATCATCCCAGGAGGCTAGACTGGAGAAGCAGGGAACTCTGGGTAAGTATAACTTTTTTTTAATTTTTTTCTTACTTTTCGCTATGATTCCGCCATAAATGCCACGACACACACCACTTTGTTGCGGGTTTATGCACCCATTGAATGGGGAAATCCCGCAACAGAAAAGCAGCGATTCCACAGCATTAATTGACATGCTGCAGCGGAAGAAACCGCACCGCAGGTCAATTTATGTGCGTTTTTTGGCGGCTTTTTTCCTCTGTGTGGGGAGAAGATTTATTGAAATCTCACCCACACAGCTGCTACTGTAAAAGGCCTAGTTCACACAGAGTTTTTTGCAAGCAGAAAATTACACCTCAAAATTCCTTCAGGAATTTTGAGGCAGAATTTAACCTGCCTGCGCTCTCTTTGCCACGATTTCTGTGGCATTTTTTCGGCCGCCGCGGGCAAAAAAAGCTGCGAGAACCGCTTTTTCTGCCTCCCATTGATGTCAATGGCAGGTCAGAGACGTAGACGCCTGAGGAAAGGGCATGATGCTTCTTTTTCCCCGCAAGCATTTTTTTCCGCTAGCAGGAAAAAAACGCCTCCATCTGCCATTGAAATCAATAAGAGGCGTTTTCAGATGTGTTTGACGCGATTTCCGGAGCGGTTTCCAAGTCAAGAACAGCGCCAAAAAACTGTGTGGACCCTAATATGATGCAGATTTTCCACATTGAATCTGTTGCGGAAAATCCGTAGTGTTTACGCCTAGTGTGTTCCTACCCCAAGGCCGGGTTCCCACGTAGCGTAAACGCTGCGGAATTTCCAAAATCGAATGGTGTACGGAAATTTTGCAGCATTTACAGTAGCAGCAAAGTGGGTGAGATTCAGAAAATCTCATGGCCACGCTACGGAAAAAAACGTTAATAAATTGACCTGCGTTGAGGAATTAAATTCTGCAGCCTGCCAATTTATGCTGCGTTTTTGTTGATTTTCTTTTGCGGGTTCTCCCCATTGAATTAAATGGGGGTTGCAAAACCCGCAACAGAATGCCAAGTGTTGAGACTTTTGCGGCGAATTTGCAGCGATTTTGCTGCAAAAATCGCAACTACGAAAAAAAACAAAAAACATACTTACCGAAAACGCTCTCCTTCTTCCTGAGGTCCAGCCACCCGGGATGACGTTGCATCCCATGTGACCGCTGCAGCCAATCACAGGCTGCAGCGTCACATGGCCTGCAATGTCACCTCCGGGGAGGCCAGAGCGGATGTCAGAGGAGCGGGTAAGTATGAACGACTTTCTGATTTTTAAGAAGCATATCCGCCCCGTGGGAACCCGGCCTTAGTGTGGAATTCAGGCGGTCTCTGGCCCGCTCTACTTACGGCTTATTGGCTGATCTGAGCATTGTTTATTTGGGGTTTGGGGGAGAGAGCCGTCGTCTAAACATTCAGTCCGTGTGTAAGGTGCACGCTGAGTAAACATCCCCGGCTGCTGCATAGCCGAGATCCCCGGGTAGGAATGATTATATACAGGCCGTGAGTCTCTATAGACTGGACACACACATAGATCACATGCTGTATACAGTCCCCAGGGACCACCTACATGTACAACAAATATACAAAGCGCGCTCACTGGCAAACACCCTACACAGCATGTAATGTCTGCGCACTCGATGTGATCTGATCTTGAACCTTCTGACGTAATTATCAGCAGACGTCTTACACACTTGTGTACATGACGAGCGCAGATCTGGACACACAATGACAAAAGCTACACAGAGACAAAGTTGCATGAAGGTCACAAAGCACTTTCTAGAATTCCCTATGGAGAAAATCGTGAAATGCATTCTTCCATTTATGCAATACTTCCAACCAATTTCTGTGACACACTCAAGGTCGCATGGGACTCCCCATGGGCGCTGCAGCTTTTACACCGTCATGTAACATTATCCTTAGTGCACCACATAACGCCACTTCACTTACAACCCCCACATTATAAGGCCCTGTTCACACGGCGTGCATTTGACGCGTCTTTCGGCGTGTTAAATACACAGAGAAGCACGATTTTAGCTTCCCATTGACATCAATAGAGAAGCGCGCCGTTAGTGCATACGACTGGATTTTTATGAACGTGCATGCATGTTTAAACCGCATCACGTAAAAAAGAAGCGTCATGGCAATTCTTTGGAGCATAAAGCGCACTGTAAACGCACATTGTTGCCATAGTCAATGGGAGTCCTTAGGCACATAACGTGTCAGAAAACACAATGAAAACGCGGCAAAAACGCCTGAAGTTTAAATAGCGCTTTACAAAAACACAAGCGTATTTGACACGTTAACATGTCGGGTTTTTTTGCGCGGTGTGAACAAGACCTCAGCTGCAGATGTGAATGACATCATCATACGTGCTTACGTCATACCTGGGTACGCAGGCCGCGCTGCCTCGGTCTGTCTCCCAGGTCGCGTACAAGTTCATGCGGACCGGACCTCCCGCTGTCGGGGTGGGCCCAGTAATGGGCATGTCACCACCAAGGCTGTAGCCCCCTGGCGGTCCTGTAACCGTGGCCCCCAAGGGCCCCGTTGACACAGAGCGCTCCGACATGTCGCAGAGAGCAGAGCAGACTGAAGCAGCATCCAATCACAGGAGGAGGAAACCTCGTGACAGGGCGAGGCCAATCACAGACGGACGTCACTTCCGCGCGACCAATCAGCGCTATGGAGCAATGTTTACGGGCGAGGCTTCCTTCCTTGACGTCATCGCTCCTCTGTCCAATGTCTGGAAAGTGTCAGAGGACGGCTGCTTCACGTTCACGTTACCTGGAGTAGGAGGAGCTGGGGGGTGACGTTATAGACGATAGAGTGGGAGATGAAGGCGTAGGAGAAAGGATGCAGGGGATTCTGGAGCTGCTTTGCATTAGATTTGATTTTGAGGTGACGTGGTGGCTATTGTTACAGTGTGCTGAACCCGGATGTATATATTAGAGCATTTCGTCAAGTTCCGACGGAATGTCAGAACGGGACACCAACGCAGATGTGAACAGAGCCTTATGTTTTTAATGGTGCGTTATTTTAGGTCTGGATGGGCAGTATATTTTTTTGCTATTTCTAATAAAGTATTCAATGTTTGTATGGTAGAAATTGTGTGCTATTAGTTATTTTTGGATATAAATACGTCTACATGTATCTTGATGGGTATTATTTCTATGTATTGATATACGTGGCCGATTATTGCCCTTTCGTGGCCTGGCTTGATTATAGGTATTTATATGTACGGAGGCATTACGGCTCTATAATCTCCTCCATGCTGGTGCTCGCTATAGATAGATATCCCCTATCTGTGTGCAAAAGACGTGATAGTTTGAGGTAGTGCGCAGAGCCTGAGAATGATGCCAGTTGCACATGGTCGATGTGCCACACGGCCGTATCTAACAGCATCTGAGTGGCACACAATAGTCTTTTCGGACTGCGGGTGAATAGAGTCCGTGAAAACTGACCCGATTCCCCGATCTGTGGAAAGATGTCCTATATTTCCACGGATCACTGACGAGACTCGGCCGGCGCAGACTGTCGTGTGTATGCGGCATCAGAGATGGAACCAGCAGAGGGGAAACTGCTACAAACAAGTCATATATTGGCCAGAAAAAGTGTTATTCCTGATATACCCCCCACAGATTATCCTGTAATCTCATCTGAAACTATACGGAAATCGGTCACGGATTTTCTGCCGCCCTCTCTGAGCAGCAGTGACGCTAATGTCATCGGTCTGTCACACGTTTGACAGTTTAGGATAACGTACAGCTTGAATGTTGCAGCGCAATGTGAGCGCTGAGAGGAAGACGACCGGTGTATTCAGGAGCTGCCGCGCCAGCCGCCCACGATAGACAGATCTCTATGCCCAGTAATAGGTAGAAAGTTATCAATCATCGGCAGCAGCTCAGAGAGGGCATAATACACTCAATGACGGGCGCCATGACACCCCCTCTATCTGCTAATGACAAATTCCAATTTTGGCTCCTGTAACATTAACCCTACTAGCACATGACAGCCGCTAAGGGGAAGTATGGAACGGGCTGATCGCGCTCTGTACTCGGCGGGGGACGGTTGTATTCTACAGCCGACAACTCACTTCATCAGGCGGAATCAAAGATCACTTTGAGTCCTCCCGTTTAACACCTTAACCCTTTTACGACCAATGACGAAAATGAACGTCCTGGTCGGCTGCTAGTTCCCGCACCATGACGTTAATTTTCGTCAGTATTTCAAACTGTGACTCTGTGTAAACACAGAGTGACAGGCCCGCGCTGCCAGCTGTCCTAGACAGCCGACACATCAGTCTCGCCAGTCAGCGGACCATCGCCGCTGCTTTCGGCAGTTTGCCGTCGCCGCATTTAAATGGTTTCAAGCACATCAGCAGCCCCCACGAAGTGATCGTGGGGGCTACCGATGCTTGTCGTTGCAATCGGAGGTCAGACAATGACCTCCGGGTTGCCATGTACGGAAGCCTCGGAGGAACAGCCTCCGGCCATTCCTCCTCTGCTTCCTGTCAGTGTGACAGTCACGTCACAATGACAGTTAGAGTACATCACACTGCGTGTGTAGTGTAATGTACTCTAGCATCGATCAAAGCTGCAAGTCCAAGTGTCCCCTAGTGGGACAAGTAAGAAAGTAATAAAAATGTTTTCAAAAAAAGTGTAAAAATAAAAGTTATAAGTTCTATAAACACAAAATGCTTTTTTTCCCTATAATAAGACTTTTATTATAGAAAAAAAATGAACACATTAAAAAAGTACACATATTTTGTATCACCGCGTTCGTAACGACCCCAACTATAAAACTGTAATGTTATTTTCCCCGCACGATGAACACCCCAAAAAAAATCAATAAAAAACTACAATAGAATCACAATTTTTTTTTGGTCACCACTTCTCCCTAAATAAAGAATAAAAAGTGATCTAAAAGTCGCATATACCCGAAAATAGTACCAATAAAAACTTCAATCCGTCCCGCAAAAAACAAGCCTTACACCGCTTTTTTGACTAAAAAATAAAAAAATGATGGCTCTCTGAATATGGTGACACAGAAAATAATTTTTTTTATAAAGAAGTGATTTTATTGTGCAAACGCTAAAAAAAAGGACCAAACCTATATACATATGGTATCGCCGTAACCGTACCAACCCACAGAATAAAGTAAAAATGTCATTTATAGCGTACAGTGAGCGCCGCAAAAAGAAAACCTAAAAAACGGTGTCAGAATTCCTGTTTTTTGGTCTGGATTGCAAAAAAATGTAATAAAAAGTGATAAAAAAAAAAAATCGCATGTACCCCAAACAAAACTACTACTAAGCAAAATCTGCGCTACAAAAGCAAAATGACGTCCCTCCCTTCTGATCCCTACAGTGTGACCAAGCAGCAGTTTGCGGCCACACATATGGCATCGCCATACCCGAGAGAACCCGCTTAACGTTTTATGAGGTATTTGTCTTCAGGGGCACAAACTGGGCACAGCATATTATGCACTAAAATGACATATCAGTGGAAAATTGCAATTTTCACTTTGAACCATCCGCTGTGCATTAACCCCTTTGCGCACTATGACTTAATAGCACGTCATGGTGCGGCGGTTGATGTATGGAGCCGGCTCACGTGCTGAGCCCGCTCCATACGCTGCAGGTGTCAGCTGTGTATTACAGCTGACACCCGGGACTAACGGACAGGTACAGTGATCGCTCTGTTACAGAAGCCTGTAAGAATAACAATATACTGCAATACATTAGTATTGCAGTGTATTGTACCAGCGATCCAATGATCGCTGGATCAAGTCCCCTAAGGGGATTGATTAATAAAATGTGTAGAAGAATTATAGTTATTAGTAGTGAGATTTTTTTTATTTTTTTTAAAGTAAAAAAAAAACAAACACCTTTTCCCATTTTTCTTCTAAAGTAATGTAAAAAAAATAAACAAAATTGGTGTCGCTACGTCCGTAAAAGTCTGAACTATTACAATATACCATTATTTAATTTGCACAGTGCACACCTTAAAAATTTTTTATAATTGAAACCACCAAAATCGCACTTTGTTTGTTTTTTGTCACCTTCGCTCTAAAAAAAAATGTAATACAACTTTTTAATCACTTTTTATGTACCAAACAATGGTACCAATAAGACCTGCAGCTCCTCCCGCAAGAAATAAGCCCTCACATCGCTCTATTGATGGAAAAATAAAACTGTTATGGCTCTTGGAAAGCGGGGAGGGAAAATCTAAAATAAGAAAGCAAAAAATGGATCAGTCCTGTAAGGGTTAATTAATTTCTAATGAAAAAACGTATGACCACATGTGGGGTATTTCCGTACTCGGGAGAAATTGTTTTATAAAAAATGATTGTTTTTTTCCTCCTTTATCCCTTGTGAAAATGAGAAAATTCAACATTTTAGTGGAAAAAATGTTGATATTAATTTTCGCGCCCTAATTCTAATAAACTCTGCAAAAGACCCGTGGGGTGTAAATGCTCGCTATACCCCTAGATAAATTCCTTGAAGGTTTTTCCAAAATGGGGTCACTTTTGGGGGGTTTCCACTGTTTTGGTCCCTCCAGTGCATTGCAAATGCGACATGGCACCGAAAACCATTTCAGCAAAATCAGAAATCCAAATGGCGCTCCTTCCCTTCTGAGCCCTGCTGTCGGTCCAAACAGCAGTTTATTACCACATATGGGGTATTGTCGTAATCGGGAGACATTGCTTTACAAATGTTGGGGTGCATTTTCTTCGTTATTCCTTGTAAATATTAAAAATTTCTAGGTTTCAGAAAAAATTATTTTTTTAATTTTTACAGACTAATTCCAATATGTTTAGCATCAAACCTGTATGGTCAAAATGCTAATTATACCACTAGATAAATACCTTAAGGGGTCTAGTTTTCTACATGGGGTCGTTTATGGGGAGTTTCTATCGTTCTGGCAGCTCAAAGCTTCTCCAAATGTACAGTGGGGCCTAAAACATTTTCAAGCAAAATATGAGTCCTGAAAGCCTCCGGGTGCTCCCTTCCTTTGGGGCCCTGCAGTGTGTCCAAACAACGCATTAGGGCCACAATGTGGGTATTTTTGAAAACAGGAGAAAGAGGGTGATAGATTTTGGGGTGTGTTTCTTCATTTTCATGTTCGCTTTACAAAGAAATCGGTCTTCAACTGATACTTTTTAGAAAAAAAGTGAAATTATTTTTTTTCACCTTCTATATATTCAATTTAGCAAAAAACTGTGGGGTCAAAATACTTACTATACCCCTAGATAAATACCTTAAGGGGTCTAGTTTTCTAAATGGCGTCATTTGCGGGTGTTTCCATCATTCTGAGACCTATGAGCCTCTGAAAACCTGGCTTGGTGCAGGAAAACAAAATGTACTTCAAAATTTATAAAATTATTATTCAATTTGTAAGTCCTCTAAATTGCTGAAAATTTATTTTATTTTTTCAAAAGTGCTGCCAAAATAGAGTAAAGAGATGGAAATATATATTTCATTTAAAAAATTGTACAGTGTGTGTACATATTTGACATATTGCAGTTAAAAATAGGGAAAATTGTAATTTTTACAAAATTTCTTCCATTTTTTTAATTAATTTCCGCAAATTGTATCAGTCTACTTTTACCACTAAAATAAAGTACAACATGTGACGAAAAAACAATGTCAGAATTACTTGGATAATCAAAACTTTCACAGAGTTATTCTCTGATAAAGTCAGACATATCAGATTTGACAAATCTGGCTTGGTCATTAAGGTACAAACAGGCCCGGTCATTAACCCCTTTAGGACACAGCCTGTTTTGGCCTTGTGGACACAGATGATTTTTTCAAATCTGACACGTGTCACTTTATGTGGTAATAACTCCGGAACACTTTTACCTTTTCAAGCGATTCTGAGACTGTTTTCTCGTGACATATTGTACTTTAGGATAGTGAAAAAATTTGGTCGATAAATTCAATATTTATTTGTGAAAAACTTCAAATTTTAGCAAAAATTTGCAAAAATTTTCATTTTTCTAAATGTAAATGTATTTGCTTGTGAAACAGATAGTAATACCACACAAAATAGTTACTAGTTAACATCCCCCATATGTCTACTTTATGTTTGCATCATTTTTTTTCACATACTTTTATTTTTCTAGGACGTTACGAGGCTTAGAAATTTAGCAGCAATTTCTCATATTTTCAATAAAATTTCAATAGGCCATTTTTTCACGGACCAGTTCAGTTCTGAAGTGGCTTTGAGGGCCTTATATATTAGAAAGTCCCCATAAATCACCCCATTTTGAAAACTGCACCCCTCAAGGTATTCAAAACCACATTCAGAAAGTATTTTAACCCTTTAGGAATTAAGGCAAAGTAGAGGTGAAATTTACAAATTTAATTTTTTTTGCCAAAATTCATTTGTAATAAAAAAAAATCTGTAACACAGAAGGTTTTACCAGAGAAACGCAACTCAATATTTATTGCCCAGATTCTGCAGATTTTAGAAATATCCAACATGTGGCCCTAGTGTCCTAATGGACTGAAACACAGGCCGCAGAAGCAAAGGAGGTAGAGGATTTTGGGGCCTCCTTTTTTTAGGAATATATTTTAGGCACCATGTCAGGTTTGAGGAGATCTTGTACCTAAATAGTCGAAACCCCCAAAAAGTGACCCCATTTTGAAAACTACACCCCTCAAGGCATTTTTCTAGGGGTATACTTAGCATTTTGACCCCACAGTTTTTTTGCAGAATTTAGTGGAATTAGGCCTCATGCACACGACCGTATTTTTTCCCACCCGTAAATACTGGCGTAAATACGGGTCCGGTGTCACACGTATTCCACCCGTTTTGCACCAGTATTTACGAACCCGTGCCCGTAAATATGGGTCCGGTGTCACACGTATTCCACCCGTATTTACGAGCAAGTTTTTGGCGGCAAAATAGCACTGCACTAATCGGCAGCCCCTTCTCTCTATCAGTGCAGGATAGAGAGAAGGGACAGCCTTTTCTGTAATAAAAGTTAAAGAAATTCATACTTACCCGGCCGTTGTCTTGGTGACGCGTCCCTCTCTTCACATCCAGCCCGACATCCCTGGATGACGCGGCAGTCCATGTGACCGCTGCAGCCTGTGATTGGCTGCAGCGGTCACATGGCCTGAAACGTCATCCAAGACGTCGGGTCGGATGTCGAGAGGGACGCGTCACCAAGGCAACGGGCGGGAGACCGGACTGGAGGAAGCAGGAAGTTGTCGGTAAGTATGAACGTCTTTTATTTTTATTTTTTACAGGTTTATACTGATCGGTAGTCACTGTCCAGGGTGCTGAAAGAGTTACTGCCGATCAGTTAACTCTTTCAGCTCCCTGGACAGTGACTATTTACTGACGTCGCTTAGCAACGCTGCCGTAATGACGGGTGCACACATGTAGCCACCCGTCATTACGAGAGCTCCATAGACTTCTATGGACTGTCCGTGCCGTTATTACGGCCTGAAATAGGACATGTTCTATCTTTTTCAACGGCACGGGCACCTTCCCGTGAGAAAACGGGAAGGCACCCGTCGCCAATAGAAGTCTATGAGCCCGTTATTACGGGTCGTAATTACGACTCGTAATAACGGGAGTTTTTACGGTCGTGTGCATGAGGCCTTAGTCTGTGAAGATGAAAATCACCTATTTTTCTGTGGAAACATAGAATTTTTTCATTTTTACAAGGAATAAAGGAGAAAAAGCCGCCCAACATTTGTAAAGCAATTTCTCCCGATTACGGCAATACCCCATATGTGGTCGTAAACTTATGTTTGGACCCACAGCAGGGCTCAGGAGGGAACGAGGGCCTTTTGGATTTTGGAGCGCAGATTTTGCTGGATTGGTTTTCAGTGCCATGTCGGGTTTGCAACGCCCCGGAGGGACCAAAACAGTGGAAACCCCCCAAAAGTGACCCTATTTTGGAATCTACACCCCTCAAGGAATTTTTCTAGGGGTATAGTGAGCATTTTGGCCCCTCAGGATCTTTTTTAGAGCTAAGGTGACCAAAAAACAGCGATTTTTAAATTCTTTATTTATTACAGCGTTCACCGTGCGCAATAAATTACGTTTTAATTTATTCTGCCGGTCGGTACGATAACGCCGATACCATATGTGTATAGTTTTTTTTAAGTTTTGCAGCGTTTGCACATTAAAATTACGTTTCTATAAAATTATTTATTTTCTGAGACACGCTATTCTGAGCCGTAACTTTTTTTATTTTTTCGTCAAAAAAGCTGTGGGAGGTCTTGTTTTTTGCGGGAAGGGTTGTCGTTTTTATTGGTACCATTTTGGGGTAAATGCGACTTTTTGATCACTTTTTATTCTATATCTTGGGAGGGGTGGTGACCAAAAAATAGCGATGCTGACAGTTTTCCGTTTATTTTGTTAGCGGCGTTCACCGTGCGGAAAAATTAACATTATAGTTTCATAGTTTGGGTCGTTACGAACACGGTGATACCAAATATGTGTACTTTTTTTTAACGTTTTCATTTTTTCCCTATAATAAATGACTTATTATAGGAAAACAAAACCTTTTATTTTTACACTTTTATAAAACATTTTTATAAACTTTTTTTTTACTTTTTACACTTTATATTTTTGTTTATTAACTTTTCTTTTACTTTTTACACTTTCATTTTTTGACCTGCAGCTCTAATCGCTGCTAGAATACATTACACTACCTAGGTAGTGTAATGTATTCCAACTGTCAGTGTGACGTCACAGTCACTCTGACAGTTGGTCTACGAGGATCAGCAGAGGCTGATCCTCATAGGCTGACATACATGGCAGACTTGGGGGCCGTGGTCTGGCCCCCGGGTGCCATCACAAGCATCAGAAGCCCCCACGATTGCATGGGGGCTGCTGATGCGCTACAAACCCGCTACATGCGGAGATCGCAATCGAGCCCCGCATGTAACGGATTAATTGCCGAAATCAGCGGCGATGAGCCGCTGATCGGCAACACTGGAGTGTCAGCTGTCGGGGACAGCTGATCTCCAAGTTCCCGATGCACACTGTCGCCGACAGTGTGCCATCGGGAACGACACAGTGACTTCCTGTAACTCTGACAGGAAGCCTATCAGGACCAGCCGAAGGTTGGTCCTGATGGGCTACCGTCCATTGCAGACCCGGAAGCCATTGTTTGGCTTCCGTTTGCCATAGTAACTATCGGCAAACCTCGCGATTTCGGCCAGGGGTCTGCCGATATGTTAGAAACCCCCAAAATTCGGCGATTGCACCCGATCGCCTAATTTAAGGGGTTAATTCGCCGAAATCAGCGGCAAAGAACCACTGGCCGGCAAGAGGGGAGTGTCAGCTGTCGGTGACAGCTGACCTCCCGGTTCCCGGTGCACACTGTCGCCGACAGTGTGCACCGGGAAAAACTCAGTAACTATACGTTCTCGTGCGGGAAGTAACCTCCCGCAACGACAGACAGTTACGTCCTGGTGCGGGTAGTGGTTAAATGCCACAGTCAATCACAACCGCAGCATTTAACCCCTTTAGGACGCAGCCTGTTTTGGCCTTGTGGCACAGCCGATTTTTTGAAATCTGACATGTGTTACTTTATGTGGTAATAACTCTGGAATGCTTTTACCTATCCAAGCGATTCTGAGACTGTTTTCTCGTGACATATTGTACTTTATGATAGTGGAAAAATTTGGTCGATAAATTCAATATTTAAATGTGCATATTTCTAAATTTAAATGTATCTGCTTGTAAAACCGATAGTAATACCACACAAAATAGTCACTAGTTACCATTTCCCATATGAGTACTTTATATTTGCATCGTCTTTTGAACATCCTTTTCTTTTTCTAGGACGTTACAAGGCTTTGAACTTTAGGAGCAATTTCTCACATTTTCAAGAAAATTTCAAAAGGCCATTTTTACAGGGGCCAGTTCAGTTCTGAAGTGGTTTTGAGGGCCTTATATATTATAATACCCCAATAAATCACCCCATTTTAAAAACTGCACCCCTCAAAGTATTCAAAACAGCATTCAGAAAGTATTTTAACCCTTTAGGCGTTTCACAGGAAATAAAGAAAAGTAGAGGGGAAATGTAAAAATTTCTCTTTTTTTTGCCAAAATTAATTTGTAATAAAAAAAATTGTATAACACAGAAGGTTTTACCAGAGAAATACAACTCAATATTTATTGCCCAGGTCCTGCAGTTTTTAGGAATATCCCACATGTGGCCCTAGTGCGGTAATGGACCGAAACACCGGCCTCAGAAGCAAAGGCGCACCTAGTGGATTTTGGGGCCTGCTTATTTTTAGATTATATTTTAGGCACCATGTCGAGTTTGAAGGGCTTGTGGTGCCAAAACAGTGGAAACTGCCCAAAAGTGACCCCATTTTGGAAACTAGACCCCTCAAGGAATTTATCTAGGGGTATAGTTAGCACTTTGACCCCACAGGTATTTTGCTATATTTATTGGAGTTAGTCTGTGAAAATGAAAATCTACTTTTTTTCTGAAATAACATAGACATTTTTAATATTTACAAGGAATAAAAAAGAAAATTCACCCGAACATTTGTAAAGCATCTTCTCCCGATTACGGAAATACCCCATATGTGGTAATAAACTGCGGTTTGGACCCACGGCAGTGCTCAGAAGGGATGGAGCGCCATTTGGCTTTTGGAGCACAGATTTTGCTGGATTGGTTTTTAGTGCCATGTCGCGACTGCAACCCCCTGGAGGGAACAAAATAGTGGAAACACCCCAAAAGTGACCCCATTTTGGAAACTAGACCCCTCAAGGAATTTTTCTAGGGGTTTAGTAAGCATTTATACCACACAGGTCTTTTGCAGAATTTAGTAGAATTAGGCCGTGAAAATGAATATAAACATTTTTGTCCACTAATTTTTTCATTTTCACAAGGGATAAAGGAGAAAAAGTCGCCCTAAATTTGTAACGCAATCTCTCCCGAGTATGACAATACCCCACATGTGGTAATAATTAATTTTTTTAATAGAAATGAATTAACCTTTGCAGGACTGATCCTTTTTTGCTTTTCCATTTTAGTTTTTCACTCCCCGCCTTCCAAACGCCATAACTTTTTTATTTTTCCATGAATTGAGCGGTGTGAGGGCTTATTTTTGGCAGGACGAGCTGTCGTTTTTATTGGTACCATTTTTTGGTAGATGCAAATTTTTTATCACCTTTTTTTACATTTTATTTAGAGCTTTGGTGGCCAAAAACAGTGATTTTGGCGTTTTAAATTCTTTATTTCTTACGGCGTTCATAACGCGCTATAAATGACAATTTTACTTTATTCTGCGGGTCGGTACAATTACGGCGATACCAGATGTATATAGTTTTTTTATGTTTTGCAGTGTTTGCACAATAAAATCACTTCTTTATAAAATAATTAATTTTCTGTGTCACCATATTCTGAGAGCCGTAACTTTTTTATTTTTCAGTAAAAAAAGCAGTGTAAGGGCTTCTTTTTTGCGGGACGGGTTGTAGTTTTCATTGGTACTATTTTCGGGTACATGCGACTTTTTGATCACTTTTTATTCTACATTTTGGGAGGGGTGGTGACCAAAAAATAGTGATTCTGGCATTGTTTTTAGTTAATTTTTTTTGCGGCGTTCACCGTGCGGTAAAAATAACATAGTTTTATAGATTGGGTTGTTACGAACGCGGTGATACCAAATATGTGTACTGTTTTTTAACGGTTTCATTTTTCCCTATAGTAAGACTTATTATAGGAAAAAAAAATCTTTTATTTTTACACTTTTGTAAAACATTTTTATAAACTTTTTATTTACTTTTTACACTTTCTTCTTTTACCTGCAGCTCTGATCACTGCTAGAATACATTACACTACCTAAGTAGTGTAATGTATTCCAACTGTCAGTGTGACGTCACAGTCACTCTGACAGTTAGTCTACGAGGACCAGCCAGAGGCTGATCCTCATAGGCTTGCATACATGGCAGACCCAGAGGGCCGTTGTCTGGCCCCCGGGTGCCATCACAAGCATCAGCAGCCCCCACAATTGCATGGGGGCTGCTGATGTCCTACAAACCCCCTACATGCGGAGATCGTAATCGAGCCCCGCATGTAATGGGTTGATTGCCTAAATCAGCGGCAATGAGCCGCTGATCGGCAACTAGTGGAGTGTCAGCTGTCGGGGACAGCTGACCTCCCGGTTCCCGATGCACACTGTCGCCGACAGTGTCACAGACACGGTCATCGACAGTGTGCATCGCGAACGGCAGTGACGTCCTGTCACTCTGACAGGAAGTTTATCAGGAGGCTGATCCCGATAGGCTTTCGTACATGGCAGACACGGAGGCCATTACTTGGCCTCCGATCGCCATGCTAGCCATCTGCAAACCTCACGATTTCATTGTGAGGTCTGCCGATGAGCTAGAAACCCCTGCAATCGATCACCGCAATCAAGGGGTTAATTGCCGGAATCAGCGGAAATAAGCCGCTGATCGGCATACAGTGGAGTGTCAGCTGTCAGGGACAGCTGGCCTCCCGGTTCCCGGTGCACACTGTCGCCGACAGTGTGCACCGGGAACTTCGCAGTAACTGTACGTCCCTGTGCCTTAAGACACTGGCCGCATGGACGTACAGTTGCGTCCTCGTGCGCCTAGGGGTTAAATTGTAAGGATATGTTCACACCGCTTATTTGGAAGCTGAACGCCTCCAAACATCTGCCCATTGATTTCAATGTGAAAAACTGCGTTTTGTTTTTACGGGGCATTTTTTTACACGGCCGTTTGGAAAAAACGGCGCATAAAAAACACCCCATAAAAAGAAGTGCATGTCACTTCTTGAGCAGTTTTTCATTGTGTCAATAGAAAGACAGCTCCAATAACGGCTCCAAACAACGCTTGATGCTTTAAAAATGTCTGAAAATCAGAGGCCATTTTCCCTTGAGAACAGTTTTTGTCCGATTTTACAGCCGTTTTTATTTAAGCGTGTGAACATACACTTCGGCCTTATTTACACGAGTGTACTTTACGTCTGTGATACGCGAGTGAAAATCACGCACGTCGCACGGACCTATGTTTGTCAATGGGGCCGTTCAGACATTCCGTGTTTTTCACGCAGTGTGTGTCCGCTGCGTGAAACTCACGACATGTCCTATATTTGAGCGTTTTTTGCGTATCACGCACCCATTGTAGTCAATAAGTGCGTGAAAATCAAGCACAGCACACGTAAGCAGTTCCGTGTGCCGCGCATGATTCGACGAAGGAAATAATAAAACTACCTCATTTATGTTTCTAAACATTAAAACCACGTGTCATAACAATGCCATACGCGCAAGAAATACGCAGCCATGCACCAAACACTGATGACACACGGTACTGCAACACGCACACTTTGTGTGAAATTCGCCTTAGAATCAGCATCTCCAAGGTGCCATTGCACCATCCACAACGCAATCTGGGGGTGCCGATGGTGGTTGTCATGGCAGCCTGGAGGCCTAATGAAGGCCCCCAGGTCTGTTATCTTTGTACTACTTTGAAGCCCGGCAGGACTTCAAAGGAGAGTGTCAGTATCACAATAAACTGCAATAAATTAGTATGCAGTATATCATGCAAGCGATCCAACGATCGCTGTTTCAAGTCCCCAATGCACACGAACGTGATTTTGCGGCCGCAATTCCCCCGAAAATCCATGGGAGAATTGCTGCCCCATTCACGGTCCGTGCATGGCCTGGGAGCCCGCACCGCAGAAAGAACGGGCAAGCCTTATTAGGGCCGTGTTCTGCGGGCTCATTGAAAATAATGTGCATGGCCTGCGATTTGCGGGCGGCTCACGGCTCAGTCTGCTGCCGGCCAACCCAAAAATCACGGCCGTGCACATGGCTACGGTCGTGTGCATGAGGCCTTACAGTTTATTTTAACATTCCCAAAAAAAATAATTATTAAAAGTTCATAAAACAACCCTTTTCCTATTTTTTTCCCCAAAAGCAATTTAAAAAAAAGTTAAAATAACTGGAATCGCTGCGTCCGTAAGGGTATGTTCACACGGCCTATTTTCGGCTGTTTTTTGGGCCGTAAACGCTCGAAAAACAGAATGCAGAATGCCTCCAAACATCTGCCCATTGATTTCATTGGGAAAAACAGAGTTCTGTTCTGATGGGCCGTTTTTTTTACGTGGCCGCTTTGAAAAACGGGCGCGTAAAAAAAATGGCTTCGAAACAGAAGTGCCGGTCACTTCTTGGGATGTTTTTGGAGCCGTTTTTCATAGACGCTATAGAAAACAGCTCCAAAAACGGCCGTAAAAAAACGCAGTGAAAATCGCGAGTTGCTTAAAAAACATCTGAAAATCAGGAGCTGTTTTCCCTTGAAAACAGCTCCGTATTTTCAGACGTTTTTGAGTTTGTGTGTGAACATACCCTAAAAGTCTGAAATATCACAATATAGCTTTGTTTAACCCTCTCGGTAAATGCCGTAGAAAACCAAAAATTATATATATAAAACAGGCAAATCGCAGTTTTTTTGGTTGCCTTAGCTCTCCAAAAAAAAATTGCGTAAAAAGTGATCAAAAAGTTGCATGTACCCCAAAATGGTATCCGTGAAAACTACAGCTCGCCCCACAAAATGTAAGCCCTTACACCGCTAAATTGATGGAAAAATAAAAAAAGTTATGGCTCTCAGAATATGGCGACACAAAACATTTTTTTTTTACCAAATAGTTACATTTTTCAAAAACTGGTAAAACCTAAAACAAAACATAGAAATTTGGTATCTCCGTAATCGTATGAACCTGTAGAATAAGGTGAATATGTAGTTCTTACCGCCTGATGGATGGCGTAAAAACAAAACACCCCAAAAAATGGTGTCATTGCTTTTTTTTGCCCATTTTACCGCACAAATATTTTGTTTCAGCTTTCCAGTACATTTTGCGGTACAATAAATGGTGCCATGAAAAACTACCACTTGTCCCGCAAAAAACGAGCACTCATACTGCTATGTCAACGAAGAAATAAAAAACGCTTATGGCTTTTGTAAGGCGGGGAGGAAAAAACTCAAATTGGCTGTGTCATTAAGGGGTTTTCCCATCAGGGACATTTATAAATGTCAGATAGATGCAGGTCCCACCTCTGGACCCGCACCTATCTCTAGAACAGGGTCCATTGAAAGACTCCAGGGCTGTCTTACCATATTTCCTGTTAGGGTATACTGAGGTATGTCATAACAACTATCCGCAAACAGGCTATTGTAGTGGCATATAGATACACTAGTATAGAAAACCCGTTACACGGGTTTGCTAGCAAAAGGAATGCAGTGGTCTGTTAATATATATATATATATATATATATATATATATATATAAATGCTCTCCATAGCTGCCCCCACACAGTATAATGCCCCACGTAGCTGCCCCCACACAGTATAATGCCTTCCCCATATCAGCTGCTCCCACAGTATAATGCCCCCCATAGCTGCCCCCGCACAGCATAATGCTCCCCATAGCTGCACCCACAGTATAATTCCCCACATATTTACGGACCAAATAGAAAAATAATAACATACATACTTACCTATCCCCGTTCCCACGACGGGTGGAATATCCTTTGCCTCCTCTGCACTGTGCTCAGTGTGCTGTGAGCAGCTCGGTGAAGGCAGGCGTGATGTAGTGACGTCATCGCGCCTGTCTGCACCGAGTCACTCACATCGCACAGACTGGAGTAGAGGGATCCTCCACCTGGCGGGGGAACGGGGATAGGTAAGTATGTATGTTATTTTTCTATTTGGTCCGTACATATGGGGGCATAGTACTGTGTATGGGAGGGAGATGGGGGCATAATACTGTGTATGGGAGGGAGGGGGCATTATACTGTGTATGGGAGGGAGGGGGGCATTATAGCTACGCAACTAATCACTCACAGCTTCCGCAGTCTTCTGGCTGTGGGCGGAGCTAACTGACGGTTGGACTGATCACGCTGTGCTGTGTAAGTCCCCAAGGAAAAAGCGGCATGCCCTATCTTCTGGCGTTTACATCTCTGACCTCCCATTAACATCGATGGGAGGCAGAAAACGCGTATTTCGCGGCGCTCAATGGCCGCGGGCGAAAAGCACAGCAAATGGCCTGCAGGCAGTTCAAAATCTGCCTCAAAATTCCAGATGGAATTTTGAGGCAGAATTTTTTGCCTGCAAAAAACTCAGTGTGAACATACCCTTACAATTTGGTTTCCACGCTCTACACTCCACAGAAACTGCCACTAAAGTCTCAAACTATCTCTTGGCAGCTAAATCTAACGGTAAATCCTCTCTCCTGATTCTTCTGGATCTCTCTGCAGCCTTTGACACTGTAGACCAAACTCCTACTTAACATGCTCCACTCTATAGGCCTCAAGGACGCGGCTCTCTCTTGGTTTTCCTATCTCTCTGACCGCTCATTCAGTGTGTCATTTGCTGGTTCTACTTCTTCTCCTCTTCCACTTGCTATCGGGGTTCCTCAGGGATCAGTCCTAGGTCCGCTCCTCTTTTCTCTCTACACAGCTCCTATTGGACAAACCATCAGCCAATTTGGCTTCCAGTACCATCTCTACGCTGATGACACCCAATTATATGCCTCTTCCCATGACATCACCCCTGCTCTAATACAGAACACCAGTGATTGTCTGTCCGCTGTCTCGAACATCATGTCCTCTATTTAAAACTGAATCTTTCTAAAACTGAGCTCCTTGTGTTCCCACCATCTACTAACCTCCCTAAACCTGATGTCTCCAGCTCTGTGTGTGGCACTACCATAACTCCTAGGCAGCACGCCCGCTGTCTCTGGGTTATGTTTGACTCAGATCTTTCCTTTACTCCTCACATTTAATCACTTTCACGCTCCAGTCACTTTCACCTCAAAAACATCTCCAGAATCCGCTTTCTTACGGAAGAAGCCGCCAAAACTCTCATTGTCGCTGATTCACTCTCGTCTTGACTACTGTAACTCATTATTAGTCGGTATTCCCCTCACTAAACTCTCCCCTCTCCAATCTATCCTTAATGCAGCAGCCAGGCTCATCTTTCTGACCAACCGCTACACCAACGCCTCTACCCTGTGCCAGTCACTGCCCTGGTTGCCCATCCCCTTCAGAATTAAATTCAAACTGATTACTCTCACCCACAAAGCTCTCCACAGTGCTGCACCTCCTTACATCTCCTCCCTCATCTGTCTACCACCCTACTCACTCTCTACATTCTGCCAAAGACCTTAGATTAACATCCTCCATAATCCGAACCTCCCACTCCCGTCTCCAAGATTTTTCTCGTGCTGCACCAGTCCTCTGGAATGTGCTACCCCGGACAATCAGGTCCATTCCCAACATCCAGTTTTAAACATGCCCTGAAAACACGTCTTTTTAGACAGGCCTATAACATTCTCCAATCTGTCTACTTTCCCTGACCCTTTTACATTAGTCATGAGGACTTGACCCCCTCATTCAGCAGTATCCCCCACGCACCTTGCACCCTAATGCACTTAGTCATACGCGGATACTGGCTGGTGACCGGCTCATACAGCTTTATGTTACCACCCCATGTGTATAAAAGATGGCTGGACCATTGTACTGAACAAACTTTTACACTTTGTGTCTCCCTTATTTCCTCATAGATTGTAAGCTCTTGCGAGCAGGGTCCTCACTCCTTTTGTTTGAATTGTAAGTTAGTTTTGTCAATTTGTAATGTCTGATATTATCTGTACAATGTGCCCCCTGAACTGTAAAGTGCTGTGGAATATGTTGGCGCTATACAAACATTATTATTCGTTCATATCTGCGTCGGAGTTCCGTCTGCGCTTTCCGTTGGGAACCCATGAACAGAATCCATACTGAAGCAAACGGAAACCATAGGTTTCCGTTTGCATCACCATTGATTTCGGTTTTGACGGAATGAATAGCGCAGTCGACTACGGTATTAATTCCGTCAAAACGGAACCCTTAGTCTGAATGCACACGTTGCGTAATTTGATGCGGAAATACGCATCAAAACCACAGGTATACGCACGGAATACCGCAGCTAAAACCGCAACTAATGGTGCGGTTTTTGATGCGGTTTTACATTTTGATGCGGAAATAGGTGCGTAATTATGCTGTGTATGTTGGTGTGTTTTTCTTTAAAACTGGTCAGATACAATTGGCAAGCGGAAACGCAAGATAAATTGACATGCTGCAGATTTAAAATACGCACCACAGGTCAATCTACGCGGAGAAAAATATCTGCACCGTGTAAATGCCATTTCTTGAAATCTCATTTACTTTGCTGGAACTGTGTTACACTGCGGATTTGGCGCACTGCAAAACCGCACGTAATACGCATCGTGTGCAGTGAACAGTGACAGACAGAAATCATTTGCACCGGATCCGTCACCATTGAAATCAAAAGGTGATGCAAACGGAAACCAACTTTCCATTTGTTTCAGTTGGGATTACGCTTATAGGTTCCCCTGACTGAAAGCTCAGACAGAACCCATCAACGCAGATGTGAACAAAGCCATACATAGAGTAAATTTCACAAAAAAAATACATCTACAGCCCCCCCCCCCCAAAAAAAAAAGGCACCCATTTTTATAGTCACATATCACTTGTATGTGAAAACATGATTTTAAAAAAAAAAAAAAAAATTATTCTTTTTTTTTTTAACAGGTGTCCCTTTAGGCCTGGTTTCCACAGGTCGGATATGCTGTGTAAAAACTGTGCAACATATCTAACCTGGAACTCGCAGCACCTTCCGTACGAAAAATGGCACCACACAGTGGTGCGGCTTTACGGACAGAATTTCCGTTGTGGAAAGCAGCACTTGAAAGAAAAAGTCGATAATTACCCCCTCCCTCTTCTCTTCGTGCAGTCCGGCCTTCTACAATAACGTTGCAGGCCATGTGATGAAGCAGCCTGTGATTGACTGCAGCAGTCACATGGGACGAAACATCATCCCAGGAGGCCGGACTGCAGGAAGGAGGGCGTTTTGGGTAAGTATGATTTTTTTTTTCTCCGGAGTTGCTATTTTTTCAGTGTAATCGCTGCGATTACGTCGCAAAAGTGGCACCACTTGGCTTTCTGTTGCGGGTTTTGCATCCCCATTGAATTCAATGTTGACAACCTGCAACAGAAAATCAACAAAAAGGCATTATAAATGGACATGCTGCGGAATTAAATTATGAACTGCAGGCCAATTTATTAACTTTTACTCTGCTTTTATTTTATTTTCAAATTCTCATCCACTTTGCAGCTACTGTAAATGCTGTCGAATTTCCGCACAGAATTCCATTGCGGAAATTCTGCAGCATTTACGCTACGTGAGAACCCAGCCTTAAGACCCCATGCACACGACCGTAACCATGGTCCGTAATTACGGGCACGGCCGGCTGCGGACAGTCGTCCACATTTGCAGACTGTGCACCCATTATAAAGTATGGGAGCACGGTCTGTAAAAAGCAAAAGATAGGACATGTCCTATCTTTTGTAGAAGGTTTCTATGGCACGGACACCCTCCTGTAAATATACGGGAAGATGTCCGTGGACAATAGAAGTGAATGGGTCCGTAGTTGCGGACCATTACGGTCACGTGAATGGGGCCTGTGAAAAACTGAGCACTGTTTTCCCATAATAAAGGGGCCTGCAATATATCGGGGTCAACCAAACCAGACACGGGCCAATTGTAATTTGCCACCATCTGTGATGTTGGAGAATGTGAGGGGGCAAAGCAAGACATACTTTTTCTCTGTCCTTTACTTGGCATACTTTTCTAGTAGCGCAGACCCTTTGGTTCAGAAGTTTACTTCTGAATGAATCCTTCCAAAAAAATTTCCATCACACCTTCCTTCATACCAACATGTCTTTCTCCATGAACCAGAGGCAAATTATAAGACAGTTTAACAGGTTTTATTACAAATAAAAGAATGTAATTGACAAGGGATTGAGGGAAAAGGAAAACAAAAAAAAAACACACATAGACGATCAGAACTTGAACTCCTTATATTTTTTGCCTCCTGAACGGGAGTCTTGTGGCTGTCCCTTCCTCTTCTTTTGCTGTATAAAGAAAATACAGAGAAAAATGAAACAATGTATTAATATCATATATAACTGAGAAATCTATTTAGTAATAAAGTACGGTGGACAACAGACGAATCTCTCATTCAACCTGTAATCATATAATCGTACAATCTGAATCCAGAAGGATATTAAAACACAAGCAACGTGAGATTAATGGTCTCCCTTTTCTGATTTCAGCCATGGCCGATCTGAACACATCTTATTACTGCGGGACGAGCTGTAGTTTTTATTGGTAAGATTTTTTTGGTACATACAACTTTTTTTGATCACTTTTTCTTATATTTATTTTTTTTTACAGCTAGGGTAACCAAAAAAACAGATTTTGTCGGTTTAAATTTTTTAAGGCGTTCACCGTGCGAGTTAAGTAATGATATATTGTAATAGATCGGACTTATACGGACACAGAAATGCCAATTTTGGTTATTTTTTTTTCTACATTACTTTAGAGGAAAAATGGGAAAAGATTTTTTTTTTTTTAAAACTTTTATTTTTTCCCACTTCGATCAACTTTAATTCACTTTTTTTTACACACATTTTATTAGTCCCCCTAGAGGACTTGAACCAGCGAACCATACTAATGTATTGCAGTATATTGTCATTTTTACCGGCTTTTGTAATATCACGATCGCTGTTCCTGTCCATTGGTCCCGGGTGTCAGCTGTAATACACAGCTGACACCCGCAGCTCAGCGCGTGAGCCCGCTCCATATGTCACCCGCCGCACCACTACGTGCTATTAAGCCATGGTGCGCGAATGGGGTTAATGCGCAGCGTATGTTGCAAAGTGAAAATTGCAATTTTCCGCTGATATGCTGCCATTTTAGTGCAAAATATGTTCCACCCAGTTTGTGCCACTGAAGACAAATACCTCATAAAATGTTAAGCGGGTTCTCCCTTGTATGGCGAAGCCTTATATGTGGACGTAAGCTGCTATTTGGGCACGCTGTAGGGTTCAGACGGGAGGGAGTGCCATTTAGCTTTGGCAGCGCAGATTTAACTTGGTAGTAGTTTTGTTTACTGGTATTTTATTTATAATGTGGGGCATATGTAATCTGTGCGGGGTACATCAGGGGCATAACAAGAGGGTATAATAATGCGGTAAATACATAATAATTCATAGATAGGTGGCCAGTATCGCACTGATAAACGGTGCCCAATCTTATCCACTTTTGGAATGCTCTGCACATTTTGTGTTGCCATATTCTGAGAGACAGAACTATATTTTTACTCCAACTAAGCTGTGTTAGAGACAGATCCACCTGTTCCTCTGGGGGAGGTCCCGCAAGCAGGCTATGACGGAGTTTGCAAGACAATTAACCGATAGCTCTGCCAACCCAGACAGAGGCAACAAAAACAAAAAATATCGGGCAAAGGGCATAGCCAGAGGCCTCAAAGGTGGTTTTAGCAAAAGAGTTCACACGGCGATCCAGGGGATCTTTGAAGGAAGTAGACTGACTACAGGGAAATCTAGTATTGCACTTGGAACTGGCATAATAAATTTCAATGGTTGTCTGGCGTGAGGGTTCTTCCTCAGGGTTAGTCATGGCAGTAGAGGGGGTTACTAAACCACACACTACTAGTGCGAGTGAAGAAATCAATAATACAACTGAAGACAGATTAGCAATAACTACTCCTCGTTAGTGAGTAATGGCTGCCTTTACCTAGGTCTGCTAGGATAAACACACACTTCTACAGTGAGTACGCTCAGTGACTGAGGCTAGGGCACCTGGGAAGTAGGTTTCAGAATTCTAGATGTCCCACACATAGGCTCCGCCCCCGGAGCGCCGCGATTGGCCGCTGATGGGCAGGTCCAGCAGACCTACACTACATAAAAGCAGTGGCCTGGGAGAGGGGAATAAAACCCACCATCCCCTCAATGCTTTTCTCCATCTCCCAGATGAAACAACCAGAGGGGGCACCCACAGTGTTCCAACCTACTAAGGGGACACTGGCGTATTAGAGGTGCTCCTTAGACTGGTGTGTAACAGAGGAGCTGACGCTCTTGTCTTCATAGGAAGGTTGGACAACGGTGCATTTTCTAATAGGACACCGTGCAGCTGCCAAGGAGGAAACACAGGGAGACCATATCAAACGTGTGTCCCATCTTCTTGTATGATGAAAATGTAAGAATATTGAGAGACTCTGCTGCATTAGCAGAAGTGTCTGACTCAAACGGACATTAAGCCAAAACTAAATAGCCCCTGGAGGTACCAGTACAGTGGATAACTCCCCCCGACCCCCCCCCCCAATTTGGAAATTTAACCCCTCAAGGAATTCATCTAGGAGTGCAGTGAGCATTTGACCCTACAGGTGTTCCAGCAAATTAGAAATGAACCCCGAAAAAGGAAAATGAAAAGGTCCGGATTACAGATCAGTGATGGCAATGTCGCTGATCAACCACAGGGATGCAGGACTGAAATATGCGTCACTGATAACTAAACTACTACTTTATATTTATTTTTATAAAAACAGAGAAAACAAAAATGTAATTGAAAAGTGGTCTACTAGGGGGGGTGGTCGTCTCAAAGAAAATGGCCAGTATATATAACATATGGTGGAATAATAAACCTGGTCTTGATAAGGAGGTGGCATTCTCAATGAGGTGGTCTTTTGGAGAGGTTTCACTGTATTTATAAATCAGATAAACATGCCAACGATAATAGAGAGACACTTGTCTAGGGTAAAACTAATAAAAATAATACATATTTAGGCGGAACCTCTCACCAGCATTTCACCTACTGAACACTACTCACCCCTCGCTGCGGTCAAAAATTACTTGGCGTTATCCCCACTCCTAAACTCCTCATCCGACCGTAAATAATGGTCTGCAAAAATTTTGCGACTTTTATGGTAATAATCCGTCGGTCTCGTTCGTGCCTCTACTTATGGCCGCCCACCTCCGAAAACTGGCCCACCCTGAATGCCGAAATCTCGTCCGACATGGACCATACATAATGGACGCATGTGCGCCGACACCCTTCCCCTGCTTCGTCTGGGCCTCAAATCTAGTTACTGCGCATGCGCCGCTATGGTGCCCCATTGTGCGCACGCACGAGAACAGGACATCGATGCACATGCACGGGATTTCGTGTGTATTGGGGGTAGGTGAGGAGCGGTCAATCAAAAGCGAGGCGGGGTTACCTCGGAAAGGCTAGAGGAATGAAGATGACTTTTCGAACGAAGATCTGACTCTTATGCTCATTAGCATACTGCACAGGAATACTAAAGGTACGGAGCCTACTAAGAAGATTATTATAGTTACATAGTTAGTACGGTTGAAAAAAAGACATGCCCATCAAGTTCAACCAAGGGATGGGAAAAAATTCTACACATTGACATAGGAGCTGATGTTTTTTCGTTCTAGGAAATTATCTAAGCCTTGTTTAAAGCCATCTACTATAGCTTCCGTGACCAGCTCCTGCGGTGACTATTCCATAGATTCACAGTTCTCCCAGTAAAGAAGGCTTGTCGCCTCTGCAGATTGAACCCTTTTTTTCCAGACAGAGGGAGTGCCCCCTTGTTTGAGGGCTTTTTACATGGAACAGGATTTCACCATATTTTTTGTATGCACCATTCATATATTTATATAAGTTAATCATGTCCCCCCTTAGTCGTCTCTTTTCAAGGCTAAATAAGTTTATTTTAATCTTTCCTCATAACTTAGATTCTCCATGCCCCTTATTAGCTTCGTTGCTCTTCTTTGTATTTTTTCCAACTCCAGGGCATCCTTTCTATGAACTCGAGCCCAGAACTGAACTGCATATTCTAGATGAGGCCTCACTAATGCTTTGTAAAGTGGCAATATTACATCCCTGTCCTGCGAGTCCATGCCTCTTTTAATACACGACAATATCCTGCTGGCCCTTGAAGCAGCTGATTGACACTGCATGCTCTAATTTAGTTTATGATCTACAAGTACACTCAGATCCTTCTCAACAAGTGACTCCCCCAGTGTAGCTCCCCATAGGACATATACTGCATGCAGGTTGTTGGTACCCAGATGCATAATTTTACATTTATCTACATTAAACCTCATTAGCCAAGTGGACGCCCAAACACGCAGTGTGTCCAAATCAGTTTGGAATTTATGAACATCTTCCATAGACTGAACTATATTACATAGCTTGGTGTCCGCTGCAAAAATAGAAATAGTGCTATTAATCCCATCCTCTATATCATTAATAAATAAGTTGAATAATAGTGGTCCCAGCACTGAACCCTGGGGTCACCACTTATTACCGGGGACCATTCAGAGTAGGAATCATTGACCACAACTCTATGGATACGGTCCTTGAGCCAATTCTCAATCCAATTACAAACTATACTTTCTAAACCTATAGTCCTTAATTTACCCATTAGACGTCTATGAGGGACAGTGTCAAATGCCTTTGCAAAGTCCAAAAATACTATATCCACAGCGGCCCCTCTGTCTAGGCTTCTGCTCACCTCTTCATAAAAACAAATCAGGTTGGTTTGACAACTTCTGTCCTTAGTAAAACCGTGCTGGCTGTCACTTATAATGCTATTTTTTGTCACATAATTCTGTATATAGTCCCTCAATAGCCCCTCAAACATTTTCCCCACGATGGATGTTAATCTTACTGGTCTATAATTACCCGGGGAAGACCTAGAGCCCTTTTTGACAATAGGCACCACATTTGCCCTGCGCCAGTCCCTTGGTGCTATACTAGTCACTAGAGAATCTCTAAATATTATGAAGAGGGGGACAGAAATAACAACTAAGCTCTTTAAGAACTCTAGGGTGTAACCCATCTGGTCCCGGGGCCTTGTGTACATTTATTTTATTTAATTTAGCTTGGACCATCTCTACATTCATCCAATTCAGTTTATCAACTGATGTATTAACAGCACCGGCTAAATCAGCTGCTCTTTCTTCTGTTGTATATACAGAGCTAAAGAACCCATTTAGTATCTCTGCCTTCTCTTGATCCCGTTACCAACTCCCCATTACCACTATATAGGGGTCCTACATGTTCAGATCTTGGCTTTTTTTCATTTATATACTTGAATTTTTTGGGATTTGTTTTACTATCCTTGGCCATCTGCCTTTCATTTTGGATTTTTGCAAATTTTATTAAATTTTTTTATAGATTTTATTAAGCACTTTATAATTTACAAAGGCTACAGCTGTATGGTCAGATTTGTATTTTTTAAATGCCCTTTTTTGTCATGTATTGCCCCTTTTTACAGAAGGTGTAATCCATGTGGGATTTAATTTTAGTCGTTTATACTTGTTACGTATAGGAAAGAATTTTGCACTATAATTACCCAAAGAAGATTTGAAAATCTCCCATTTATCATTTGTCCCATTATTTGACATTAGTTCTTCCCAGTCTATATCCTGAATTGCAGCCCTCATCCTGGGAAAATTGGCCTTCTTAAAATTAAATGTTTCTGCCCTCCCAGCCTGTGTTTGTTTTTTGCAGTATAGGTAAAATGTAACTATATTGTGATCACTGTTACCGATGTTTTCACGCACATTGACATTCCCAACAAGATCTGCATTATTAGAAATGACCAGATCCAACAGAGCTTCACCTCTAGTCGGGTCTTCCACAAACTGGCCCATAACATTTTCCTGTCTCCCCTTTGAAGTCGAAGCCGAACCATGACACCAATTAATATCCCGGAAATTAAAGTCTCCCATTATCACTACAGTACCCGCCTGTGTAGCCCGCTCCATCTGTTTATATAGCTGAACTTCCATCTCCTCAGTTATATTGGGGGTCTATAGATTACACCAAAAGTAATTTTTTTTTATTGTTTACCTCCCTTTGTAATTCCACCAACAAGGTTTCAATCTCCTAACAATATGTAACATAAAAATTATTTTCACCCACTACCACCAGGTATTGCTGGTTTAATAGGTGAAATGCTGGTGACAGGTTCCCTTTAATGAAGTTTTTATACAGAAGACATACTTTTTGTTTCGCTGCATGTTCGGCCACCATGTCACTAAAGTCTTCTTTTTGTACTTGTTCTTGTGCTTCCCGCACTCTTTCCTCATACTTCTGTGTCATAGCTGATGGGTCTAATTCAAGTTCTTCAGGTGCGAGAGCCACTTCCACACCTTGCGGCTCTGTTGGTGCACCCCTACGAGACATGGCCTGTGAAATAAGGAAAGTAAAAAAAAACAACAGGTGGTAAGTAAAAATCTAAGGTAGAAAAACATGGGGCCAATGCTTGGTGTAACCAAAAACTTTTGGCCAATAAGACAGCACTCTCAGAATTTCATATCACAATGATTGTAAGTGTAACACGTGGTAAAGAGCCATTCGGTTCAGTTCACATTTACATCAGAGGCTCCGTTGCAAAGTACGTCAGACGTGACAGGAAGAAAAGTGCCGGCATGCCGTGCTATTTTTCCTTACAATAGGCTCCCTCGGGCGCTGGTGGTATTTGTCGTATGAAAGATCCGACAGAGCATCGTGGCTTCTGTGAACATAGCCTTATTGTACCATATTTTTATAGCAGTTAAACTAACTCGTGTTATTACTTGTCACGAAGGTTTCTGTTCTTTTAATGCCAAGTATAGCAGACTACACTATTATTTCTAGTCATGCAAATAGAAACCGGACTGACCCATTATGGCAATGGGATCCATAACAGATCTGCCAGGTCAGTCATAGATCCATTAAAAATGATAGCAATGATGCCAGTGTGAGCAAAGCCTTATAGTAATAAGAAAAACAAAAAATACCAGTATGTTAAAAACCAAGATGATAAAAAGCCAGACTCTTCAACGCTAGGTGGTATATGCAAGGGAGCTGCTGAAATTCCAGCAGTGTGAATGCAGCTTTAGAAGTTTATGAATGTATTCTGCATTGTGTTTCTTATGAATGGAGTCTAAATGTTGTGGTATGATTAAGAGGCTCTGTCACCACATTATAAGTGCCCTATCTCCTACATAATCTGATCGGCGCTGTAATGTAGATAACAGCAGTGGTTTTTATTTTGAAAAACGATCATTTTTTGAGCAAGCTACGAGCAATTTTAGATTTATGCTAATGACTTTAAGACAACTGGGCGTGTTTTTACTTTTTACCAACTGGGCGTTGTACAGAGAAGTGTATGACGCTGACCAATCAGCGTCATACACTTCTCATTGTTCCACAGTGTGATTGTGCAGTGAAAGAAGCTGGGCTGGAACAATGAGAGGTGTATGATGCGGATTGGTCACTGATTGGTCAGCGTCATACACTCCTCTGTACAATGTCCAGTTGGTAAAAAGTAAAAACACGCCCAGTTTTCTATTAAGAAACTAATTAGCATAAAGCTAAAATTGCGCAAAAATGTTTTTTCAAAATAAAAACTACTGCTGTTATCTACATTACAGCGCTGATCAGATTATGTAGGAGACAGGGCACTTATAATCTGGTGATAGAGCCTCTTTAAACAAATCTGTTTTATAGCAAGAAACTGAACACAGACCAATCTATCAGATACTCACTTGACTCCATGTCATCACACAATCCATGTACAATCTAAAACATTGACGTCACTCACAGATAGAGATATGTTTTAAAAGTAGTGTACAGGGTAAGCAACAAGTTTGTACCTTTTTTTTTCCTTTTTAGATGCCCTTTGGAAATGGAAAGTAGTATCCTGATTTGTTATCATCGGAAACTGCTCCACTTTTCCTTTTGCACCAGTTTTTAAATCTCCCTCACTATATTTTAGAATATTAGCACAATTTCCTCCAGAAAAATATGCGCTGCCAATTCTCTTATATTCTACTTGACTACAAATTAATCCCCAACGATTGATACAAGGCACATGCAGTTGTATACAAACTGTTACTCTGACCGGAGCCACATGCATCACCACATATAACCAGAAGTCTGGTGCTTATCTATATATCTCCTCTTCCATAACAAGTCATTGGCACCAATTAACTTACTGATGAAATATCATAGATGTGTGTGGATCCCATTATAGCACCGCCGACGGTAGCTGTCCTCTTCTCTGGGAGCACAGTGAAGAGCAGTGGTGTCTCTGTTCTGTTGGTACAGAATAAACAGGAAGTGTAACCATCAAACAAGCAGAAATTACATTAAATCAGTTAAGGAAGCCGCTTTTTTTTTGGGCTTGGAGGGTGCAGGGATCCGCGAGCCATAACTTTTAAATTTTTCTAACAACGTAACCGGTAACCGTATGAGGGCTTGTTTTTTGCAGGACGAGTTTTATTTTTTATCTATTTAAGGGTAGGGTGGAAAAAAAATAGTATTTTTTTTTTTTTTGAGTACTCACCATAAAATCCTTTTCTTGTCCAGTTCATTTTGGGACAAAGACTGTGTGTATATGCTGTTGCAACTAGGAGGCTCGACACAAAAAAAAAAAAGTGGTCCTTCCTACAGGATAAACCATGCCTAGAAACACTGAGCTATTCAGTCTGTTCGCAAGCAGTAGGAGAAGCATATGTAAGGTAACGGATATGTCACACGCTAGAGAAGAATCCCTACTCCTGGCTGTTAGTCCCGGGTGACCGCTGTAAATTAGAGCCGACACCCGCAGAATATGGAGCGCGCATGAGCGCAATCCAAACATCACCCCCCCCCCCACCCGGATGTAATAGCACGTCTGGCTGCGCGAAGGGGCTAAGACATCCAAAACCAAATTAAAGTCGTCCTAAGAGGGGATCAGACAATGATAAGGCACCCTCTGAAGAAAAGACTTAATGTCAGCCTTAGATGCCAACGGGCGCCCGAACATGATAGAAAGCACAGACACCTGCACCTTCAGGGAGCAAAACCCTGATCCAAGCACAAAAGGCGAAGCTTGCGATCCTCACATCAACAAAGGTAGGCCTTCCAGGTACAATGGTAAATGCAAGCTGAAGAAGGCTTCCTAGCCTTGAGCATAGTTAGTTACACTATTCGAGACCACGAGCCCTCAGTACGATGGCCTTAACAGCCAAACCGTTAAAGGTAGCAACCATAAATTTTGGTGGAAGAGGGATATCCGAGAGAAGGACAGGAGGTCCGTGTATCAACAACGGCATGGCCAATCTGGGGCTATCAGAATGGCTGGAATCCTGACGCAGGCCTCTGAATCCCGTGCTCGGGAGATGAAGCAGGGGACTTGCGATTGGACCTGGAGGCCATCAGGTCCACATCTGGGCGATCCCACCAGACACATATTTGGTCGAAGACCTCCTGTTGAAGAGACCACTCTCCGGAATCCACCTTTTTGCAAATGAGAAAGTCTGCGACCTAGTTGTCGACTACAGGAATGTGTACTGCCGTCAGAGCCGGAAAATGAGCTTTCGCCAGGACAGAATCTTTGTGGTCTTCGCTATTACCGCCACACTACAATTGTCCGTTTGAACCGGCACCAGGTGTCCAGACAGCAACAATGTCCAGTGTAGCAAGCACAGGAAAATGCCCCTCATATTCCAGAAGTCTAATGGGAAAGGAGAATTCCTGTGGAGACCACAGCCCCTGAGACTTGGTTTCCGAAATGTGTCTCCATATCCCTGGAGACTGGCATCCTTGGAGAGAATCTGCCAGTTCAGTGGAAGGAATGCCCCCGGGGAAGAGTCGGGGAGGTGATCCACCACTAAAGCCAGCGACGAAGAACTGCGAGGCGAAGGATGAACTTTATATCCAGAGAATCCAAGGATTGGTTCCACTGGGAGAGGATCACTCGTTAAATAGGGTGCGTGTGGAACTGTACAAAAGGAATGGTCACGAGGCCACCATGGTCCCAAGAACCCAAATGCAGAGGCGGAGTGAAGTCGGCACAGCAGTCTGCAAGGAATGAATCCCGTCCTGAAGAATCAATAGACTCTCTGTAGGAAGGAAAACCTTTGCAAAACTAGGGTCAAAGGCAACCCCCAAAAACACAATCTGTTGGGATGGAGACAGGCAAGACTTGGATCTGTTGGTTATCCAACCAAACCGACTCATTGTCCAGTGATTTGAAGAGATGTCTGGTTGTCCTTCCTGGAGGAAGACTTAATCAGAATGTCATCCAGGTACAGGGTGACAGACACGACACCCCCCCCCCCCCTAGTGCGAAGGAGTGCCATCACGGCCGAGAGAACCTCCGCAAAGACACTAGGCGTCGTGGCCAAATTGAAGGGAAGGGCTACAAATTGCCAGTGATGGCACAGAACCAAAAAGCGCAGGATTAGCTGTTGAATTTGTCTAATAGGGATGTTCAGATATGCGTCTTTGATGTCCACTGAGGAGAGAAAATTCCACACTCCATGAAAGAAATGACAGTCCGGAGAGATTCCATCTGAAAATGCTGAACTTCAACTTGCGTGATGGAAAGCTTAAGGTTCAGGATGGACCGAACCGAGCCATCCTCTTTGGGGATGACAAAACTTGGAATAAAAACCCCAGACTCTTTGGTTCGAGGGTATTGGAATGATGACCCCTTGAAAGAACAGATTCAATTGTTCAAAAAAAATACAAGCTGCCGCCCTGTAGGGAGACTCAATGCCTGCTCCATTTACTTCTTGCTTAGCCTCAATGTCCATGCACCACGGCGAGCGGACAGTGCCCGCCACAATGATATAAACACAGATGAGGAGGGTTATATACAGGGATGATGGCGGGCTGATATATACAAGGTTGATGGGGGTCCCTGTATATTACCCCATCATCCGTTCACATAACACCTATCATCTCTGTATATACCAGTTAGCAATCATCCCTTTATATAACTCCCATCATTATCCCTGTATTTAACAGCCCACCATCATCCCTGTATATTACAATATCATCCGTGTATATGCAATTGGGACGGACACGGTCAACTCGACATGAAGCACGTGCATTGAGGCTAAATAATATGTGAATTGGGTGGGCAGTGAGAACACCGTGCACCAATAAGATGCTTGAAACGCCGGAATGTGGCAGAAGTCCAGCGGACTATGAAAGGAATGTAGGACCCCTAAATAGTGGTAATGGGGAGTTGGTCATAGGGGGACCAAGAGAAGGCAGAGTTACTAAATGGGTTCTTCAGCTCTGTATATACAACAGAAGAAAGAGCAGCTGATGTAGGCTCTAGGTCTTTTCCGGGTATAGACCAGTAAGCTTAACATCCATCGTGGGGAAAATGTTTGAGGGGCTATTGAGGGACTATATACAGGATTAGGTGACAAAAATAGTATTATAAGTGACAGCCAGCACGGTTTTACTAAGGACAGAAATTGTCAAACCAACCTGATTTGTTTTTATGAAGAGGTGAGCAGAAGCCTAGACAGAGGGGCCGCTGTGGATATAGTGTTTTTGGACATTGCAAAGGCATTTGACACTGTTCCTCATAGACGTCTAATGGGTAAATTAAGGACTATAGGTTTAGAAAGTATAGTTTGTAATTGGATTGAGAATTGGCTCAAGGACCGTATCCAGAGAGTTGTGGTCAATGATTCCTCCTCTGAATGGTCCCCGGTTATAAGTGGTGTAACCCAGGGTTCAGTGCTGGGACCACTATTATTCAACTTATTTATTAAGGATTAATATTTTTGCAGATGACACCAAGCTATGTAGTATGGTTCAGTCTATGGAAGATGTTCATAAATTGCAAGCGGATTTGGACGCACTAAGTGTTTGGGCATCCACAATGAAGTTTAATGTAGATAAATGTAAAGTTATGCATCTGTGTACCAACAACCTGCATGCATCATATGTCCTAGGGGGAGCTACACTGGGGGAGTCACTTGTTGAGAAGGATCTGGGTGTACTTGTAAATCATAAACTAAATAACAGCATGCAATGTCAATCAGCTGCTTCAAAGGCCAGCAAGATATTGATGTGTATTAAAAGAGGCATGAACTCGCGGGACAGGGATGGAATATTACCACTTTACAAAGCATTAGTAAGGCCTCATCTAGAATATGCAGTTCAGTTCTGGGCTTCAGTTCATAGAAAGGATGGATCTTTTTTCAACCGTACTATGTGGGCTGTGCCGCTCACGGTTCGGCACAGACAGGCGCGAGGCAGTGACGTCATCATGCCTGTCCGCGCTGAGCCATAAGTGGCCGATGTTACACAATGAATAGTACAGCAGGGAACTGATGGCTCTCTGCTCTACTATTGGATTCAACTGCATCTGCGTCCTTACGGAAAAAAAACGAAATGTGCAAGATCACCCTGGTTATCTGTGCTAAATTTCTTTTTTTTTTTAGATTAATTGCCCAGCCCTACCTGTGACCCATCTTCGTGCTGATGAAAAAAAAAAAAAAAAAAGAATAAAAAAAAATTATTGGTAGACTCTGGTAGAATTTCTGCCTCCTACGGACACTAAGGTAAGACTGAACAGCTCGGTGTCTGTGGGCAGGGTATATCTTGAAAGAGGGGCCACATTGGTACCCCAATCTAACGAACAAGGAAAAATAATTGTTTTATGGATTTCGTTTTTAAGGTGTTTTCCGTGAGGTAAAAAAATTACGTGTTAAATTTTATTCTGTGGGTCGTTGCGATTAGATTTAGATAGGTTTCTTTCTGCTTTTGCACACTAAAGACACTAATTTGTTTTTGTGTTGCCACATTGTGAGAGCCATAACTTATTTTTATTACCGTCAACAGAGGTGTGTGAGCGCTTGTTTCTTTGCGGGACGAGTTGTATTTTTGAAATGGCACCATTTTGGGGTACATCATTTTTACGGATTAACTTTTTTGAGGGGGGGTTAAAAGGAAACAGCAATTCCTTCATAGTTTTTAGATTGTTAAGTTTACGCCATTCACCCTGCATACCTTTACGCATTATCGTAGTTAATCAACCGTAATTTTGGCGTAATGGCACGCCCATTTGCGCGAACGGGTTAGTGTAAATAAACTTAGATTCCAGATATGTATAGCATTAGGCTAAAAGAAGAAAACACAAGGTTCTTTTACCCATCCATGGTCTCCTCATTCTTCTTCTTTCGCAACTCAATAAGTTCTGGAGTCTCCATACCAGCTGGGACTGAAGAAAACCCTCCAGGGGTAATTAGTCCGCTGCAAAGAAACAACAATACATATTAAGAGATTTAAAGCACTTCCAGCACTTGCACCAAATTCTCATACGTCTGTGCATAATAGAAAATGGGACTTGTCCAAAACTATATACAACATGATTAAATGTGTATGTCAAACAGCCAAACAATATTAAAAACCAGTAAGTATAATTTATGTCCATGCTTGTGATGACTTACCTGTCGGCAGGCGTGATAAATCCAGTCTCATCTGGTTTATCTTCATCACTTTCTTCCTCCTCTTCTTCTGAGGAGGATTCATCATCAGAGAGTTCTAGCTCTCCCCACGGGGCTCTGTCTATATCTTCTTCATCATTCTTATTCTATCAACATAATAAAACTAATATTTATTTGTGCACACAAACCACAAAGGTTGAAAGGTAGCCACATTAAAAGTATAATTGAATCATTACCTGGAAATCTGAAGCATTAGTCCCAAATACATCTCCATATAGGGGTTTTCCCATTTCATCTACCGGGGGCTTTCCCCATCCACCAGCATGATATCCAAATGAACAGCTCTTTAAAAAAAAAGATCGGGGTGGGGGGTTAGGTAATGGCAGAAGATAGAAATAAACTAAAAAAAAGTAAAAAAAAAAAAAAAAGATTTTATAAATATATCTTACCTCAGGAATGGGAGAATTCAGCCCTGGGATTTTAAGATTGGGATAAGAAGGGGGAGGTCCATATCTTTGCATTGCAATAAGCCAAGGTGGGGGCACCTTATGGGAGTTCTAAAAAAAAAAAAAAAAATTTGAATTGTAAAAGTTCAAACACTATGTAAAACATTCCAATGCAGAGAATAGTTAATTAATGGTCACTTCGGATATGTATGAAATATGCAGATCTGCGGTTGTGTATTTTTTTGCGCTGCTCTATAGCAAAGAGAACTCTAAATGTACGATCAATACCAGAAAGACTGTTTGAAAAGCCCATAAACGGTTTGTCCAGGAATAGAAAAACACTTTTTCGGTGTTTTTTTTTTTTTTCATGGCTGTGTTCTTCTAGAAACCGCGCCATACCTGTCCATAGGTTATTTCTGATATCGCAGATCAGTTCCATTGAAGTGAAGAGGGATAAGCTGCAATACCACACACAACCTGTGGACAGGTGTGGAACAGTTTTTGAAAGAAAGCCGCCATTTTTTCTAATTTTGGACAACCCCATTAACATTCACTTTAGAACACATACCAAGATGAGAGTGGAGGTCAGGTTACAAGATTAAAATACAGGTATAATAGGGGAGTGGTCATCTTGTCTGTACATTTCCCCCTTCAAATAAAAACCTGACAATTGTCTGGCTTTTTTTAACCTCTGGCAATCAGATGTTAATCCAAGGGATAGCTCCGTATCGCCGCTTTGTTTCCCTTGTAGCAAAAACAGGATTTTTTCAACGTAAAATTATTTTCTCACCCAGTTCACTTGGGGACAAAGACCGTGGGTATATGCTGGTGCTACTAGGAGGCTTGACAGAAAGAATTTAAAAAGTGGCACCTCCTACAAGATATACCCCTCCTACAGACCCAGCTATGCAGTGTGTCCGCAAACAGTAGGAGAATTAGAGACAAGGTAAGAAAAGTTAACTTAAAATGATAGAGGAGAATCCAAACTGAACCATGAACAAAATCTTAAAGCACAATGGGTGGGAGTCGTGTCCCCCGATGAACTAAACAAGAAAAGGATTTTATGGTGAGAACTCAAAAAAATCATTTTTTTCTCGTTCGTTACATCGGGGAACATAGACCATAGGATGTAATAGAGCAGTAAGAGAAGAAAGGACATGGCCACCTATTTTAGATGCCTGCAAGACTTTGCGACCAATGGAAGAGTCTGCAGGCAAAGGTGTGCACCTGATAGAAATTGATGAAATTGTGCAAGGAAGACCAAGGCACACCTGAAGAGAAGAAGCTCGGTTGCGCACAGCCCAGGAATCCCCAACCGCTCTGCTAGAGTGGGCCGTGCTCCAAAAAGGGGAAACCTTATCCCGAACCTGATAAGCCTCGCAAACAGTCATTTGAATCCAGTGAGCGATCTTGGCCTTCGGGGCCGCCAACCCCTTCCTGGACCCCCTGGGAGGATAAACATGGAATCCAACCTCCGGAAGGAAGATAGTTATAGTGATGTAAGTCGGCAAAACGCAGACAACATCCAGGTTGTGGAGAACACACTCCCTTGGATGACTGGAAGATGGACAAAAAGAAGGCAGAACAATGCCCTCATTCATATGAAAAGCCAAAACAACATTCGGCAAAAAGGAAGGCACCATGCAGAGCATCATCTTGTTGAACCCTGATGAAGAGTTAGGAATGCAGAGTAAGACAAAACCTTTGGGTGGAAGTGACTGCTACCAGAAAAAAACACTTTCCAGGGAAGAAGGCGAAGGGAGACTTCTCGCAAGGGCTTGAAGGAAGAAGACTGCGGAACCTCCAAAACAAAATTGAGTTCCCAATCAAAAGACGATAAGGGGGAACCACGTGAGCAACCCCTTGCAGGAAAGTCTTGACGTCGAACTTGGATGCCAACAACCGAACAAAATGAAAAATACCGACACGAGTCCCTTTAAGGACCAAACCCTGTTCCCTGGAGAAAAGCGAAAACTCTGGATAGAGAAAGGAGGTCTTCCAGTTACGATTTTAAATGCAGGCTGAGGAAGGCTTTCTAGCCATGAAGGTTCACTGAAGTGACAATTGAGTAAAATATACCTTTTATTAGTAACTCATTTTAAAAACAGGGGTAACACACCACTGTGAATTAAGCCCCACCGTGATAATTTAAAAACGTATTAAACAGAAAACACTGAGTCATTATGATAAATATATCTCAGTGTTTGTAACAATGTTTCACTGACAACAGCATTTGACCTGGGCTTTCTAGCCATGAGCATAATGAGAACACCACTCTCCGACAAACCGCGAGCCCTCAAAACGGTGGCCTGGTGGAAAAGAGTTACCCGAGAGCGGAGGTAGGAGACTTGATCCAAATGTTGTCCAGATACAGGGTGACTGACACCCCCCTGGTCCGAAGAAGTGCCATCACGACTGAAAGGATTTTTGTGAAGACTCCCGGGCCATAGCTAGGCTGAACGGAAGAGCGAAAAAATTCATAATGGTGGGGGCAGCACTGAAAAGCGCAGGAAGTGCTGGTGAGGTTGGCAAATAGGAAAGTGAAAATTTGCATCCCTGATGTCCACTGGGAAAAGAAACTCCCTCTGTTCCATGGAAGCGATGACAGATCAAAGGGATTTCATGCAGAAATAGCGAATTCTGACACGTGTTGAGATGCTTAAGGTCAAGGATGGGCCGAACCAAGCTGTCCCTCTTCGGTACTACAAAAAAAGCTTGGTGTTGAACCCTTGAAACCTTTCGGTCAGGAGCACCAGAATGATAACCCTTGAAAGAGCAGAGAGTCGATTGAACGCAAAAAATGTGTCCGCCTTGGAGGAGTACTGAGAAACAGTGGACTGGAAGAAATGCTCTAAAGGAAGACTAGTAAATTCGATTATGTATCCTAGAAAGGCAATGGGCCCATTCCAATTCAAAACCCACCAAACCAGGCGTGGGCAATGCTGGGGGTTGAAGGGTAGAGGAGCCACAGGCACTTGACCAGGATGCATCCCATAGGGAAGTAGGCGGACCACTGCATTTAGAGAAAGCATAGTGGACTGTAATAGTTGTCTGGCAGGAAGGTTCTCCCCTAGGGTCAGACATTTCAGTACAGTGAGTCACTACACCACACACTGAGAAACTGTGGAGGTAATATAGCCAATGAAACCACTCCGGTACTGCGCAGCATTAGACTACTCCACTTAGGAAGTAATGGCCTTTACCTGGGTCTGCTAGTGAATACACACTTGTATAGTAAGCAAAGAACTCAAGGCTAGGGCACCTGTAGGAGAAAAGAGGAGGCCACAGGTCAGTCCTATTGGGTTTCAGAAGTATTTTGCGCCTGTCCAAAGGCAAAAAAACAGCAAGGCAAGGAGCTCCTGTGTTCTCAGGAGCCTCTATCGGTATGAAGGAGAGAGAGCGGGGAAGCTAGGCCACGCCCCAAATAGTCATGATTGGTTACTCAAGATCAAATGTCTGCCGGTGGCCAATCTGAGGAGGGATGCTGAATGCCATAAGGGGAGGGTGAAAAAGAACGCTGCAGTGCTATTAAAAGAGCGGAGGGCACCCCTCCCTCCGCTTGGTACACACAGTACTCAGAGCTCCAAAATGGCGCCAACCGACACTAACTGGCAGAAAATGGTGTCAATTCCCGCATCTGTCATTCTGTTCCCATCTGTAAAAGGAATAAAATAAAATAATTGAACTAAAACAAAAAAAGGTAGACTGCTGCGATAGCAGAAGTGCCTGCTTCCTATGGACACTAAGCGAAGACTGAATAGTTCAGTGTTCCTAGGCAGGGTATATCCTTGTCAGTTTGAGGGATTCCCCACTGGTGTTTGACATACTTATCTTACCTTGTATCTTCTTCTCATACTGCTTGCGGACAGACTGAATAGCTCAGTACATATGGGCAGTGTATATCCAGTTGGAAATGTCACTTTTTCAATTCTTAGTGTCAAGCCTCCTAGTGGCAACAGCATGTACCCACAGTCTTTGTCCCCCAATGTAATGAACGAGAAAAGAGATTTTTTTTATTTTTTTTTTAGTTCTCACCGTAAAACCCTTTTCTTGTCCAGTTCATTGGGAGACACAGACCTTGGGTATATGCTGTTGCCACTAGGCGGCTTGACACGATGAAATAAAAAAAGTCTCTTCCTACAGGATATACCCTGCCCATAGATATTGAGCGATTCAGTCTGTCCGTAAGCAGAATGAGAAGAAGATACAACGTAAGATAAGCATGTCAAACACTAGAGGGGAATCCCTCAAACGGATAACTCTAAATGAAAAATCTTGACGAATAGGTGGGAGCTGTGTCCCCCAATGAACTAGACAAGAAAAGGATTTTACCGTGAGTACTCAAAAGATCCTCTTTTCTTGTTCGGTACATTGGGGGACACGGACTGTGGGATATCCTAGAGTAGTCCCCAGGGAGGGAACACAGGACATGGTCAAATATTTCACAGATGCCTGAAATACCTTGCGACCCAGAGAAGCGTCTGCAGAGGCGATGGTATGCACCTGATAGAACTTGACAAATGTGTGCAGAGCAGATCACGTGGCCTCCTTGCACAAATGAAGGGCAGGGGCCTGATGGCGCACAACTCATGAAGCCCCAACCTCTCTGGTAGAGTGAACCGTGACCTGCAAAAGGGGGAACCTTTCCCTGAACGCGAGAAGTCTCATGAACAATCATTCGAGTCCACTGAGCAAAGGTGGCCTTAGAGGCATCCAAACCCTTCCTGGGACACTCTGGGGGGAGGAGGAGGAGAAGGAGGGAATCCGACCGCCAGCAGGAAGCAGTGATAGAAAGGTAAATACGCAAAGCACGGACAACTTCCAGGTTGTGGAAAGAACGCTCCCTCGGATGACTGGTGGAAGGAGGAAAAAAAAAAAAAAGACGGCAAGACATCTATTTATATAGAAGGCCATAGTCACTTTAGCCAAAAAGAAGGGCACCATGCGAAGCACAACCTTGTCATGGTGAAGAGTCAGAAACGGAGAATGACAAGAAAGAGCCGCCAACTAAGAGACCCTTAGGTCAACGCAACCAAAAACATCTAAAATACAGGACAGAAAACGAAGCGCGATCTCTCTCAAGGGTTCAAAGGGTGTCGACTGAAAGACATCCAAGACCAAATTCACAAGGGAAATCAAAGGACAATAAGGGGGGACAACCGCATGAGCCACCCCACTGCAAAGCAGTTTAAAGGTCAGCTTTGGACGCCAACGGGCAACCGAACAAGATGGAAAGAGCAGACACCTGCCCCTTCATGGAGCGGTGTGCTAAACCGTGATCCAAACCCAATCTGTAAAAAGGATAGAATCCTGGACTAGGAAAAACGCAAGTGGAAAGCCTGCGAACCTCACATCAACCAAGGTAAGCACTCCATGTACCATGGTAAATACGGGCTGAAGAAGACTTTCCAGCCTTAAGCATAGTGAGGATAACACTCTAAAAAAACATTAACCCTCAGAATGGCAGCGTTAACTGCCACGCCGTTAAATGTAGCGACCTAAAATTCTGCTGGAACATCAGCTGCCGTCCAGACAAGGAACAGGCGAGCCTCGGCCATCACTGCGGCGCTGCGGGTGCCTCCTTGGTGATTAAGAAAAGCCACATCCGGACAGAGATGGAGTAAAGTGCAGGAGGCACAGAAAAATGGCTCTCAATTAAAGAAGACTGATGGGAAAACAAAACTCACCACTGAAGAGAGCAACGGACCGAGAGGGGATGGATGAACTTCAGATTCAGCGATTGCAAGGATCTGCCCCACCGGGAGAAGATTGCCCCCTGTAGAGGACGCTTGTGGAACTGCGCAAATGGAATAGTCCCAATTACAGCCACCATTTCCCCGGGAACCCGTATGCACAGGTGGAATCAAGTTGGCACAGCTGTCTCTAAGAAACGGATCCCGTCCTGAAGAATGAAGAGACGCTCCAGAGGAAGGAAAACCTTTGCTGTGGAGGTCGGGAACGCCAGGAGGGCCAAGTCTTGAATGAATGTTTGGCCTTCTGATCCTGGTGAGGCTGCAGCCTGGAGGTTGTGGTGTTGGAGAAGATCAAGCAAAGGAGAAACACAAACCTCTCAGAGCGATGCTGTCTAAGAACAAGCAGTAGTGGTAGTATAGAACATGGAAATATTACTTTAATTGTGAGTTATACTTGTACGCATTGGAGATAAGGGGATTGGAACAACTAGTTCCTCCGGAGGAGGACTTGAAAGAAGGCCATGACAGAGTTTGTGTGATTATTCAGTGACAGCTCTAACCCAGATAAATGCAAAAATTGGGCAAAGGGCATGCCAGATGCCTCAAAAGTGGTTTTAGTGAAGGACTCCACGTAGCCGAGAGGATCCTTGAAGGAACTGGAATCCGCCATCGGCTAGGTAGTGCCCTGAAACCGGAGAATCTACAGCCAGAGTCCTCACACAAGCGGCAGAATTGCCCTCTTGAAAAAGGGTACAAAACATCTGATGGCGCTGTGATGGGCCGCTGGCGGTCATGTGAGGAGGCCGGCCAATCAGGAGAACGGCAGGATTCCCCATTAGGGGATAGTGAAAAAGCACGCTATTGGATGGATAGTGTGAAAGGGGGAGTGTGTATGTGGGGGTCATTTTAACCCTCACCCACTATCTCCCAGATGTTTGACCAGCAGGAGCACCCCCTCAGTGGATCACCCTTTAGTAAGGAGAAATAAGTGGGAGAGGTTGAAAGAGGTGCTCCTTAGGCGGGTGGGTAACAGAGGAGCTGACGCTCTTGTCCCACTTGTCTTCATAGGCAGGGGGACAACAGCACATTTGTCTGATGACACCGTGTTCCCGCCACGGAGGGGAAAACAGGGAGATATCTGTCATTTGAATTCTCGTCTGTAAAAGGAGGAAAATCCAAAAAATAATCTAACAAAATGGTAGTCTCTGCCCCAATAGCAGAAGTGTCTGCCTCCTACGAACACTAAGCTAAGACTGAATAGTTCAGTGTCTGTAGGCAGGGTATATCCTGTAGGAGGGGCCACTTTTTCAATTCTTTGTGTCAAGCCTCCTAGTGGCAAAAGCATATACCCACGGTCTGTGTCCCCCAATGTAACAAACTATATAGTTTTACATGGACTATATAGTTTTACATGAAGCCCATTCACAAATATTTTTTTTTTTAAATGCAACCATGTAATACGTGTATACATCTTAAGGTTGCCAGAGCTGCTCTTTATAGCAGCTCTCCGCGCTGGCTCATGAAGGTGTACCTCCAGTATGACCAATGGGGCATATAGAAAGGGGATGACACGATGGGATTCTATTAGCATGTGTATGTTTCTTAAACATCTGTTACATTTGTCTTATACAGATTAGGCACCATTTTTATGTTATTTTAAATAGGGTATTATGATATTATGTAGACAGAATGGGATGTGTATGATTAACCCCTTCCGGACATCTGCTGTATACATATGGTGCACGTCAGATGGTGGGAGTATGGAGCAGGCACACGGGCTGAGCCCGCTCTATAGAACAAGCGTGTCGGCTGTATCTTACACTTTAGTGTTACGAGCGGCATCCCACTAGTTTAACCCCTTAAATGACACGGTCAATAGCGATTGCGGCATTTAAGTGGTTAGAAACCAGGGGCAGCCCCGTTACATTGCAATGGCCCCCCTGCGACAAGATCGCTGGTTGCCAATGTTTGGCATGGCAGCCTGATGAAGGCCCTCAGGTCTGCCATTCTTGTACTTCTATAAAGCCCTGCTTCCGTCAGGGCTTCAATGGAGACTGAGAGAAATTAACAAGCATGTCCAAACACCATGCACTATACTATATGGATAGTTACCTAAAAAATGTTAATATAACCATATCAGCTAGGATAGCTACTTAAAAACGTACTTTTAATAATTACTCTTAAACAAATAAGAAAAAGTACTAATAGACCAACAGGACAGACAGCATACACAATTATAGGTTGTCCGACATTAACACAACCTAAGAGAGGCCAAAAGCTCCGCCTATCTTGGCGTCAGACTCTAAGCGGCATGGGAATGTGCACTTCCCCCTCCCTCCCCTCGGCGTGTGATGCGAAGCGCTGATGGGAGGAGGAGCAGGAAGATGTATTTAGAAACAGTCTGGATGGTGTCACTGAGCGCTTATTTTGAAAGGTCTCACGCTGCCTGTCACTACTGGAGCGTGGGCTCTCCTGATGGACCGTAGCTTCCTGGGATCCCAGTGAGCTTGGCTTATTTGGACTCGTGGTTCCACTGAATCCTGACCCTCTATAATGTAATTTACTATTATGGCAAAGACAAAATGGCCATATGGTAATGGTACTAGCTAATTTTTTACCCCAAAACTTTCCATTGTCATAAACGGGTTTGTACTCTATTTGATACTTCTTGAAATGATTGTGGATGCGAGTTTTTAAAAAATGTGTTAAAAATTTTCTAAAAATAAAAAAAAGTTCTCTATAATAATGGTGACCCTTTTGTTTCAAATGTGGTTATCAAAATAATATTTTCCATTAATATTTTTTTTTCCAAAAAATTGTTAGCAACATATTCTCAATATATACTCTGTAAATCCCCTGATGACTCCCAAGAGGGAAGAAACGTGTTGGGATGATAGAATTATATACAAGTTCTGTATAGTATAAGGATAGTTGGCCATTTTTCCTCCTTTTTCTAGAGTCAGTAATAGGACTGAATATCTGGCCTGTTGTTCTCCTGGAGGTAGGGCGAGTATAGGAGGTAGTTGTTACGGTCTCTTTGTCCCAGACCTGGTGGGATAGAGCATCTGCTATCATTTCTCTCTGTGAATGCCGCACGCTGAATGGTCCTACAAGTCTGGTAAGATCCACCCATTTTCCTACTAATATTGTTTGATGATTGTTTGCTGTAATTATTAATTGAGGGTTATTGAGGCAGTGGTCATTGAATAAACCCTTTTTGTAAAAGTAGTAAAACATTAAAAAAAAACTATATAAATTTGAAAAATCACTGTAATTGTACAGACCCGCAGAATAAAGTTAACATGCTGTTCTTAATGCAAGCTGAATGGTGTAAAAACGAAACCCTACATAAGAATGAGGAATCGCTGTTTTTTTTCTATTCCACCCCACAAGGAATTTTTTCCCAGTTTCCCACTACATTATATGGTACAACAAATGATGTTGTGAAAATCTAAAACTCGCCACTTTTATAATGGCGGAAAGCATAAAAATTAAGCAATTACGCCAATTTTTCATTACTGCTTTATTGTACGGGTAGTAGTATGCACATTTTTTTTTTTTTTACTGCTTAGCGACTTATTTAATTAAAAAAAAAACAAAAAAAAAAAAAAGTTTACATTTTTTTTTTTGTCCGGGATTTTCTTAGATCCCGACTATCAATCATAGCCGTCCCCTCTCACTGGTGATTAATAAGGTACAGCTGCCGTCTCCGTGCAATCACCCTGTGGTACCTGTACAGCATTTTGCAGAAATGACCTTCAGCCAACGATGTACGTGTGTTAAGGGGTTATTTATGACTATATTTGTATTACTGCAATTGACTACTTTCCTTATAGGGCTACATTGTCATTCTAAGGCCATTAAAGTAATAAAATTTTACATTTATTTGTTCTTAGGGCAGATTCAGACGAACGTTGCGTTTTTGCGCGCGCAAACAACGCAGCGTTTTGCGCGCGCAAAATCCACTTGACAGCTGCGTGTGTCATCCGTGTATGATGCGCGGCTGCGTGATTTTCGCGCAGCCGCCATCATAGAGATGAGGCTAGTCGACGCCCGTCACTGTCCAAGGTGCTGAAAGAGCTAACTGATCGGCAGTAACTCAGCACCCTCGACAGTGAATGCCGAACACAATATACAGCAACCTGTTAAAAAAAAAGAAAAAGTTCGTACTTACCGAGAACTTCCCTCCCGGCCGTTGCCTTGGTGACGCGTCCTTGGTGACGCGCCTCTCTTGACATCGGGCCCCACCTCCCTGGATGACGCGGCAGTCCATGTGACCGCTGCAGCCTGTGCTTGGCCTGTGATTGGCTGGAGCTGTCACTTGGACTGAATTGTCATCCCGGGAGGTCAGACTGGAGGAAGAAGCCGGGAGTTTTTTTTTACAGGTTCATGTATATTGGGATCGGAAGTCACTGTCCATGGTGCTGAAACAGTTTAACTCTTTCAGCACCCTGGACAGTGACTATCTCCTGACGTCGCGTACCGGAATTTTTTTTGCCAGGTTCGGCCGAACCCGGTGAAGTTCGGTTGTCCGGGTTCGCTCATCTCAAAGACACTCCGTTTGGATGTTTGGAAACAGAAAAGCACGTGGTGCTTTTCTGTTTACATTCATCGTTTTGACAGCTGGTGCGCTGTTTCAGTCGGTTCGCACGGAAGTGCTTCCGTGCGACCTGCGTGGTTTTCACGCACCCATTGACTTCAATGGGTGCGTGATGCGCGAAATACGGAGATATTGAACATGTCGCGCTTTTTGCGCAGCTGACAAACGCTGCGCAAAAAGCACGGACTGTCTGTACTGCCCCATAGACTTGTATTGGTCTGTGCGTGGCGCGTGAAAACCACGCGGCCCGCACGGACCGAATCCCCCCTTACACTGTTCACTTACCAGTCCCACTGGCATTCCCAAGGTTATTCTCAGCTCATCAGAAAGGTCACCCGGTTTCTTCTCCTTTAAACGAGTCTCAAATTCTTTTCCCTGAAGAAGAGTCATTTCAATGTATTAATTTTATACAGAGATACAAAAAGGCAGATCAGCATTGGCAGTAACTCATGTAAATACGCTTTTATCACAGGCCCTATCTATGCACTTTGCGGAATCTTACTGTAACTTCATCTAACTTTCCAAACAAAATATAGACCCTATTACACCGACCGATGCAGCGAGTACCGAACGACGACACATCGTTGATCGGCACTCGTTTGCTCCTGTCACACGGAAATATGGATGGGGACGAGCGGTCGTTACTCCGATCGCTCGAACCCATACATTATTATCATGCCGGTGATGCGTCTCGCTGTTTACACAGAGATGTGCTGCCGACAACTATAATCTTTTATTTTTTTAAAACGATACGACCAGCAGATGATCAAGCGTTTGCTCGGTCATCTGGTGATCGTTCCTGTTTACACAGCGCAATTATCGGCAATGAGCGTTCTATGAATGCTCCTCTGTCCAATAATCGCCCAGTGTAAACCCCCCTATTTTAGCATGTGCATAGGCTTCTTAACCTAAAGCCGACTGTAAACAATTAATATTCCTAGCAATCAGACCAGAAAAAATGATTGGGTTATGTTAGTATAGTATATGTTAGTAAAAAAATGGGTTCCAGCCAAGTCTTTGGGTATGCTAATGAAAAGATAAGTAAAAGGTGGGAAGTAGAACAGAATTGGGGCAGAAGGAAAATGGAGGGCTTTCCAGCCCATTTAGTTCCAGTGTCACCTGCAATACGTTTGTGGCTATAGACAAATCTCTTTAGATCTAGACATGGCTTAACCCCTTCCCATCGCAGCAATTTTTACAGATTTCTTTATTTTATTTTCTACAAAAGGAAAAAACTATTGTACACCGTGCAGGTTAAGTAATTGTAATACTTTATTTTTTTTATTTTATTAGCCTCCCTAGGGAACTTGAACCAGCGACCGTTGAATCGCTTACATTATAAACTGGGCAAAAAATTTTTTTTAGTATACATTATTGTGTAATATCAAAATATTCCATACTACATAAAAAAATAAAAAATAAAAGAAAATGTTCCAAGTTAGCATTATATTCAAGAAAGTGTTATGTAGTACAGACACTATCCTATCCCGAAAGGGATTTAAATAGATAATACTGAAACATCAACAATCACCCACTTAGGCCCCATGCACACGACCGTGCCCGCAATCACGGCCCGCGATTGCGGGCACGGCCGGCCGCTGACTGACAGCCGCATTTTCGGGCCGTGCTCCCATACAAAGTATGGGAGCACGGCCCGCAAAATGCGAAAGAACGGACATGTTCCATAATTCCCGGAACATTTCCACGGCACGGACACCCTTCTGTAGTGCTACGGAAAGGTGTCAGTGTTCAATGAAAGTGAATGGCTCTGTTTTTGTGGACCGCAATTGCGGTCCGCAAAAACGGAGGTTTTTTGCTGTCGTGTGCATGGGGCCTAAAACACTGGAAAATATCACATGGAGGGGAAAGATAGAAAAGACGAAAAAAAAAAAAACTCAAAAAACTACACATTTTAAACCAGCTCTAAGGTCTTTTTCTGTTTGGGGGATTGTTCCGCTAGCCATCTGTTCCAGATCTTATAAAAAAAATCCCCCTTCCTCTTTACTTAGCGTCAAGTAATATGATCTTTCTAAAAGCGGCACTCTATTCACCTTATGGTACCATTCTACTTCCCGTGGGAAATATTTTGAGATCCATTTATAAACTATAACCAATCTTGCCAGAAACAAAAGCTTTCAAATTAGTTTGCTACCATCTTTCAAAAGACCGAAGATGGATGTTCTTTTGCCAGATGACAACAGGGAGCTAAGGAATTTATCAAAATTTTGGGAGTTTTTCCCTTTCTGGGACTCTAGTAGACTATTCCCGATCTGTGGTGAGAATTGCCCTTTTCAGATTGTTTTTTAGCCGGCATATTCAGGGTGTTAATCTACCCTATGTAAAAACTCCACGACTCAGCAGCAATGATAGAACTCAGCCAGAGTGGAATAATTCAGCAGCAGAAGGAACTCCACAGCAATGAACTCATTTGCAATAGAGGAACCTAGCAACAATGGAAAAAATAAATAGCAAACACGAAAAAACGCAACAAAAAAAAACCAAACAAAAACGGCAGCAACGGAGGTGCTCAGCAGCCGTGACGGACCCCAACAATAGACTCTCAATAGCAATGGAGGAGATCAGCAGCCATAGAGGAACTCAAACATCTACTCGGCAGGGATGGAGAACCTCGGCAGCGAATGAAAAAAAACAGCAGCAATGGAGGAGTTCAGAAGCAATGGAGGCATTCCACAGTACAATAAGATTAGCATAAGAAACACTTAGGAGTTTTAAGCAAACACCAGGAAGCAGGTAGATCTTAGTAGTGTACTACTTGGCATACACTTCCAGCATACTCCTCCAACCCCAGGGAGCACCTGGCACCTCAGAGAGCCGACCAACAGCTGACCGCCTCACCGGTTCTCCCAATATCTACCTGTGCGTACTGAGTCCCGCTGACAAACACCATGCTCTGAACAGGTGAGGAGGGGAGAGACAAGAGAGAGCTCACGGAACACGCCAGCTCACATGATCACCCAGCTGCAGACTAGAATACTAACGTATTGCAATATATCATGTTTCTGACAGGCACCTATTAAGCCATTCCGGAGGCAGGGCTTAATAGGAGTACTAAGATGGCAGCGAAGGGGGCCTTTATTAGGCCCCCAGACTGCTTTGCCAACTCTGACCCAAGATAAGTGGAGAAAGAGGACACTGCTGGGAGTGTACCCCTAGTTAAAGCAAATTCCTCTGTCAGGCTATAATTCACGAGTGCTCTAGCTGTAGGTGCCCGATAAAGAATTCTCAACAGCCTTACAAAGTTGTTGCCCAAACCAAATTTATTCAGGGCCTGCCATAAGAAAGGCGACTGCACCTTGTCAAACGCCTTAAGAGCATCCCATGACAGGATGAAGCGGAATCCCTTCCCACCCCCAAATCTATTTGCAAATTCTCATGGAGATGTCGGATTTTAGTATTAGTAGATTCATTAGGCATAAATCCACACCAACAATGGAGGAGATGGTCCTAGCCAACCTTTCTGCCAGAATTTGCTCAGATCTTAGCGTCCGCATTAATAAAGGAAATTGGGACAGTAAGATCCCATGTCCAATTCTTCCATATCCTTTTTAAGTATAAGTGTTATCTGTCCATGATAAATTAACTTTGGAAGATCATCAGTTTCCAGAGCTTTATTAAAGGCTTCCACAAGTAGCGGGGCTAGTATGTCCCCATCTTTGGTAAAACTCATACAGGAGTCCATCCGGTCCTGATGATGTTTGCGTGGGTTTCCTCCGGGTACTCCGGTTTCCTCCCACACCCCAAAGACATACCAATAGGGAACTTAGCTTGTAAGCCCCAATGGGGACAGTAAAAAAGAGGACCTCTGTACAGCGCTGCGTAATATGTTGGCGCTATATAAGTAACTGAAATAAATAAATAATAAATTCTCTAAAAACGGACCACCTCCTCCAATGTTATTTTAGCATCCAAAATAGATCTTTGTTCAGAGGCCAGTGTAGGTAGTGTAATTTCATCCAGATAGAAACCCATCTCTATCTCCGTTCCTCTATATTGCGAAGTACAAAGACTATGGTAGAAAGAAAAAAAAAAACATACATGTTCAATATGTTCCTGTACCCTACATATCCTCCCACTTTTATCCTTAAGTTTCTACTATTCTCCCTTGTTCCTGCTTACAGATTTGCTAACAATCTACTGGGTATCCCCCATCAATATATTGTCTTTGGTCCCGAAAAAAAGTCCTATTTTGTGCCTTACAAAATTGTATTTGCTGATATACACTACCGTTCAAAAGTTTAGGGTCACTTAGAAATTTCCTTATTTTTGAAAGAAAAGCACAGTTTTTTCAATGAAGATAACATTAAATTAATCAGAAATACACTCTATACTTTGTTAATGTGCTAAATGACTATTTTAGCTGCAAACGTCTGGTTTTTAATGCAATATCTACATAGGTGTATAGAGGCCCATTTCCAGCATCCATCACTCCAGTGTTCTAATGTTACATTGTGTTTGCTAACTGTGTTAGAAGGCTAATGGATGATTACAAAACACTTGAAAACCCTTGTGCAATTATGTTAGCACGCTGTAAACAGTTTTGCTGTTTAGAGGAGCTATAAAACTGACCTTCCTTTGAGCTATTTGAGAATCTGGAGCATTACATTTGTGGGTTCGATTAAACTATCAAAATGGCTAGAAAAAGAGAGCTTTCATGTGAAACTCGACAGTTTATTCTTGTTCTTAGAAATGAAGGCTATTCCATGCGAGAAATTGCCAAGAAACTGAAGATTTCCTACAACGGTGTGTACTACTCTCTTCAGAGGACAGCACAAACAGGCTCTAACCAGAGGAGAAAGAGAAGTGGGAAGCCCCGCTGCCCAACTGAGCAACAAGATAAGTACATTAGAGTCTCTAGTTTGAGAAATAGACGCCTCACAGGTCCTCAACTGGCAGCTTCATTAAATAGTACCCGCAAAACACCAGTGTCAACGTCTACAGTGAAGAGGCGACTCCGGGATGCTGGCCTTCAGCGCATTGTGGAAAAGAAAAAGCCATATCTGAGACTGGCTAATAAAAGGAAAATATGGGCAAAAGCACACAGACATTGGACAGAGGAAGATTGGAAAAAAGTGTTATGGACAGACGAATCGAAGTTTGAGGTGTTTGGATCACACAGAAGAACATTTGTGAGACGCAGAACAACTGAAAAGATGCTGGAAGAGTGCCTGACGCCATCTGTCAAGCATGGTGGAGGTAATGTGATGGTCTGGGGTTGCTTTGGTGCTGGTAAAGTGGGAGATTTGTACAAGGTAAAAGGGATTTTATCACTCCATTTTGCAACGCCAAGCCATACCCTGTGGACAGCGCTTGATTGGAGCCAATTTCATCCTACAACAGGACAATGACCCAAAGCACACCTCCAAATTATGAAGGAACTATTTAGGGAAGAAGCATGCAGCTGGCATTCTATCTGTAATGGAGTGGCCAGCGCAGTCACCAGATCTCAACCCCATAGAGCTGTTGTGGGAGCAGCTTGACCATATGGTATGCAAGAAGTGCCCATCAAGCCAATCCAACTTGTGGGAGGGCCTTCTGGAAGCATGGGGTGAAATTTCTCCCGATTACCTCAGCAAATTAACAGCTAGAATACCAAAGGTCTACAATGCTGTAATTGCTGCAAATGGAGCATTCTTTGACGAAACCAAAGTTTGAAGAAGAAAATTATTATTTCAAATAAAAATCATTATTTCTAACCTTGTCAATGTCTTGAATATATTTTCTAGTCATTTTGCAACTCATTTGATAAATATAAGTGTGAGTTTTCATGGAAAACACAAAATTGTCTGGGTGACCCCAAACTTTTGAACGGTAGTGTAATTCTACAGCTGTACGCCATTTTTTCAGAGACTCTTCGTCTTTTCTAAGGGTATATGTAAACTCCGATTCTTGTTCCTTTTTTAAGCCTCATCTTCCTGCCACTGAAACGGTTTCTTTATCCCCAATATATGTCCCTTTATCAGCCACCTTGCAAATGCCTTTAGCGTATCCCAGACAATTGCAACTGATGCCGTATTGGCATTACATTTTAGAAACTATCAGTTGTTTGCGGAGTACATCCTGGTCGGTTATCAGTGTTAACCAATAAGGGTCGAGTCTAAAACCAGGAGCTAAAATGATGAGGCCACCTGTCTAATTACCATCAGAGGTGAATGGTCTGATATAAATCTAGGTTTGTATTTAATCTTTTGATCCGAGGAAAGAGAATTGATTGATCCAAAAACCATGTCCATCTTCGAGAGCGTATTACTCGTCTTTTTAAAATAAGAATATGGTCTTCCACTCAGGTAAATGTACCTCCAAAAGGCCCACCCACCCGACCTCTCTTACAAATTTCGACAAAAGTGTTTCATGTCTTGATATTTCAATACCATTTAGTCTCAATCAGTCAGCCCTTTCATCCATTACACAGTTGTAGTCGCCAAATGCAAATAATGGTACATTGTTCTTATCCAGTATTTTTTTTTTACCTAATTCAATTAAAACAGACATTGAAAACAGGTGGTGGTGAGGGCAACGACAAGTTCCAAAACCAATCTTTGGCCAACTAATTGTATATCCATAAAGATGTATCTCCCCAATTTGTCCACCCTTTCTTAAAGAATTTTATGCTGCACCGATTTGTGTATTAACACGCTTACCCCCCCCCCCCCCCTTGAGTAGTTTGACTCTACTGCATGTATTTCTGTCCCAAACCATCTTCTAGATAGCACTTCCTTTTTCTCCATTGTTGAATGGGTCTCTAATAAGCATACCATGCCTGGCATATGATTTTTAAATCAATTGGAAGACTGCCACCCTCTTCAATCTTTCCGCCAGACCTCTAATGTTTCAACAAACAACCCGCGTCATCACTGTCCATTACATCGCACCTGAGGGGGAAGCAGGCGAAGAAGTGGGGGGAAATTTTTTTTTTTAAAAAGTACCCCATCCCAAACCTTTAACCCCACTCCACTCTTATGGCCTGTACTGCCTACATACAATTGCATGAAGGCTACAGGAGCTCTACTCCTAACCCCCCTCCAACCACCCTTTGCTTTGACTACTTGGGTTTCTCTTGTGTACTCAGAATACAGAGAGCCTTTTACCATTGTATTCCATATGTTGCAACTCCCTAGCTTTTCTAAAGTATGCAATCTCTGTCCGAAGAACAGAGAAATGTGAATAAAATAGGACAAGGGTTGTTCCCTGATGGAGGAGATGCAACGGGATTCTATCAGCCCATTTTATCCCGTATAAAACTAGAGAACCCCTCTTTCCCCATTGTCTTTGTAATCCACTCCAATATAAAAAAGTAATCGTCTCCTTCAGCTTTTTCCGGAAAAAGCGAACTACTTTTAGATTGCATTGTCTGGATCCATCTTCCAAATCTGTAAACTTCTGTGTCAACTGCTGGTTAGCGATAGACAAGTTTTGAAACTTTTTTTGACATACTATTAACAGAGTCCTCAATACGCCAACTCTTTGTTTCCCGTATCTGCCTTATATCATCCCTTATCGGGGTAATATCAGATCTTGCGCCATTCATTTATTTTTGGTATCCAATGCCTGCTTTGACTCAAGGCCCACATTTAGTTTCTGTTCAAGCAGTGTGTTGTTTAGATGTTGGGGAGGGGACTATCCCCTTTGAAGTTAATAGGGGAGCACTCCCAGGTGCCTCGTTATTCATTATATTTCTCTCTCTAAGGTGCCCTATTCCATTGTGGTCTGCTTGCTCCTCCTGAACCGCTTTTTCCCAGACACACGTTTCCTCATTTTTCGCTGTCCACGGATTTAAGATATTTCTCCATTTTACCTTGAGTATTCTCTCCGGATTTGTCATTACTTTTCTCCTGTGTCGATCCTACTTTTCTTGGTATCACAGTGGCAGCTAAACCAGATAGTCTTTGTTTAACCACAGGGTAGTCGTCCCTTGCAGGTAGAGTAGCATTTCTTCTCACCAGATTACCGCACCATTGGAGGGGAGACATTGACGGCCCAGGTGCCTGTTATATTTGGCTTGTCAAGACCAGGGAGAAAGGCCTAACTGTCCGCTTTCCAAAATTTGGGGCAGGCCTGTAGCAGATGGAGAAACCAGAAGCATACAAATTCCCAGATCTAATGGACCATCATCACCTATACAAGTCTCAAAACAGAAGTCCGAAAAAAAAAAAAAAAAGAAGAGGCTGGAAGGGGCTGGAACGGAGAAGGTCTCAGGAGCATCCAGATCAGGGCCTGAAAGCAGGCCATGACGGAGTTTGTGAACCCATTCAGTGACGGTACTGCTAACCCAGACAGAGGCAAAAATGGGGCGATGGGCATAGCCCAAGTCCTCAAAAGTGCTTTTAGCAAAAGGAGTCCACGCTGGGAAGCCGGGGATCCTTGAAAGTAGTTGGCTAGGTGAGGAACCGGAGGTTCTACTGCCGGAGTCCTCAACCAAGTGGAAGAATTGCCCTCTTGAAAGGGGTAGAAAACATCCAGACGGCTAGAGTGGGAAAACTTCTTTTCCAGGTGCTACCATTCCTTAAAGACAATACCCTCTAGTTCTGAGTGGCCTGGAAAAACAGCCTGAATTTGTCGGGCTGAAGGAAAGAAATGAAGTCAGTGGAAGGTGCAGTAGCAGTGACCTGAAGACCTTACCAATTGAATCCGAATCAGACAATTCATCAGACAAAACCTCTGTAGGAGGAGAGGAGTCACCAGGCCTGACATCAGGACCAAAAACACCTTGCTCACATTGGGGAGGTGAAGCATTAGAGGACTGTGAAAATGAAGGCAAACGTGAAGTTCTGGTACACTTGCAAGGTCAGCCACAAGTGGGAAGACGCGGACAGGGAGTCCATAACAGGACGGACAGAACAAGAGTACGGCGGGTGGGCAGGCAGACATGCACCTAGAATGGACGGAGTAATGTTTGCCAGGTTATCAACCGTCCGGAAAAGGGAACTACCCCATTCCGGATCCAAACCCATCATACCAGGCGTGAGCAACACTGGGATTGGCAGAGGTGCAGAGGCCGCAGGCATTTGGCTAGGAGGCCAGCATGCATCACATAAGGAAGTAGACGTAACACACAGAAATTTTGTATTGCACTTGGACCAGGCATAATTAAATCGCAGAGTTTGTCTGGCGTGAGGGTTCCCCTTTAGAGTCAGACATGGCAGTAGAGAATGTTACTTAACTTCACACTGAAGCAGCATAGCAAGGAGTACTCTTTCTCTGGGCGCAATCTGCTTCACTTAGTGCGGCTAGAGAAGTGTACTAACCGAAAACTAGACCAGTAAGAAAAAGAGTATGTTCCCTTAGGAAACTAACTCTGTGCCTGTAGACTAGAGCACCTGTATGGAATAGAAGCAAAGGCGGATCCCTACCTCGCTTCCAAAATGTCAGAAGTCCTCTTGAGGCAGGAAGCATGACCTCTGTACAGGAGGTCCTGTGTCCCCAGCAGTGTCCATCCAAATGGAGGAGAGTAGAGGGGAACGCTGGAGAGCGTCATGTTGGAGAGCATCGCGATTGGCCGCTAGCGGTCATGTGAGCAGACCAGCCAGTCAGGAGAGACACACGATTCCCCAGAGGAGAAAAAGAATTGCACTGGAGCGCTATTGGTGCATATTATAGAGAGGGTCCTGCCCCCGCTACCTCTGCAGTGAAGCACAAAATGGTGCCAGCCATACAGTAAAAATTAGCGCTGTCGCCCAAAAGCGTCAGGTAGCACAAAGAGGGCTAAGCAAAATCCCCAGGGAATAGACTGGTCCAGCGGTCTGCCTCAGTGCAGAAGCGGTGGCCCAGTTTGGTGGGGGTGGTTTAATACTCACCCAACACTCCATCTCCCAGATGTACGGACCAGCAGGAGCACCCCCTCAGTGTTACCGCCTTTATCAAGGGGATGCTGGTGGGAGAAGTGTTAGGAGGTGACCCTTAGGCTTGAGGGTGACAGGAACAGAGCCTTCTCCCGCTTGTCTTCATAGGCAGGTTGCACAACAGTGCATTTGCATATGACACTGTGCACCCGCTGAAAGGGGAACACAAGGAGACCCTGTGACCCTAGTTTATGATTAAAAGTATAAAAGGAAGAAAATTATTGGTAGAGACTCTGTTGCTAGCAGAAGAGTTTGCCTCCTACGGACACTTAGCCAAGACGGAACAAATCAGTGTCTGTGGGCAGGGTATATCCGGTAGGAGTCGTCACTTTTTTAATTAATAGTGTCAAGCCTCCTAGTGGCAACAGCATATACCCATGATCTGTGTCCCTCAATGTAACGAACAAGATAGCCAAATAAGGATCCCAAGGCGGAATCGGAGGACTGCGTGTGCAATCACCTGCAGAAAAATCTTGACGTTGAACAAGAAGGAAAGTGTGCCGAAACCTGTTCCCATGGGGAGCTCAGGGACAATTATTGATCCAGGCGAAACTGGAGGAAGGAGAGTACATTGGATAAAGAGTAGTTACAAAAGTAGGTCTTCCAGTTACAATGGTAAACACGGGCTGAGGAAGGCTTTCTAGCGTTGAGTATAGTGAGAATACTACTCGCCGACAAACTGCGAGCCCTCAGAATGGTGGCCTCAACAGCCACTCCGTTAAACTTAGCGAACATAAACTTCTGGTGGAAAAAAGTACCCTGGGAGAGGAGGTCAGGCTAGAGAGGCAAGTGCCGTAGGAGGTCGGCCAGCAGGGACACCACGTCCACATAGCAATCTTGGCCTCAGTACGTCCGGAATCCTCTTGGCCATGAGCCGTCAGAGGAGCCGAAGCAGAGGACGGAGCACAAGCATGAAGCAGGTCCACGGAGCCGCAACTGCGTCCACGGTGTAGCCCTCTGGATTTCAGCCTCAGGAGATAAAGGAGGTAACCTGGTGAATGAACCTGGATGCCATCAGGTCCACATTCGCCTTTCCCCATCTGAGGCAAATCTGGTCGCAGATCTCCTTATCGTGACTGAGGAAATCCACGACCCAGTTGTTGACCCCGGAAATGTGTACTGCCTTAAGAGCAGGAACGTGATCAGGAGAGAATCTTTGCGGCCTCGGCCATCACTGCGAGTTCCACCCTGGTGTTTGAGATAAGCCATGGCCGTGACATTGTCCGCTTGAACTCGCACTGGATGTCTGGACAGCACCAATGTCCACTGCAACAGGCAAAGGAAGACAACTATCAACTTTTGTAGGTTAATGGGAAAAGAGGATTCCTGTGCAGAACACAGCCCCTGAGCTGTGAGTTTCTAAAAAAGTTGCTCCCCAAACCTTGAGACTGGCACCCGTGGAGAGGATCTGCCAGTTCAGTGGAAGGAACGGCCAGGGAGGAGATCCACCACCGGAGTGATCGTCAGACATCTGGAGGAAGGAAGAACCATTGATCCAAGGAGCAGTTTCACCGGGAGAGGATCACCAGCTCAAGGTGTGGAACTGTGCAAAGGGAATGTGCCTGATCAAGGCCACCATAGTGTCAAGTACCTTAATGCAAAAGCGGAGGGAGGTCGGAGCAGCCGTTCCTGAAAGAAGCAATCCCAGAGTGTAGTTTTGAAGGCCACGCTGACCAACACAATCTACTGGGAGGGAAGCAGGGAAGATTTGGAGCGGTTGACAATCCAACCGAACCAGCACAAGGTGTCTAGAGCGCAGTCACGTTGTCCTCCCTGGTGGGAGACTTGATCAAAATGTCATCCAGATAAGGGATGACCAACACCCCAGTGGTCAGAAGGAGAACCATCACTACTGATATGATCTTTGTGTAGACTTTCGATGCCATAGACAGGCCAAAGGGAAGTGCAACAAATTGGTACTGGTGGGGCAGCACTGCAAAACTAAGGAAGCACAGGTGAGACTGGCAAATGGGAACATGCAAATACGCATCCTTGATGTCAAATGATGAAAAAAAAAACCTCCCCTGTTCCATGGAAGCAATGACTGATCAAAGAGATTCCATGAGAAATGACAGACCCTGACGTATTCGTTGAGATATTTGGGGTCTAGAACCGAGCCGTCCATCTTCGGTACAACAAAAAGGTTGTAGTAGAACCCCAGAAACCTTTGGGTTGTGGGCAAAATGGCCGACCATGAGGGGGACTGAGAAACAGCATACTGGAAGAAACGTTCTGGGGGAAGACTTGTAAATTTGATTTTGTATTCGAAGAATAACACTTTCTGAACCCAGGCGTCCAAAATGTGGGAGAGCAAGACGTCCTTGAAGTGCAGAAGTCTACCCCAACACGAATTTAATCAAGCGGTGAAGCACCCTTCACGCAAAAGTTACCAGCTCTGGCCTTGGGGTTGCCTGGAGGGGCTAGCCTTAAAGGAAGGTTTGGCCTTCAGATCCTGGTAGGGTGGTTATCTGGAAGAGTGTGGGAGAACCCACAAAAGGATGAAAACAAGAACCTGTATTTTGACAGGGGCGGACCACCCTGTGCTTGGAACGAACAAGAAAAGTCTCCCATAGAAGTCAATGAGCCATCTCCAGACTTCAGTTTCCACGTGGTTGCTGTAAATTTTGGACTGGTGTTCAAACTGCTGTTTAGACACAATGGCTGCCATCATATGAAAGAAATTATTTAAAAAAAATATGCAATCAGAAAATGGAAACAGATTAGAAGAAATGTGTATCATTATCTGGTTTTAATTAATACAATAATATAAAGGCGATACATTCCCTTTAAATATGTGACTCATTGGGATACACATTTATCAATCATTGATTTCAAATGGAGAAGATTGGCCGACAGAACTGCACAATATACCATTGCTCCAAGAGTCACTAAATTCCCCTATTTGTCCCTCACCTCATAGTAAAGATCTCCATGTATAGTCAGTTTTGGCTTGCTTTGCCATTTGAAGAATGCATCGTGGAGCTTCTGGTAGTCTATGTCAATTTTTCCCATTTTTGGGCGAACCTTCTCTCTCATTTTGGACTTCATAGTCTTTTGCTCTTCCTGTGGTTAGCAAAATAGTGAAAAAGTTAATAAAGTGAAGCATAATTTAATTAAAACATCATTATGTCTGATAATACAACATTATGCTTACCTGCAGATTTATTAAACACACTGCCCAAAATGAAATCCTACTGTGTACAATTAGATTAATTTCCTTTAACCAGCCGTGCACTCACTACACGTGCACCACACCATTAACAGAGTTCTACTGTTTAGGCAAAAAGATGAACAAGCTACACATATTGGGCCAAAACTGCTGTAGCAAATTTTATTAATTTTTCAAATCTATCAATAATTAGGAGATTTTATTTTATTGTGGCCGTGCTCGGTGTTCTCGTTTGGTCCAATAAAAAAACATCACATTCCCACTATATTGTTATGTCATGTCAATAGGGCAGTGGTCTGCAACCTGTTTCTTTCCAGCTGTGGTGAAACTGCAACTCCCAGCATGGTTGCAGACCAATGCAATAGGACCTACACTGTGCATGTGCCGTAACTCCCATTAGTTTCAATGAAGATGGTCAATGCATAGCCTGCTCTTCATTGAAAGCAGGGAGTAAAAATGAGCCATTTGAGGGCTTGGTAGCAGCTCCTATCCACTTGATGTTAGAAAATATATTTGAAGTTATGTGATCCTTCACCACTTTTTATTTAGAAAAAAAAATAAAAAAATCTGATGGGACTGGCACAGTGGGGGTCTGAGAACACAAGTATTATGATATTTTACCAATTTAACCATATATGTAGAAAATGAAGATAGATGGTTGACAATGCCAGCAATTTTGTGAGTCAACATCTTAATTGTATTTTGCTGCTCACCTTTTCTTGAAGAGCCTCTCTCATTTCCTGGATGCCGGTCCTTTTAATAAATTCAGGCAGCTGGAAGGGCGGTTTTTCAATTCCTCTTTTGCCTTGCAGATACTTGCGTTTGAAGCACCAGTGACGAGGGACAGGAACAGAATTCCTAGTCCCCTTCAGGTGTACAAGCAGTTTGGGATCTTGAGCAGTGACATCGTGCATCTCCACCACATCTGGACGGGAAACCAGCTAAAAAGGGACAGGTTTATGGATAAGAGAAAAAAAATTTAAAAAAAAAAAGGAAAAATCGAATTCCTTAATTCCCATTCACTAAAACATTTTAAGAGATGGAGATCGATATATTACCTTTTTTTTTTACTCCTATATCCAATCACAATTAAGCTTTGTACTGTATATTTAGTTACCTGTTTCAGTTCTGCAACAGTGAACCTATTCATTCGCCTTAATTTCTTCTTTGACAGTTTAGGTGCATCTAGTTTTTTATCCTGCAATTGATAGACACAAAAAAATATTGAAAAATATCAACTTTGAAAAATATCAGGTGATGTTTAAAATCAATACAGGATTGTATTGTGATGAGATCAGCCATCTGGCGGATACTAGCTATGTCACAAGGTGGATTAGTGAAGAGTTTAGGCGGGCCGACAATCCCCTTGATATCTGCTATTAGGGGAAAGAAGGGATCAGGAATGTTAGATTTTTAACACGTTTCATCATTTGTTATGCTGGGAGACAAGCGAATGTCAGGTGTCGGAGGCATCTAGCAGCGGTTTATTCACCTCTTCCCGCTGAAATATTTTAGAAGGTCAGGAGAGGCAGATGTCAGTTAAATGAGTGTTCAGTCAACAGTTCTCTTGGACTGTGTTCACGTCCGCGTTCCTTTCTGCTGAGCGGTTCCATCTGAGGTCTCCGTCGGGTTTACCCCTCAACGGAAAGGCAAACAGAAACCTTAGCTTCCGTTTCCCTCACCGTTGAACTCAATTGTGACAGAAACCTAGCTAATGGTTTTTGTTTGTCACGGTTCCGTCGTTTAGCTAGGTTTCTGTCGCCATGAGTTCAATAGTGAGGGAGCAACTGAATCTAAGCTTAGTTTGCCTTTCCGTTGAGGGGCTAACCCAAAGGAAACCTCCGCCGAAACCCCTTAGCGCAAAGGAACGCTGAAGTGAAAGGGCCCTTAAAAGGGAACCTGTCGCCAGCATTTCACCTATTGAACTTTACTTATTCCTCGCTGGCCGCTGCTATCAAAAGGTAAATTGCCGTTATCGCCTCTCCTAAACTCCTCCTCCAACTGAAAATAACAGTCTGCAAACATGTTGCGCCTTTTATCGTAATAATCTGGTGTTCCTTTGTGCACCCACACACCAGAAGAGGACATCAATGCACAAGCGCGGGATTTTGTGTGCTGGGGAATGGCGAGGAGCTGTCAATCAAAAGTAAGGAGGCGGGGTAAACTCAGAAAGACTTGAGGAATGAAGATATGACTTATGTTCATTAGCATACGGTGTGAAAACATTAAAAAAATGAATACTAAAGGTACAGAGCCGACTAAGAAGATAATTATAGGTTATATAGAAATGATTTTTCACCCACTACCACCAGGTACTGCTGGTTTAATAGGTGAAATGCTGGTGACAGGTTCCCTTTAAGGAATAGGTTTTTTTGGAGAAGGAGAACACACATTGGTAGTAGCACCTTGTCTTTCTTTTAATACATCATGTTCAATAAGGTGCAAACATGAGGGCCTCACATATAATGATGGTACACATCTCACACGTAACATATCTATATACAAAAAACTTATGTTATTTTAAAAAGAAAGGGTCCAAAAGGGACAGGATTTTAAAAAAAATAAAAAATATATCATATATAATGAGGCTAGGGCCATCAAAGGGGTTTTCCCATCAGACACATTTATGACATATCATAAATGTAGGATAGGATATGTCAAATAGGTGCGGGTCCCACCTCTGGGAACCGCACCTATACTCTAGAACGGGGCCCCCTAAACTTCGTTCTAACCTGTGGATATGTCATAAATGTCTCTGATAGGAAAACCCCTTTAAAGGGGTTTTCCAGCCGATAAAAATTAATGTCCTTTCCTCAGGAAACCTCATGTACCTCACATAGCAGGGACCAGTTCAGTTCTGAAGTGCCCATACAATACAGACCCCCATAAATCACCCCATTTTAAAAACTACACTCCTCAAAGTATTCTAAACAGCATTTAGAAAATTTCTTAACCCTTTAGGCGTTTCACAAGAATTAAAGCAATCATTTTTTTTGCAGAAATTCATATTTAATACATTTTCCTTGAGAAACGCAACTCGATATTTATTGCCCAGATTATGCAGTTTTTAGAAATATCCTACATGTGGCCCTAGTGTGCTAATGGGCTGAAGCACAGGCCTCAGAACCAAAAGGAGCACCAAGTGGATTTTGGGGCCTTCTTTTTATTAGATTAAATTTTTAGCGCCATGTCAGGTTTGATGAAGTCTTGTGATGCCAAAACAAAGGAAACACCCGAAACAAGACCCCATTTTGGAAACTGCACCCCCACAAGAAATTCATCTAAGGGTATAGTGAGCATTTTGACCCCACAGGTGCTTCATAGATTTTATTAGAATTCGGATGTGAAAATGAAAAATAATTTTTTCCCATTAAGATGTAGTTTTAGCTTAAAAAAAACCCCCCAAAAAAAAAACAATCTCCACAAGAAATAAAAGCCCCCCAACATTTGGAAAGCAACTACTCCAGAGTACAGAAATACCCCATATGTGGTCATAAACTGCTGTTTAGGCACACGGCAGGACTCAGATGAGAAGGAGCGCGATTTGGCTTTTGGAGCACAGATTTTGCTGGATTGGTTTCTTGGTACATGTCGCTTTTTCAAAGCCCCTAAGGTACCAGTACAGTGGAAACTACCGATAAGTGACTCCATTTATGAAACTACACCCCTTGAGGAAATAATCTAGGAGTGTAGTGAGCATTTTGACCCCACAGGTGTTTCATAGATTTTATTAGAATTGCGCAGTGAAAATAAAAAATTTAATTTTTTCCAATAAGACTTAGCTTTAGCTCAAAATTTTTAATTTCCTCAACAAATAAAAAAAGAAAAAGCCCCCTAACATTTGTAAAGCAATTTTTCCCAGGTACGGCAATACCACATTTGTTTATAAACTGCTGTTTGGGCACACGCTAGGGAAGGAGCGCCATTTGGCTTTTGGAGTGCAGATTTTGCTGGATTGGTTTCTGGGCGCTATGTCGCATTTGCAAAGCCCCTGTGGGACCAAAACTGGGGGGGGGGGGCTTCCATTGAAGTGACTCAATTTTGGAAACTACACCCCTCAAGGTATTCAACTAGGGGTGTAGTGAGCAGGTTAACCCCACAGGTGTTTTCCAGAAATTAGTGTGCATTCGATGTTGGGAGTGAAAATGAGAATTTTTCCATAGATATGCCAATATGTTGTGCCCAGCTTGTGCCACACACCCCAGAAATTGTTAAAAGTGTTCTCCCGGGTATGGTGATGCCATATAGTAAACAACTGTTTGGGCACACTGTAGGGCTCAGAAGGGAGAAAGTGCATACTGGTGTTTCCATTTATAATGTGGGGGCATATGTAAGCTGGGCAGAGTACATCAGGGCATAATAAGGGGGTAAAAAAACAATAAAATAATCCAAAGATCTGTTACGTTGTGAAGCAATCCTTTATGCACAGGCCAGTGTCACACTGATAAGTGGTGTACTTTATTATTCCCCTTTTGGTCCACACTCTGCACCTTTGTAGTTTGGGGAATTTTGTTGGGAGAGTGTTGTCCTGGTATAATACGGGCACCCTCTCTTCCAGCAGATATGTTTGGGCTGTCCCCTTCCTGGTTCCCCAATTTTAGGGCCTTGATAAATCGCCTCTTGAAACAGAAGAAACGTTCCCCTCAGGGCTGCACAACTGCATATTTAATTTCCTGACTTAATGTAGCCTTATTTTACTTTTTCATAGACGTAGCGGTATGAGGACTTTTTTTTTTGGGGTACATGCGACCTTTTTATCCTATTTTTTTTTATACAGCGTTCACCATGCGTTAAAAATTAAATGTTAACTTTATTCTACGGGTCAGTCAGATTCCGGCGATACCAAATTTATAGCACCTTATGTTTTACAACTTTATAATAAAGGATAAATAATAATAAATAATAATCAAAGGATTTGGTCAGGAAAAAAGGGCGATTGTGTTTTATTTTATTTTTTACACTTTTTTTTTTAGTCCCACTAGGGGACTTGAAGGTCCAACGGTCTGATTTATTTTCTAATACATTAAACTACTTATGTAGGGCAATGTATTAGATCTGTCAGTCGTTCACTGACAGCAAGCAGATTAGGCTCCGCCTCCGGATGGGGCCTAATCTGCTTCAGTAATGGAAGAACAGGACGCCATTGTTAGGCCTCCTGTTTCAAATAGCAGCCGTCGGCAGCCCTGCGATCGCGTGGCAGGGCTGCCGATATGCTACAAACCACTAAGATGCAGAGAACGCTTCCGATGGCTGCATCAAAGAGGCTAATGGCAGGAATAGGAGCTAGCTCCGGTCCCTGCCATTACAGCAGGGTGTCAGCTGTTACATGCAGCTGAACCCCGTCGCTGATGACACGGGATCAGCTTCTGAGCCCGTGTCATCTTGACGTTTGTATCGGAAGCCTCCTAGGCTTCCATACTAGGCAGAGCGGGAGGCCAGTCTTAGGCCTCCGGTTGCCATTGCAGCCACCGGCACCCCGGCGATTTTGCTGCTGGCTGGCGATTAGCTGCAAACACGTTAAATGCAGCGATCGCTTTTGACCGCTGCATTTAAGGGGTTAATGGTGAGGATCGGAGTCAACTACGGTCTCTGCCATTAAGGGGGGTGGGGGGTGTTATGGCTTACCTTATGCATCGTATTAGGGGAGTCAACTGGGGATGAGTTGGAAGTGGAGCGGACAGCACTAGAGGGTACTTTATTTCTTTTAAAAAGGTTTTATTAAATGATTAAAATTGTATCATGGAACGCGAGGGGTATAAAAGATTAGCATTTTTTAAACATGTTGAACACCTATGACCCTGACATTATCTCTATGCAGGAAACCCATTTAATAGAGGAAGAAGTTATATCATTATAGAAACGTTGGATGGACAGCATGTTTAATTGTTGCTACGCTACATTTTCTAGAGGGTATGTATGCGGATAAAACAAATAGTACATTTTGCTGTTATAATTACTGGTCAGATAAGGAGGAAGATGTGTGATTGTACATTGCAAGGTGCAAAAAACCTGGAATGTGTTCTGATCACTGTAAACATACCTCTGCCGTTCAAGTCAAAGATCATAGAGTTAATATGTGAAAGAATAGATACAAAACAGCTTTGTAGTCTTCCAATAATGATAGTAAGTGACTTCAATGATCTTATGGATAGGCAAAAAAACACCTTTAACTCTAAGAGATCCGGCTGGACAAAAGATTTAACAAACAGAAGTGGTGTAAGGAACTCGGGGGAATTGTTATATGGAAACTTAAAAATGCAGAAAAAGATAAATATGTATTCACTCCAAATGGCACAGCACCCTGTCAAGAATAGATCTAGTATTCGTGAATAAACAGATGGCGGAGGAAGGAAGTGTTGTAGGGTATGGATCAAGGGGATGGTCTGATCATTGTCCCACTGGTTGTGTGGCTGCGGAATATGGTGAGACAACAAGTCAGATGGAAAAATTAATACATTTTGGTTAGAGGAGATTAAAGGGGGTTTTTCACAGGACGATTATCGGGCAGACGAGCGTTAATAGAATGCGCGTTGCCGATAATTGCCCTGTTTAAAAAGGGCAGCAATCAGCGGATGAATGAGCAAACGCTCGATCATCTGCTGGCAGTATCGTTTTAAAAACAGTAAAATATTATCGTTGTCGGCAGCAAATATCCCTGTGTAAACAAGGAGACGTGCTGCCGTCATGATAATAATGGATGGGGACGAGCGATCGGAGTAATGACCGCGTCCCCATCCATAGCGTGTGACAGGAGCAAACGAGTGCCGATCAACGATGTCTCATTGATCTGCACCGGCTGCTTATCAGACGGTGTAAAAGGGGCTTAAAAACTATGATATGACTTCCGGTTCCGGCGCTGGGATGTGAGGACGGCGTGAGGTGAGCTCCCGAGACCCAATCCCCCGAACCTCCGCCGCTACACACACCCGCAAAATAAACCTACCTCGGCAGTTAGCTGGAGGCACGGTGAGAGGGCACAGATAGTGCATGGAGCGGTACCTCCTCAGGAGCGGCAGCCGCGAGAACACCCGTCCGTCCGGACACACGAGGCTGGGAGAGGAGATATCCAAGATGGCGACGTTGCAGCATGCCTCCCCGCCGGGCAGCATGCCACAGAGTCCAGAGCCCACTGTAGAGAAAATATCACAGCCGGAGGTGGCAGAGCTGGATTATAGGAGATTGGCGATAGAAGTTGCCACACATCTAGCTCCCGACATCAAAGATTCGCTGGTGGCTACCGTAACAACGACATTGCAGAAACTGCAAAATGAGGTTACGTCACATGGTACACGGCTGGATGAACTGGAGCAACGAGTCGGCCTTATGGAGGATGAATCAGCGGGGGCACACACACACATCCAAGGCCTATTGCAAGACAACTCCAGGCTCAGAGACCGCCTGGAGGACTTGGAAAACCGCTCCAGGAGGAACAACCTCAGAATTGTCGGCCTACCTGAGCACATTAAACCCCAGCACTTACAGGGGATATGCGAAACGGAGCTTCCAGAAGCCCTAGGCCTGAACAGGTCTTGCAGAGTGGAGAGAGCGCATCGGGTCGGCCCACCGGGCGCAGTAAAGGCCACCACAGGAGAACCGCACAACAGGCCACGTCAAGTGATTATGCGATACCTAGACTACAATGACAAAGAGGAACTCTTGCGCACCTTTAGGAATCGAAATACACCATTACAGCTTCGAGGAGCTAAAATAATTTTATTTGCCGACTACTCTGCAGATGTCACGCAGAGACGGAGATCATTTGGAGGAGTATGCACTACTTTATACAAGAGCAAAGTTAAATTCCAGCTGCAATACCCGGCAACATTGAGGATTACAAGACCAGACGGTTCTGTCAAGGTTTTTCACACTCCGGAGGAGGCGACGCTCTTCGTGGACAAGATGGTGAGACATGAGAACTCTGACGCAACAATAGCGAACACCCGGCAGAGCTCAACGACAAAGAAAAAGACCTCGCTGGACCAAGCATTAGCACGGGACAGTTCCTGGTCTTCCATTGCCCGGGTTCCATCACCCAAGCAACAACGCACAGAGTCCTCCAAAACCTTGCAAAGATCCCGCATTGATAGGATGATGGAGGCGCTACCGGACTGATGAGTATAACTTGCAATATGGAGTGTGTATACATGTCTCATGTCACGCACAAATGTGGTTTTACTGTGGGGCACGAAGGCTAGACATATAAGGCAATATAATTGTATCTAAATGGTAGGATATTGTACATTAATGACACCCTGGCAAAAGGAATGGTCCAGAAACACCCGAGGGTCATTAAAATCACAAAAATAAGGAGGGGGGGGAGGGGGAAGGGCCTTCACCCAGAAAAAAAAGTGAAGTCAGGCATACCAATATGACGCGAGACACACAAGAGAGAGTGTGGATTTTGCTGGTCGGGTATTATGTTGATACTGGTTATAATACTGTTTTTTTACTGTTTGCACATGAAAATGTTCTGGGTTTAGGAGCAACGTGGAGCGGAGACCTCCGAGCAGCCACCATAGGACCGGGGCACACATGCCCGGAAATAGATATACAAAATAACTCAAATTTGATCCTTATAGAGAAATTTAGAATATGCAAGTGACCTCATGGAATGTTAAGGGGCTCCGTTCCCCCAATAAACGGATGATGGTTCTTCGTCACCTAAAAAAATTACACACTGACATCGCTCTCCTACAGGAGACCCATTTGGAGGAGAGCGACTTCCACCGCATGAAAAAAATGTGGGTGGGTGCAGTTTACGGCTCTTCAGCTTGTGGTCGTAAAGCAGGTGTACTCATTTTGATCAATAGAAATATGGTACACAAGGTACTACGCACAAATTCCGACTCGGCAGGCCGCTTGCTCCATGTCGTTCTTGACACTCCGTGTGGGGTCCTAAGCATATACAACATCTACGGACCCAATGATGATAACGTTAAATTTTATAATGATTTGGAAAGGGCGTTGCTAACAGATGATATCCCACACAAATTGGTAGGGGGTGATTTCAATTCTGTCCTAGACCACAGAGAGGATAGGAGGTCACACAAAATTCAAGAGTTGGGATCCATCTTTGCAGGGACCCCCAGAAAACACGATAGGGTATTGGGACCTTTATTAGAGAGCACTCATCTAATAGACGCATGGCGGGAGGGCAACCCGGACGCAAGGGAATTCACACACTATTCGCATTCTCAGCAGACATGGTCAAGGATAGATTACATTTTCATATCGACACCCTTGAGGCAACGAATAGGAGTTTCTACTGTAGGGGACTTGGTGATCTCGGATCACGCACCTATAATGATATCCCTTCAAGAGGTGTACCCGAGAGGGACAGATTTTATTTGGCGCTTTCCGGCTCATCTAGCGCTAGATGATACATTCAAAAGACAGTTGCAGGGATGGTGGTTGGAATACGCATCCGAGAATGACGGGCACAGGGATAATCCCTCCCTCTTTTGGGACACAGCGAAGGCAGTATTGAGGGGTAGGATTCTCGCTTACTCTGTAAGCAAAAAAAGGGAAATAGCAAGACAATTTAAAGCAGCAAGCAGTGCGTTGAGGTCAGCATACACAACACATCTCTCCCAACCAACGGAGGGCAATAGACAAGCCTGGATACAGGCCAAACACAACTTTGATGAGTGGACCTCTCAGAAAGAAATGACCCGCAATTACGAGTTTGAGGCAACAATACACAGATTTGGAAATAAGGCGGGAAGATTGCTAGCAAATGTAGCTAGGGGACAACGCCCGGCACAACACATAGCCAAACTTAGGGACCACACGGGACAAATCACGGGAGATCCTTCACATATAAATTCCATTCTGGCCAGATTCTACGAGGAGCTGTATTCCGATGAATCGGTCTCACCGTTAGAGGCTACACTCCTGGACAGCACCACTCTTCCTGTCATCTCAGAGGATCAACTGCAAATACTGAATGCGCAGGTTACTAGGGAGGAGGTAGATAGGGCTATCAGAAACCTGAAAAACTCCAAAGCCCCAGGCCCAGATGGCTTCTCAGGAGAATTTTACAAAGCTATGAGAGAACAGGTGACCGAAACCTTGGTTTCGCTCTTCAATAATGCCCTGGGTAGTGAAGGTCTGCCACCATCGGCAAACACGTCCTATATCAAACTTCTGTTGAAACCAGGAAAAGATCCCCTGCTACCAGGGTCTTACCGACCCATATCCCTAATAAACGTCGATGCGAAACTTCTCTCTAAAATCATAGCAAATAGACTAGCAGATATAATGCCACACCTCATAGCTCCTGAGCAGGTGGGGTTCATTAAGGGGAGATCGGCGGTCACCAATATTAGAACGGTATTGGCGGTGCTAGACAGGGTGCAGCACAGTCCAGGACAGGGGGAACACCCAGCACTGCTTTTGCTGGATGCTGAAAAAGCATTCGACAACGTTAGATGGAAGTGGCTGGATGCGGTTTTGGACAGAGTAGGGATTACCGGGGCTTTTCGAAACCTACTGCGACACATTTATAAGTCCCCTAATGCTAGGATCTGCACCACAGGGTTTCTATCTCAGCCGTTCCGCTTATATAAAGGCACAAGACAAGGCTGCCCGCTGTCTCCATTGCTGTTTAATCTGGCATTGGAGCCACTGGCAAGACATTTGAAATCTTCAGAGGTATTCAGAGGCATCTCGGTGGGGGAAATGGAGGTTAAGGAAACACTGTTCGCAGATGACATACTTTTATTCCTAGCAAACCCCTCACGGGACGTTCCACGGGTATTTCAGACGCTACGTGACTTTGGGGAATATTCAGGATATAAAATTAATTATTCAAAGTGCCAACTGCTAGATTTGGGACCGAAGGAGGGTAGTCATGGTCGACTATTGGATGCTCTAGATGTGGAGATAGTGCGGTCACAGATCACGTATTTGGGCATCAAGGTGGGGCGGGCACCTAGCTCCCTATATGATCTAAATTATCCCCCTTTGATACGGGACATACAGGCGGATCTTCTGAGGTGGCACGGGTTGCCCCTTTCACTCCTGGGAAGGTGTGCCTTGGTCAAAATGTCGGGATTTGCAAAACTACTATACCCCCTACAAACCATTCCATTACTTATCAAACACGGGGATACCAATACACTAAATTCGTCCTTCACTAAATTCATATGGGGGGGAAGAAAACCGAGAATAGCACTGGCAAAACTTATGTTAAGAAAAGAAGAGGGGGGCATTAACTTCCCTAACATACGGGGATACAACCTGGCATGCTTGAGCAGACACTTGCTGGATTGGCAACAAGGTACCGGATGCCACTCCAACATTAACCTAGAAAGGCAGCTAGCAAAACCATGGGATCTTATGGCTTTAGTGCATACAGCCTTTGCGTCCCTGCCCACTAACATTAAGAGATCGGCCCTACTGCGGGATACCATTATCACATGGAAAGTATTGCGTAAGCATTATGGTCTTCCATATCGCATTTCAAAACACATGCCTATATGGAGACATCCAGATTTGTGGGCGGGAAGGCATAGTCAGCTACTCCAGAGATGGAGAGAGAGAGGGATAGCGACTCTGGGAGACATGTTCCAGGAACAGGAAGGGAGATGGCTGACCCTGCAGGAAATACAGACAAAGTACAATTTCGACCATCCCCAACATCTACAATATTATCAAATATTATCTTCATGCAAAGCGAAACTGGCGGACATATCCGACGAGACCCACCCCAACCTGTTTGACTCATGGTTCCTAAGCACACACCACAGGTCCATATCGCAACTGTATAACACCCTAAAGCCAGTGCTATTGAAGGTGACACCAGCTCAGGCATTTATGAAATGGGAAAAGCTATTTGGCTTGCCTAATATTGCAACATGTGGAAATGGGGTTGGTGGATCTCAGAAAACATATAACAAACGAGAAATGGAGAGAAATCCACTTAAAAATCTTCCATCATGCCATATATGCGTTCACCCTGCCCCCTTCCATAACCAAACCAGATAGAAAGACTTCATGCCCGAGGTGTGGATCACCTCGCACAGACATGTACCATGAGTTTTGGGCATGCACCAAAATACAGCCATTTTGGAAAGAAATGACATCTTTAGTGCAACAAATAAGCAGATTTAAGGGGCTCCTGGGGCCAATGGAAGTTTTTTTACATGTCCAGCATGATGGAGGGTCAGATGACACAGAAGTAACCCACTTGCCCCCCATTACACATGCGGCATTGATGGTGGCAAAACGATGCATACTCCAGAAATGGTTGGTACCAGATATCCCGCAATCAAGTGAGGTTGTACAGGGGATGAAAAGCCTATTCTATTTAGATAGAATGGATGTTCTAAAACACAAAGATGCACAAGGGGGGAAATTTTTGGGGAAATGGAAATTATTCATAACAGAGCATTTCTCGGGGGAGGAGGTATGCAAAATGATCGATCCATTCACGGGATCACCTTGGTACCTGATAGAGGATCTCAAGGGCACCCTAGGAGTGTTGAGAACACGTAGAACATAATATCTATAACTTTGAAATGATATCTAGGCCAACTCGGTTAGGAATATAGCTTCATGTGGCTCCAGTTTAGGTTATTCATGTTTATACTTATATTAAAAAAAGTTTTGTATGCATTGTTCCTCAGGGATATTCATTGTTAACGCTGTTCACCAAATGTTATGGAAATTCTTGTAATGACCTTCAGTAACTGTCACATAATGATGTAAACAACTATGAGCTTAGTGTCATTGTGGGAATGTGATTTTCATACCATCAGCAATAGGTGACTATATTCCTGTAACAGTTTATTGCATATTATGTTATGTGAAAAATCTTCAGAAAATCAATAAAAATATGTTATAAAAAAAAAACAAAAACTATGATATTCTTGAAAGTTGAATGGTGGACTTGTTTAACATAAATAACCACTCAACCAATAAAATGGAGGCGTGTTATCTATGTATGTATATATATATATATATATATATATATATATATATATATATATATATATATATATATATATGACGTTTGCTACATAAAGAGGTCACCTATCTAAAATCCAAGTATAGATGTGGGATGCATGACAAAGTAAAAAAGGAGGAAGAAATACTTAGCACATCCCTGTTGGGGAAAAGTGAATGGTTATTAGAAGGCAAAAGGCCTAGGAAACAACTGGCACAGACATTTTTCAGATTTTCACTTTTTCCTCCCTACCTTCCAAAAGCCGTAACTTTATTTTTCCATTGATATAGTCTTATGAGAGCTTGATTTTTTTCTGTTGTAGTTTTTCATGGCACCATTTATATTTTACTTACTACGTCTAAAAGGTAAAACGAACTGTATAAAATAAAATGCAGTCACCAAATTCTCAGAGCCATGACTTTATTTTACCGTCAATTGAGCGTAAGGGCATATTTTTTTGCCGGACAAGCTTTCGTTTTTAAAGGAACCATTTTGGGGTACATGCGAGGTTTCGATCACTTATGACATTTTTTTTGTGGGAGATGAGGTGACCAAAAAAAACTGTGATTCTGGCATTTTACCGTGTTCACCATGTGGGTTAAATCATTATATATTGTAATAGTTCAGACTTTTACAGACGCAGCGATACCAATTATGTTCATTTATTTATTTTTTTACAATGCTTTAGGGGGGAAATGGGAAAAGGGGGGTTTTCGGAACCAAATTTTTATTTGTACATGGCTTATTAGGAGCACAAACTAGACCCGGGGGCCTTCACTGGGCTCAGAGGCTGCCATAACCATCAGCAACCCGCAATCGCATACTTCCCCTACCCAGCTATGATGGAACTGTATGTCATACAGTATGTCGGGGGAAAAAAACAGACAAAATGTAAGGTGATGAAGTGAACATTCTAGAATTTTTTAGGGAAATTTTTCAGGGGATATATCAGTCAGAGCAAGATTATTTCAGTAAGGAATTGGCCCTTTATCTCTGAGAAAGTAAAATTTAAATTATTAGATGAAGTCGAAAAGCAAAAAGTAAAAGAACCAATATCATTAGAAGAAGAGATAGAAGGGCCAGTTGTAGAACTATCTAAAAATAAAGCTCCAGGACCCGATGGGCTACCGCTAGTGGTATATCAGAAGTACTTCTCCATAATGAAACGCCTACAATGAATAATATGGAAAAAAAAAGGCGCATTGCCAAATTGTTTAAAACTGGTATATAGTGTACCACAGGCTTCGGTGTGCATCGGGGGACAGAAGACACACTCATTTGGTCTTACTAGAGGTACAAGGCAAGGTTGTCCAATATCGCCTATGCTATTTGCACTGGTGATAGAGGTACCTGCAAATAAAATATAAGATAGTTCTAAGGTGGTAGGATTTCAATTTGGAAAATTAGAAGAAAAAATATCACTGTATGCCAATGATAAGTTGGCATTTCTAGGGAGCCAGTCAAGGACACTGAAAAGTTTTTGGGCACTAGTAAAGCATTTCATAAATGGATATCTAAGGGTATTTGTCACTTGCACCTACTACAGAATTAACTTCAAATTGTAAATCTATTAAATAGATCAGTGTCCAGCCTTTGTAAACAGGGCGACTCGACACGGTAAAGTAGGTAACATTCATGGTGTCACCCTCTATACACACTGAATGTAATTGCCTTGTCAGGCAAATATAAGAAGCGCAGCTAAAATTTAACAAAAAAAAAAAAACACCACAGAACAGGAACATTGACGGTAGGTTGAACTAAATCTAGTGGGTATACCAGCAGCCCAATATACTCCCATGTTATATGCCAACCTCAGAATCACTGTCGCTGTCACTGTCCATCTGTTCCTCCTCAAAACGCTTCCTGGGAGCAGCTAGTTCCACTTTTTCAACTTTTTCTGGCTCTTTTTCCTTTTCTTTTTTTACATCATCTGTCAACTGTTAATAAAAAAAAAAAACAACAGACAACATGAAGTGAAGAAGCTATCGAGTAACTTTAGTTCCCAATGACTAGAGGCAGAACACACACTGTAAAAACCCCCATAACGGCAGCTCTGGCACAGGCCACAAATACCACCAAACATACATGATCCAAATTTAAAACGAATCATTTCGACAGAGTCGCAGAAAGAGGAGTCACCTTAAATGCTTGAAAGATCCTTTTGAAGAAAATGAAGTTGGGGTCATAAATGTCTGGCTCCTCGGTCACATATTCTATTTCCACTTTCCCCCCAGCAGAATCCGCCTCTGCTGCCTCATTTACATCATCTGCCACAACAGGTGGGGGGGTCACAGTTGTTCTTCTACGTGTTCGTTTCTTGCGGTTCCTTCGCTTACGACTTTTCTTCTGCAAAAAAAGAGTATATGTTAATGCATAATATGACTGGTTTATTTGAAGCGTACCTAACTTTTCAGATGACTTCAGAATAAGCCTTTGTACATGTACATGAGGAATAACACTATTTCTGTCCATTATATGACTTGTATTATGCATTTTTTTTTAGCAGTTTTCCCCTCCGCAGGCTCTCATTCTCAGTTGCCTCAGGTCTTCTTTACGCTGCAGAATCATACTCTACCTTGGAGCTTTTTCCACCTCTGAAATTAATGGGAAGCAGAAAAAAAAACTAAATAACGCGCCATTCGTTTGGAGCGTTTAAGGCGTTTTTTTTTGCATTTACAAATTCCTGAAGGAATTCTGAGGCAGACTTTTTTCTGCTTGGCAAAAAGAAAAAAAAACAAACACTGCGTGCACAAACCCTTATACTTACCAGGAAGCGGACTCCACGCTGCTCCCCCTCCCCACTCGACTTGTATGGGCAGCATGTCTATGTCTGACTAAAGAGGCTCTGTCACCAGATTTTGCAACCCCTATCTCCTATTGCAGCAGATAGGCGCTGCAATGTAGATTACAGTAACGTTTTTTGTTTTTTTTTAAAACGAGCATTTTTGGCCAAGTTATGACCATTTTTATATTTATGTAAATGAGGCTTTCTAAAGTACAACTGGGCGTGTTTACAGTAAAAGTCCAACTGGGCGTGTATTATGTGTGTTACATCTGGGCGTTTTTACTTTTTACTAGCTGGGCGTTCTGACGAGAAGTATCATCCACTTCTCTTCAGAACGCCCAGCTTCTGGCAGTGCAGACACACAGCGTGTTCTCGAGAGATCACGCTGTGACGTCACTCACTTCCTGACCCAGGTCCTGCATCGTGTCGGCCACATCGGCACCAGAGGCTACAGTTGATTCTGCAGAAGCATCAGCGTTTGAAGGTAAGTAGCTACATCGACTTACCTGCAAACGCCGATGCTGCTGCAGAATCAACTGTAGCCTCTGGTGCCGATGTGTCCTCGCTCGTCCGACACGATGCAGGACCTGGGGCAGGAAGTGAGTGACGTCACAGCGTGATCTCTCGAGAACACGCTGTGTGTCTGCACTGCCAGAAGCTGGGCGTTAACGAACAGAAGTGGATGATGCTGATTCGTCAGCATCCTACACTCCCATTCCCAACGCCCAGCTAGTAAAAGAATTAAAAACGTCCGATGTACGCACATAATACACGCCCAGTTGGACTTTTACTTTAAACACACCCAGTTGGACTTTTGCAAGCCTCATTTGCATAAATACAAAAATGGTCATAACTTGGCCAAAAATGCTCGTTTTTTAAAAATAAAAACGTTACTCTTATCTACATTGCAGCGCCGATCTGCTGCAATAGCAGATAGGGGTTGCAATATCTGGTGACAGAGCCTCTTAACTCTGCTCCTGCTACCCATTCTACAAACTTCTATTGGCAGGCAGTGAATGGAGACACCCTCACTTTCTGCAGTCCGTACCCTCTGCTCTATAACTAGATACGGATTTGGCTTGTCAACAGGGGGTGGAGGACAGATTACAGGAGGGGAAACACCTAGTGGCAGTAACTTCACACAGAATTTTCATTGATCAAACAAAATTTTAACAGTAAGTTGATCTATATCTATATTGACTGCGCTATTGATTCAGTCTAAAAAATGGAAACCTGACGGAATGGTGACAAACGGAAACCATTAGCAATGTTTCCGTCACCATTGATATCAATGGTGATGCAGACGGAAGCTAAGGTTTCCGTTTGGCTTTCTGTTTAGGGGTTCACGCGACGGAAGCCCTGAATGGAAAGCCAACGGTGATGTGAACCGGCCCACATTAACAGGAGTTGTTTGAAAAGTTTTTAAATAAAATAGAAAATACATAAATAACTAGTTCATCCCTAAAAAATGGAGGTAGAACAGAAAATCCAAGGGTAAATTTACTGTACTGTGAGATGCATATTAATAGATATAAATCAGAAAAGGAATATCAGCTATTTAAAAAGGGGTTCTACATGTTCCCTAATCCTTAAATTGAAAACATACAGATAGATAACATAGCAATTCCCACTAGGAACTAATCGGAGTTAATGGCTGCTATGTACAGCAATAAGGACTATACCGGCTCTATAAATACCAAAAAAACTTCTTGAAAAGTGTTGTGGTTCACATTCCAAGACGATGAATTGATTGAATAATTTAAAAAAGACCTAAATTTTAGTATTAGCCTTTCTTAATGCCACGTTTGTGTGTACGTTCCCTATATATGCTGCAAAAATCTTGGTGTATACACCGGATACATATTGCATATGTCGCACATTTACTCCCGGAATATAATAAAATTAAAAAAAAACTACTTGTGGTAAGGGCTGGGCAAATAATAGACAGAAAAAGATAAAAACTAAACCGAAATTCAGTGCAATAAATTGACGTCATCTTGCGCATTTAATATTTTTCCCCGGTTTTAACTGTATCTGCCTCTTCAGGACGCAGATACAGTTGAACCCAATGTTCGAGCAGGGAGCCGTAAGGTCCCTGCTCTACCATACTCTATGTATCGCCAGACGCTCACACAAAACCAGAAGAGTAGAGAGATCTCCTCCACTTCTCATTGAAACAGGGTTAGAGGAGTATGTTTTTTTATTAGGGGGAAGCTATGGGGGGCATTATACTGTGTGTGAGGGTAGCAGCTATAGGGGCATTATACTGTGTGTGAGGGCAGCAGCTATAGGGGCATTATACTGTGTGTGAGGGCAGCAGCTATAGGGGCATTATACTGTGTGTGAGGGCAGCAGCTATAGGGGCATTATACTGTGTGTGAGGGCAGCAGCTATAGGGGCATTATACTGTGTGTGAGGGCAGCTACAGCGGCGTTATTCCATATGGAGGGCAGCTAAAGGGAAATATACTGTGTGGAAGGCAGTGTCCGATTATATAGAGTAGTATACAGCAGGCTCAGGAGATAAATATTAATTAATTCAATGGCGTGGCATGCAAAAAGGGGTGTGTCCTAAATAAGGGGTGTGTGAGGGCAGCAGCTACAGGGGCATTATACTGTGTGTGAGGGCAGCAGCTACAGGGCATTATACTGTGTGTGGGGGCAGCAGTTATAGGGGCATTATACTGTGTGTGGGGGCAGCAGCTATAGGGGCATTATACTGTGTGTGGGGGCAGCAGCTATAGGGGCATTATACTGTGTGTGAGGGCAGCAGCTATAGGGGCAATATACTGTGTGAGGGCAGCAGCTATAGGGGCATTATACTGTGTGTGAGGGCAGCAGCTACAGGGGCATTATACTGTGTGTGGGGGCAGCAGTTATAGGGGCTTTATACTGTGTGTGGGGGCAGCAGCTATAGGGGCATTATACTGTGTGTGGGGGCAGCAGCTATAGGGGCATTATACTGTGTGTGAGGGCAGCAGCTATAGGGGCAATATACTGTGTGTGAGGGCAGCAGCTATAGGGGCATTATACTGTGTGAGGGCAGCAGCTATAGGGGCATTATACTGTGTGAGGGCAGCAGCTATAGGGGCATTATACTGTGTGTGAGGGCAGCAGCTATAGGGGCAATATACTGTGTGTGAGGGCAGCAGCTATAGGGGCATTATACTGTGTGTGGGGCAGCTACAGCGGCGTTATTCCATATGGAGGGCAACTAAAGGGAAATATACTGTGTGGAAGGCAGTGTCCGATTATATAAAGTAGTATTCAGCAGGCTCAGGAGATAAATATTAATTCAATGGCGTGGCATGCAAAAAGGGGTGTGTCCTAAATAATCGTTCATTAATCGTAATCGAGGTTACATGTTCAATTAATCATGATTTTGATTTAGGTCATAATCGCCCGGCCCTACTCGTGGTATATGTTTTTCCTAGGATCCAGTTGTATTGAAAAGCATTGTCAACTACACTTTTCAATACAGTTTCAGAAGTGTATACAGCTGTTTTGTGGCAAATGTTTTCCAAGAGGACACTATTTAGTACACTTGGCCCAAACAAACCTATGAGTGCATCACAGTATACGTTTGGATCCTTTTTTTCTATCCAAACAAAGATCGCAGGTGTAGCCCATAAATATGATGTATAGAACTATGTAATCGGTCGTTAAATTAGATCATTGAAATAAAGATTATTATTCCGACACCTATTATTCTCATACCTCCTTCTTTGGTCCAGCATTCTCCTCTTCTGTTTCAGATGCAGTATAAATCTGACGAGGATCATTATCATAATCTTCCTCTTCTAAAATTTATAAAAAAATAAAAATAATATTTCTATCAAAATAAAGTCCTGAGGAAATAAAGACGCTAACATGAATCTATGGCATTTATCTGTCCTAACAAAGCACATACGGCAGGCGCTAAACAGAGTTACAGTTAAAAATCAACATTCCAAGGCTGTGGCTTTTTAGTTGTGTTTTCCAAAGGCTTTATCAGCTTTTTTTTTTATTTTATTTTTTTAACCATACTTTAGGGGGTTCTCTCATCATCAGACAAATTCTTCAGGCCATCAACTGATCACTGAGCGGCTGGTATCCCCAGCGATCAGCTGCGATTGTTGGGGGTAGTATTGCTCAACGGCTGCAGGGGAAATGTAGAATTGCATAATTAAGTAGAATGTGGAGTGCATAGATAATACTACCTCCCTGTCTGCCACCTATATCTATTCACTCTGGTAGAAAAGCGGACTACATAATACATGGATGGACTGGGCCCAAATGTATTATGCCGATTATATACCACCAGAGCAAAATATGCCGATACTTCGTAAATCTCTGCTTTGAACATACCTTGTAAGGACGCAGCCTAGTTTGGGCCTTAAGGCTCAGAGCCCATTTTTCAAATCTGACATATTTCACTTTATGTGGTAATAACGTCGGAATGCTTAAACCTATCCAAGCGATTCTGAGATTGTTTTCTCGTGACACATTGGGCTTCATGTTCGTGGTAAAATTTGGTCGATATATTCAGTGCTTATTGGTGAAAAATTGCAAAATTTAGAGAAAATTTTGAAAAAATTGAATTTTTCAGAATTTAAATGCATCTGCTTCTAAAACAGACGGTTATACCACCCAAAATAGTTACTAGTTCACATTTCCCATATGTCTACTTTAGATTGGCATCGTTTTTTGAACACTCTTTTATTTTTCCTCACCGTTACAAGGCTTAGAACATAAACAGCAATTTCTCCTATTTTTAAGAAAATTTCAAAAGCCTTTTTTTTAAGGTACCTGTTCAGTTCCGAAGTGGCTTTGAGGGGACTATGTATTAGAAACCCTGATAAAACACCCCATTTTAAAAACTAGACCCCTCAAAGTATTCAAAACAGCATTTTGAAAGTTTTTTTTAACCCTTCAGGCATTTCACAGGAATTAAAGTAAAGTGGAGGTGAAATTTACAAATTTCATTTTTCTTGCTGAATTTCAATTTTATTACATTTTTTTCTGCAACACAGAAGGTTTTACCAGAGAAACACTACTAAATATGTATTGTCCAGATTCTGCAGTTTTTAGAAATGTCCCACATGTGTCTCTAGTGCGCTCGTGGAATAAAACACAAGCCCTAGAAGCAAGGAAGCACCTAGTGCATTTTGAGGCCTCTTTTTTATTAGAATATATTTTAGGCAGCATGCCAGGTTTGAAGAGGTGTTGAGGTGCCAAAACAGTAGGAATCCCCCAATAGTGACCCCATTTTGGAAACTACACCCCTCAAGGAATTCATTTATGGTTGTTGTTACAATTTTGAACGCACAGTTTTTTCACAGCACCTATTTGAATTGGGCTGTGAAATTAAAAAATTTCATTTTTTCCAATAAGATGTCATTTGTGATCAAAATTTCTTATTTTCACAGGGAACAAAATACCCCATTTTGTTGCCCAATTTGTCCTTAGTGCGGCAATACCCCATTTGTGGTGATAAACTGCCGTTTGGGCCCATGGGAGGGCTCAGAAGGAAAGGAGCGCTATGTGTTTGGAGTCCAGATTAGCTGGATTGGTTTTCGGGTGCTATGTCGCATTTGCAGAGCCCCAGAGGTATCAAAGCAATGGAAACCCACCAGAAGTGACCCCATTTTGGAAACGACACCCCTCAAGGAATTCATTTATGGGTAATTTGACCATTTAGACCCCATAGTTTCTTCACAGAACTTATTTGAATTGGGCTGGGAATTTAAAAAATATATATTTTTTTCCAATATTATGTCGTTTTAGCTCAAATTTTTTTATTTTCACAAGAAATAAAACACTCCATTTTGTTGCCCAAAGTGTGTGGCAATACCCCATTTGTGGTGATAAACTGCCGTTTGGGCCCATGGGAGGGCTCAGAAGGAAAGGACCACCATTTGGCCTACTGGGGATTTTCTGGTGCGAAGTCATGTATGCAGAAGCCCCTGAGGTACCAGTACAGTTGAAACAGTTGAAACCCGCAAGAAGTGACCCCGTTTTAAAAACTACACCCTTAAGGCATTCATCTAGAGGTGTAGTGAGCATTTTGACCGGAGACATACACCCCATAAACTGTAATGTGGGTTCTCCCGGGTATGGCAATACCCTACATGTGGCTGTTATCAGCTGCCTGGGCACACAGCAGGGCCCAGAGGGGAAAAACGAGGGGGGATAAGCTGTGCGGAGTACATCAGGGTAAGTAAAACTGGGGTAAATTATAAACCAAGGGATGTATGATAAATTTTAAAACACTTTCATACAGAGCTCTGGTTTTTCGGGACACGTGTCACATTGATATATTGTGTCATCCCTTATCCCCCTCTTATAGCAGACTTTGTACCTCTTGACTTTTTCTCTTCTTGCCAGTTTGGGGAACTTCTCCTGGAAAGTGTTGCCCTGGTACGATGCGTGTGGCCTCGCTTCCAGAAGTACCGGGTGCCCCCCCCCCTCCCCTTCTTGGTCCCTAAAGATTAGGTTCTTGATAATCACCTCTTGAAATTCCAGGAAAATTCCCCTCTGGCCTGCACATCGACGTAGCACGTACGCATTGTACAATGCCATCTGTATGATGTGCACGGCCAGCTTCTTATACCACACCGCATGGCGCTGTAGGGCTTCAGGACTTGATCTGACAAGTCCACCCCTCCCATGTACCTATTGTAGTCCAGGATGCAGTCTGCTTTGGGGGTGTCCTTCCCTTCATATATCCTAAATCTGTAGGTATACCCTGATGCACTCTCGCACAGCTTATACATGTTCACGCCATACCTTGCCCTCTTACCCGGCAGGTACTCGCGGAATTGAACCCTCCCTTTAAAATCTACCAAGGACTCATCAATAGAAATACACTTCTCGGGGGTGTATGCTTGGGAAAACCGGGCACTGAAACGGTCTAATAGGGGTCTCCGTTTATACAAACGGTCAAAACTGGGGTCATCTCGGGGGTGGGCGCTGCTCATTATCAGTATAATGTAAGAAGCGAAGTATTGTCTAATTTATAAATTTTTTTAGGTTACAGTTCAGTTCTGAGGTTGCTTTGAGGGGCCCATATATTAGAAACCCCTATCAAACACCCCATTTTAGAAACTAGACCCCTCAAAGTATTCACAACAGCATTTAGAAAGTTTATGAACCCTTTAGGTGTTTCACAGAAATTTAGAGCAAAGTAGAGGTGAAATGTACATTTTTTTTTTTGTCAGAAAATCCTCTTTATACCATTTTTTTTATAACACAAAAAGTTTTATCAGAGAAACGCACTCAATACTTATTGCCCAGATTCTGCAGTTTTGAGAAATATCCCACATGTGGCCCTAGTGTGATAATGGACGGAAGCACCGGCCTCAGAAGCAAAGGAGCACCTAAAGGATTTTGAGGCCTCTTTTTTATTAGGCACCATGTCCGGTTTGAAGAGGTCTTGTGGTGCCAAAACAGTGAAAACCCCCCAAAAGTGACCCTATTTTGGAAACTAGACCCCTTGAGGCATTCATTGTAGTTTTCATGGGGTGCATGTGACTTTTTGATCAGTTTTTATTCTATTTTTAAGAGGCGTGGTGACTAAAAAACCGCAATTCTACTATTGTTTTTTTGTTCGATTTTTTTTTACAGCGTTCACCGTGCGCTATAAATGACATTCACTTTATTCTGCGGGGCGATACGATTACGGCGATACCAGATGTTTATAGTTTTTTTTTTAGGTCTTATGGCGTTTGCACAATAAAATACGTTTTGTAAACAATCATTCACTTTTTCTGTTACCTTATTCTAAGCGCCAGAACTTTTTTATTTTTCCATCAATAAAGCCGTGCGAGGACTTATTTTTTGCGTAATGAACTGTAGTTTCGATCCATACCATTTTTAGGTACATGCGACTTTTTGATCTCTTTTTATTCCATTTTTTGGGAGGTGAAGTGACCAAAGAATTGTGATTGTGGTTCGGTTTATTATTATTTTCTTTTACGGCGTTCACCGTGCGGGATAAATAACAACATCATTTTGTAGTTCAGGCCGTTACGGACGCGGCGATACCAATTATGTATAGTTTATTTGTTTACATTTATTCAAAATAAAGGACTGACAAGGGAAAAGGGGGATTTTTACTGTTATCACTTTTAAAACTTTTATTTTCTTATATTTACACAACTTTTTTTAATTTTGTTTTTTACTTTATTACTTTGTTCCACTAGGGGACTTGAGGGCAGGAGGCTTTGATCGCAATTCTAATACACTGCACTACATGAGTAGTGCAGTGTATTAGAGCTGTCAGCTACTCACTGACAGCAAGCATAGTGGGTCCTGACTTCGTCAGGACCCACTAGGCTTCCGTTGATGGCGTAGCCAGAGTCCATTGTTAGGATTCTGGTTGCCATAGTCACGATCGCCGGCCGCTATCGCGGATCAGGCCCTCGATTGTGGCTTAACCCTTAAGAAGCCGCGCTCACTATTGAACTTCGGCTTTTAAGGGGTTAATCGGCGGGGGAGCTCCGCGATCGGTCCCGGCACATTGAGCAGTGAAAGTCTGCTGTCTGAAACAGCCGTGTTTACTCCATGACCTACTATTAGGTAACTGAGCGCGAACGCTATAGTTAGCATGACCTAATAGTAGGTCATGGAGCGTTAAGAGGTTAATGAGACAACCCCTTTCAGAATAAGGTTTCCGTTTTAAACGTACGTAATATGGAAAAACAAGCATGCTTTTCAAATCCGCAGCATGCTCATTCTGTTGTGGAAATGTCACAGATTTTCACAGTGGATTTTACCATATAGCAGGGGTGAAATCCGCTGTGAATCCGCAGCGCAATCCGAATGTAACATGCTGATTTTGCTGCGGATTCAAGCCTAGATCCACAGCGGAAATATACCGCCACATGTAATGTAATACTAATGTAATACTAATGAAATACGGATCATATATGGATGCATCTGTCTTTTAAACAGTTTCCATAGACTTCAAAAAAAGAAAGTAGCCTCAACAAAAAAAAAACTAGAGGTAGTACTGACAAAATACACTCATGTAAAAGGATACGAAGCCTAATGTATTACCTGTGGTTACCGGCATAATCATCTCTTCTTGTCTAATTTCTTTAAGCTGAAGAATTTTCTCAAGGACTTGTGGAATCTTTAGACCAGAAGAGGAATCCTCCATCTAAAGAGAGAAAGAAGAAAAAAAAGGAACTAGTAGTAGTAGACTGCACAGACTTATTTAAGTTTACAATGATAAGCATAAAACAAGATCAAAGATGGGGATCTTACCTCTTTGGAATCATCTCCAGACTGATTGAGAACACGTGGACGAGTAATGGAGGGCATTAGTGGTAGGATAGTAGTTCCAATGGGAAGGTTACCTGTAGATAAACAGAAAATACATACACACTACCTTGTAGAAAAGATAAATAATAAAAACTACACGGTGTGTGAACCGGACATTACCTCTGGGAAGGAGGAGGGATCGAGTGGATTCTGGATCAATTAGCGTTGCCTGAAAAATAAAATGGCATTCAGGTGAGATTTAGAATTAAAGGGGGTTGTACCAGAATAGACAATTAGCAGCTATAATTGTCTGATAGCTGGGGACCCCGCAACCGCCCCCCCCCCCCCACCAATCGCGAGAACAGGGGGACTGCAGTGGGGTTCGCAGTCATCAGACAATTATCAACTATCAAAATTTGTCCACTTTGGGAATACCCCTTCAAGGAAAAAAATTATGGTGTATAAATCACTACACAGAACTGTACGCAAAAACAGAAAACATAACTTTTACCTTAGGGAGTCCATCATTGTGCTGAGGAAGTGCTCCTGTTGGTGGCTTACTGTTTTCGTGGTCAGGTGTCAGGCGAGAACTCAGGCCAAGTGGAAATCCCATGCCCATGTTTGGAGGAGGTGGGAGAGGAGCGAGCAGACTGGACATTGGCATTCCAGCCATCTAACAAAGAGCAAGATACATAAAAGAAAATTAGAATTAGACTTACCTGTAATTCGGTTTCTATGAAAAACCCTTCATGACAGAACCACAGGAGGTTGGAGGTCTAACTCGAATAGGAACAGGAAACCACAATAGTGTAAATAGCACCCCCCCCCCCCCACCTCTCAATCCTAAGTGTATTTCAAATGACCAATTAGGAATGTATAGAGGGAACATATTACTTCATAAACATGTTACCCACAACAACACAGGGAGGGAAATAAGGGTCCTAACATGGAGGGTTTCATAGAAACCAAATTACCGGTAAGTCTAATTCTATTTTCTCAACTTATCCTCCATGACAGAACCACAGGAGACTTCTGAAAGAAGCATTTTTTATTTGGGAGGGACTATGGCGTGAAGAACTTTTCTACCATAGTCTGTAATGCTTAGTAAACGTATGTACAGAGGACCAGATTGCGACCCTGCAAATTTGGTCTAGAGAAGCTTCAGTTCTTTCTGCCCAGGAAACTGACACCGCACAAGTAGAGTGGGCATGAGATTTACTGGGGGACTTAAATTCTGAATACTATAGGTTTCAGGAATAGCTTTTTAAATCCAATTGGTGACAGTGCCTTTCACTCCCCTTATTTGGATCCCAAAATTGGACAAAAATATTTTGATCGTTGTGACTTCTAGGTAAATGAGGTTAGGTTTACGCACATCTAGAGAATGGAATTCCTCTTCTTTCCTGTTGGCTGGGAGAAAGAAGAGAGTGTCATCTCCTGAGACATGTGGAAGTCCGATACCACTTTGGGTAGAAAAATGGGATCAGGGCAGATCTATCCTCTAAGAATTTTAAATAGGGCTCACGGGAGCGGCTTTCCAGGAAAATTGTTCTCTCGCTGCCTCGTAGCCACTTACTGATTACATGGTTGGGAGTTACGGTGTTTCCGTAACTCCCAAAGAATTTAACAATAGTTACGGAAACAGCGTAGCTCGCATTATACGCTGCTTCCATAACTGCCATTCACTACTATGGGAGTAATGGAGAAAAGACATCTTGCACCTCAGGGAGGATATGAATCAAATGAGGGATAGAACAGAAGTGGAGAATAGCATGAGAGAGCTAGAAGACAAGACGATCACTATGACCAAAGTCGTCAAACAGTTAACCCCCTCTAATAACTCATTGAACCGTGAGGTTATAGACCTAGAGGACAGGTCTAGGAGGTACAACATCAGAGCAGTGGAATATCCTGAAAAGGTGGAAGGAGAGGACTTTGCAAAGTTTATATTCGAGTGGCTGAAAATTATTTTGGATATGCGGATTTAGCCGTCATTTTTGGAGTGGAAAGAGCTCATAGAATTCCAATGAGGGCTTTCCCACCTGGCAGCAATGCACGGTCAATCCTGCTAAAAATAATTTCCTCTAGAGACAGAGACCAAATATTAAGGAATTCCGAAACTCCCCCCCCCAATGGAATATAATGGAAATAAGATACTATTGTTTCCAGACTATTCAAGAGAATTTACAGAGGTCAAGAGAAGGTTGAGAACGAAGGAAATAAAGTATTCCCCGTTAATCCCCGCCATACTATAGGTGGTTCATGAGGAGAGGACATTGTTCTTTCAGAGTGCCAAGGAGACCACAGAATGGATGGACTCACGAAATTAATCAGAAAGTTGCGCGGGGGAGGAGCTGGAGCGGAAAAGAGCAAAGTGAAGAGGACTTGTCAACATTCCGCAAGAGTGGGATGGTGTGATGGGCTGCAGGGGGAGGGGGATAGGAGGAGTAAGGGGGAGGACCCCAGGAGCAAAGTAAAATTAGTATGAATTTAAGTTTATTTTTTCTCCATGATCTTTCAATCAATGCAGTCATTTCTCCTCTTCAGGAGGACATTCCATTGGAAAGCACGAGCAATGAACATGAAGGTTGTGGTGTGGAAAGTTAGAGGTTTAGTAGAAGGATATAAAAGGCTTGCCGTCTTTCAGGGAATGAAAAATCATATGCCAGGGATCGTCCCATTTAACGTAGGAGAGATGTCTCACGCGTAAATGGTTTGGGACAGAGATTCATTCAATGTATAGAGGTATTCAAGAGGGGTAAGTGTAATGATCCACAGGTCATTGCAATATGAAATCCTGACTTAAAAAATAGACTGTGAGGGGAGATTTATCTTCCTATATAAGAAGGTGGCAAGCCAGAAAATGGTATTAGCATGTATATATATATATATATATATATATATATATATATATATATTTATTCCACCCCCATTTTCATTGGATGTGCTAAATACATTATGTAAAATGTATGGAAAACAGAGGTGGGGTTCCACTACTAGTGGTAGGGGATTACAACTGTAACTAATGAAGAACTGGGAAGGAAAAATCCAGGGCTAGTTGTACTCCTCTTAAGAAAATAGAACAAATGGGATGGATAGATTTTTGGCGACAGATCTACCCCGACTTAGAACAATATTCCTGTTATAATAAATCTAGTGGTAGTCTAGCAAGGATAGATATGGTTCTGGGGTCTCCCAGTGCCTACTCGCTAATACACTCCATATCATATGAACCTAGATCGGTGTCTGATCACGCCTTACTGTTGAAGCTAAATTTGGGAGAGGAAATGCCTCGGGTATCTCGGGTCAGTACACATCCCCAGTGGACGGCTATAGTTACAGTACATGAAGAAATAGGGAGGCAACAGAGAATTCTTGAACTTTAACCAGGGGACAGTCTCTAAAGGGGTGGTTTTGGACACATGAAGGGCATTTCTGAGGGGGTTGTTGAATGAAAATATTGTACAGGCTAAATGAGGATTTAGAAAAGAAGACCAGGCTAGTTTATAGGTAAGGGAATCTGAGAAGGAATATCAGCGGAGAGGAGCTATAAAGGGTGAAGAACGAGTGGACAGGGGCTTGTGGGGTGTATGAGGCAATGCTATTACGTAAGGCACAGAATAGAGCAAGGTTTTCGGATAAAAAATTATACCTAGAGGGGAGGTAGACCAGGTAAGCTTTGGAGTAATAGGAGTAAGAACAATCATACAATAATTCCAGTTATAAAAAAACAGGTGTGTTAAATAGGGAAAGAGGGATAGCTGGGGAATTCTATAAATACTATAAACCGTTATATACATCAGATGCACAGACAGATCAAGAACTAATACAAAGATATTTGGGGGAAATTTATTTTCCTTCCCTATCACAGGAACAAAGAGGAAGGTTGGAAAAGGGGATATCATTGGAGGAGGCGTTAGATGTGATTAGGAAATCCCCAAAGTCTAACTCAGCAGGCCCTGATGGCTTTCCATACGAAATATATCACAACTATGGAAACACATTTGCCCCACTACTGGTGGATATTTTTAATGAAGTATCAGAGGGGCCCAGTTTACCTGCTTCTATGAGGGAGGCTTTAATAATATTAATTCTAGAATCCGAGAAGGATGCTTTGGATCCAGGGTCTTACCGCCTGATATCGCTTTTCAACACGGACGCTATGATCCTGGCCAAAATTGTCGCTTCGGTTGGCGGGGGGTCATTGAGTCATTAATTAGGGAGGATCAGTGTCTTTATGCCAGGGGAGTTGACAGAAACCAACATTCGATTATTTGGCAACATGGAGCTGAGGGAAGAGTAGGTACAGGGAGGCCACTCCATCCTGTCATTGGACACAGTCAAAGCGTTTCACAGGTGGATTGGCACTTCCTATGGGAAGTGTTAGGAAAATATGGTCTTGGAAGTAGATTTATAGGGTGGCTAAGGGCCTTATATTGGAGAACTGTGGCTAGGGTCCTGGTGAACAGGGTGCCGACAGAGCCTTTTTCACTGTCCCGGGGTATGAGACAGGGGTGTCCCCTCTCCCCACGCGTCTTTGCCCTCTTTGAGCCTTTGGAATGTAAGATTCGCCAGGTTCAGGGAGTGGAGACAAGATTTTTCTTTAAGATGATACATTAATATATGTAGAGGGCCCTGTTTGTATCTTGGGGAGGATAATTCAGTTGATTGAAAAGTTTGGGAGTATGTCGGGACTTCAGATTAACTAGAAAAAAACAATAATAATGCCATTAGATGAGGAGGAAATGTGTCACGACAGGTTGAAGGTAGTGGGTAGAGGGGAGGCATTTAAATATCTTGGAGTGATGGTGTCGCAGGATATATCCAGTTATCTAGAATTGAACTTAGCCCCGTTTATAAAGAAATTAAAGGGAAATATCAAAATTTGGAAAAGACTGCCATTATTAATGGCGGATAGAATTGCCTTATTGAAAATGATAGCATTGCCGCAGATCTGATCAATAATTGTCCAATTTTAGTGGGGGGGAAATGGTTTAAAATCATAGTGTGTTTAGTAAGGAATAGGACATGGAGAGGGAGAAAAGCAAGGGCTAAGCTCAGCCTACTTATGTTAGAAGCGAAAGAAGAAGGGCTTCCAATAAAGCATTTCAGAGCGTAATATCTTGTGGGGCAACTTTGGTATATTGCTAGGTGGAAGTAACTCCCAAATCTGAGGAAAATTGTAGAGGATGGGGGCCCTTTTAATTTATAAGAATTATTAAGCGGTTATAGAAGGTATGGGAAAAAATACGTAAGTGTAAATTAAGGGATTATTAAAATTGACTCCACTATTTAATAATGGGAGTTTCGAAGTAGGTAAAATGGGTCACCAAGAATTTTGGAACAGTGAGGGTTTATTTTAGGTCAATCAATTCAAGATGGTAATTTAAAAGAGATGGCTGTTATATGGGGAGAAGGGGATGCCCCAAGAGGGGCATTATATAGATATTGGCAATTAAAGACGCAGTTAGGGCAACACAGGATAGAGGGTTGTTTCAGATTTTGGAATATGTACACGTTAGCAATGGAGAAAAAGAGTTCATGTCAAGGAGTAATAAAATACCTAAGAGCACAGATGGATACAATAGATAGAAAGAAGACAAGGGATAAATGGGAGAGAGAAGTGGGTAAAATTAAAAAGGAGGAGTGGTCACAAGTGGGAAGTAGAACCTCGAGAACATCACTTAATAATAACCATAAGCGAACACCATTTTTTATGGTTAATAGACTAGACTTTACTCCTAAGAGATTAGGTAAATTTAACAGAGATAGAAATACCAAACGCCCAAGATGAGATAGGGAGGATGCAGGTTTTATGCACTTAAAAGGGGTTTTCTAGCCACTAAAAATTGATGGCCTATCCTAAGGATAGGCCATCAATAGTTGATGGGTCGTCATCCGACTATCGGGACCCCCACTGGTTAGCTGTTTGAAAGGGGCGGCAGCGCTCCCCTTCATTTCTTCTTTCTCACAGTGAATCTTCGATACGCATTTAGCGGCGATTCACAGGTATTGCAGCCTTTTCTCCCATTGAAGTGAATGAGAGAAAAGGCTGCAATACCTGTGAAACGCCACTAAATGCATCTCGACGATTCACAGTGAGCAAGAAATGCCCCTTCATACAGCTCATACAAGCGCTGCGGCCCTTTCAAAACAGCTGATCGACGGGGGTCCCGGAAGCCGGACCCCGACCCATCAGCTATTGATCGCCTACCCTGAGGATAGGCCATCAAGTTTTAGTGGCTGGAAAACCACTTTAATCAACTGGTGTCCAAGAGTTCACAAGTTCTCAATGGAGATGATCCACAATATAGAGCTGGTATTCGAGATTATCAATCACAGTTTCCCAGCCATTCGATAGGGTTTTATGTGGGACATTAATTTTTGTATGTTGCATAATAAAAATTTAAAAAAAATAAAATATTCGTGGAGCAGATGAAGTTCCAAAGGGAAGTGCCCTGAACTGATAATGAGACTTCTTGATCCTGTAAAATTGCAAATCTTAGAAACATTTGGTAAATCTGATTCACAGGGGTATGATCGTATGCATCCTGCAAATCGATCGTTGCTATCATATAGTCCTTCCCGATTAAGGGTATGGTGTATCTGGCCGATTCCACCTTGAACTTGTAATACATATTTGTTCAGAGTTATAAGATTTATTATTATTCTGAAAGCTCCACTTGCTTTTTGGACTAGAAATACTCGAGACTAGTGGCCTTGTCCTCTCTCCTTGAGTCGAATGGGAGAAATTACCTCTCTGAGTAGTAACTTATGGACACTTTATTTTAGCGCCGCTTGATAATTGTCTAATAGTAATGACCATCTTTGCTGGGGGAGGATGCAAAATCTATTTTCAAACCTTGAGAAATTGAGGTTAAGGTCCACTGATGTTTTGCCATTGTTTTGTGAATCCTGAAATCCTGCCCCCCCACTCAAATGGCGTCATTGTCGATTTCAGTTCGGTTCGTTCTGGTTATGCAGAATATCTTGCCCCCCCTCCCTTTGGGGTAGCTCCATATGCCCAATTTTCCCTTTCCGCTATAATTTTGCATTTTGTTCCGAAAGGACTGCCTTTTATGGATAGCTTTAGGTTCAGGAAGACTTTTCTTATCAGCCGCTTTTTCTAGAATAGTGTCAAGTTCTGGTCCAAATAGGTATTCACCCTGGAACGGAATCCCAAAAAGTTTTGTTTTTGAGAGTGGATCTTCCTTCCATATTTTTAGCCTTAGGGCCCTTCTGGTTGTAAAAGATAGAACATCTGCTCTTAAAACGGTTTTAATAAATTTAGCGGAAGACTCAGCCAGGAAGCCGGTTGCCAAAGAAAGAAGAGGGATGGAAGCAATAATATCCTCTAGTTGTGCCCTCCAGTAGGTGAGATTCTAGCTGCCAAAGCCATCTGTAAATAGACCTTGCCACGCAAGCGGCGCTGATGTTGGCTTGCAGGAGCACCGTATATGCCTCCCAAGATTCTTTGAGCAAGCTGTCTGCTTTGCCATCTAATGGATCCTTCAGTTGTATGGACTCCTCAAAGGAGAGCAAAGTTTTCTTCCCCACTTTGGCCACCTGAACATTAATCTTGGAAACTTCCATCCATTTAAAATTCTGCTGGAAGGGAGGTTTTTCAGAAGATTTCCATTCATCTACGATTAGGCCTAGTAGATTTTCATGTAAAACCGATTTTTTTTGCTCGTAGCCCAGCGAACATCTTGTCCTGCACTGAGTGGACTTCCTGGATCTACCCTACCCTCATAGTACTCCTAACAGCATTAAGCAGTTCATCCATCTGGTCTAATGAGAAATAGTATTTTTCGTCTCTCTTAAATGTAGACATACACGGTAGTTCTCCATCCTATAATGTTACCTCTGATATAGAAGGAAAGAAGTTCTCTCCCTTTGAATCAGAACCCTCCGTAGAAATCTTTCCCTTTTTTGAGACGGGAAGGGGGTTTTGTAGATATAAAGGACTGAGAGAAGGTTGCAAGTGATGACTGAATCCTGCCTCATCCATAATGGAAGGCTGTTCTCCATAATACAATTTTTCCAATACACATCTGACAAGGATTTCTTATTAGAGGATGGTAATTTTTTTTAAAGCAAATAGCACATTTTACGGATTGAAGAATCCTTCTTAGATTTCTGAGGTGGATCCTTAACTCTTAAAGGGAATGTGTTGCCAGAAAAACATGTTGTTTTTTTTTAATTAAACATTTAGTGTGTAGGTGATTAAACATTGTTCAAATTTTTTTTATTTTTTTCACGAGTCAGGAAATATTATAAATTAGATTCTAATTTATAATATTTCCCATTGCTGGTCACTAGATGGAGCTATTCCCAAAATTGCAGCATTGCAAAATTGGGTAAAAAGCCCTCGCTCTAGTGAGCTCTCAGCATCCCCCCCCTCCTTTATCCTGGCTAGTGCCGGGATAAACGAGGGGTTTGAACGGTCTAACCTCCTACACTGTGTGTCGCCATTTTTTGAGCTAACACACAGTGTAGAAGGTTAACATACAATAGTAAACGTACACAAACACGAACATACATTGAAATCTCTTACCTGCTCCTGCCGCCGCGGCTCCCTCCGGCCCGTCCGCTCCGTCTGCTGCCGCTGGTCCAAGTGCACAAGTCCGGAAGCCGCGACCGGAAGTAGTAATCTTACTGTCCGGCCGCGACTTCCGGTCCACAGGAAAATGGCGCCGGACGGCGCCAATTTCAAATTGGACTGTGTGGGAGCGGCGCATGCGCAGTTCCCACACAGACGGCGTACACAGAAGTGGATGGGACGGGAGCCGTTCGCAGTCCCTATGGGACTGTGGCTGCCGTATTCCATGTCTGTATGTGTCGTTAATCGACACATACAGAAATGGAACAAAAAATGGCAGCCCCCATAGGGAAGAAAAAGTGTAAAAATAAGAAAAAGTAAAACACAAACACACAATTAAATATAAACGTTTTTAATAAAGCACTAACATCTTTAATATATGAAAAATAAATTTGTGATGACACTGTTCCTTTAAGAGATAGAGAATAACTCTCAAATCCCCAAGTAAGACCCGTAACAGAAAACTCACTAGGCCGGGGGTCCATAGAACCAGGCTTTACAGCTGGTGTCTCCTGTTCAGACATAATAGTAGCAAGTACAAGAAAGTCGTCCTACCTGAAGAGAGTGAGTCTTGGACCAGGGTGACCTTTTAACCCCAACCACCGGGATCCGCGTGATTTTCTCCTCCAATGGGACGTTGATCCTCCTTTTCCTGCTGCAGTCCCCTCCTGCTTCCTCGACCATGTGGGAGGAAGCGTAGGATGCCAGGACCGAAGTCGTCTAAATAGGTGGGCGCCGCCATTGCACGACACGACATTACACGTGACAGGAAACATGTCGTCACATGGCCGTAAGCACGTCATACGAAACTGGAAGTGACAACGTACACGTCACATGCAACACGCGCCGGAGCAGCTACCGGAAGTCGGACATCCCCCCACTCCAGCTAGGAACATGGTCCTGTGATGCCGGAGAGGAAGGTGGAAATCACAGCTAGGGAACCAGGAGGAACTGGAGCGGACACCTGAGGTCCTGCTTTACCAAGGGCATAGGAGGGACCAGAGGCCGGATCAGCGATCCGGGAGGCATCAGAAACAGACTCTTACAGGTAAGAAATCCCAGCTTAACCACCATAGAAAGTGCTACAAGGAACGGCAGCAATCCTCTTGCATGCCCTAATAGGGACAGACAAAATACTAAGGATGGGGGGGGGGGGCTATTTAACCTCTTGTTGTTTCCTGTCCCTATTAGGGAGGGGGAGCCCCAACCTCCTGTGGTGTAGTCATGGATGGGAAGTTGAGAAATAGTAGCTATAAGAGAAGAGATCTCAGAAATTGCACTAATATAATTTGTATCGCAGAGTGAACATGAAGAGCACATATAATACTTCCATCTATATCTATTCTCTGACAGAAAAGCCAGGGAGAAAAATACATCTGCTGGGTAGAGATGTGAAAATATGCTACACCAACAGACACGTTTCTTACCTAAAAAGAAAAATAGAGGCTGAAATACAAATCCATATCTTATCCTCAATAGACATACGTATTATCTAAATACGCACTAGTCACATAGAAGAAAAGCAGTCTAAGGCCAAAAGGATCCAAACATTCCACCACACAGGCTTTGTAATAATAGAAGGCCACTCTCACAGCCAAAAACAATATCGGCATGATAAATTCCAATGACAACTTTTGAGAGTTATTTCTATTAAAAGGTCATTGGGTGCACATTTCATAGCAATTTTAAAGGGGTTCTCCCAACATTTGTGGAATATCCACTGAAGAGGACCACTACCTATAGGGAGAACGAGAGTCCCCCACCCCCCTTCTACCAGGTGAGGTGGCCGCTACATCCGGGTGGTTATTTTATGGCAAGGGAGAAACAACTGAGCAAGCAGCCACTTGAAAGAACATGGTTCAGGGGACCTTGGTCTCCCAGAGGTGATTGTCCCCAAAAGCAGATGTATTCCTGTAGATATGCCATAAAATATCTACGGTGGGAAACCCCTTTAATAGGCCAAGGAACAAGACAGAATGCAGAACTGGCACAATAGGCAGCTTTCCTTATATTTAGAATTCTCACCTGGGCCAGTCTTGAATTTGTGGCTGACATTTCCCCATCATCACGAGCCTAAAAATATACAAAAAAATATAAAAAAAGTTGGACCCAAACAAGAAGCAAGTCCTGGTGATGTTCCTATTATTTTTGGAAATGTTCCCTTTTCAGTCTGGATCCACTGCTTTATCGGGGAGCTATAGAATTCACCAGCATTGTCCCCCTTATACAGATTTCCCCTGAAGTTCCGTAAATGTATATAATGTGAGTGGGAATAAATCATTACTGTCCTGTCATGGATGATTGTTACCTGTGCTGAAATATGTTCCATCCCGTCATCTCTGCTCCCTGAAATCACAGACAAACATTACAGTAAAATAAAACATCCCTTACACACCTCGCCGCTTCCATATAATGGGCAGATTCGGACATGTCGTCATTATTACAAATAGCAGTTCTAATACGATCTGGAGAATGAATATTCTACAACTGGAAGATTTTCTAAGCAACAGTGAACAATCGAGACGATATCTAGAACAATTTTTATCCAAAGTAGCAAAAATATAACAGTGGATGTGGTCACTGGAGGCAATCTACATGTCAGTGAAGAATAAGCAGCTTTATATAGCGCCAACATATTCCGCAGCTCTTTACAGTTAGGAGAGCCCTGCTCACAAGACTCTGCAATCTTAGGAAAATGGGGGGACCCAAAATGTCAAAAATGCTTTTCCAGTAAAATGGTCCAGCCATCTTTTATACACAGGGGGTAGTACATAAAGTGGCATGAGCCGGTCACCAGCCGGTGTCTGAGTGTGACAGGTATGAAGGTCATTAGGGTGCAGGGCGTGTGGGGGAGGCTGCTAAATGAGGGGGGGGGGGTCAGGTTCTGATGACTAATGTAGTAGCGGAGCCAAGGAAAAGTCAGGTTAGGCAATGTGATAGGCCTGTCTAAAAAGATGGGTTTTCAGGGAACGCGTAAAACAATGAATGTTAGGAACTTATCAGATTGTCCAGGGTAGCACAGAGGACTGGTGCAGCACGAGATGTTTTCTGTATGACGCTGTCCAATCAGCATACAGCTTCTCCCCCTTCCCAGCAGTGATCATATAGTATACAGCTTCTCCCCCTTCCCAGCAGTGATCATATAGTATACAGCTTCTCCCCCTTCCCAGCAGTGATCATATAGTATACAGCTTCTCCCCCTTCCCAGCAGTGATCATATAGTATACAGCTTCCATTCCCAACTGTTTTCAACTGGTGATATCCCCGGTTATTTCTCAGCTAGCTCAGCTTTCATCTCTCCAGCCTCAGTCTCTCACACTGTGTGAAGCAGGTTCATGCTGATAGGTATCGGGTAGTCCGCCCTCCTACGATGACGTTGCAGGCCATGTGGCGCTGCAGACTGTGATTGGCTGCAGCAGGCTGCTATTGGCTCAGATGAAAAGTCATCCCAGGAGGCCGGACTGCAGAAAGGAGGGCGTTCTGGGTAAGTATGATTTCCTTTTTTTTACCAGAGTTGCGATTTTTGCGGAATAATCGCTGCGATTCCGCCGCATTGAATTCAATGGGGAAAATCCGCAACAGAAAAGAAACAAACTCGCAGCATAAACTGACCTGCTGCAGATTTAAATTCCGCACCGCGGGTCAATTTATTAACGTTTGCTCTGCGTTTTTTTTCCGCAGCTCGGGCATGAGATTTTCTTAATCTCATCCACTTTGCTGCTACTGTAAATGCTGGAGAATTTCCGCACAGAACTCCGTTGCGGAAATTCTGCAGCGTTTACACAACGTGGGTAACCGGCCTTATGGTTAGATCAGGTTTAAAAAAGGAGGGAAAAATCCCAGGAGAGAGGGGATAAATGGGTTATATGGGGACCGAAAAGTATTAGCAGTGTAATCACTGCAATATGTGAATACACACGCTAATATACATTCCAGTCCCGAGTCGCGCTGATTGAGATTTTAATAGATTTTTATAGCGCTGGCAAGGGAAACGGAAGTCTAGTTGCGGAATCATCCTTCATGGCGACACGTCATATAACCGGCCCAGCCGTACTCTATGTACTACTGCTACATGGATTACATAGAGTACAGCTGGGCTGGTCATATGACGAAGAGTTGTGTCGCCATGAAGGATGATTGTGCAACTATACCGGAATGTATATTAGCAAGTGTACGGACATACTGCAGTGAGTACACTGATAATACTTTTCGGTGGCCACATAATCCCTTTAAATATTTTAATTAGGTGACTAGTGACAGCTAGGGAGAAAGACTGGGCGAGGTGTGAGAGAATAGGATCACTAATGCAGGCAGTAGCAAAAAACAGAGAGGAACCTAGACTTCTGTTAGGGTAGGAACACACGTATCCGCCCAGGTAGCCGCAGGGAATTTGGCCAGAAAACCGGCACCAAATTGTGGTGTGGTTATTCAGACGGCATGAAATACCGCAGCAAAAGTCACAACACATAGCTCTTTGTTGCAGGTTTTACCTACCCATTGAATTCACACAAAACCCGCAACAGAAGAGCAGCCATTCCGCAGCATAAATGGATATGCTGCAGTGATAAAAACCACACCGCAGGCCAATTTATTAAGGATTTGTTCTGCGGATATTTTTGTTCAAATCTCAGCCATACTGCTGCTACTGTATTACGCTGCGGATTTCCGCAATTAATTTCTCAGTGTTTCCATCCGCCAAGCGTGTTCCCACGCTTATTGGGTCAAATGCTGAAAATGAAGTGGGAGTGCGAGAGGGAAGGGGATCGAAGCTACTTTGGGACTGGGAGACAAAATCATGGCAGATGTCGTCAATTTTAACATGAAGCCCCCTGACAAGTGGTGTATAGTTTAAAGTGTAGCAAAACGTTTGACAAACTTCTGACATGTCATAGTGACATGTCAGAAGTTTGGATTGGTGGGGGTCCGAGCACGTGTGAGCGCTCAGCCGCTTCGTGTGTGTTCGGCTTTTTCCGGAAATGAATGTATCGTGTAAGGACTCAATACAAAGCCTATGAGCCCGTACTCCGATACATCGGCTTTCCGGAAAAAGTTGAACAGACATGAAGCGGCTGAGCGCTCACACTAAATATTCAGCTGCTTCATTCTAGAGATTGGTGGGGGTCTCAGTGCTTGGACCCCCACCAATCCAAACTTCTGACATGTCACTATGACATGTCAGAAGTTTGTCAAACGTTTAGCTACACTTTAATCATAGCTCTCCTACTAAAGTGAGGGCATACTGCCAATACATGTCATCTCTTATTGGTCGGTGGGAATACGACTGCCGGGATATCCACTAATTCTTAGAACAAAAGGGCCGCAGCACTAATCAAGCGCGGCAGCCTTAAGGGTATGTTCACACGCAGTAGCAAAATACGTCTGACATTACGGAGCTGTTTTCAGGCGAAAACAGCTCCTGAATTTCAGACGTTTTTGTAAGTACTCGCGGTTTTCGCAGAGTCTTTTACGGACGTTATTGGAGCGGTTTTTCAATGGAGTCAATGAAAAACGGCCCAAGAAGTGACATGCACTTCTTTGACGCGGGCGTCTTTTTACGTGCCGTCTTTTGACAGCGACGCGTAAAATGACACCTCGTCTGAACAGAACATCGTAAAACCCATTGCAAGCAATGGGCAGATGTTTGTAGGCGTAATGGAGCCGTCTTTTCAGGCGTAATTCGAGGCGTAAAACGCCTGAATTACGTCTGAAAATAGGCCGTGTGAACATAGCCTTACCGGTTTGCCCTGTACATCGACACTCCTGGCGACCAGTAGGGAACAACACAGTCCCTCTCGGGATAACATCTCGTCCAATGCGAAGCTGCAGCGGTCACATCGGACAAAACGGGTGCGTTAGGGTTTCGAAAAAAAAACAAAACAAGCTGCTTCTTTAATTATTTGGTCCTGTTCTAGATAAGCATAGCGCCAAACACGTTCGATCATTGCATAGCAACATAAAGCCTACAGTGATCTCCAAGTGCTAGCGGACATCAAAATGAGGGAAACGACTGGCAGAAAACCACTCCAAGATGGAGCAAGATATTAGGGAAAGCATTTATTATTAGAAGAGTAGACAATTCCCTGACTGGGGTAAATGGAGGGAACAGAAGGGGGTCCCCACTCTGAACTACAGGCACTACGATGAGCGTCCCTTAGCTGGCTCTTTACTGAACTTACTGGCAGAGGTATGGCGCTGTGGAGAAGATTTATTAATACTAGTGAAGGAGTCCATAGCAACCAGATTCTACGCCATTTTTTAGAGGTCTTACGGAAAACTAAAGCAGCAACGGGCAACGCTCAGCTCCTGTTCTGCACTAGTTTGCCCCCCCCTGTATGCGGACAGGGGAATCATATTGGTACATGAATCCCACAGCGTCACATTACTGGTCATGAAAACCAAGCAAACACAAGTGGAGAAGGGATCCGGTCTGTAACAGCATTTACTTCACTGCAGGCAAAAAAGCAGCAGCCTTATAACCGTTGCTCCTCGGCTGTAGCCCTGAGCAGCCCCGATCTCACTAGAAGCCGCAAGGAAAGAGTCTAATCGCTGTCTTAGCTCCATGCTGCCGGGCCCTAGGCCAGCGCTTATAACCACACGGCTAGAATCCCCGCCCAATGCCCGGCACATGTGTACCTGCTCATTGTAATTTACTCACCATCTGTAATTTCCGCCATGTTCCTGCTTTACCAAAGTCGCGTTTGTGTGCAGAGTCGCGAAAAGTGTACGTCATCAAAAGCGACCAGCGGAAGAGGCGGTACTACATGCAAAACAACATGCGGGGGCCATGTTTGTTGAGGGCAACTCAGGGTTCAGGATGATAGTGCGCATCAGATAGTGCATCATTCGAGGCCGGGAGGATGAGATTTTAGAGGCATGTCCTGCCGCCTCTGTCTTGTTAGTGGAGCTGCTGAAAAAACCTGTAGATTATTAATAACCAAGCCTGAAAGCAGTCGCCTCCCTCTCATCAGACCCCATATATATATATCACCAAAATATACATTAGACTAAATTTTTAGATGAGTGTATCAATTGATACTCGGCCAGTAAATGTATCCAGATCCAAATCATAGGTTATATCGGAATGAAGTAAAGGCCCTATTAATTTTGGCCGATGCAACAAGCGCTGATCAACAAGACAGCTCCGCTCGCTCATCTCCATACGTTATTATCATGTCGGCAGCGCGTCTTCCTGTTTACACAGGAAAATGTGCTGCCGACAACGATAATACTTCATATTTTTTATACGATCAGCAGATGATTGAGCGTTTGCTCGTTCATCTGCTGATCGCTGCCCTCATTACACAGGACAATTATCGTCAACGAGCGTTCTATGAATGCTTGTCTGCCCGATAATCGCCCAGTGTAAAAGGGCCTTTGGAGACACTGCTTTGTATACCCAAAAATACTCCTCTAAGGTTTATTGACCAAAGCAATTACAATAATATCTTTGTAAAAATGGTGTAGACTTGATTTCATCCAATCATTTACAATGTGACAATGACTGGTTCAGCCAATCATTTACAATGTGACAATGACTGGTTCAGCCAATAGCGTACAATAAAAAGATATTCGTACTGAGCCAATCATAGGCTGAAAAGACTTTTAAATGTAAAACTATAATTCTCATGAAATACTTACGTCATCTCTGCACCTGCCACAAACAGTATCCATATTCCGTATCCATATTGCGGGGTTCCGTCTGAGGTTTCCGTCGGGTGAACCCCGCAACGGAAAGTCAAACTGAAACCACAACTTCCGTTTCCGTCACTATTGGTATCAATGGTGACAGAAACATTGCTAATGGTTTCCGTTCGTCACCATTCCGGCAGGTTTCCGTTTTAACGACGAGTCGAATGCGCTATTGAGTCCGTTGGAAAAACGGAAACCTGTCGGAATGGTAACAAACGGAAACCATTAGCAATGTTTCCGTCACCATTGATACCAATAGTGATGGAAACGGAAGTTGTGGTTTCAGTTTGACTTTCCGTTGCGGGGTTCACCCGACGGAAACCTCCGACGGAACCCCGGAACGGAAAGCGAACGGTAATGTGAACAGGCCCTTACTTATTGGGGTCTCATACACATTTTGTAGACCTAGCTGTAAGTTCATCAATTCAAAACATTCAAAACAAAATTGTGCGTTGTCACACTAAGACGTAACTGATCAGTCTCATCACTAGTCCCCCTCCCCCCCCCCCTCTTGGACCCTGTGGAAGTATTGTACAGTGTTCAAAGTTGAACATCCCAACATAACAAGGTTGGGCACTCTATCTGGGAAGAAATATTTGGCCCCCTGTAATATACAATGACCTAGAACAGTGACTTTCTCCTGACAAAGTTTGCATCACATCTTTACTGACCCTGAGTGTGTCACACTCTTTATTAGTCTCTAAACAATCACGGGGTGGGTCAGATTTCTCAATATCTGTATTCAATATCTGTTTTTTTAATTGATCTGAATTATCTTAACCCGTTAGTGACCGCCCTAAAGTGTTTTTACGGCGGCCACTAACGGGCTTTATTCCGATGCAGTAGCCTTTTTACGGCGCTGCATCGGAATAAATAAACAGAGGACGGAGCCATTAAAACTCCCTGCTCTCAGCTACCAGAGGTAGCTGAGGGCTGGGGGAATCCCTGCTAGAACGGGTGAGATCAATATCAGTATCGATCTCACCCGTTTAACCCCTCAGATGCGGCGCTCAATAGCGAGCACCACATCTGAGTTGTTTTGGAGAGAGGGAGGGAGCTCCCTCTCATCCCACCGGCACCCAGCGATAAGATCACCGAGTATCTGTGTCTCCGATGGCAGCCGGCGGCCTAATAAGGGCACCCAGGTCTGCCTGCAGTGTATGCCTGCTAGGTTATGCCAGAGGCATGGCCTAGCAGATGCCTGTCCGTTTTACACGGACAGGTATAATACACTGCAATACAGAAGTATTACAATGTATTATAAATGCAGTGGGACCAGTAAAAAAGTTGAATAAAAAGTTGAAATAAAAAATAAGTGAAAAAAAATTAAAAACCCACTTTTTCCCCTTACAAACTGCTTTATTATTAAAAACTAAATAAAGTAAAAAAACGTTCGCATATTTGGTATCGCCGAGTTCGTAACGACCCCAAATTTAAGTTTTACGTTTTCTTTGAATCCTGCCTAAAAAAAAAGTGATAAAAAGTGATCAAAAAGTCGCATCTACTCCAAAATGTTACCAATAAAAACTACAAGTCGTCCTGCAAAAAAAAAAAAGGCCTCATACAACCGCATCGGCGAAAAAATAAAAAAGTTATGGCTCTTCAAATATGGAGACACAAAAACAAATAATTTTGAAAAAAAAAGTGTTTTTACTGTGTAAAAGTAGTAAAACATACAAAATCTAAATAAATTTGGTGTCGTTGCAATCGTAACAACCCATTCAATAAAGTTATTGCGTTATTTATACCACACGGTAATCGGCGTAAATTTAGGACGTAAAAACGTGTGGCGAAATTGCAGGTTTTTTTCTATTCCCCCCAAAAAAAGTTAATAAAAGTTAATCAATACATTTTTATGTACCCCAAAATGGTGCTATTAAAAATGACAACTTGTCCCGCAAAAAAACAGACCTTATACAGCTATGTCGACACAAAAATAAAAAAGTTATAGCTCTTTGAATGAGATGATGGAAAAACGTAAAAAATTGCTTTGGTCATTAACCCCTTCCCGCTCCTGGACGTACTATTAGGTCATGGCAGCTATATCGTTCGCGCGCCATAACCTAATAGTAAGTCACGGGAGTAACGGCCGTTCCGGCCGTCTTCCCGACACATGCAGGAGCTGTGACAGCTGCTGTCTCGTACAGCAGTTGCCGCAGCTCCTACAGCGGGGACCGATCACTGTGTCCCCGCTGATTAATCCCTTAAAAGCCACGTTCAATAGGGATCACGGCTTTTTAGGGGTTAAGCTACCATCGCCGGCCTGCTACACGATAGCGGCCGGCGATGGTGACTATGGCAACCGGACGCCTAACAATGGCGTCCGGCTATGCCATCGACGGAAGCCTAGTAGGTCCTGACAAAGTCAGGACCCACTATGCTTGCTGTCAGTGAGTAGCTGACAGCTCTAATACACTGCACTACGCATGTAGTGCAGCGTATTAGAATAGCGATCAGGGCCTCCTGCCCTCGAGTCCCCTAGTGGGACAAAGTAATAAAGTAAAAAAAAAGATGTGTCAAAATAAGAAAATAAAAGTTTTAAAAGTAATAAAAGTAAAAATCCCCCTTTTTCCCTTATCAGTCCTTTATTATTAATAAAAATAGATAAATAAATAAACTATACATATTGGTATCGCCGCGTCCGTAACGGCCTGAACTACAAAACTATTTTGTTTTTTATCCCGCGTGGTGAACGCCGTAAAAGAAAGTAATAATAAACCGTACCACAATCACAATTGTTTGGTCACTTCACCTCCCAAAAAATGGAATACAAAGAGATCAAAAAGTCGCATGTACCTAAAAATGGTAATGATTGAAACTACAGTTCGTTACGCAAAAAATAAGTCCTCGCACGGCTTTCTTGATGGAAAAATAAAAACGTTCTGGCTCTTAGAATAAGGCAACACAAAAAGTGAATGATTTTTTTACAACAAGTATTTTTATTGTGCAAACGCCATAAGACATAAAAAAAAACTATAAACATCTGGTATCGCCGTAATCGTATCGCCCCGCAGAATAAAGTGAATATGTCATTTATAGCGCACGGTGAACACTGTAAAAAAAAGTAGAGTAAAAAACAATAGTAGAATTGCTGTTTTTTAGTCACCACGCCACTTAAAAATAGAATAAAAACTGATCATAAAGCCACATGCACCCCAAGAAAACTACAATGGATTCCTCAATGGGTCTAGTTTCCAAAATGGGGTCACTTTTGGGGGGTTTCCACTGTTTTGGCACCACAAGACCTCTTCAAACCAGACATGGTGCCTAATAAAAAAGAGGCCTCAAAATCCACTAGGTGCTCCTTTGCTTCGGAGGCCGGTGCTTCAGTCCATTAACGCACTAGGGCCACATGTGGGATATTTCTCAAAACTGAAGAATCTGGGCAATAAGTATTGAGTTGCGTTTCTCTGGTAAAACCTATTGTATTATAGAAAAAAATGGTATAAAAAGGATTTTCTGCCAAAAATAAATAAATATGTACATTTCATCTCTACTTTGCTCTAAATTTCCGTGAAACACCTAAAGGGTTCATAAACTTTCTAAATGCTGTTGTGAATACTTTGAGGGGTCTAGTTTCTAAAATGGGGTGTTTGATAGGGGTTTCTAATATATGGGCCCCTCAAAGCAACTTCAGAACTGATCTGGAACCTAAAAATAAATAAAAATGAGGAAATACTTTGCTTCTCCTAATGAGCAGCGCCCACTCCAAGATGACCCCAGTTTTGACCGTTTGTATAAACGGAGACCCCTATTAGATCGTTTCAGTGCCCGGTGCTTACTGGGAGTTAATGCAAAAATTGTGTGGGATTTGGTGCATCCACTGCTGGACCAGGGTTACCACCTCTACCTGGATAATTTTTATACCAGGGTCCCACTCTTCAAGTGCCTCGCTTCCAGAAGTCCTGCGGCATGCGGCACTGCTAGAAGAAATCTGAGAGGCCTCCCTAAGACTCTGCTTGGTCAAACAAGAAGGGGTGAGAGCAGGGCACATTCTAGCAGCAACATATTGTGTGTCAGGTACAAGGACAAGAGAGATGTCCTTGTATTGACAACAATACATGCCTACACCAGTACCCATGTACCTGTACGAGGTACCAGTACAGAGAACCCCAAACCAGACTGCATCCTGGACTACAATAGGTACATGGGAGGGGTGGAATTGTGAGATCAAGCCCTGAAGCCCTACAGCGCCATGCGGTGTGGTATAAGAAGCTGGCCATGCACATCATACAGATGGCATTATACAATGTGTACGTTCTACGTCGATGTGCAGGCCAGAGGGGAACTTTCCTGGAATTTCAAGAGGTGGTTATCAAGAAACAAATTTTTAGGGACAAAGAATAGGGGGCACTCAGTACTTCTGGAAGCGAGGCCACACGCATCGTACCAGGGCAACACTTTCCAGGAGAAGTTCCCCAAACTGGCAAGAAAGGAAAAAGTCAAAAGAGGTACAAAGTCTGCTATAAGAGAGGTATAAGGAAGGAAACAATATATCAATGTGACACGTGTCCCGAAAAAGTAAGGCTCTGTATGAAAGAGTGTTTTAAAATGTATCATACATCCCTTGATTTTTATTTTACCCCAGTTTTACTTACACAGATGCACTCCGCACAGCTTATCCCCCTTATCTTTCCCTTCCCTTAACAGCCACATTGAGGTTATTGCCATACCCAGGAGAACCCACATTACAGTTTATGGGGTGTATGTCTCCGGTCAAAATGCTCACTACAGGGGGCGTGGCTTGGACATGGCGCTGACCAGACGTGCTGCTTGAGAGCTCCGTTCCTGCACTTCTCTAACCCGATCATAAGCTCATTAATAAGCTTAATTTTACTTGCCTGATGGTCAGGAAATCCAAGACCTACACGGGGACTCCTTATTGCACACGGCAGATGTCTTCAGCCGGCTCCATCCAGCGATTCCTCACCGACGCTGCTGCTGGAACATCATCTAAGATGGCGCCGCTGGAGGGGAGACGAGATGGCACCGGGACCTTGCTTCCAGAAGGGCTGTCATCTGCGGCCGGCGCTGCTGCATCAGGTACTGATAGTACCTTCTCCTCAATGTCGTGTTCGCCTGAGCAGTTTCCCTCCCTGCTGGATGGGATAGCACCGGGCTCTTCTGGGGCTGTGATGGCGCTGCCTGCGCGGGACTGCTCGCCACGTGGTGTCTGTCATGGCGGCCGGATCTCTCCTTCTTCCTCCCCTCATGTGCTGGGGCCTGCATTGCTGCCTTCTACCTCTCCCAGAGATATGGCTATTCATCCCTCATCTCAATTGGGTGGTTCTACTGTCCTGGGAGATGATTTACAGAGCCTGAGACGACAATTGTCTGCACTGCCCACTAAACAGGACATGGAGCGTTATGTAAATCGTTTTGAGACGACGTACAAGTCGGAGATACAATCTCTTACCACCAATTTGTCCCAATTGTCCGATCAAGTGCAGCGTATGGAAAGCGATGTTTCCGTTATTTCACAACAGCAAGTTTCTCATGCCCAGGCTTGACACCTCGGGTAGGTCTACTGTTTCTAAGTCGCACTTGGGGGCACTAAAGACTGTGATGCATTCCATGCAACTGATTGACGTGTGGAGGATTCTGCACCCTCAGGTAAGAGAGTATACTTTCTTCTCCCCACTGCATAATATGTATAGTCGGATAGATGCTTTTTTGATTAGCCACCATTTGCTTAGCTGGCATCCTACTTCTGATGTGGGCCCCATGATCTGGTCAGATCATGCCCCTGTGTTTCTGACTCTTACATTTCCTGACTCGGTGCCAAATTTCCTGTCATGGAAACTTAATGATAATTTATTACGAGATACAGTGTGCATGTCGGCCCTTAAGCATTCGCTTTCTGTTTTTTTGAGGTCCATGAGCATGACTCTACTCCCTTGCCACTCCAGTGGGAGGCGCTGAAAAGTGTCATTAGAGGAGTCTTGATACAACATGGGGCACGTTTGAAGCGGGAAAAAGGGGTAACTATTGCGCGTCTCCTCACTCAGATACGGGATTTGGAATCCTGTCATAAACGGGTTCCATCTTCACAGGTTTTTGCGGATCTTACTACAGCGAGAGAATCCTTACGCTCCCTGATAGATCAGTCCCACGCCCGGTTCAGGGATCGGATGAGGAAGCACTCCTATGAATTTGCGGACAAGTGTGGTAGGTCTTTGGCGCGCATATTACATCCCCGTACACAAGCGTCCTACATCCCTAAAATTATATCTCCTTCGGGCAGTGAGGTTCATGACCCGGTTGGTATTACTGATTGCTTCAGACAATATTACTCGGCTTTATATAATATTAAAGGCCAATTTCACGATATGCAGGCGGAGGCGTTACGGGATAAAATCGACCGTTATGTGCATAATACTGCGTTGCCATCCTTGGAGGATGGGGAGGCTTTGGGGCTCGGGGAAGAATTTGTGGAATCAGAAGTGGAGTGTGCAATTGGAGACTCACCCTTGGGCAAGAGTCCGGGGCCCGATGGGTTTAATAACAAATTCTATAAGACGTTTAAGGATCAACTGGCTCCTTTTTTGACGAAAGTCTTTAACTCTGTGTCTTCCTCGTGTCCCTTTGCGCCCCAGTCCCTCGAGGCTCATATCACCCTCCTACCAAAACCAGGCAAGGATCCGACATTGTGCGCTAACTTTGTGTTTTACATTTTGTTGATGTAAAACTTTTCGCGAAGTTGCTTGCCTCTCGTCTGTCACCGTTACTGCCTGGCTTGATCCTGGATGATCAGGTGGGGTTTGTATACGATCGGGAAGCGCGGGATAATACTAACAAGACTCTCCTTTTAACATCGTACTGCCAATCCCGTAAGATACCGATGTGCTTACTCTCGGTGGATGCCGAAAAGGCCTTTGACAGAGTGCACTGGGTGTTCCTCCGCAGTGTCCTGACGCAGGTTGGCCTTGGCACTACTATGGTGGATAGGATAATGGCCTTGTACCATAGGCCTACTGCTCGAGTTCGTGTCAACGGACTTTTATCTGACTCTTTGTCTATCGCTAATGGCACGAGACAGGGGTGCCCACTCTCGCCCCTTTTGTATGTTCTGGTCATGGAACACCTGGCCGTGGCACTGCGGAGCAACCCTAATGTTAATGGTGTACGGGTTGGCTCACAGCATCATAAACTGGCGCTTTATGCAGACGATCTCCTAGTGTATATTACAACTCCCATGATTTCTTTGCCATCTTTGACGGAGGAATTTGAGCGTTTTTGTCATTTAAGTAATTTTAAAGTCAATTATTCTAAATCTGAGGCCTTGAATATATCTCTGCATGCTCCTCTGGCTACCCATCTCGCTCGGGTTTTCCCGTTCAAATGGCAACCAACGTCCTTAAAATACTTGGGGGTGCATGTCCCCACTCAGCAGTCGGACCTGTATGCTATGAATTACACGCCCATTCTGCAGCGTACCCTGAAGGAATTGGCGGAGTATGGTGGGAACCGTATGTCATGGTTTGGGCGTATCAACGCGGTTAAAATGGATATTTTGCCCAAATTTCTTTACATCTTCCAGACTGTCCCTATTGTAGTACCATCAGACTTTTTCAAGACCTTACATAGGGCCATAACTAAATTTGTGTGGGGATCCTCTATGCCTCGCATCCGTTTTGCTGTCCTTAGTCGGCCAAAGGTAGACGTGGGCGCGGGTCTTCCAGACTTTAAACCAGGGGTCTCAAACTCGGCCGGATAAGTGGGCCGCATATAAAAAAAATGGGAAGTTGACGGGCCGCATTACTTTCAAATTTGATACAATACAAAATTATTGTTAATCAATTAGTTATTTGAACTACTATAACACTATATTACTATAATAATAATACTACATTGCTATAATAATACCGCTAGGTTTAAAATTTGAGATATTTCTCCACGTGCTTATTTCAACAATCCAGCTTTCCAGTTTAAGTGTCGCTAAATGCAGAATTTCCATGACAGGAAATTCGGCACCGAGTCAGGAAATGTAAGAGTCAGAAACACAGGGGCATGATCTGACCAGATCATGGGGCCCACATCAGAAGTAGGATGCCAGGTAAGCAAATGGTGGCTAATCAAAAAAGCATCTATCCGACTATACATATTATGCAGTGGGGAGAAGAAAGTATACTCTCTTACCTGAGGGTGCAGAATCCTCCACACGTCAATCAGTTGCATGGAATGCATCACAGTCTTTAGTGCCCCCAAGTACGACTTAGGAACAGTAGACCTACCCAAGGAGGTGTCAAGCCTGGAATCGAAAGTCAAATTAAGATCTCCTCCCACAATTAAAACGCCCTCGGTGAACTCTTCCAATTTCTTCAAAAACAAACGACCCACTCGGGCCTGGTCCTGATTAGGGAGGTACAAGTTAGCCAGGGTGAAAAACTTATTTCGTAAGGACAGTTTGAGAAAAACGTACCGACCACCTGGGTCAACCAGAATGTCAATGATTTTGTGAGAGAGCGATTTGTGGAGACATATACTAGCGCCCTTGGACTTGGATTCCGGGTTGGCACTGTGAAACCAAGTCGGAAAATATCGATTTGTGAACTGTGGCGTATGGCCCACCCGGAAGTGAGTCTCCTGTAGGAACAAAATATGTACCCGCTCCTTGTGCATGTTATATAAAACTTGCGAGCGTTTTTCCGGGACATTAAGCCCCCTAGCATTAAAGGTACAGACTTTCAATTGCGCCATCGCCACCTCCTACCGAAGGAGCTCTCGTACAGAAGGAGCTACAACAGTGGTGAAAAGAACAAAACAGACAAGGAAGGGAGACACGACAACAAAGACAGACAAACGGGCGAGATAATCACCCACTCCTTGATCTACTCAAGGAGAAACAACTCAATATACACCGGATTCAACCAGTGAGTCCCTAAGAGGAGAAGTGTCAGGACAAGGTCTAGCCAGCGCCCCGCACCCCCCAACCCGGCAAATTTCAATAAAGCAAATAACAATATAACAGAAAAGAAAAGAAAGGAAAACCAAGACCCTTAGCATGATACCCTATAGTGGTGAAATAATAGTATGCAGCATTAGTAGGGACCTAAAGAAACCTCAGCAGAGAACACCCCTGAATGCTGCCGCAGTGCCCTCCGTAGATGCTGCCGAAGTGCCCTCCGTAGATGCTGCCGAAGTGCCCTCCGTAGATGCTGCAGCAGTGCCCTCCGTAGATGCTGCCGCAGTGCCCTCCGTAGATGCTGCCGCAGTGCCCTCCGTAGATGCTGCCGCAGAGTCCTCTGTAGATGCTGCCGCAGAGTCCTCCGTAGATGCTGCCGCAGAGTTCTCTGTAGATGTTGCCACAGAGTCCTCCGTAGATGCTGCCGCAGAGTCCTCCGTAGATGCTGCCGCAGAGTCCTCTTCTGGCACTCTGCCTGGGATTCCAGCGCTAGTAGGCTCTTCCTGGGACTCCAGCTGTGCTCCTGACATCACTGGGACTCCTGCTCTGGGGAAGCCCCTGACATCATTGTCGATGTATGGACAGCGATGTCAGAGGCTTCCCCAGAGTCCCGGAGCAGAGCCGATAATAGCGCTCTGCCCGGGACTCCGCTCTGGGGAAGACCCTGACACACTGTCCATATATGGGCAGCTATGTCAGGGAATTCTGCAGCTTCCCGGAGCAGAGCCGATACTAGCGCTCTGCCCGGGACTCCGCTCTGGGGAAGACCCTGACACACTGTCCATATATGGGCAGCTATGTCAGGGAATTCCATCGAATCCTGGAGCAGAGCCTGTACTAGCGCTCTGCCCGGGACTCCGGCTCTGGGGAAGCCCCAGACATCGCTGTTCATATGTGGACAACGATGTCAGGGAATTCCAGAGTCTCGGAGCAGAGCCGATACTAGCGGCTCTGTGTCCCGCGGACCGCAGATGACAGCCCCAGGGGCCGCATGCGGCCCGCGTGCTTGAGACCCCTGCTTTAAACGATACCATCAAGCTGCAATGAATATGCGCGTCGTAGATTGGTTCCGCTCGGAAACAGGTAAGCAGTGGGTGCGCATTGAAAAAGCTATGTCTCCTCTTGCATTGTCCTCTCTGCCGTGGTTGTCTGTCCTTCAGCGACACATGCTTTCTTTGCCTTTCCTCACACGTCAGTTCCTTGTGGTCTGGGAGCGAATCTTTGGTGCCGCGGGCCTTATTCATCGCCCGGGTCCTCTGACTCCTCTCTTTGATAACCCTTCCTTCCCCCCGGCGGTGGGAGTTGATATATTCCTCTGTTGGGGAGAAGGAGAGGGTGGATATTTGGCCGAGACTCTTACTCCTGATGGTGCCATCTTATCAATGAATGCTGTCTCTGAGGCCTGCCCGGGGAGACAACCTGGTGGTCCTATTTACAGCTACGCTCCTATCTTTCTACCATGTGTGACTGTCTTGTTTTGCTACAGGATAAGACTCCTCTGGAACATTATCTATCCTTGACTACTGCCCCTTCTCATGTGTTGTCTTATTTACATGGGATCCTTCTGCCCAAATTCTCGTTCTCTCAACTGTCCTTCACTAATGCATAGGACGAGGAAATGGGGGTTCAGCATTCTGAAGAGGAATGGGGTACTTCTTTCTTTTTAGCTCACAAGCTCCCAACGTCTTGTTTCGCTCAAGAAAAGAACTACAAGATACTTACCAGGTGGTACCGTTGTCCTGCGTTGTTGAATAGGATATTTCCTGATGTGTCTGCTGATTGTTGGAGGTGTGGGGAGGCTCCTGGAACCATGTTGCATATTTGGTGGGATTGTCCCAAGCTACGTCCCTTTTGGGAAATTTTTTTTGACCTAGGTAACAAGCTCTTTCACACTGAGGTCCCGACCTCGGTTTCTATTGGATTGCTTTCCATGGTTCCTGGATCACTCCCACACCTCAAAAAGGGTGTCTTTAGACATTTATTGACTGCGGCGAGAACGGTGATACCTCGTCACTGGAAGTCTCATACTGTCCCTTCTTTGAAGGAATGGGTAACGGAGGTGAACGGGATAATGAGGATGGAGGAGTTGGTGTCCGCTGATAGGGGCAAATCTGTGCTCTTCGTCCAAACGTGGGCAGTGTGGTCTGGATTCCGGGGTGGTGCTGATCTATCTTGCTGGCTGGATGGAATGTTCTGAACAAATTCTGTGACCCTACTCTGTGCACTTTGTCTGTATGTGTTTCCCTTTGTTGTCTGGTGTCTTGTGTTGTGTGATATCACAATTGTGGCACTTATACGTATCAACTCTTATTTCACTGGGGCTAGGTCCCCTGACTATTGCTGTAAACATGGTACAGTTAGTACCACTACATTTCGATATATACTTAATTTGGATGGTTGGGAGGCTACCTCCCACTGATGTTTATACATTTTATATACTGTTCTTACATTGTGAAAGTTTGTATATTGGACTGCGTGCTCATTTCTTGGCAAAAATGTACAATGTTTTATATGCTGTTATATTATCAAAATAAAAATCTTGATAAAGTAAAAAAAAAAAAATGCTCACTACACCTCTAGATGAATGCCTTAAGGGTGTAGTTTTTAAAACGGGGTCACTTCTTGGGGGTTTCAACTGTACTGGTACCTCAGGGGCTTCTGCATACATGACTTCGCACCAGAAAATCCCCAGTAGGCCAAATGGTGGTCCTTTCCTTCTGAGCCCTCCCATGGGCCAAAACGGCAGTTTATCACCACAAATCGGGTATTGCTGCACTCAGGACAAATTGGGCAACAAAATGGGGTATTTTATTTCTTGTGAAAATAAGAAATTTTCAGCCAAAGCTACATATTATTGGAAAAAATTTATTTTGTTTGAATTCCCAGCCCAATTCAAATAAGTTATGTGAAAAAACCATGGGGTCAAAATGGTCATAACACCAATAAATGAATTCCATGAGGGGTGTAGCTTCCAAAATGGGGTCACTTCTGGTGGGTTTCCATTGCTTTGATACCTCTGGGGCTCTGCAAATGCGACAAGGCACCCGAAAACCAATCCAGCAAAATCTGGACTCCAAAGAACAAATAGCACTCCTTTCCTTCTGAGCCCTCCCATGGGCCCAAACTGCAGTTTATCACCACAAATGGGGTATTGCTGCACTCAGGACAAATCGAGCAACAAAATTGAGTATTTTATTTCTTGTGAAAATAAGACATTTTGAACTAAAACGACATATTATTGGAAAAAATGTTTTGGGGGAATTCCCAGCCCAATTCAAATAAGTTCTGTGAAGAAACTATGGGGTCTAAAGGGTCACATTACCCATAAATGAATTCTTTGAGGGGTTTAGTTTCCAAACTGGGGTCACTTCTAGTGGGTTTCCATTGCTTTGATACCTCTGGGGCTCTGCAAATGCGACATGGCATCCGAAAACCAATCCAGCAAAACCTGCACTCCAAAGAACACACAGCGCTCCTTCCCTTCTGAGGCCTCCCATGGGCCATTTATCGCCACAAATGGGGTATTGCTGCACTCAGGAGAAATTGGGCAACAAAATGGGGTATTTTGTTCCCTGTGAAAATAAGACATTTTGATGAAAAATAACATCATATTGGAAAAAATGTCATTTTTTAAATTTCACAGCCCAATTCAAATACGTGCTGTGTAGAAACTGTGCGGTCAAAATGGTAACAACTACCATAAATTAATTCCTTGAGGGGTGTAGTTTCCGAAATGGGGTCACTTTTGGGGGATTCCTACTGTTTTGGTACCTCAACACCTTTTCAAACCTGGCATGCTGCCTAAAATATATTCTAATAAAAAAGAGGCCTCAAAATGCACTAGGTGCTTCTTTGCTTCTAGGGCTTGTGTTTTAGTCCATGAGCGCACTAGAGCCACATGTGGGACATTTCTAAAAACTGCAGAATCTGGACAATACATATTTAGTAGTGTTTCTCTGGTAAAACCTTCTGTGTTACAGAAAAAAATGTAATACAATTGAAATTCAGCAACAAAAATTAAATTTGCAAATTTCACCTCTACTTTGCTTTAATTTCTGTGAAATGCCTGAAAGGTTAAATAAACGTTCTAAATGCTGTTTTGAATACATTGAGGGGTCTAGTTTTCAAACTGGGGTGTTTTATGGCGGTTTCTAATACATAGGCCCCTCAAAGCCACTTTGGAACCGAACAGGTACCTTAAAAAAAAGGCTTTTGAAATTTTCTTAAAAATATGAGAAATTGCTGTTTATGTTCTAAGCCTTGTAACGTCCAAGAAAAATAAAAGAATGTTCAAAAAACGATTCCAATCTAAAGTAGACATATGGGAAATGTGAACTAGTAACTATTTTGGGTGGTATAAACATCTGTTTTACAAGCAGATGCATTTAAATTCTGAAAAATGCTTTTTTTTATAAATTTTTCCATTTTTCACCAATAAACACTGAATATATCGTCCAAATTTTACCACTAACATAAAGCCCAATGTGTCACGAGAAAACAATCTCAGAATCGCTTGGATAGGTTAAGGCATTCCAATGTTATTACCACATAAAGTGAAATATGTCAGATTTGAAAAATGGGCTCTGAGCCTTAAAGGGTTATTCCCAAGTTGAGTAAAATTATTTTTTTTTTTTACATTCTAAGCTGGAATTTAATATTAAAACATTTGCTGTTAACATTTTTTAAAAATTAATTCCCTAACTACCTTTTTTTTACACTTGATAACTCAGCTAGTGCTAGTTATCTTTTCAAAAAAGGGGCATGAGCGGCTCGATGTCAATGAAGCTGCTCTGCAGTGTGCGCGCTCCCGACGCTGCTAGATACTGTAGTTCTAGCAACATGGAGAATGTTCGTCTCAACCGGGCATGGTAAGCCCGGTTGAGACGAACACACCGTGAATGTCAACAACACTACACTATATTCACCCCGTTTCGGCAAGCCACTTCTCCCCCACCCTCTCACTACATGTAATTTCTCTAGCCGCCGCACCGGTGCTGCATCAGCCCCCGCACCGGTGCTGCATCAGCCCCCGGTGAACAACATAAAATATATAAAAAAAATAAACTCACCTAAGACGTTCCTACGGAGATCTGAACGGCCACGTCACTTGCCATCTTACTGCTACTTGGCGCCGCTCGCATTCATAGTAACAGTGCGTTGTGGCTCACGTGATTATGTCATCTGCTCCCACCGCTTTGTTATTGTGAATGGGAGCAGTAAGAAGAAAAGTGACGGGACCGTTCAGATCTTCATGGGAACTTCTTATGTGAGTTTTTATTTTATTTTTTATTTTCATTGGAGCGAATTCCCCAAACCTGGGAGCATGGACAACGGAATAACGACTATATGGGGTCGTGTATGTATATATGTATGTATGTATGTATGTATGTATGTATGTATGTTTGTATGTATGTATGTTTGTATGTATGTATGTTTGCATGTATGTATGTTTGCATGTATATGTTTGCATGTATGTATGTATGTTTGCATGTATGTATGCTTGCTCCCAGGGTGGCAGGCTCAGGAGTGGGAGAGCCTATCGCGGCCTGGTCAGTCGGAGTTAGCTCCGCCCCCTGTCCATTTATACCTGCCGTGTTCTCTTCCTCAGTGCTTGTTATTCTTCTTGGATTCCTGGCCCCACTGCTGCCTTGCTCCAGCCTGCTTCTGCCGTGCTTCTGCCTTGCTTCAGTTCCGTTTATCCTGCTTCGCTTTGCCCCTGGCTTGCTTCCTGCTCCGTGCTCTCATTGGTATACTCCACTTCATCCTGATCCTGACTGACTCATTCACCGCTCCGTTTCCTCACGGTGTTCCGTGGGCTACTGCCCCTTCCCTTGCGTGTACCCTGTTTGTACTCCCTTGCACTTAGACAGCGTAGGGACCGCCGCCAAGTTGTACCCCGTCGCCTAGGGCGGGTCGTTGCAAGTAGGCAGGGACAGGGCGGTGGGTAGATTAGGGCTCACTTGTTCCCTTCACCTCCTTCCTGCCATTACAGTATGTATGTATGTATGTATGTATGTGCATGTATGTATGTATATATGTGTGTGTGTGTATGTATGTATGTATGTTTGCATGTATGTATGTATGTTTGCATATATGTATGTATGTATGTATGTATGTTTGCATGTTTGTTTGTATGTATGTTTGCATGTATGTATTTTGGCATGTATGTATGTATATATGTGCATGTATGTATGTTTGCATATATGTATGTATGTTTGCATGTATATATATGCATGTATGTATGTATGTATTTATGTATGTTTGTATATATGTTTGGATGTATGTATGTTTGCATGTATGTATGTTTGCATGTATATATGTGCATGCATGTATGTATGTTTGTATATATGTATGTATGTTTGCATGTATGTATGTTTGTTTGTAAATATGTCTGTATGGGCATCTATGATACTGTCTGCTGGCGACCTGTATCTAAGCCACCTTTACGGCAGGCTTCTAATCATGGTATAACAGTCAGTATCACACATGGGCCTGAAACTAAGCCTACGACATGTTTTATTCACTTTTTTTTATAGTGTTTTTTTTTTACAGGTTTGGTAGTTGGACTACATAGGTTTTGAGGACAACTTTGATGACGGCTTTTTTTTCTACAATAAAATGGTTAATGAGGGTTGTGTTGGGGGTGCTTTATTTCAATAAAATATTTTATCTATATCTTTGTCTTTTCTTTTCAACTTTTATTACTACCACTTTAGTAATGGCCGCTGTCTGAGTGACAACGTCCATTATTAAGGCGAGGCTTAGTGTTAGCCGGTGCAGAGGCTAACACTAACCACGATTATTACCCCGGTACCCACCACCACCAGGGGTGCCGGGAAGAGCCAGGTACGATCCAGTACCCGACCATCTGTTGTAATGGTCGGGCACTGGGGCGGCCGCAGGCTGGTATTATGAGGCTGGGAAGGGCCAAAAACAGAGGACCTTCCCACCCTTGTAATGCTAGGCTGCTGCTATGTTGTATCTGGCTGGTTATGAAAAATGGGGGGGACCCCCACGTTATTCTTTTTTATTTTATTTTTTTTATTTTTTTTAGAAAGACATGGGGTTCCCCATTTTTCATAACCCCATTTTTCATAACCAGCCACATACAACACAGTGTTATTAGCCTGGGAATGGACAAAACCAGTGGCCCTTCCCACCCGTGTAATGCCAGGCTGCTGCTGCCTTGTATCTGGCTGGTTATTAAAAATGTGGGGGACCCAAGGTCTATTGTCAAATTTGTTGAATTTAAAAAAAAAACGACGTGGGTTTTTTTTATAACCAGCCCGATACAACACAGCAGCAGCAGCCTAATAAAGTTTAAAAAAAAACACAAATACAATTTTTTTTATTGAAATAAGAAATCCCCAACAAAACCCTCGTTAACCATTTTATTAAAATTTGAGAAAATGTAGATCTACGCAGTAGTCCAAAGAATCGAAGATGTAGTCCAATCGGTACATCAAAATCTGCAACAACATCAAAAAGAAGTTATCAATGTGAACAATACCAATACTTATACTCACCTACACACATATATACACACACACATAAACAAACAACCATACGCACACACATATACACAAACACACGAATATAGACAAACACACACACATATACACAAACACACACATATACACAAACACACCAAGATATACACAAACACACACATAAACAGACAAACACACACACACACACATACACACATATACACAAACTCACACATATACACAAACACACATATACAAACAAAAACACATAAACACACAAACACACACATATACACAAACACACACATACACACAAACACACACACAAACATACACACACAAACATATACACAAACACACACATATACACAAACACACATATACAAACAAAAACACACATACCCAAACACACACATATACACAAACACACACATACACACACACACATACACACAAACATACACACACACACACACAAACATATACACAAACATACATACACAGAAACATACACACACACAAACATATACACAAACACACACACACACACACACACACACACACACACATTTACACAAGCACACACATACACACACATACACATAAACACACACACATATACACAAACACCCACATATATACGCAAACACACACACATAAACACACAAACACACACTCACAAGATAAATGACATCCTCTACTGAGGACAGAGAGGATGTCATTGCGCATGCGGGGCCACCGCTAAAGGTAAATAGCGGTGGCTGGATCCCTAGACAACGAGCTACAAACAAAGAGGGACCGACGTGGACTTCAATCAACAACAGCAAGAAAACGACATCGCTGGGCTACAGAAAGGTAATTAAAAAATTTCTTAACTTTACATGGGTGAGTTTCCTAGCTACATTTTATGAAGTTGGGAATAACCCTTTAAGGCCCAAACTAGGCTGCGTCCTTAAGGGGTTAAAGGGAACCTGTCAGCAGCATTTCACCTGTTACACCAGCAATACCAGGTGGTAGTGGGTGAAAAATCATTTCTATAGAACCTATAATTGTCTTCTTAGTCGGCTCTGTAGCTTTAGTATTCAGCTTTTTAGTGTTCCCACACGTATGCTAATGTTACCTAAAATAGTTACCCCGCCTCCTTACTTTTGATTGACAGCTCCTCGCCTCCCCCAGCACACAAAATCCCGCGCTTGTATATTGATGTCCTCTTCTAGTGTGTGCGCACAAAGGAACACCAGATTATTACGATAAAATGTTTGCACACCGTTATTTACAGTCGGAGGAGGAGTTTAGGAGAGGGGATAACGGCAATGAACTTTTGATAGCAGCGGCCAGCGAGGGGTAAGTAAAATTCAATAGGTGAAATGCTGATGACAGGTTCCCTTACGGTCTAAAATAGGCCTAAATTAAGGGGTTAAAGGCACTACAAAGTCAAATCATATCATAACATAACACCTGAATCTCATTTCCAACAGTCCACATTTTGTAACTTTTACCTTTTGTGCAGACAGACTGAACCTGCTGTAATATTTTACTCTCTGCGTAGTAAGGGTAAGTTCACACTGAGTTTTTTTTAAATGTTTTTTAACGCGGAAACCGTGTCGGGAAATGCCTCCCAAAAATGTCCGAAAATGCCTCCGGTTGATTTCAATGGGAGGCGGAGGTGTTTTTTTCCCGCAAGCGGAAAAACCGTCTCGTGGGAAAAAGAAGCGACATGCATTATCTTTGGGCGTTTACGTCTCTGACCTCCCATTGACATCAATGGGAGGCATAGAAAGCGTATTTTGCGGCGTTTTTTGCCCGTGTTGCTTAATGGCCGCGGGCAAAAAACTGAATTTTGAGGCAGCTTTATTGCCTGCAAAAAACTGTGCAAACCCAGCCTAAGAGAGAGAGCAGCGCATGCGTAAAGATAAGACCGTTCACAGTCCTTCACACTGTAACCAGCTGCCTCCTCCTGTCTCGTCACTCACATAACCCCCCTTTCTTCAGACTGATGCTTTGCTGGAAGAAATCAAAACTCCTGACTACATTTATAACTCTACATGCTGAGGGGACAAAAGGATTAGTGAAGGGAAGTAATATGGATAGGCTACGAATCATAAACCTATCTGAATACATTTTGAGTGCATCAGAGAGTACACTATTAGAAAAGGGACTTTCCTTTGTCCCCACAGTTAAGTTTGACTCATTTTCTTGGATAAAGGATCTTAATTTGTTTGCTCGCAAACTCAAATGGATCAAATTCTTCAAACACCATAATAGAAAAAAATGCATTGAATTGGGGTTAGAAGAATCTGATATGGAAGGCCTGGTGGCCTTAGAGGTGTTACTAGAGGAATCTGGTAGAACCCCAGGTCTAGGTCCTTTTACCAATCTCAAATCGAAGAGTAGGAAGTTGCCACCTATAGGAGATTTTACCAATGTGGATTTATTTGTGGAGATGGTGGGAGATGAGATCAAAAATCTTAGTCAGGACAATAGGGGCATAGACAACAACCTGTCCTGGTCCGAACGAGTAGCCCTGACTACTTTAGAGAAAAAACAAAATATTGTTCTAAAGGGATCTGATAAAGGTGGGAACATCGTGGTCATGAGCAGAGATGACTATAAAAAAATGTGTGAGGACATTTTACTCAATCCTGATTGTTACACCATTTTAACCCCTTCCCGCTCCTTGACGTACTATTACGTCATGGCAGCTGTATCGTTCGCGCTCCATGCCGTAATAGTACGTCTCGGGAATAACGGCCGTTTCGGCCGTCCTCCCGACACATACAGGAGCTGTGACGCTGCTGTCTTGTTCAGCAGCTGTCACAGCTCCTACAGCGGGGACCGATCGCTGTGTCCCCGCTGATTAACCCCTTAAAAGCCGCGTTCTATAGAGATCGCGGCTTTTTAGGGGTTAAGCTGCCATCGCCGGCCTGCTACGCGATAGCGGCCAGCGATGGTGACTATGGCAACCGGACACCAAACAATGGCGTCCGGCTATGCCATCGACGGAAGCCTAGTGGGTCCTGACAACGTCAGGACCCACTATGCTTGCTGTCAGTGAGTAGCTGACAGTTCTAATACACTGCACTACGCATGTAGTGCAGTGTATTAGAATAGCGATCAGGGCCTCCTGCCCTCAAGTACCCTAGTGGGACAAAGTAATAAAGTTAAAAAAAAGTTAAAAAAAGATGTGTAAAAATAAGAAAATAAAAGATTTAAAAGTATTAAAAGTAAAAATCCCCCCTTTTCCCTTATCAGTCCTTTATTATTAATAAAAATATATAAACAAACAAATAAACTATACATAATTGGTATCGCCGCGTCCGTAACGGCCTGAACTACAAAATTATTTCATTATTTATCCCGTGCGGTGAACGCCGTAAAATAAAATAATAATAAACCGAACCACAATCACAATTCTTTGGTCACTTCACCTCCCAAAAAATGGAATAAAAAGAGATCAAAAAGTCGCATGTACCTAAAAATTGTACTGATCGAAACTACAGTTCGTTACGCAAAAAATAAGTCCTCGCACGGCTTTATTGATTGAAAAATAAAAACGTTATGGCACTTAGAATAAGGTAACACAAAAAGTGAATGATTGTTTACAAAACGTATTTTATTGTGCAAACGCCATAAGACTATAAACTATAAACATATGGTATCGCCGTAATCGTATCGCCCCGCAGAATAAAGTGAATATGTCATTTATAGCGCACGGTGCACGCAGTAAAAAAAAAAGAAAAAAAAACAATTGTAGAATTGCTGTTTTTTAGTCACCACGCCACCTAAAAATAGAATAAAAACTGATCAAAAAGCCGCATGCACCCCAAGAAAACTACAATGGATTCCTCAAGGGGTCTAGTTTCCAAATTGGGGTCACTTTTGGGGGGTTCCCAATGTTTTGGCACCACAAGACCTCTTCAAACCGGACATGGTGCCTAATAAAAAAGAGGCCTCAAAATCCACTAGGTGCTCCTTTGCTTCGGAGGCCGCTGCTTCAGTCCATTACCGCCCGAGGGCCACATGTGGGATATTTCTCAAAACTGCAGAATCTGGGCAATAAGTATTAAGTTGCGTTTCTCTGATAAATCCTTTTGTGTTATAAAAAAAATGGTATAAAGAGGATTTTCTGACAAAAAAAAAATGTAAATTTCACCTCTACTTTGCTCTAAATTTTTGTGAAACACCTAAAGGGTTCATAAACTTTCTACATGCTGTTGTGAATACTTTGAGGGGTCTAGTTTCTAAAATGGGGTATTTGATAGGGGTTTCTAATATATGGGCCCCTCAAAGCAACTTCAGAACTGAACTGGAACCTAAAAAAATAAATAAATGAGGCAATACTTCGCTTCTTACATTATACTGATAATGAGCCGTGCCCACCCCGAGATTACCCCAGTTTTGACCGTTTGTATAAACGGAGACCCCTATTAGACCGTTTCAGTGCCCGGTTTTCCCAAGCATACACCCCCGAGAAGTGTATTTCTATTGATGAGTCCCTGGTACATTTTAAAGGGAGGGTTCAATTCCGCGAGTACCTGCTGGGTAAGAGGGCAAGGTATGGCGTGAAGATGTATAAGCTGCGAGAGTGCATCAGGGTATACCTACAGGTTTAGGATATATGAAGGAAAGGCCACCCCCAAACCAGACTGCATCCTGGACTACAATAGGTACATGGGAGGGATGGACTTGTAAGATCAAGCCCTGAAGCCCTACGGCGCCATGCGGTGTGGTATAAGAAGCTGGCCGGGCACATCATACAGATGGCATTGTACAATGCGTACGTGCTACGTCGATGTGCAGGCCAGACGGGAACTTTCCTGGAATTTCAAGAGGTGATTATCAAGAACCTAATCTTTAGGGACCAAGAAGGGGGGGCACCCAGTACTTCTGGAAGCGAGCCCACACGCATCGTACCAGGGCAACACTTTCCAGGAGAAGTTCCCCAAACTGGCAAGAAGGGAAAAAGTCAAAAGAGGTGCAAAGTCTGCTATAAGAGGGGGATAAGGGATGACACAATATAGCAATGTGACACGTGTCCCGAATAACCAGAGCTCTGTATGAAAGTGTTTTAAAATTTATCATACATCCCTTGGTTTATAATTTACCCCAATTTTACTTACCCTGATGCACTCCACACAGCTTATCCCCCCTCGTCTTTCCCCTCTGGGCCCTGCTGTGTGTCCAGGCAGCTGATAACAGCCACATGTAGGGTATTGCCATACCCGGGAGAACCCACATTACAGTTTATGGGGTGTAGGTCTCCGGTCAAAATGCTCACTACACCTCTAGATGAATGCCTTAAGGGTGTAGTTATTAAAACGGGGTCACTTCTTGCAGGTTTCAACTGTACTGGAACCTCAGGTGCTTCTGCATACATGACTTCGCACTAGAAAATCCCCAGTAGGCCAAATGGTGGTCCTTTCCTTCTGAGCCCTCCCATGGGCCCAAACGGCAGTTTATCACAACAAATGGGGTATTGCGGCACTCAGAACAAATTGCACAACAGAATGGGGTATTTTGTTTCTTGTGAAAATAAGAAATTTTCAGCCAAAACTACATATTATTTGAAAAAAATAATTTTGTTTTCATTCCCAGCCCAATTCAAATAAGTTCTGTGAAAAAACTATGGGGTCAAAATGGTCACAACACCCATAAATGAATTCCTTGAGGGGTGTAGTTTCCAAAATGGGGTCATTTGTGGTGGGTTTCTATTGCTTTGATACCTCTGGGGCTCTGCAAATGCGACATGGCACCCGAAAACCAATCCAGCAAAATCTGTACTCCAAAGAACACACAGCGCTCCTTTCCTTCTGAGCCCTCCCATGGGCCCAAACGGCAGTTTATCACCACAAATGGGGTATTGCCGCACTCAGGACAAATTGGGCAACAAAATGGAGTATTTTATTTCTTGTGAAAATAAGAATTTTTGAGCTAAAATGACATATTATTGGAAAAAATATATATTTTTTAAATTCCCAGCCCAATTCAAATAAGTTCTGTGAAGAAACTATGGAGTCTAAATGGTCACATTACCCATAAATGAATTCCTTGAGGGGTGTAGTTTCCAAAATGGGGTCACTTTTGGTGGGTTTCCATTGCTTTGATACCTCTGAGGCTCTGCAAATGCGACATGGCACCCGAAAACCAATCCAACAAAATCTGGACTCCAACAAACATATAGCGCTCCTTTCCTTCTGAGCCCTCCCATGGGCCCAAACAGCAGTTTATCACCACAAATGGGGTATTGCCACACTAAGGATAAATTGGGCAACAAAATGGGGTATTTTGTTCCCTGTGAAATTAAGAAATTTTGATCACAAATGACATTTTATTGGAAAAAATGTCATTTTTTTCATTTCAGAGCCCAATTCAAATACGTGCTGTGAAAAAACTGTGCGGTCAAAATGGTAACAACAACCCTAAATGAATTCCTTGAGGTGTGTAGTTTCCAAAATGGGGTCACTATTGGGGGATTCCTACTGTTTTGACACCTCAACACCTCTTCAAACCTGGCATGCTGCCTAAAATATATTCTAATAAAAAAGAGGACTCCAAATGCACTAGGTGCTTCTTTGCTTCTAGGGCTTGTGTTTTAGTCCACGAGCGCAGTAGGGCCACATGTGGGACATTTCTAAAAACTGCAGAATCTGGACAATACATATTTAGTAGTGTTTCTCTGGTAAAACCTTCTATGTTACAGAAAAAAAAATGAATAAAATTGAAATTCAGCAAGAAAAATGAAATTTGCAAATTTCACCTCCACTTTGCTTTAATTCCTGTGAAATGCCTGAAGGGTTAAAAAACTTTCTAACTGCTGTTTTGAATACTTTGAGGGGTCTAGTTTTTAAAATGGGGTGTTTTATCAGGGTTTATAATACATAGGCCCCACAAAGCCACTTCATAACTCAAGAGGTACCTTAAAAAAAAGGCTTTTGACATTTTCTTAAATATATGAGAAATTGCTGTTTATGTTCTAAGCCTTGTAACGTCCAAGAAAAATAAAAGAATGTTCAAAAAACGATGCCAATCTAAAGTAGACATATGGGAAATGTGAACTAGTAACTATTTTGGGTGGTATAACCGTCTGTTTTACAAGCAGATGTATTTAAATTCTGAAAAATGCAATTTTTTCAAAATTTTCTCTAAATGTTGTAATTTTTCACCAATAAACACTGAATATATCGACCAAATTTTACCACGAACATGAAGCCCAATGTGTCACGAGAAAACAATCTCAGAATCGCTTGGGTAGGTTTAAGCATTCCGACGGTATTACCACATAAAGTGAAATATGTCAGATTTGAAAAATGGGCTCTGAGCCTTAAGGCCAAAACTAGGCTGCGTCCTTAAGGGGTTAAAGGACAACCCCACAGCATTGTTCAAGAAAGAATTGCTGGGCATTCTGAGTGATGCAAAGAGCAGATCTTTGATCAGTGCAAGCGAGTTTGGGTTTTTGTTCCCAAAATTTCCCATCATGGCGTGTTTTTATAGCCTGCCCAAAATCCACAAAGGGTATCCCCCCTTACGTGGCAGACCTATTGTTTCAGGCATTAATAATCTAACTCAAAATGTGAGTACATATGTTGATCAGGTGTTGCGCCCTTTTGTCTTGAGTCTCACATCATATGTACGTGACACTATGGATGTTCTGAAACAGATTGACGGTATTACTTTGGAGAAAGACACACTGTTGGCTAGCCTGGATGTTGAGGCGTTGTATTCATCCATACCTCACAAATTGGGTTGTAAGGCGATCGAGTACTTCCTTGGATCAAGGGGCACTCAGTTTGCAGCCCATAATCAATTTGTTTTGCAGTTATTACAATTTGTTCTTGAAAAAAATATATTTATCTTTGAGGACAAGATCTTTCATCAGCAATGTGGCACTGCAATGGGGAGTCCTGCCGCTCCCACCTATGCAAATTTATTTCTTGGCTGGTGGGAGGAGACAATTGTCTTTGGGGACAATTTTACTAAATGGACTTCGTCCGTTGGACTATGGATTAGATATATTGTTCTTTGGAACTCTACAGCAGAGGAGTTCCATAGTTTTGTAGCAGCCCTCAATACAAATGATATAGGGCTAAGGTTCACATGTGAGATCAGTGAAAAAGAATTGTCTTTTCTGGATTTGAAAATTATAAAAACAGGAGAAGGCACAATTCGTACCAAGGTACACCGGAAAGAAACAGCAACCAATAGTTTCTTGCAATGGAACAGTTGTCATCCCTATTCCCTCAAACGTGGCATTCCAAAAGGCCAATTTATGAGAGTACGCAGGAATTGTAGCTCCATGGGTGATTTTGAGTGTCAGGCTCAGGAACTCAAGATAAGATTGAAGGATAGAGGTTTCCCCAAGGGTGTAATCAGAAAGGCCTATGAGGGAGCAAGGGACGCAGATAGGCAATGTCTTCTGGTTCCTAAAAAACGTAAAGAAGAACAAGTTACGAGACTCATAGGCACCTATGATTCTAAACAAAATGATATTATGCAAATTCTGAAAAGGTACTGGCGTATTCTCAGGTCTGATACAGATTTGGTTGATCAGATCACACAGTGGCCCTCTGTCACGTATCGGAGAGGGAAAAACATCAGGGACAGAGTCATGCACAGTTGTTTTGACCCCATTTTACCTAGGGGTACGTGGCTGGATAGACAAATACCAGGCACTTTTAGATGTGGTAGCTGTAAAGCTTGTGATTTCATTCTCAAAGGGAATAGCTTTACCAGTGTTGCAATACAGAAAAAGTACAACATTCGGGATTTTGTCAATTGCAAAACAGCGGGGGTGGTTTACCTTATTACATGCCCATGCCCCCTAAACTATGTGGGTAAAACGGCACGACAATTTCGGCGCCGGATAAGGGAGCATGTCGGAGACATTATCCATGCTAGGGACACCCCAATATCTAAGCATGTGCATGCTAAACACCAAGGCCATGCAGCATGTTTAAAGTTTCAAGCAATTGAACTCATTAGACCCCCAAAAAGAGGAGGTGATTGGGACAATTTAATTCTACGCAAAGAAGCCCAATGGATCCATAGACTGTCATGCATACAACCAGCGGGTTTAAACGAGCAGACTAATTATACGTGTTTTATCTAATATGCAATACCATTCCTCTTTTGGCGGCCAATATCCACCCTGGGTTGCCTTTTGGGTGGGTGGTTTTAATTTGCATAGTGTACTATGTTTGATATGGCCATATTGGCCAGCCAACATATAAAGAGATCTTGTGTCAGAAACTCTAAATGGGAGGGATTTCGTAATCTTGTCCACCTAATATGTGTTTATAAACTAGAGAGTTGCTTTTTTGAGGTAGTCCACTTGCGGTGGGTAACTGTCCCGCAAGACATACTTACAAACAAATTATCGTTTTGCTCTTACCTTTCTCTTACTTGGCAGTCCGGGCGATACGTCCTTGGCTTCTACTGGGCCTGCGCGTTCGGCTTGATGCGGTCGATGATGACCCCTGGCTGTCAGCTGACGGCGGGGGGTCACATGGGCAGGTGTCACGAATCGAGAGGGTGCTGTGATTGGTCAGTTCATGTAGCGCCGCCAAATACGAGGGGTGGAGTTTTGGTGCTTATAGTAACCCAGCGCCTGCAATGAAGTATGCCGTTGACATCGATACGAGCATCTTCCCGTGACGCACAGCAGAATATCTGCTGTTGAATATTATTATCGCTGGTGATGAGGCCAGAGTGACTAAGATACGGACCCCTGAGGATGAGTATCTGAAACGCGTAGGGTCGTTTATTGTACATGGAATGTCTGCATAGGGGACAGTAGCATTGCGTTACACCCAGCGCTAGGAGTTCCGGTGTTTGTTTACGGACACTGGTGCATTTTGGGGATTGTACTACTGTTGTGCCCAGGATAAATGCTGGTTCCAGTGAAACATTGTTATAAACACTGAGATATATTTATCATAATGACTCAGTGTTTCTTGTTTAATACGTTTTTAAAGTTTCACGGTGGGGCTTATTTCACAGTGGTGTGTTACCCCTGTTTTTAAAACGAGTTACTAATAAAAGGTATGTTTTACTCAGTTGTCACTTCAGTGAACCTTCTAAATTTTCTCATATTGTGGGAGCACAATTATATTTATATCAATTTATTCAGTGAATTTATATTTAATCCATACAGTTATTACTTTCATTATATCTGGGTATGGCAGCCTTTGCACTCTCTGATTTAAATACGGAAGGGTGGATGAGTGAGGCAAAAAGTGTTTTTTCTGAATGTGAACTAATGTATACAGCACAGGGTGCATCTCTCAAATCCACCTTTAAAAACCTTAATAGATTACATAAGGATTATACTAGAAGCTGGTGGGAGATCCAGAGTCTGGAAAATTACCTTAAAAACAACATAGTTCCCAGAGGCCTTAGGGTCCCCATTGTTCCAGCATCAAGATTAAAAACCACTAATATAAAAGAAAGGTGGGAACAGGAGATCACAGGGAGTTCACTTAGGCTAATGCAGATTTTAGTGGAGGAAGAGAAAGTCCAGTTTGACTCTATTAGTGCGGAGCTCAAAAAAGAGATTGAGGCAGCTAAGTCTTTGGTAGATACCCCTGGTTTTGATAAAAAAGACAAAATCCTACAACAAACTCTTGAAAGGTTCACTAATCATTTAAAGGAACGTAAACACTTCCAGTTCCAGAGAGACCTACAGGAATTTAGGGAGAAAAAAGCTTACGACTTTGTTAATACCCAACAACAGCAATATCAACAGACTAATAGGGGGCCGAGGGAAACTGACCCTTCCACATCAGAGAGTGAAAGAACAGACTCTGAAAGAGTGGGCCCTTTTTTTAGTGGTAGTGGTGGGAAACAAAAATACAGGGGAGGAGCTAGAGGTAGAAATAGAGGCCGTGCTAGAGCCTCTTCCAATAGTGGCAATAATTTTTTAGCCAACAATCCCCCCATTTCCCGCTACATGCTGAGGGGACAAAAGGATTAGTGAAGGGAAGTAATATGGATAGGCTACGAATCATAAACCTATCTGAATACATTTTGAGTGCATCAGAGAGTACACTATTAGAAAAGGGACTTTCCTTTGTCCCCACAGTTAAGTTTGACTCATTTTCTTGGATAAAGGATCTTAATTTGTTTGCTCGCAAACTCAAATGGATCAAATTCTTCAAACACCATAATAGAAAAAAATGCATTGAATTGGGGCTAGAAGAATCTGATATGGAAGGCCTGGTGGCCTTAGAGGGGTTACTAGAGGAATCTGGTAGAACCCCAGGTCTAGGTCCTTTTACCAATCTCAAATCGAAGAGTAGGAAGTTGCCACCTATAGGAGATTTTACCAATGTGGATTTATTTGTGGAGATGGTGGGAGATGAGATCAAAAATCTTAGTCAGGACAATAGGGGCATAGACAACAACCTGTCCTGGTCCGAACGAGTAGCCCTGACCACTTTAGAGAAAAAACAAAATATTGTTCTAAAGGCATCTGATAAAGGTGGGAACATCGTGGTCATGAGCAGAGATGACTATAAAAAAAGTGTGAGGACATTTTACTCAATCCTGATTGTTACACCATTTTAAAGGACAACCCCACAGCATTGTTCAAGAAAGAATTGCTGGGCATTCTGAGTGATGCAAAGAGCAGATCTTTGATCAGTGCAAGCGAGTTTGGGTTTTTGTTCCCAAAATTTCCCATCATGGCGTGTTTTTATAGCCTGCCCAAAATCCACAAAGGGTATCCCCCCTTACGTGGCAGACCTATTGTTTCAGGCATTAATAATCTAACTCAAAATGTGAGTACATATGTTGACCCTTACGTGGCAGACCTATTGTTTCAGGCATTAATAATCTAACTCAAAATGTGAGTACATATGTTGATCAGGTGTTGCACCCTTTTGTCTTGAGTCTCACATCATATGTACGTGACACTATGGATGTTCTGAAACAGATTGACGGTATTACTTTGGAGAAAGACACACTGTTGGCTAGCCTGGATGTTGAGGCGTTGTATTCATCCATACCTCACAAATTGGGTTGTAAGGCGATCGAGTACTTCCTTGGATCAAGGGGCACTCAGTTTGCAGCCCATAATCAATTTGTTTTGCAGTTATTACAATTTGTTCTTGAAAAAAATATATTTATCTTTGAGGACAAGATCTTTCATCAGCAATGTGGCACTGCAATGGGGAGTCCTGCCGCTCCCACCTATGCAAATTTATTTCTTGGCTGGTGGGAGGAGACAATTGTCTTTGGGGACAATTTTACTAAATGGACTTCGTCCGTTGGACTATGGATTAGATATATTGATGACGTGCTGCTTCTTTGGAACTCTACAGCAGAGGAGTTCCATAGTTTTGTAGCAGCCCTCAATACAAATGATATAGGGCTAAGGTTCACATGTGAGATCAGTGAAAAAGAATTGTCTTTTCTGGATTTGAAAATTATAAAAACAGGAGAAGGCACAATTCGTACCAAGGTACACCGGAAAGAAACAGCAACCAATAGTTTCTTGCAATGGAACAGTTGTCATCCCTATTCCCTCAAACGTGGCATTCCAAAAGGCCAATTTATGAGAGTACGCAGGAATTGTAGCTCCATGGGTGATTTTGAGTGTCAGGCTCAGGAACTCAAGATAAGATTGAAGGATAGAGGTTTCCCCAAGGGTGTAATCAGAAAGGCCTATGAGGGAGCAAGGGACGCAGATAGGCAATGTCTTCTGGTTCCTAAAAAACGTAATGAAGAACAAGTTACGAGACTCATAGGCACCTATGATTCTAAACAAAATGATATTATGCAAATCCTGAAAAGGTACTGGCGTATTCTCAGGTCTGATACAGATTTGGTTGATCAGATCACACAGTGGCCCTCTGTCACGTATCGGAGAGGGAAAAACATCAGGGACAGAGTCATGCACAGTTGTTTTGACCCCATTTTACCTAGGGGTACGTGGCTGGATAGACAAATACCAGGCACTTTTAGATGTGGTAGCTGTAAAGCTTGTGACTTCATTCTCAAAGGGAATAGCTTTACCAGTGTTGCAACACAGAAAAAGTACAACATTCGGGATTTTGTCAATTGCAAAACAGCGGGGGTGGTTTACCTTATTACATGCCCATGCCCCCTAAACTATGTGGGTAAAACGGCACGACAATTTCGGCGCCGGATAAGGGAGCATGTCGGAGACATTATCCATGCTAGGGACACCCCAATATCTAAGCATGTGCATGCTAAACACCAAGGCCATGCAGCATGTTTAAAGTTTCAAGCAATTGAACTCATTAGACCCCCAAAAAGAGGAGGTGATTGGGACAATTTAATTCTACGCAAAGAAGCCCAATGGATCCATAGACTGTCATGCATACAACCAGCGGGTTTAAACGAGCAGACTAATTATACGTGTTTTATCTAATATGCAATACCATTCCTCTTTTGGCGGCCAATATCCACCCTGGGTTGCCTTTTGGGTGGGTGGTTTTAATTTGCATAGTGTACTATGTTTGATATGGCCATATTGGCCAGCCAACATATAAAGAGATCTTGTGTCAGAAACTCTAAATGGGAGGGATTTCGTAATCTTGTCCACCTAATATGTGTTTATAAACTAGAGAGTTGCTTTTTTGAGGTAGTCCACTTGCGGTGGGTAACTGTCCCGCAAGACATACTTACAAACAAATTATCGTTTTGCTCTTACCTTTCTCTTACTTGGCAGTCCGGGCGATACGTCCTTGGCTTCTACTGCGCCTGCGCGTTCGGCTTGATGCGGTCGATGATGACCCCTGGCTGTCAGCTGACGGCGGGGGGTCACATGGGCAGGTGTCACGAATCGAGAGGGTGCTGTGATTGGTCAGTTCATGTAGCGCCGCCAAATACGAGGGGTGGAGTTTTGGTGCTTATAGTAACCCAGCGCCTGCAATGAAGTATGCCGTTGACATCGATACGAGCATCTTCCCGTGACGCACAGCAGAATATCTGCTGTTGAATATTATTATCGCTGGTGATGAGGCCAGAGTGACCAAGATACGGACCCCTGAGGATGAGTATCTGAAACGCGTAGGGTCGTTTATTGTACATGGAATGTCTGCATAGGGGACAGTAGCATTGCGTTACACCCAGCGCTAGGAGTTCCGGTGTTTGTTTACGGACACTGGTGCATTTTGGGGATTGTACTACTGTTGTGCCCAGGATAAATGCTGGTTCCAGTGAAACATTGTTATAAACACTGAGATATATTTATCATAATGACTCAGTGTTTCTTGTTTAATACGTTTTTAAAGTTTCACGGTGGGGCTTATTTCACAGTGGTGTGTTACCCCTGTTTTTAAAACGAGTTACTAATAAAAGGTATATTTTACTCAGTTGTCACTTCAGTGAACCTTCTACATTTATAACTCTAAAACCTGACTTTACACAGTTAACTCTAATTATTTAGCCCCACGCACAAGGCCCACCAAAAAGCTAGAAACGTTTACACCTTTTACTTAAATTTAGAGTGGAATTGCTATTTTTTTCCACACTCTAAAATAACTAACAATGTAATTAGTTCAGTAGATACATTTGTACTAGACTGTTTGTCAGACTTCACACTGCACACATGTAAAGGATCTGCCAGACACAGCTTCTGTGTCGACGCCCGTGGTTAGTCAGTCTGCACCTGCTCCTAAGTCTGATCGAGTAACCCCTCCTTCTACCAATTTGGCTGGGAGGCTGAGGAGTGGGAGAGCCTATCACAGCCTGGCCAGACGGAGCTAGCTCCCGTCCTCTGTCTATTTATACCTTCACTTCCTGCTCCTCCTTTGCCTGTGATTCTCCTGTTTCCTGGCTCTGCTGCTGCTTGAACTATTTGTCCCTGCTTCATATTGACCCTGGCTTACTGACTACTCTCCTGCTCTGCGTTTGGTACCTCGTACACTCCTGGTTTGACTCGGCTCGTTCACTACTCTCCTGATCTGCGTTTGTTACCTCGTACACTACTGGTTTGACTCGGCTCGTTCACTACTCTCCTGCTCTGTGTTTGGTACCTTGTACACTCCTGGTTTGACTCGGCTCGTTCACTTCTCTTGTTGCTCACGGTGTTGCCGTGGGCAACTGCTCCATTTCCCTTAGCTTCTGTGTACCCATGTCTGTTTGTGTGTTGTGCACTTATTGAGCGTAGGGACCGTCGCCCAGTAGTACGCCGTCGCTTAGGACGGGCCGTTGCAAGTAGGCAGGGACTGAGTGGCGGGTAGATTAGGGTTCACCTGTCTGTCTCCCTTCCCCGTCATTACATAATCACAGGCCGATATACCTTTTCTACCCTGGTCCCCCTTGAGACCCTGGCTCAACAAATGCAGGGCCTCTCCCTACAGGTCCAAGCCCTGGCTCAGAGGGGCAACCAGCATGATGCTACCCTGGTAGTGCCCCCCACCTCACCTCTTGAACCCCACCTCAAGTTGCCTGACCGGTTCTCAGGGGACCGGAAGACCCTTTTCTCCTTTTGGGAGAGTTGTAGGCTCTATTTCCGTTTAAAGCCCCACTCCTCAGGTTCTAAGAGCCAGCGAGTGGGTATAATTATGTCCCGGCTCCAGGACGGGCCCCAAGAATGGGCCTTCTCCTTGGCTCCTGACGCCCCTGAACTTTTCTTCTGTTGATCTTTTTTTTTTGCTCTCGGGCTCATATATGACGAGACTGACAAGACTGCCTTTGCCGAGAGTCAGCTGGTGACCTTACGTCAGGGTAAGAGACCCGTTGAGGAGTACTGTTCTGATTTTAGGAAGTGGTGTGTAGCTTCTCGGTGGAATGACCCTGCCTTGAGATGCCAGTTTAGATTGGGTCTGTCGAACGCCCTCAAAGACCTGTTAGTTAGCTATCCCTCTTCTGACTCCCTAGATCAGGTTATGGCTTTAGCGGTACGTCTTGACCGACGTCTCAGGGAACGACGACTTGAACGTTTTGGTGCCTTCTCCTCTGAGCCCCCCATGATGGCTCCCGAGGTTCCGTTGCTTCGTTCTTGCACGGAAAACTCGGATGAACCTATGCAACTCGGGGCCTCCGTGTCTCCCCAACAACGTAGAGAGTTCCGCAGGAAGAATGGTCTCTGCTTCTACTGTGGGTATGAAAAGCATTGTCAATGGTCAATATGAAGCAGGGACAAATAGTTCAAGCAGCAGCAGCAGAGCCAGGAAACAGGAGAATCACAGGCAAAGGAGGAGCAGGAAGTGAAGGTATAAATAGACAGAGGGCGGGAGCTAGCTCTGTCTGGCCAGGCTGTGATAGGCTCTCCCACTCCTCAGCCTCCCAGCCTGATTGGTAGAAGGAGGGGTCACTCGATCAGACTTAGGAGCAGGTGCAGACTGGCTAACCACGGGCGTCGACACAGAAGCTGTGTCTGGCAGATCCTTTACAACACATTCCTTACATGCAGCACTCAAGAATCACTTGCTCTGCCACTTTAAAACATACACTCTGCTTTCCCAGTTACCTCAGTTAACTCCTGGTCATTCCACCATTGTTCATCTCTCCACAAACCATTTATCAACATTCAAAAACCATCTCTTAACATGCCCTTTAATTTTTTTTAAAAAAAATACATATTTTGACAGTTTGTTAACATTCCTGCCTGCCCTTATTGTCACAATTTCTTTGCCTGCGCACCTCTGCTCTCTGAGTTCCCCCATAATCAGGACTTAACCGCAGATGTCCTTGGGGTACTACAGGTACAGGATATTACCCACTTCTCTGTCCCAGACTCTCTGCTACAAACGCGCACTCTGTAGATGTCAGCGACTCTCTGCTATAAACGGTCAGTCTGTCTATCCGGACAGTTCTCTGCCCTGACTCTCTGCCACAAATGGACCATCTGTCTATGACGAGCAGTTGTGTCACCGACGAACACTTGTTGTACCTCTCTACCTCTGTCAACGATGAACAGTTTGTGCCTGACAGACACTTGTAGTACCACCGAGTCAGTTGATCCTTAATGATTTTACACAACAGCCAAATAATGAAGTTACCAACAACAGACCTATAACAATACAACACAAGTCCAGCAACCACCAATCCATGGCAGGTCTCTTCTTCACTTTAGGTGTAGTTGACTGTTCCTCTTGTAGGTCTCTGCCGAAGTCTACATCTCTTTTTGTTCGGAAAATAAATACATCCGATGGCTATGAACACAAGTACTTCAGTATATTGGGTGAACTCTTTCTATATTTATACACTATTGTCATAGTGTTATTTGTATACCACTTCTTAACACAAAGGAAAAATATATATATCTTTTTTGCTTACTAAGAAATTGTCTCTTGTGTCATACGTGCTTCTACCTACATACTCTGTCTACTAAAAGACTTTGAAAGCATCTTTCCATCACGACACACCCATATGCACATTATGTTAAGGTCTGCCCAGTTTTGTTTTGTTTTCTACTCTTCTTCACTTTCCCATACAGACGGATACACTACCGGACCTCCGAAATTAGGTGTGACGTCTGCGGACCGCCACCTCTCCTTACCATCTGACGGCTGCAACCGCAGACTCCTGTCTTCTGGCTGACGTCTCCCTCCTCGGACACTTCAGCACATGCGGCCGCTCTGCCTCGTAGTGTCCTCTAGGGTGTGGGCGCGTGCTTGTGCCTGGCCTTAAAGGGCCAGCAAATGCAAATAATGACTAATTAGCCCCAGTTCGCCCTGCCCTTTCATTCCTTCCTGTATCCTGCTCCCAGTGTTCCCATATCCTGTTGTTGTATTGTCTCCTGTACCTAAGCCTTTAGTTGGAGTCAGGTGTACCTTCTGCCACGTCTGCTGACATCGGCCACGTTTGCTGTCATCGGCCACATATGCTGTCATTTGCCACACCTGGTGCCATCTGCCACATCAAGTTCTACCCGTGCCTAAGCCTCTGCTACTGTCTGGACTCATGCAGGTACTTTCGTGCTAAAGGACTTTTGCATAGACTATAAAGACTGTTGTTTGGCCAGCTGCCACTCTGCTATACCCCTAGATTGTGACATTAGGTTTCTTTATCAGCACAAGTTTTTTCACTGTCCAAGTTGCAATCCTTTCACTTTAAAACTCACATGTAAATTCAAACACCTATCAACTGTCCGCTCCGTCACTGCATTCCAAGGGGGGGGGGGAGTCATTCATAGACTTCTAACAATTTTTAACAGTTATACTGCAGGCAAAAAAATCCTCCATGACCTGCCACTCATACCATCAACTCCAACTCAAAACACAAATTTACACATCTTCAACATTAACTCAAGATAGACGTACGCATCTGCAATCATTCATCACAGAAAACGTTTTTAACATACCTCTGGATCCTTTCATATCACACTGGATAAATGTCCTGCTTCTGGGAGATGAGACGCCATGACAGCTAATTCCAGCCCACAATACATGAGTGAAAAAGGATGGTGTGAGAATAAGTTCCTTACTTACAGGCCGGTTTTTAAGTTTTAGATGAGTGTATCAACTGACACTCGCCCAGTAAATTGGACTTTCCTTTTCATTCCATGGGGTCATTGTCCTGTTGAAAAACAAATGATCCCACTAAGCACAAACCAGATGGGATGGCGTGTCTTTGCAGAATGCGGTGGTAGCCATGCTGGTTAAGTGTTCCTTGAATTTTGAATGAATCACCAACAGTGTCAATAGCAAAGCACCCCAAACACACCTCCTCCTCCATGCCTCACAGTGGGAACCACACATGTAGAAACCATCCGCTCACCTTTTCTGCATCTCACAAAGACATGGCAGTTGAAACCAAAAATCTGACATTGTGACTCATCAGACCAAAGTACAGATTTCCACTAGTCTAATGTCCATTCCTTGTGTTTCTTGGCCCAAGCAATTGTCTTCTTGTTGTTGTTCCTCAGTAGAGGCTTGTTTGCAGTAATTCGACCATAAAGGCCTGATTCTCGCAGTCTGCTCTGAACAGTTGATGTTGAGATGTGTCTGGTACTTATTCTCTGTGAAGCATTTATGTGGGCTCTAATCTGAAATGCTGTTAAAGGCTATGTACGCATTTATTTATTTTTAATTAAAACAGTGTATGAGTGTGTTTGGTGCAACTTTGTAATGTATTTTTATTAAAAATTATTCTTACTTTTTTAAATACATGTATATCCAGAATATAAACAGCTGTATCGTACATTGTAGCAGCTCTGTACGCAGGACCAGTGCTCCTCTGATGTCTTAAATAGTCACACTGTTGCCATTTCTTTAATTTATGTGATGTTGCCTGAGGAAGGAGCCGGTTTGACCCCGAAACGCATTGCTGTTGTCACTGTATCCCAATAAAAGCATTTGCCTTTCTGATAACTCCATTGCTATTCTCATATAAGAACAGGGAGCACAATTGCATAAAAAGGGAACAGCGCCAATCAGAGGGTTGTCTTTTGCTTCTACACCCTACCACTGGTGCAAGTTGCATATCTACCATTACCAGTCTATCCCAGGCAAGCTTTCTTCACTCAGACAGACCCGTCGGCTTGCAGTTCCCTCGTTCTTACCATCACATTACTACATCTCCAAGGAGGTCGTGCTATTAGCATGACATCAGGTGAACATAATTTGAAATATTTACTGCTCCACGTTGTCGTGGGATAATGCCCTATGCTGCGCCATTGTGTACCTTTTTTATCTTCCAAGTGACTCTTCAAAGTTTTTATTTCTTCACAATGAATCTACAATGTAGAAAATAACATCCGACCTGTTGCCCGCAGAGAACTCTGGCTGAAAAAACGCACCAAATTGTGTTGCAGTTTTTCGCCCGGAATGTCCGCTGCGGAAATCCTGCAATGAAAAAAAAAAAAAAAAGGCTATACTTACTATGGCAACACGTCCCCCTGACGTCCTGATGTTCTGCAGACCTAGGATGACGTTTTATTCCATGTGACCGCTGCAGCAGTCACATGGGATGAAACGTCATCCCAGTAGGCAGGCCTGAACGAAGAAGCAGAGAATTCTGGGTAAGTATAAGTTTTGTTTTTTTCCTGACTTGAAATGTTTGCTTTTCCTGACTTGAGATGTCTTGCATTTTGTTTACCTTCCCATTGAATTTAATGGGGAAAACCTGCAACAAAAAATCAGCGATTATACAAATGCAATTGACATGTTGCGGATTAAAAAAATGCACCGTAAGTCAATTTCTGAGCATTTTTTAAGCTAATCATTTAAGCAGCGTGTGGATGAGATTACTTCAAATTTCATCCACTCTGCTGCTACTATATTATGCTGCGGATTTTCGGCAACACAATACGTTGCAGAAAATCCGCAGTATTTTTGCTACGTGTGAATATACAGTACTGTGCAAAAGTTTAAGGCAGTTGTGGAAAAATGCTGCAAAGTAACAATGCTTCAAAAATAGAACTGTTAGACCTTATTCACATGACAGGGTTTCCCGGCCGTGTGACGGCCGTTCATAAAACGGCTGTCACACGGCAGCAGTAGGAACAATAGACCCCTAATGGGGCTATTCACACGACCGATTTTTTGACGGCTTGGGAAACCCTCAGCCTGCAAGCCTGAGTGGTAACAGATCGCGTCACTCTAGACCTTGGAGCTGATGAGCGCTGATTAACCCTGGGCATCGACACAGAACATGTGTCTGGCAAACCCTTTACAAAAACGCTACAGAAGTTTCAGGATTCTGAATAGACATCACGTCCTGGCTGGACGTAATGTATATTCACTGTCAGGATACTTGAGTAACGTTATAGTGTGTTTATGTGGCTGCACATAGTGATGTAATAAGATCACTATATGCTGTGTAAATGAATGGGGAGAAGTGTATGACGCTGATTGGTCACTGATTGGTCAGCATCATACACTTCTCAACGCCCACTTGGTCTAAGGGTATGTGCACAGGAGAAAACAGCTGCCTCGTTTCAGCCGTAATTCCTCCTCCTCGCATTTTGCGAGGCTTCTCTGACAGCCGTAAATTTTGAGCTGTGCTTCATTGAGTTCAATGAAGAACTGCTCAAAGTACGTCTGAAAGAAGTGTTCTGCACTTCTTTTGACGAGGCTGTATGAGGCTGTATGAGGCTGTGGAGAGCGGTTGTAAAGAGCGTCTCTCACTCTGGTGGACCCGTCCAGTCCTGCATTACACACACAAAACATTGATATGAATTGGCACTGTGTAATACTTACATTTTCCTGTGGTGGCACTGTTGGGAAATTGAGCATTTACTGCCAGACGGCACTGTGGCAGCATCTGTGGAGGGCACACTGCGGCAGCATCTGCGGAGGGCACACTGCGGCAGCATCTAAGGAGGGCACACTGCGGCAGCATCTACGGAGGGCACACTGCGGCAGCATCTACGGAGGGCACACTGCGGCAGCATCTGCGGAGGGCACACTGCGGCAGCATCTACGGAGGGCACACTGCGGCAGCATCTACGGAGGGCACACTGCGGCAGCATCTACGGAGGGCACACTGCGGCAGCATCTACGGAGGGCACACTGCGGCAGCATCTACGGAGGGCACACTGCGGCAGCATCTACGGAGGGCACACTGCGGCAGCATCTACGGAGGGCACACTGCGGCATCATCTACAGAGGACTCTGCGGCAGCATCTACAGAGGACTCTGCGGCATCTGCATTTAGCGACACTTAAACTGGAAAGCTGGATTGTTGAAATAAGCACGTGGAGAAATATCTCAAATTTTAAACCTAGCGGTATTATTATAGTAATGTATTATTATTATTATAGTAATATAGTGTTATAGTAGTTCAAATAACTAATTGATTAACAATAATTTTGTATTGTATCAAATTTGAAAGTAATGCGGCCCGTCAACTTCCCATTTTTTCTATATGCAGCCCACTTACCCGGCCGAGTTTGAGACCCCTGGTCTAGACCGACGTCTCAGGGAACGACGACTTTAACGTTTTTGTGCCTTCTCCTCTGGCTCCCCCATGATGGCTCCTGAGGTTCCGTTGCTTCGTTCTTCCACGGGAATCTCGGATGAACCAATGCAACTCGGGGCCTCCGTGTCTCCCCAACTATGGTCCCTGCTTCTACTGTCGGGATGACAAGCATCAAGTGAACAACTGTCCAAGGTGTAACAATAAGCAGCCGGAAAACTTCCGCGCCTAAGTGGCCATCGGGGAGGTCGCTTGGGCGCACAGGTATTTCCCATAAAAATGAAACCTAATAAGATCTTGCTTCCCTTTCAGGTCTCTTTTGAGGGTAGGTCTGCCACTGGTAGTGCCTTCGTGGATTCAGGGTCTTCTGCTAATATTATGTCTGTGGAATTTGCTATGTCTCTAGCTATGCCATTGATGGATTTGCCTAAACCTGTCCCGGTAGTGGGTATAGACTCCACTCCACTTGCTAATGGTTATTTTACGCAGCATACCCCTGTTTTTGAACTCATTGTTGGCTCCATTCATTTGGAACAGTGCTCTGTACTGGTGATGCAGGGATTATCATCCAATTTGGTTTTTGCCCATCCCTGGTTGCAGATGCATAATCCCACGTTTAACTGGAATACTGGGGATCTTACCAAATGGGGTAATGAATGCATGACGTCCTGTTTTTCTGTTAATTTTATTTCTCTCCCTGAGGAGATGAACACTCTACCTGAGTTTATTCAGGACTTCGCTGATGTATTTTCTAAAAAGGCCTCCGAAGTGTTACCTCCTCATAGAGAATACGATTGCGCAATCGATTTGGTACCAGGAGTTAAGCTCCCTAAGGGTAGGATTTTTAATCTCTCTTGTCCCGAACGTGAGGCCATGAGAGAATATATCCAGGAAAGCCTGGCCAATGGTTACATTCGCCCCTCTACTTCTCCGGTAGGTGTTGGCTTCTTCTTCGTAGGGAAGAAGGATGGTGGTCTTAGGCCGTGCATCGATTACCGAAACTTGAATAAGGTCACTGTAAGGAACCAGTATCCCCTTCCTTTGATTCCTGATCTCTTCAATCAGGTTCAGGGGGCCCAATGGTTCTCTAAGTTTGATCTTCGGGGGGCTTATAACCTTATCCGAATCAGAGAAGGGGATGAGTGGAAGACTGCGTTTAACACACTCAAAGGTCATTTCGAATACCTCGTCATGCCCTTTGGGTTGTGTAACGCGGTCTTCCAGAATTTCATAAATGAGATTATAACAGACTACCTGGGGGTATTTCTTGTAGTGTACCTTGATGACATACTTGTGTTTTCCAAGGACTGGTCCTCCCACATTGAGCATGTCAGGAAGGTGCTCTAGGCCCTTCGGGAAACAAACTCTTTGCTAAATCCGAAAAATGTGTGTTTGGGGTGCAGGAGATACCATTTTTGGGTCAAATCCTCACTCCTAATGAATTCCGCATGGACCCTGCCAAGTTTCAGGCTGTGGCTGAATGGGTACAACCTGCCTCCCTGAAGGCGTTACAGTGCTTCCTGGGGTTTGCTAATTATTACAGGAGATTTATTCCTAACTTCTCGGTCATCGCTAAGCCTCTTACGGATCTTACTCGCAAAGGTGCTGATCTCCTCCACTGGCCTCCGGAGACGGTCCAGGCTTTTGAGATCCTTAAGAAGTGCTTTATCTCTGCCCCAGTGCTGATTCAGCCTAACCAAATGGAGCCATTCATCATGGAGGTTGACGCCTCCGAGGTGGGAGTGGGTGCTGTATTGTCCCAGGGTACCAGGTCCCTCACTCATCTCTGTCCCTGTGCCTACTTCTCCAGGAAGTTCTCGCCCACTGAGAGTAACTATGACGTGGGCAACCGCGAACTCTTAGCCATTAAATGGGCATTTGAAGAGTGGCGCCACTTCTTGGAGGGGGCTAGGCACCAGGTAACGGTCCTTACCGACCACAAGAATCTGGTTTTCCTAGAATCTGCCCGGAGGCTAAACCTGAGTCAAGCTCGATGGGCGTAGTTTTTTACTAGATTCAACTTTGTGGTCACCTATAGGGCTGGGTCTAAAAATATTAAAGCTGATGCACTGTCGCGTAGCTTCATGGCCAGCCCTCCTTCAGAGGAAGATCCTGCTTGTGTTTTGCCCCCAGGTAAACAAGCTGTTTGTTCCCCTGCAATTCCGGCTAAGGATACTCAGGAAAAATCAGGACTCTGCACTATCTGGCCACCCAGGCATCCAGGGTACCAAGCACCTCATTGCTAGAAACTATTGGTGGCCTGGGTTGCCTAAAGACGTTAAGGCCTACGTCACCGCTTGTGAAATTTGTTTTAGGTCCAAGACTCCCAGGTCCCGACCAGCAGGCTTACTATGTTCTTTGCCCATTCCCCAGAGACCTTGGACCCATATCTCCATGGATTTTATCACCGATCTGCCTCCATCTCAAGGCAAGTTGGTGGTTTGGGTTGTAGTAGACCGCTTCAGTAAGATGTGCCACTTTGTGCCCATCAAGAAACTACCCAATGCCAAGACGTTAGCTACCTTGTTTGTCAAACACATCCTGCGTCTCCATGGGGTTCCTGTCAATATGGTTTCTGACAGAGGGGTACAATTTGTTTCATTGTTTTGGAGAGCTTTCTGTAAAAAGTTGGAGATTGATCTGTCCTTCTCCTCGGCCTAACATCCTGAAACTAATGGCCAAACTGAGAGGACTAATCAGTCTCTAGAACAATATTTAAGGTGTTTTATCTCCGACTGTCAATATGATTGGGTCTCCTTCATTCCCCTCGCCGAATTTTCCCATAATAACCGGGTCAGTAACTCGTCAGGGCTCTCCCCCTTTTTCTGTAATTTTGGGTTTAATCCACGGTTCTCCTCCGTTTCACCTGGTGGTTCCAACAATCCCGAGGTAGATGTAGTTAATCGGGAACTTTGCACAGTCTGGGCCCAGGTTCAGAAGAACCTAAAGGTGTCCCAGAGCATACAAAATACTCAGGCAGATAGAAGACGTTCTGCTAACCCCTTGTTTGTGGTTGGGGATCTGGTGTGGCTGTCTTCCAAAAATTTGCGTGTTAAAGTTGCGTCCAAAAAATTTGCTCCCCGGTATATAGGGCCGTACAAGGTCATTGAGGTCCTTAACACTGTCTCCTTCCGGCTGGAGTTACCCCCTTCTTTTCAAATACACGACGTGTTTCATGCCTCCCTCCTGAAACGCTGCTCCCCGTCCTTGGCTATCTCGAGGAAACCTCCGGTCCCTGTTCCCACCTCTGAAGGGGTAGAATTCGAGGTGGCCAAGATTGTGGACAGCAGGATGGTCCAAGGCTCCCTCCAGTACCTGCTCCATTGGAGAGGATACAGGCCTGAGGAGAGGACTTGGGTACCCGCCCGGGATGTTCACACTGGGGTATTGCTCAGGATGTTCCATCTTCGGTTCCCCAATAAGCCAGGTCCACCTAGGAAGGGTCCAGTGGCCCCTCATAAAAGGGGGGGTACTGTAAAGGATCTGCCAGACACAGCTTCTGTGTCGACGCCCGTGGTTAATCAGTCTGCATCTGCTCCTAGGTCTGATAGAGTGACTCGATCTGCTACCATTCAGGCTGGTAGGCTGAGGAGTGGAAGAACCTATTACAGCCTGGCCAGACAGAGATAGCTCCCGCCCTCGGTCTATTTATACCTTAATTTCCTGTTCTTCCTTTGCCTGTGATTCTGTCTGGTTTCCTGGCTCTGCTGTTCCTGCTAGTACTATTGACCTCTGCTTCAAATTGACCCTGGCTTTACTGACTACGCTCCTTCTCTGCGTTTGGTACCTCATACACTCCTGGTTTGGACTCGTCTTGTTCACTACTCTTGTTGCTCACGGTGTTGCCGTGGGCAACTGCCCCATTTCCCTTAGCTTCTGTGTACCCTTGTCTGTTTGTCTGTCGTGCACTTATTGAGCGTAGGGACTGTCGCCCAGTTGTACGCCGTCGCCTAGGACGGGCCATGCAAGTAGGCAGGGACTGAGTGGCGGGTAGATTAGGGCTTACCTGTCTGTCTACCTACCCCGACATTACACTATTACCCCATACGGGTTATTGCCGTAATCGGGAGAAATTGCTTTACAAATATTAGAGTTCTTTTTGTCTTTTATTCCTTGCAAAAATGTTACATTTCTATGGTTTTTTTAGGAAAAAAATGTAGATTTTCATTTTCACAGACTAATTGAAATTAATTTAGCAAAAATAACTGTGAGGTTAAAATGCTTACTATACTCCTAGAAACATTCCTTGAGGGTTGTAGTTTCCAAAAAGGCGTCACTTTTGGCCACATCTGGGATATTTCTAAAAACTGCAGAATCTGGGCAATAAATATTGAGTTTCATTTCTCTGATAAAACCCTCTGTGTTACAGAAAAAAATGTATTACAAATGAATTTTGGCAAAAAAAAATGAAATTTGTACATTTCACCTACACTTTGCTTTAATTCCTGGGAAACGCCTTAAGGATTTCTGAATGCTGTTTTGAATACTTTGAGGGGTTCAATTTGTATAATGGGGTGATTTATGGGGACTTTCCAATATATAAGGCCACTCAAAGCCACTTCAGATCTGAACTGGTACCTAAAAAAATAGCCTTTTGACATTTTCTTGAAAATGTGAGAAATTGCCGCTAAAGTTCTAAGTAATGTTTCTAGAAAAATAAAAGGACGTTCAAAAAATGTTCTAAAAATTTTGGTGTTTTTTACAAATAAATATTGACTTTATCGTCCAAATTTTTCCATTCACATAAAGTACAATAGGTCATGAGAAAACAGTCTCAGACTCGCTTGGATGGGTAAAAGAGTTCCAAAGTTATTACCACATAAAGTGACACGTCAGATTTGAAAAAAATCGGCTGTGTCCTCAAAGCCAAAACAGGCGGTGTCCTAAAGGTGTTAATATACACGATGCATAAATACAATATTACTTAGGCCTAATTCAGACGAGCGTGTCCATTTTTTGGCCGCAAAAACCAGACCATATTTAATGCATTTCAGTTCCGTGTGCCATCAATGTTTTTTCCGTGTGGCATCAGTTTTCAATGTCAGTTTTGGTGAACTTTTTTTATTTATTTATTTATTTCTCAGCATTACTTTAGCAACTGGTGCGTGAAACATGGACAGCACACTGATGACGTCAATAGGTGATGTGGTCCGCAAAACGGGCAAGAATAGAACATGCAGTGAGTTTCACACAAACACGCTGCGTGAAACATCATGGACGTGTGAATAGCGTGCTGTCCGTATCATTAACAGATTGGCCCCCCCAACTTATTTCCCGACATCTCCTTCCCCCTCGCCATGTTTGCTTTATCTACCAATCAATGAGGGGTAATTTTTTTTTCACAATTTTTTTAATGTAACTCGAGTATAAAAGCATTTCTACATTTTACAAGCGATATAGTTCTATAATGTAATTAACATAAAAATAAATTAAAAGAAAATAAATGAAAGAGGCCACACACAGCCCCCTGTAGATAGTGCCACACACAGCCCCTCTCTTGTAGATAGCGCACACACAGCCCCCCTTATAAATAGCGCCACACCGCCCCCCTTGTAGATAGTGCCACACACAGCCCGCTTCCCCCCTAGTAGATAGCGGCACCCCCCCCCCTTTGTAGATAGTGCCACACACAGCCCGCTGCCCCTTTGTAAATAGCGCCACACTCCCCCCCTTGTAAATAGTGTCATATTCCCCCCTTTTAAATAGCGCCACTCTGCCCCCCCCTTGTAAATAGCGGCACACTCCCCCCCCTTGTACTTAGCGCCACACTGTGAACAGACCGGTGAGCGGTAGCCTACCGCTACCACTCTCCGCTCTGCCTGGTGTGACTTACCAGAGGAGCCGAGGAGGTCATGCGGCGCAGGCAGCGGCGGAGTTCCTTCTGACTAGGGTTGGTGACATCCAGGGCCGGCCTTAGCTTGGATGGCGCCCTGTGCGGGACTCTCTATTGCTGTCCCCTACACAAACCAAAAATTAACCACATATATGGACATTCTGGAACATATATACTGTACATACATAAAGACAGATATTTAGACATACAGGCAAATATACCTACATACATCTGGAATATATACATACAGGTAAATATATAGACGTACAGACACATATACGCACACACACCGGCAGATAAATACACAGACAGGAACATATACAAATACATAAAAGGAACATATATACAAGTACAAAGACACATTCACAAACAGACCCATATATACGCACACAGGCACATATGTACATGTACACAGCACAGATAATGTAGTAGATGTTTTTTTTTTTTTTTTTAGTAAAAAAAACAAATAGAAAAAATAATGAAAATAAATAAAATAAAGGGGAATTAAATAAAATAGGGGGGGGGGGAGGGGAACAAAAAAATAACAGTCATAACCGTTACTATTAGGCTCATTATATCCATAGATCCAATAAGTCAGGTGGGGGGATCTACATATTAGACAAGTGCAGGCTCTCCCCTCCTCGTCGGGCTTTCAACCCCAGTGTGACGATAGCATGGGCATGGAACCAGCCAAATACCCTGTGCCAGTCCCACCGATATGTTATCCAGAATTTTGTCTCAGAGAAAGGAGATCGCCTTTAAGCAGATCAGAGGCGTGACCCCCGCAGGCATCATAAGAATCCGAATCCCAGACAACTCATCATCTCGCAGTGAACACACGTTACATTATAGGTGCGTCCCCCATGAGTACCTGTTCGATAAACCATATAGTGGAGTCAAAGCAGTGTTTTATTTTCATTTGCACATTCCGCGGGAGGAGTGAGATAAAGGATTCCCAAGTATCGAAAAATTGCTTGACCTTTTGCTCTTTATGAAGAGATGCCCCCATCCAATCCATCTTCATCAGATAGGAGAGTTTGTCAAGAAACATTTTGAAAGGTGGGGCCTGATCATGAAGCCAGGTTTGTAGGATAGCCTTTACCCCCGCTGCCGCCACGTAGTGCAATAGTCTGTGCGCCCCGGGGGAACAGTGGTGTGTGTCAGGGTCCAGGTACCCAAAGATTGCCCATAACGCTGTGTTAGGAACAAAGTTTGTGAGGTGTTCAGAGGTGAATGATTGTATTCTGGACCAGAAAGTTTGGATATTTGGGCAGGACCATAGGCAGTGATAGAGGTTAGCTTCCGGTGTGTGGCATTTGAAGCACTGCGAGGTGTGATAGACGCCTATTTTGTGCCCTATATGCGGTGTTAGGTATGACGTATGGGAGACTTTCAATCTCATCTCCAGGAAACGAGCCGAAGGGAGAAACCTATGTGCCTGCGTCAGGGCCGCTAAAATGGTTGTGTAGGTGAGCGTGTGGTCATCTGTTTGCCATTTCGTTAGGGGGGTTTGGGTTTGAGAATAATCTAAGGGAACGTGGATAAATTGGTAATTACGAGTGATTTGACCACTAAGATAATTTTGTTTTGAAAAGTTATGTCGCAAGTATGGGTTCCATTCTTGGTCAGGCAGCTGTGGTAGTATCTTTGTTAAGTAGCTTTTAACTTGCAGATAGCTAAAGAGATAAATCTGGTGATCCGGAAATTTAGAACATAACTCCGTAAAGGAGAACATCCTACGCTCTTCTATGTTCACAAATTGCCCCACAGAAGTGAGCCCCAGCCTGTACCATCTGTGGAAGACGGCAGCAGGGTTACCACTCTGAAAGTCAGGGTTACATACCAATGGCATATGAAGAGATAGCAGAGGAGAAAGATGAAAGAGAGATCTTATCTTCTGCCATGCCTTCCATGTAGTAAATAGTAAGGGGTTGGCCCTCGTTTCCCTCGTCAAGCTCCCATAAGGAAGATGCAAGAGTCCTGATAAAGCGTTCCCCATGAACAATGCCGAGTCTAGAGGTGAGGAGGTGTATACGGAGGTGTTGTGGATCCAGTCAGAGATATACCGATACAGAGCTGCCAAATTGTAGTGTTTAATATTGGGAAAGTTAATACCCCCATTACCCCTGGGCTGCTGCAGGATGATATAAGCTATTCTGGATCTTTTCCCGCCCCAGATAAAGGTTCTATAGAGATAGTTGATTCTGCGCTCGTCTTTGGGTGTGAGGTAAATTGGGAGAGTGTGGAAGAGGTACAGAAGGCGTGGGAATTCTGTCATTTTGAGTAGATTAGCCCTGCCCAGATAAGAGAGTATAAAGTGTTTCCAGGAGAGGAGCGTCTTCTCCAGTTCCGTTATATAGTGCGATATGTTGGTGCTATAAAGTGCGGACGGGCGTTTCGTGATTCGGACTCCTAGATATGTGAGGGCCTGAGAGTTCCATTTAAATGGGAATTTGCGTGACCACAGGGGTGTGGAAGGGCCTTTCAGCAACATCGCTTCTGTCTTATCTAGGTTCAGGGTGTAACCGGACAGTCGCCCCACCCCCTCCAATTCACTCAAAAGAGGGTCTAGAACCTGTTTGGGGTTAGATACTGCTAACAAAATATCGTCAGCAAAAGCGGCCACTTTTAATTCTATATTACGTAATTTAATGCCCTGAAAAGTAGATGTCTGGGAAAGATGACGCAAGAGGGGGTCTAAGGCGAGATTAAAAAGGAGGGGGGATAGGGGACAACCCTGCTTGGTGCCTCTGCAAATATCTATCGGAGCCGTGTTATGCCCATTGACCGTCACACTAGTTGCACACCCAACACGAAGGGACTGCAGGAACTGAGTGACAGTCGATCCAAGGTTCGTTCGCTCCATTACCTCATCGAGAAAAGGCCAAGCGACAGTGTCGAAGGCCTTCTCAGCGTCAAGGCTCATCAGCATGTTAACTGGTTGATCCTGCTCCTGCGCCATGACTGTGGCAGCAACAGCTGATCTTATAATCTTGATACTAGTCCTACCTTGTGTGAAACCCATTTGAGCTTCGCATAAAAGGTCGGGAAGAACAACCTGGAGTCTGTCAGCCATTATCCTTGCCAATAATTTGTAGTCTTGATTGAGTAGTGAAATTGGCCGATAGGATTGGGCCAGAGACGGGTCTTTATTTGGCTTTAGTAAGAGAACTGTGCGAGACTCTGTGAATCGGTCAATGGGCATTTGGCGTATAAAGGCGTCAGTAAATAAATTAGTGAGAGTGAGGATTATTTGGGGAGCCAGTATTTTATAATATTCCGCCGGGAATCCGTCCGGACCCGGTGTTTTGCTGTTGGAGGTCAGAGAGATAGCTCGTCTCACTTCCTCCTCCTGTATGTCCGAATTCAGCAAAGATTGCTGATCTTCAGATATGGAGGGCAAATTTATGGTGTCCAGAAAAATATTGATATCTGGGAGGGATGCTGGGGCCGCTCTATAAAGGTCTTCATAATAGTCAGAGAAAATCTGCGCTATATCAGAAGCGTCGGTGACAAGGGAGCCGGTGGTAGGGTGCCGCAGGGACAAAATGGGTTTGAATGGACGTTTTTGCTTAGTTAGGGTGGCGAGTAATTTTCCAGTTCTATTCCCCCATCTATAAAATTTATTGTCTGTGTTTTTTACCTGCCAATGGGATTCATCATGGACAAATGTATCTAGTAGATGCCTAGCCGTCTGATAAACAGTTTGGTTATACGCAGAAGAATCTGCTGCATATGTTCGCTGAGCGGTCAGTAAAGCCTTGTGTAAGGCGTCAAAGCGTTCCCTTCTCGTTGAACGCCTACGGGACAGATAGCTGATGACATGACCTCTCATTACAGCCTTAGAAGTCGCCCACAACAAGGGGGAGTCATCCGTATGAGAGATGTTGTCATCCAAGAATTGACTCCAATATGTTTGGAGATACTGTTTAAAGTCATCAGAATCTGCCATGTACGCAGGAAATCTCCATATTCTAGTTCTCACATTGGATGGGGATAAGGAAATTGACATTGTAATTGGAGCATGGTCTGATATGGTGATTGGATGTATACGTGATGAATAATGCGCCTCAAACAGGGGGGAGGATATCAGAAAGTAGTCAATACGGGAGAATGTTTTATGGGTCTAAGCTGCAGAGGATTAGCGGTGACAACGCAGGATGGGTCTATGTGTAAAGGATCTGCCAGGCACAGCGGGGTTAACTCCCAGAACTAATCAGTCAGCACCTGAGAATACATCCCTGAGACTGACTCCTGCTTCCACCATTCAGGCTGGCAGGCTTAGGAGTGGGAGAGCCTATCGTAACCTGGCCAGACTCAGCTAGCTCCCGCCCTCGGTCTATTTAAGCCTGCACTTCCTGTCCCTCGGTGCTTGTTATTGCTTGTGTTTCCCTCCTTGTGGTTTCCTGGCCCAGCTACAGCTCCTGCTATTTTTGATCCTGCTCCATACAGACCCTGGCTTACCGACTACTCTTCTCTTCTGCTTTTCGTTTTGTACCTCGCACACTCCTGGCTTGACTCGGCTCGTTCACCACTCTGGTTGCTCACGGTGTTGCCGTGGGCAACGGCCCCTTTTCCTTGCTTGTGTTCCTTGTATGTTTGTCGTGTTTGTCATGCACTTACTGAGCGCAGGGACCGCCGCCCAGTTGTACCCCGTCGCCTAGGGCGGGTCGTTGCAAGTAGGCAGGGACAGAGTGGCGGGTAGATTAGGGCTCACTTGTCTGTCTCCCTACCCCCTGCCATTACATAATAACAAGCCCATACCTAGTCTACCCCTGGTCCCTGACACCACTATGGATCCCCGTGAGACCCTGGCTCAGCAAATGCAGGGTCTCTCCCTACAGGTCCAGGCCCTGGCTCAGAGGGTCAACCAGCCTGATGCTACCCTGGTAGTTCCCCTCACCGCACCTCTTGAACCCCACCTCAAGTTGCCCGACCGGTTCTCAGGGGACCGGAGGGCTTTTCTCTCCTTTCGGGAGAGTTGTAGGCTTTACTTTCGTTTAAAGCCTCATTCCTCAGGTTCTGAGAGCCAGCGGGTGGGTATAATTATGTCCCGGCTCCAGGAAGGGCCCCAAGAGTGGGCCTTCTCCTTGGCTCCTGACGCCCATGAACTTTCCTCCGTTGATTGTTTCTTTTCTGCTCTCGGACTTATTTATGACGAGACTGACAGGACTGCCTTTGCCGAGAGTCAGCTGGTGACCTTAAGTCAGGGTAAGAGACCTGTTGAGGAGTATTGCTCTGACTTTCGGAAGTGGTGCGTAGCTTCTCGGTGGAATGACCCTGCCTTAAGGTGCCAGTTTAGGTTGGGTCTGTCGAATGCCCTGAAAGACCTGCTAGTTAGCTATCCCTCTTCTGACTCCCTAGACCAGGTTATGGCTTTAGCGATACGACTTGACCGACGTCTCAGGGAACGACAACGTGAACGTTTATGTGTTTTCTCCTCCGACTCCCCCATGATGCCTCCCGAAGCTCCGTTGCTTCGTTCCTCCCCGAAAGATTCAGAGATACCTATGCAACTCGGGGCCTCCGTGTCCCCCCAACAACGTAGAGAATTCCGCAGGAAGAATGGTCTCTGCTTCTACTGTGGGGACGACAAGCATCAAGTGAACAACTGTCCTAAGCGTAAGGTTGCAGCCAGAGAACTTCCGCGTCTAAGTGATCATCGGGGAGGTCACTTGGGCGCACAGGTATTTCCAGTAAATATGAAACGTACTAAGATCTTGCTTCCCTTTCAGGTCTCTTTTGGTGGTAGGTCTGCTACCGGCAGTGCCTTCGTGGATTCAGGGTCCTCTACTAATATCATGTCTGTGGAATTTGCTATGTCCCTTGCTATGCCTCTTATTGATTTGCCTAAACCTGTCCCGGTAGTGGGTATCGACGCCACTCCTCTTGCTAATGGTTATTTTACACAGCATACCCCTGTTTTTGAACTCCTTGTTGGCTCCATGCATTTGGAGCAATGCTCTGTACCGTTGATGCAGGGATTATCGTACGATTTGGTTCTAGGTCTTCCCTGGTTGCAGTTGCATAATCCTACGTTTGACTGGAATACTGGGGAGCTAACCAAATGGGGTAATGAATGTTGTACGTCATGTTTTTCTGTTAATTCTATTTCTCCCCCTAAGGAGGCGAATACGCTACCCGAGTTTGTTCAGGACTTCGCTGATGTTTTCTCTAGGGAGGCCTCCGAAGTGTTACCTCCTCATAGAGAATACGATTGCGCTATCGAATTGGTACCAGGAGCTAAGCTTCCTAAGGGTAGGATATTTAATCTTTCTTGTCCCGAACGTGAAGCTATGAGAGTGTATATCCAGGAATCCCTGGCCAAGGGTTACATTCGTCCCTCTTCTTCTCCGGTAGGTGCTGGCTTCTTCTTCGTGGGGAAGAAGGATGGTGGTCTTAGGCCATGCATTGACTACCGTGGCCTGAATAAGGTCACGGTAAGGAACCAGTATCCCCTTCCTTTGATTCCTGATCTCTTTAATCAGGTTCAGGGGGCCCAATGGTTTTCTAAATTGGATCTACGGGGGGCGTATAACCTTATTCGCATCAAAGAGGGGGATGAGTGGAAGACTGCGTTTAACACGCCCGAAGGCCATTTCGAATACCTCGTCATGCCCTTTGGGTTGTGTAATGCCCCTGCGGTCTTCCAGAATTTCATAAATGAGATTTTGAGAAATTACCTGGGGATTTTTCTGGTAGTGTACCTTGATGACATACTGGTGTTTTCCAAGGACTGGTCCTCCCACGTGGAGCATGTCAGGAAGGTGCTCCAGGTCCTTCGGGAAAATAAACTGTTTGCCAAAACCGAAAAATGTGTGTTTGGGGTACAGGAGATTCCATTTTTGGGTCAAATCCTCACTCCTCATGAATTCCGCATGGACCCCGCCAAGGTTCAGGCTGTGGTGGAATGGGTCCAACCTGCCTCCCTGAAGGCGTTACAGTGTTTTTTGGGGTTCGCTAATTATTACAGGAGATTTATTGCTAACTTCTCGGTCATCGCTAAGCCCCTTACGGACCTCACTCGCAAAGGTGCTGATCTCCTCCACTGGCCTCCTGAGGCTGTCCAGGCTTTTGAGGTCCTTAAGAAGTGCTTTGTCTCGGCCCCGGTGCTGGTTCAGCCCAACCAAATGGAGCCATTTATCGTGGAAGTTGACGCATCTGAGGTGGGAGTGGGGGCTGTCTTGTCCCAGGGTACCAGCTCCCTCACCCATCTCCGCCCCTGTGCCTACTTCTCCAGGAAGTTTTCGCCAACTGAAAGTAACTATGATATTGGCAACCACGAACTCTTAGCCATTAAATGGGCATTTGAAGAGTGGCGCCACTTCCTGGAGGGGGCTAGGCACCAGGTAACGGTCCTTACCGACCACAAGAATCTGGTTTTCCTAGAATCTGCCCGGAGGCTAAACCCGAGACAAGCTCGATGGGCGTTATTTTTTACCAGATTCAATTTTTTGGTTACCTATAGGGCTGGGTCTAAAAATATTAAGGCTGATGCACTGTCGCGTAGCTTCATGGCCAGCCCTCCTTCGGAGGAAGATCCTGCTTGTATTTTGCCTCCAGGTATAATCATTTCCTCGATCGATTCTGATTTAGTCTCTGAAATTGCTGCTGATCAAGGTGCAGCTCCCGGGAACCTTCCTGAGAACAAGCTGTTTGTTCCCCTGCAATTCCGGCTAAGGGTACTTAGGGAAAATCATGACTCCGCACTATCTGGCCATCCAGGCATCCTGGGTACCAAACACCTCATTACCAGAAATTATTGGTGGCCTGGGTTGCCTAAAGACGTTAAGGCCTACGTCGCCGCTTGTGAGGTTTGTGCTAGGTCCAAGACTCCCAGGTCCCGACCAGCGGGCTTACTGCGTTCGTTGCCCATTCCCCAGAGACCTTGGACACATATCTCCATGGATTTTATCACCGATTTGCCTCCATCCCAAGGCAAGTCGGTGGTGTGGGTGGTGGTGGACCGCTTCAGTAAGATGTGCCACTTTGTGCCCCTCAAGAAACTACCCAACGCCAAAACGTTGGCTACCTTGTTTGTCAAACACATCCTGCGTCTCCATGGGGTCCCTGTCAATATTGTTTCGGACAGAGGGGTACAATTTGTTTCATTGTTTTGGAGAGCCTTCTGTATGAAGTTGGGGATTGATCTGTCCTTCTCCTCTGCCTTCCATCCTGAAACCAATGGCCAAACGGAGAGGACTAATCAATCTCTAGAACAATACTTAAGGTGTTTTGTCTCTGACTGTCAATTTGATTGGGTCTCTTTCATTCCCCTTGCCGAATTTTCCCTTAATAACCGGGTCAGTAACTCGTCAGGGGTCTCTCCTTTTTTTTGTAATTTTGGGTTTAATCCACGGTTCTCCTCCGTTTCACCTGGTAGTTCCAACAATCCTGAGGTAGAGGTCGTTCATCGGGAACTGTGCACAGTCTGGGCCCAGGTTCAGAAAAACCTAGAGGTGTCCCAGAGCGTACAAAAAACTCAGGCTGATAAAAAACGTTCTGCTAACCCCCTGTTTATGGTCGGGGATCTGGTGTGGTTGTCGTCTAGGAACTTGCGTCTCAAGGTTCCGTCCAAGAAGTTTGCTCCCCGGTTTATTGGGCCGTATAAGGTCATTGAGGTCCTCAATCCTGTCTCCTTCCGGCTGGAGTTACCCCCGTCTTTTCGGATACACGACGTGTTTCATGCCTCCCTCCTCAAACGCTGCTCCCCGTCCTTGGCTCCCTCGAGGAGACCTCCTGTTCCCATCCTCACCCCGGAGGGGGTGGAATTCGAGGTGGCCAGGATTGTGGACAGCAAGATGGTCCAAGGCTCCCTCCAGTACCTGGTCCATTGGAGAGGATACGGGCCCGAGGAGAGGACTTGGGTACCCGCCCGGGATGTTCACGCTGGGGTATTGGTCAGGAGGTTCCACCTGTGTTTCCCCAGTAAGCCAGGTCCACTTAGAAAGGGTCCGGTGGCCCCTCATAAAAGGGGGGGTACTGTAAAGGATCTGCCAGGCACAGCGGGGTTAACTCCCAGAACTAATCAGTCAGCACCTGAGAATACATCCCTGAGACTGACTCCTGCTTCCACCATTCAGGCTGGCAGGCTTAGGAGTGGGAGAGCCTATCGTAACCTGGCCAGACTCAGCTAGCTCCCGCCCTCGGTCTATTTAAGCCTGCACTTCCTGTCCCTCGGTGCTTGTTATTGCTTGTGTTTCCCTCCTTGTGGTTTCCTGGCCCAGCTACAGCTCCTGCTATTTTTGATCCTGCTCCATACAGACCCTGGCTTACCGACTACTCTTCTGCTTTTCGTTTTGTACCTCGCACACTCCTGGCTTGACTCGGCTCGTTCACCACTCTGGTTGCTCACGGTGTTGCCGTGGGCAACGGCCCCTTTTCCTTGCTTGTGTTCCTTGTATGTTTGTCGTGTTTGTCATGCACTTACTGAGCGCAGGGACCGCCGCCCAGTTGTACCCCGTCGCCTAGGGCGGGTCGTTGCAAGTAGGCAGGGACAGAGTGGCGGGTAGATTAGGGCTCACTTGTCCGTCTCCCTACCCCCTGCCATTACACTATGATAGTCTGAAGGGACTCCACCGTGTCTTCCATCTCAAATGATCTGGACAGGGCATCGGCCCTCACATTCTTGTCAGCGGGACGGTAGTGGAGCAGAAATTGGAAACGGGTGAAGAACAGCGCCCACCTGGCTTGACGGGGATTTAGTCTTTGAGCGGACTGAAGGTAGGTGCGGTTCTTGTGGTCGGTGAAGATCAGGATGGGGTGAGCTGTGCCTTCTAGAAGATGTCTCCACTCCTCCAGGGCCAATTTGATAGCCAGTAGCTCCCGATCTCCAATGGAGTAATTGCGCTCAGCAGAAGAAAACAATCTTGAGTAGTAGCCACATACCACTGCCTTTCCTTTGGAGCTCCTCTGGAACAGAAGTGTACCTGCACCAACAGAGGAGGCGTCCACTTCTAGTGAGAACTGCTGAGACACATCAGGGTGATGGAGGATTGAAGCTGAAGTGAAGGCTTTCTTGAGGCTAATGAATGCGGACTCTGCCTCTGGAGTCCACACCTTGGCGTTCACACCCTTCTTGGTAAGGGTAGAGATGGGAGCCATCAGAGAAGAAAAGTTCGGAATAAACTGCCGGTAGAAATTGGTGAATCCCAGGAACCGTTGTATGGCCCTTAGGCCTTGAGGACGTGGCCATTCCAGGACAGACTTTAGTTTCTCAGGGTCCATCTTAAGGCCTTGATCCGAGATGACGTAGCCCAGGAAGGGCAAAGACCTCTTTTCAAAGGTGCACTTTTCCAACTTGGCATACAAGCGATTCTCTCTTAGTCGCAGAAGAACTTGACGAACATGCCTCCGATGGGTCATCAGATCTGGGGAGAAAATTAAAATATCATCAAGATAAACTACAACACACATATAGAGGAGATCTCGGAAGATATCATTAACGAACTCCTGAAATACTGCGGGAGCGTTACACAGTCCGAAGGGCATCACTAGGTATTCGTAGTGCCCATTGCGGGTGTTAAATGCCGTCTTCCATTCGTCACCCCGGCGAATCCGGATTAGATTACAAGCCCCCCGCAGATCTAGCTTAGAAAAAAATTTGGCTCCTCATATGTGATCGAAGAGCTCGGAAATAAGTGGCAACGGGTACTTGTTCTTGACCGTGATCTGGTTGAGACCACAGTAGTCAATGCAGGGTCGAAAAGATCCATCTCTCTTTTTAATGAAGAAGAAGCCTGCCCCGGCCGGGGAGGAAGATTTTCGAATAAAACCCCTCTCCAAGTTCTCCTTGATATAGGCTGACATCGATAAAGTCTCTGGCAAGGAGAGAGGATATACTCGTCCACGGGGAAGAGAAGCATTGGGAACCAATTCAATAGGACAGTCATAATTCCGATGTGGAGGCAACGTCTCAGCCTCTCGTTTGCAAAAGACATCTGCAAAACTGGCATACTAAGATGGTAGACCGGAAAGTGACTGAGGCAGAGGGGGCACAACAGGACAGACTTGTGACAGGCATTGGCTATGGCATCTGGAACCCCATTGAAGAACCTCTCCAGAATTCCAGTCAAGTGTTGGGGCGTGTAGACGGAGCCATGGCAGACCCAGCAGGATAGGATTGATAGCCTTGGGTAGTACCAGGAAGGTGATTTGTTCTGAGTGAAGAGCTCCGAACCATAGTGTCAACGGCTCTGTGATGAGCATGATCGGATCAGGCAATGGTAGACCATTCATGGAGGCAACAGCCAGCGGTCTCTTCAGACGGACTGTGGGTAGACGAAAACGATCCGCTAGATCCTGCTGGATGAAATTAGCAGCCGCTCCGGAGTCAAGATAGGCGAGGAAGGATGTGATGTCTCTCCGGTGATGATGGCCACAGGAATCGATAATCTGGAAGAGGTTTTAACGTTTGGAGACGTTCCACCTAGAGTTGCCTCTCCAATCAACCCTAGGTACTGGAGTTTCCCGGTTTCTGTGGGCATTGGCACACAAAATGACCCTTAAGGCCACAATACATACATAGTCCAGAGGAGCGTCTGCGCTGCTTCTCCTTTTCAGATAACCGGACTATGTCTACCTGCATGGGTTCTTCAGGTAGAGCACTAGGAGTGGACAATAGTGGTCTCTGGACTGATGGTGCTGGTCTGTGGACCCGGCTCTCCTGTCGAACCTCTTGAGAGCACTCCCGGATACTCATATCAACCCGGGTGGCTAACAGGATGAGGGCATCCAAGGTAGAAGGAAGGTTGCGGGCTGCCAGTTCGTCCTTGATGTGAGAGGACAGTCCCTGCCAGAAGGTCGCCACCAGTGACTCATTGTTCCATGCCAGCTCGGCTGCTAGGGTACGGAAGGAGATAGCATACTCCCCTACTGTGGAGCCTTCTTGTTTGATAGTCAACAGAGTGGCTGCGGTGGAGGATGTTCAACCCGGCTCCTCGAACACGGCACGAAAGGACTGCAGGAACAAGGCTGGGTCCGAGGATACAGGTCCTTGTTGCTCCAAGATTGGGTTCGCCCATGCCAGGGCCTTGCCAGTGAGGAGGGAGATAATAAATGCCACTTTAGCCTCCTCGGAGGGGAAGAGATGAGGCCGTAGCCTAAAATGCACCGTGCATTGATTGAGAAATCCTCTACATGCTCTGGGGTCGCCGTCGTAGAGAGGAGGAAGAGGCAGAGGAACTGTGGATCCGGAACAAACAGGAGGAGCAACGGGCAGTGGCACAGCAACCGCCTCAGGAGGAAGAACCGGAGGTGGAATAGCGAGTCGATCCAGGCGGACCATGATAGAATTCACCGTCTCAAGGAGTTGATCCTGACGTAGGTCATGCATCTCTGTCTGAATCTTCTGGACTGCGGTCTTGGGCTGGCCAGCGGGTTCCATGGCCTGAGCGTACTGTCACGGGCACAGGGTATGTTGACCCACTAGGCTGCTCCGTCGTAGCAGGAAGGCAGCTGACCAAGTGCGAAAGTCAATGGCAGACAGTAATGCTTGGGTACCTGAAATAGTCCGGACGGTGGCTGTGGCTACAGCACGGATGGAGGATGGTGTGGCAGGTGGCGCCAGACGTGGCGGGCAGTATGCGATGAAGCAGAAGACACTGGACGTGGCAGACGACACTGGACGTGGCAGACGACACTGGACGTTGCAGAAGACAGTGGACGTCGCAGAAGACACTGGACGTGGCAGAAGACACTGGACGTGGCAGGAGACACTGGACGTGGCAGGAGACTCTGGACGTGGCAGGAGACACTGGACGTGGCAGGAGACACTGGACGTGGCAGAAGACACTGGACGTGGCAGAAGACACTGGACGTGGCAAACGACACTGGACGTGGCAGAAGACACTGGACGTGGCAGAAGACACGACTCCAATGCTGGTAGGCACAGGAACTGGAACAATACGGAATACGGGAACGGGTAACAGCGCACTGGTAACAGCTGGAACGGGGAAACAATATGGGACCATTTGCGAGACAGACTGGGATAGACTAACAACGCTCAGGCAAGGATTAGAAGGCCTGGGGCCTTCTTATAGACCAGGAAATCGTGGCAGTTGATGATGATGACGACTTCCTATTTGCGCGCGCTGGCCCTTTAAGGCCGGGCACGAGCGTGCGCGCGCACCCTACGGGACACAGCCGAACGGAGCGGAAGTGAGCGCTGGCGTCTCCTAGGAGGGACACGGGGACCAGCGCTCACGGATCCATGGCTGCGGGCGTCGGGAGGTGAGTAAACCTGACGGCCTGCGGCCATGGACGCTACAATAACAACACAGATAACACAGTGATAACTCTCTGAGTACAGATAATGTAGCAGATGTTACCTGCAGTCCTATGTAACACCACAGATAACACAGTGATAACTCTCTGAGTACAGATAATGTAGAAAAAACATAGGAAAACGGGGGAAGGAGGGATCCTCCAGCTCACCAACTCAGCGCTCTGTCCTCAGAACTCGCCCGGATCTCCGCGACGGCACACGGAAAACAACATGGAGAAGATAGAAGGAAAGTCCAGCGACGTACGGTGAGTAAAAGGAAATCCTGGTTTCCACTTAATTTGAACAGTCAATGACATGTAACTCACGGGAGGAAGAACGCAATATTGGTGGTCATTCAAGGCAGATAATAGAAGCTTACGCGTTTCGAATACACACAGTATTCTTAGTCATGGCTGATATCAGTCCGATATCAGCCATGACTAAGAATACTGTGTGTATTCGAAACACGTAGGCTTCTATTATCTGCCTTGAATGACCACCAATATTTCCTTCTATCTTCTACAGATAATGTAGTAGATGTAAGAGACAAACACATGCAGAGACACAGACAGACAGACAGACAGACACACACACACACACACACACACACACACACACACACACACACACACATACACACATACAAACACAGAGTCACACACTGTATACACACTACACACACATACACACACAGACACTCACCATGTCTCCTTGCTGACAGCATCACAGCTCAGGACGGGCTGTGGGCAGAGCTTCCTCTCTGCTTCTCGGCGTGTGTAACAGCAGAGCACAGAGTAGAGGCAGAGCTGGAAGGGTGCAGCACTGGAGTGGACCTGTCCCCTGACCTGAGTCATCTGACCTCATGTCACTGACGTGAGGTCAGGTGACTGGACTGGTCCACTCCCTGGCCGTCACAGACCCTAGTCAGAACGCCGTAATTTCCTGGCTCTTCCTAAAGCTGCTGCAGGTGTCCGACATACGGGGCGCCTATCAGCAGCGATCAGCTGCTCTTCGGCGCCCCCCTTCCCTACCACCTAGTTGCGCCCGGGGCACATGCCCCGCCTGCCCCCCTAGCTACGCCCCTCCGTATGAGGGCTTGATTTTGCGGGACAAGTTGTAGATTTTCACAGCACCATTTTTTGTACCATATACAAAAAACAGCGGTTCCTCAACATTTTGGGTGGTTTTGTTTTTACGGCGTTCACCGTACGGTAAAAACGTCATGTTAACATTATTCTGCGGGTCAATACGATTACAGCGATACCGAATTCAAATAGTTTTTTTATGTTTTACTACTTTTACAAGGACAAAACTGATTGTTAAAAATAAAATTTGAGTTTTGTCGCCACATTCTGAGAGCCATAATGTTTTCATTTTTCTGTCGATTTAGCCGTGTGAGGGCTTATTTTTTGCGGGGCGAGCTGCAGTTTATATTAGTACCATTTTGGGGTACGTGAGACTTTATAATCTTTTTATTTCATTTTTTGTGGGAGAAGAAGGGTCCAAAAAAACAGCAATTTTTATGTTTTCCATTTTTCATTTTTTACGGCGTTCACCGTGCAGACTAAATAATGATATATTGTAATAGTTCAGACTTTTGCGGACGCGTCGATGCCAGTTATGTTAGCTTTTTAATTTTTTTACATTGTGCTTATGGGAAAAGGTTTTTTTTTTTAGCTTTTAATTTTTTTTTTTTTTTTATTTGTTAATAAAACTTTATTTTACTGCTTTTTACTTTTTTTACTTGTCCCCCTAGGGGACTTTAACCAGCTTTAACATACTAATGTATTGCAGTATATCGCGTTTCTGACAGTCTCCTATGAAGCCCTGCCGGAGCCAGAGCTTCATAGGAGTACAAAGATGGCGGACCTGGGGGACTTCGTCAGGCCCCCAGGCAGCCGTGCCAACCAACGGCTCCCCCCGATCTCGCAGCGGGGGGGGGGCATTGGGACGTTACAGGTGGTCGTCCCCCTATTTTTAGTAATTTAAATGACGCGATCGCTATTGAAAGCAGCATTTAACGGGTTAAACAAGCGGAATCACGCTCGAACGGGATCCCGCTCGTTACCCGGAAGTGTCGGCTGTAACACACAGATGACACACTCGCTCTATGGAGTGGTCTCAGCCCGTGAGCCCGCTCCATATTCCCCCACCTGGCGTGCGCCGTATGTATACGGCGGATGTCGGGAAGGGGTTAATAGGTTCCGTCGGCTTTCCGTCAGGGTGTCCGTGATTTTACTGGACACAATTTTGCAGCATGCTAAAGCAGCCTCCGATGCAGATGTGAACATAGTTTAACATGTTTCATGCTAAAAATCTCCTATCCATAGCACTGAAAAGATAACTATATTATCTACACATAAATGTGCATTGATGTACAAGAGTGCCACACACCCACCTAATAAGAAATACCTTAAAAGACCTTATAAGCCATACAGAAACAAGCTTGAAGGTGGAAATGTAGACTAAATTCATGCCATGTGTATGGAGGAGTTGGGAGGAAAAACAGTTGGATGAACAAGCGTTTAGTCGACAGATATTCAACTTAAAAGGGTTGCTCAGGATTAGAAAAAACATGGCTGTTTGTGGTATTGCTGCAAATCCCTATTCACTTCAATGAAGCTGAGCTGCAATACCAGACACAACCCATGGACAGGTGTGGCGCTGTTTCTGGAAGAATGCAGCCATGCGTTTCTAATCCTGGACAATCCCTTTAAGCCTATTGGGTGAGCTGTACACATTTCACTCATGTCAATACCTATTCCAGGAGCAGATCACTATCTAATTTCCATTTCCTGGGAGATATAGGAGGGGCCCCTTACCATTATACTATATGTGGCCCCTGCCTAATGAAGAAGCTGATATGATTCAGTTATCCTCTAACAATTTTGTGTATTTTTTTTATATTCTCTTGTCAGCAATCTGGAGATGTCGCCTGATGTCTACTTTATTCATAATGTCCATATGCATGTACCAGGATGCAAACTGAAAAAAGTGAAGATCATTACCATCTGTGTGTAATATCATGCGGGAGGCTATCACTCACAATTTCTGTTTTTTCACCTTATATTTGACATATGCAATGACCAATCATGACCACTAGATGTCACAATCCTTCTACTCGCCTTGCACTTACTAATTACCTGAAAGCTGTGATAACACCCCACAAAGGCAGAATCTGTAACACTTTAGACTGGAATAGGCTGTGATACCCAATGTTAACAATATTAATGTCATACAGAAACTGTGTAGTGTTTACCTAAAACAAGCGTAATTGTGGTGGAATGACTAAAAACTGAAGAAAAAATATCTAATTAAGTAATGGTCAAAAGTAATACAATTTAAGGATAGTGGTACGTATACAAAGACAAACAGACACACAAACACATAAACAAGCAGATAGATAATCAATGGAAAAGAGAATTTGATAAAAGAGAAAGAGAGAATTGGAGAGTAAGGGAGGAGGTGTGCTAAAGAGAAGGAGGTAGAGAATGAACTTGAGAGGGAGGGAGAAACAAAGAAGGGAAGACGGGGAGTCCAAGGTATTGGAAAGAATTAGCAGCAAGGAAGAGTGCTGACCAAGGATCAGAGTGCTCAAGATGTGCTGCTGTGAGCTGAGATTTTAGGTGGCGTACCCGCTCTACTCATCAGCACAGAAAAGGGTACAGACAAAGACGGAACATACAGAAGGCAGAAAGAGGGGAACACAACAAAGAGGAGAGAGACTTTGTAACAGCCACGACGGGTGCAAAAAAGACAAAGAAGAGGAAGGACACAGAAAAGAAATCTATATTATATCCACACATGAAGATGCATTGATGTTTACCGCCAAGTCAAGTGCTACACACCCACACAATGAGAATGCATGGAGGAGATGAGGAGCTATTTCTCACAACATCGACATCTCGCTTTATAATCAGCGTCTCCGTGTAATAGGCCAAACGCATCATTTTATTGTCTCTCGGTCTCCCTCCATCTCTATTTTGCAACTGGAACTTTCTAACCTGCAGTCACCTTGGCTGTCTCTATTTTTTGTTGCCACATTAAAAATATTTTTGAGACTATCTGAAAGCGGGTCCATAGCAGTCTCTAAGTGCTCAACTATCCTCTGTGAACCAGGACACTCTTGAAGCCCACACACCCAGAGGTTATCCTGTCACCACTTGCTGATCAGATGTACTTGTATCTACAATATTTGGACTATTTCAAGGAATTCTCTTGAAGTACTCTTGGCTGACATATTGGTGAAGTGGTCTCTGTTGGTAGTCTTATCCAGCCTGCTTGAAGAGTAATCCCTCAGAACGGTCTTGTTTTCAGCAATCTCTCCAGCAGCGATGGCGTTTACCTTTGCTGCGTTCTGTTACATGCTGACACTTGTCCTCTGTGCTTCTCTCATCTTTTTCATCATCTGGCACGTGAGTTTCCCAACAGCGAGGGTGTCGGAGGGTATGTTATCTAAGGGGCATTAGTTCAGAATCAGCAATGAGCAATAAATCTCACCTGCACAATAAAGCTGGAGGGATTATCAATGATCATAGCCAAAATCAAAAAATAAAGGAAGCAAATAGTGGTAAAAAGGCAATGGTATGGAATGAAGAGGATTAGTCCAGTGACCGTCGGCAATGTAGAAAGAGCAAAGGTGGCCTATGGCAAAGGGAAATATAGGCACCTTTAGTATGGGAATCTAGGGTGGGAACAATACACTGGGGACAGTTGAGAAGTCAATCCGTTAGCCATCAGTAAAGCTTGTCATTTCTTCTGTATGGACCTAGTTCTTTTTATTTGCAGATATGTATGTGATGTGTGCGGGTCTCAGGTGTAAATCTGTACAGTTCACTGACCAAGTCGCAGCTGTTCTTGAGCTCCATCAAGTCATTTACATTGTGTCACTTCTTTTCAATGCTTCCCATCTAGTAACATCGTGTGAGCGATTTTGCTGTCGAACGATATGTAACTATTACAGATGTAGAATCGATTTCCCAGGTTCCAGATCAGAGTAATTCACATTTTGAAGCATCAATTGGCTCATCTCTATTATCTATGTTAAAATCATATGCAGCCAAGCTTATTGACATCTAGCCAACTTTGTTCTGAGTGCAGATGTTAATAACCTATTACTGTAGACACATGGACTTGTACAGTAAAGCGCACAATATCTTATAATATTACATTAAGAAAGTTATAACGTTGTAAATTGCGTATATAACCGCAGCAATGTGCATGGATTTCATCTTGTTAGCTCGTATAGGACTCGGCTGAACAGTAAAAAGAGTGAATCCATTTCGAGAAATACAATTTGAATGCAATAACAATCTATGTGTCTGAGCTTCGGTATTATAGCATTTTCCATTACCGGGATGACAAACTGTCCAGTCTACAATTGAATATTAGGATATTATTTACATATATTGTTGCCTTGGCTTCTGTGTATTCTGTGGTTTCAATGCTTACAATTTTCTGTAAATATATTCCATTTACTATTGGCCTGAGTCTGTATATGGTGCAATAATAAGGATATTACAAGGTTTCTTTTTTTTTTTTATAGCCAATCCCATTATTATACAGATTTTTCTGCTATCAATGCTTGGATTGTGTTAAACGTGTTCTATTCTACACATCCGACTCCGCATATTTGTGGCAGCAGTGTGAGGAGCATTGTGTGTGTTGATCTATAGATGAATACAAGTCTGTGTCTCTATTAATATACATATAGATATTGTGTCACAATGTGTGTATAATTGCCTGTGCCACATTTTCTAAGCCCCCACCCTCCCCCATGTGTTCATCCTTTATGTTCCTGCTTCTCTCTGTTGCTGTGGAGACTGATCTGGTATCCATGGAAACTGCATATGTTTATAAAGTGGTACCCAGAGTAAGAAGCATGCCTTATGTACAGTACCAATCCTGTGCATCGCCTCCTTCCATTGTCTCTTATGTATCTGCCTTCACGCTCATTGTCTTCTGTCACTTGTCATTCTACCTATTGTCTCTGACTTACTTTTGGTTCCCTTGTCTCCCTCCATACTTTTCCCTTTTTACCAACCTTCCTGACTAAATTGCTCATTTCCAGTGTTGTTTTTGTACATTTGCGCAAACGGAGGGTATTGATACATTGTCTTAGTATCAACATTATTATGTAAAGAAATCGTTAACAACCATAAGAGCCAGCAAATGAGGGTTATAATTAGGATATGTCTTCTTTTTAGAATATTATGCAATATTATTCCCAATTTCAAAAAACTTTACAAAAAATAGAAATTTTCCATTTTGGATTAGTAAGGGTGATTCATTCCTTCATGGGGACATTAATAAAACTATAACGTCTAGAAGCGTATATTTTACAAAATGATTGTATAATTAGGATATTGAGATTCATAAAGGCAACAGATCGAGTTTCAACCTTAAGTAATGTAGGCATGGGATAAAATATATTTACCTATGTTTGGCAAAGAGTAGTAAAATAAGTACACACTGAACCAACGTTGCCTATACCAATGGATATATATATATATATATATACATTTCTTATTAGAGGCATTTTGAGCCAGGACCTGTTAGTTTGCAGCCTTATATGTGTCTTTGTATCTGCATGGATTTAATAAACCGAATTGATATATCAGATGCGTGGATTTACACAACTAGTGTTTGGTGCAGTTTTCTTTAGCCAAAACCAAGAGTGGATCAGAAAGGAAAGCAAAGTATTAGGTGAAGAATGAAACTTTCTGTCTCGCATCCACTGCAGCGCCACCACAGGAGAAGTGAAGCACCACCGGTCAGGCTGATTAATGGAGGGTCTGCAAAAGGGACTCCCATCTATTAATTAAAATTCCCTAATATGGCATTTAAAATTGGGTTTTCTAAACCAGCGATCCTTTTAAGTATATTTTGCTGAGACGAGGGGTAGGAGAAATAGGCGTTTATTTTCAACTTAGAGTGCTGCTGTCTTTCCATGTTTTGCACATTGCAAGACGTTTGTTGGACCCAAAGTTATGACTACGTTTGTACCATCCACTTATTTAAAGACATATATTTGGTTGTAATATATTTTCTTCAGACCGGACGATGACTGATGTAAACTGATGCACTTTGGCATTAGTTTGAGTCTCATAGAGTTGAATAGGATCTATTGATAAATCCATTATCATTTGTAATTTATACAACAAATACTGCAAGAAAAAAAACATAGACTAAAACTGTGACTAATATATTCACGTAAAGGTCCTTCCATCCAATATTTCCATTCACTTCTGCTATAATTAATGCACAGTTTATAGCTTTCCTTCAGAAGTTCAAAGAATAGCTTAGCTTGCATGTCAATAAAAGGATACTGAACCAATTTCCTATTCAAATGTCTTAAATTTCACAAATGACGTATAAAGGATCTGCCAGGCACAACTTCTGTGTATACGCCCATAGGTAATCAGTCTGCACCTGAGTCTATGTCTCTGAGACTGACTCCAGCTTCCACCACTCAGAATGGCAGGCTTAGGAGCGGGAGAGCCTATCGCAGCCTGGCCAGACGGAGCTAGCTCCCGCCCTCTGTCTATTTATACCTGCCTTTCCTGTTCCTCCTTTGCTTGTGATTCTTCTCGTGTGGTTTCCTGGCCCAGCTACAGCTTCTGACTATTTGATCCTGCTCCATACTGACCCTGGCTTTCTGACTACTCTCCTGCTCTGCGTTTGGTACCTCGTGCACTCCTGGTTTGACTCGGCTCGTTTACCACTCTTGTTGCTCACGGTGTTGCCGTGGGCAACTGCCCCATTTCCCTTTGCTTTGTGTTCCCTTGTCTGTTTGTCTCTTGCACTTAGTGAGCGTAGGGACCGCCGCCCAGTTGTACTCCGTCGCCTAGGGCGGGTCGTTGCAAGTAGGCAGGGACAGAGTGGCGGGTAGATTAGGGCTCACTTGTCCGTTTCCCTACCCCCGTCATTACATGACGGTTGAAACTGCTGTTACCCACTAAGCACTAAGTCAGTGCCGATATTTTATGTACAAAACAGCAATCTTTTCATGCAGCTCAAATAATGAACTATCCTTGTTATATCTTACATGCAAAACACTTACGTGGCTTTCATGTTAGACTTTGTCGTAGCTTTGATTCTAAATGAGCGATGGCAGCTCTGATGGATTCCAAAGAATCTTGATGAAAGCCGTAGATTTATAATGGGATCAGTCAGGTTTCTGTCAGTTTCATAGACCAGTCTTAATATGAAACACGCTGCAGTAAGATGCACCTGATTTATTAAGAGGCGCACGCGTCTTAATAAATCAGGTGCATCCCTGGCTGTCCGTGCACCAAAAAGTAAAATCTACAGTGGCTATGAGTTGGTTTAGATTTGCGCTATGAATTATAGTAAATTTGTAAGCCCCAGACACTTTTAAAAGGAAAAAGTCGCAAAGTAGTTACGCAAAAAATGTTGTGTTTTTTTTGGGAGATTGAGACTTTTTTTTTTTACGCCAGAAAAGTGGCGTAAACTGTTTCATGCATTTCCCATACTATGTAAAACCTCTAGTTCTATATGAGATCCAAATTTTACAATAAACATATAAATATAGCTCTAGTTCTATATGAGATCTAAATGTCCTCATATACCTATAAGCAGAGCTATCTTGTACTATGTAAAATATACATGTTATCATATACATATAACCACAGCTATAGTTCTATATGAGATATAAATGTCCTCATATACCTATAACCAGAGCTATCTTGTACTATGTAAAATATAAATGTTATCATATACATATAAACAGAGCTCTCTAGTTCTGTATGATATATAAATGTTACAATATACACAGTGGCGGATTAAGTGTGGGCTGCTGGCACAACATGGGCCCCCTCCTTCTCCCTTATACACAATGCAACTCCCCTAACCCTCTTTTCCCTTGCGAGATGCCTAAACAATGATTTTCTACTATGACCTTTTATTAAAACAAGCAATCCTATTAATATTTTTCAAATGTAAATCCGTAGTATATGAACTTAGATGTGATCAATACGACACGCAGGACCCGCTGTCACTAAACCCCATCAGTCCCTTGGACCTGACAGATACAGGTTTTAGTGCTAGATACAGCTGCTCTGTATACAGGATGCAAAGTGGCTGTACCTCAAAAAGTAGTTTTTACAAGGTGTACATAGCCTTTAACACCATTTGCAACAGAAACATTACCATTGAAATCAATGATAATGCAAACGGTAGCTATGGTTTCCGTTTGCCTTTCCGTTGATGGGTTCCTCCGGCGGAAAGGTCTGATGGGAGCCATCAACGGAACCTCGACGAAGATGTGAACACACCCTTACTGTATCAATAATGCAGTCAATTGATAAGGTGGTGTGCAGAGAACTGCATTACTGATTTCTAGCGCATCCAGTGGTGTTACAAGCCCCAAAGCATATGTCCCCCCCCTCTCACACAAAAACATTATCTATATACATATATAGTTATTAAATCATACCACTATACCAGATTAAATATTACCTGCATACTCTTACTGAACACAACTCACTATTATAAGACCAATATTACCAATAGGAACACAATATGAGGTCCAAATAATATCGTCACATCATAACCACATAGACTGAATAATACCCCCTTACTGATACTGAATATTACCTTCACACCATGACCACATAGTGACTGAATAATACCCCCATACTGTTACTGAATAATACCGCCACACTATAACCAGTGACCGAATAATACCCCCATACTGTTACTGAATAATACCACCACACCATTACTACATAGTGACTGAATAATACTCCCATACTGTTACTGAATAATATCTCCACACCATAACCACATAGTGACTGATTAATACCACCATACTGTTACTGAATAAAAACCACTATACAAAGATCAATATTACCACCATGTAGTGACCATATAGTGGTAGATGCCAATTATACACAGGAGCTCTGCAGACGATATAAGGGATTGCAGCACCTTTATATCTAGTGACTCACAGGTGATGTCTTCTCTCATTAGAATGTGGCGACTTATTCCAGCCATGACTCATCTCTGCAGAATTTGACACACAGACATGTTGGTTTCTCGCTTTTCCAGCACACTCTACACCTATACACCATTCTCTAAGCAAACTCGTAATCGACAGTGCCCCAGATGGTTATAATAATCCCTTAGTGCTCGACACAATAAAAGTGCCCCATCAGTAACCATGCCCCCTTTGTGCCCCCACAATAATGATGCTCCCTTTGTGGCTCCTGTAGATAGCGCTACACACAGCCCCCTGTAGATACCGCCACACACAGCCCCCTGCAGATAGTGCCACAAAGCCCCTCTCCAGATAGTGCCACAGTCCTCCCCCCTTGTATGTAGTGCCACACAGCCCCCCTAGGATAGTGCCACACAGTCCACCTTATTAGATAGTGCCACACAGCCCCCTTTGTAGATAGTGCCACACAGCCCCCTTAGTAGATACTGCCACACAGCCTCCCTTGTATATAGTGCCACACAGCCCCTCTTGAATATAGTAGCACACACAGACCCCCTTAGTAGATAGTGCCACACACAGACCCCTGTAGATAGCATCACACACAGACCCCTCTAGATAGTGCCACACAGCCCTCCCCCTTGTAAATAATGCCACACAGCCCCCACTTAGTAGAGTGCCACACAGCCCCCTTGTCTATAGTGCCACACAGCTCCCCCTTGTGTATAGTGACACACAGCCCCACTTAGTAGATAGCGCCACACACAGACCTCTGTAGATAGTGTCACACAGCCCTCCCCCCTTAGTGGAGTGTCATACAGCCCCCCTTGTATATAGTGCCACCAGGCTCCCCCCTTGTGCATAGTGCCACACTGCTCCCTTAGTAGATAGTTCCACACACAAACCCCTGTAGATAGTGTCACACAGCCCTCCCCATAGTCTCACTATTCTTATAGTAAAGAATCCGCTTCTGTGATGGTGGTGAATTCTTTTTTCCTCTAGACGTAGAGGATGTCCCCTTTTTCTTTGTTACAGATCTAGATGTAAAAAGATCATTAGAAAGATCTCTGTACTGCCCAATTATATATTTGTACATTGTAATTAGATCGCCCCTAAGCTATCTTTTTTCTAAACTGAATAGCCCCAGGTTTGATAACCTTTCTTGGTACTGCAATCTGCCCATTCCCTTAATTACGTTGGTCGCCCTTCTTTGCAACCGTTCTAGTTCAGCCATATCCTTCTTATACACAGGTGCCCAAAATTGTACACAATATTCTATATGTGGTCTGACTAGTGATTTGTATAGAGGCAAAACTTTGTTCTTCTCATGAGCATCTATGCCTCTTTTGATGCATCCCATGATTTTATTTGCCTTGGCAGCAGCTGCCTGGAACTGGTTGTTAAAGGTAAATATACTGTCCACCAATATCCCCAAATTTTTTTCAGTAGTAGTTTTACCCAGTTTTTTACCATTTAATGCATAATTGTAAAATGTGTTTGCTCGGCCCAAGTGCATAACCTTACATTAATCCACATTAAACTTAATTTGCCATCTCTCTGCCCAAGCCTATAGCTTTCCCAAATCCCTCTGTAGTATTGCATTATCCTCCTCTGTGTTGATTACTTTGCTTAGTATCATCTGCAAAATATGGAAATTATATACCTCTACAAGGTCATTAATAAACATATTAAAAAGAAGGGGCCCAATACTGACCCCTGTAGAACCCCACTGTGACCCACTCTGAGGATTTACCATTAGTAACCACCCTCTATTTTCTATCACTGAGCCAGTTGTTAACCCGATTGCACATATTTTCCCACAGTCCCAGCATTTTCATTTTATGTACTAACCTTTTATGCCGGCACAGTATCAAACGCCTTTGAAAAGTCTAGATACAGCACATCCACAGCCTTACCTTCAGTTGCATAGCTATAGGAGTCGCAGCAGTCGCAGTTGTGACCGGGCCCCACAGGCCTCCCTTACCACACTGTGCACTGCAGCCAGGGACATGGGCAGCAGGCTTCACTCTCAGAAAGTGCAGAGAGGGGGGCATAGTGAATGATGCTCACTCAGGTCATGGCCAGGCGAACATCTGTGACTCCGCCCCGTCGCAAACTCTGCCCCCCTCAGAAGCTCCGTTCTTCGCGGGAACGGGGCAAGTTGAGTATACGTTTTTTTTATTTGTTTGGGGGCACCCAGGCACTATCTACAGTCGGAGTGTGACACTATCTATAAAAGGGGGCTTTGTGGCACTATCTATAAAAGAGGGCTGTGTCGCAATATCTACAGGGGGGACTTTTTTGCAGGGGGGCTGTGTGGCACTATCTACAAAGGGAGGAGTGTGGCACTGACTATAAAGGGGGGAGATTGTGGCACTATCTACAGGGCGTTGTGTGTGGCATTGTCTACAGAGGGTACTGTGGCACTATCTACATAAGCAACTGTGGCATTATCTACAGGGGATGTGTGTGGCACTATCTACAGGGGGCTGTGTAGCACTATCTACAGGGGTGTGTGGCACTATCTACAGGGGAGCTGTGTGGCACTATCTACTGGTGGACTGTGTGGCATTATCTATAAAGGGGGCTGTGTGGCATTAACTACAGGTGAGCTGTGGCACTATCTAAAATGGGGGCGTGCCACTGTGGCACTATCTTCAGAAAGCAGTGTGTGGCAAAATCTACAGAGGGGCCATGTGGCATTATCTATAGAGGGTACTATGGCATTATCTACAGGGGGCTGTGTGTGGCACTTTCTACAGAGGGCACTCTGACATTATCTACAGAAAGCAGTGTGTGGCAATCTTTACAGGGAGCAGTGTGTATCAATATCTACTGGGGGCAGTGTGGGGCACGATCTACAAGGGGCACTTAGTGTTGCACTATCTATGCTGGTTTTTACGCTACCAGTAGTGGTCAGCACATATCGCCTAGCCCTAGTGATAAAGTGAGACATCACATGCCTGTATATAACGAGATAACCAGGGAGAGATACTAGCCACCATAGTAGTTGTCAGCCAAACTCGTGCAGAAATATTTGTTTGTTTACTTGTATACAGAAACTCTGGGAAGAAAGACATGCCCCATTAGCCAAACCCACCAGATAAACCACGCCCACATAAGACACACCCACCAGATAAGCTACACCCTAAGTGTCCCTGGAACAAAAATCTAATGTTGGCAACTATGCGCTGGTAAGGACGCCTTTCAGTGTCATGATGTCACAACACTATGTGCACTGTGCACAACGTTGTGACGCTGAAAGGCTTCAGGACCTGCGCTGCGCCTGGAGCCGAAGAGGATCCTGCTCAGGAGTGTTGAGGGTAGGTATAAGATTACTGTCTGCTGGGTTCCTGTATCTAAGCCTACCATGTGGTAGGCCTAGATGCAGGGCCCAGCAGACAGTATCACACATAGACCCTGTATTTAATCCTAACATGAGTAATACAGTCTCCTGAGATGCCGTATCTAATACTATCCATAGCTATAGGGGTCGTAGTCCATTAGACATGCTGTCTTCAATATATATATATATACACACACACACACACACACACACACACACACACACACACACACATACATACATTTTGGGGAGGTGCAAAACATATGTATTGGGGCTATTACCCCTGACGTTTTAAGTTCTTAGCAATGTCCCTGACTGCTAGTGCTGCATTGATGAGTCTCTTGGGAGACCCAGTAATGCAGCTGAAAGCTGCGGGCCGTCGGCCAAGAAGAGAAGTTGGGGGGGCCCAAGAAGAACTTTTGCACTGGGGCCCATGAGCCTTTAGCTACACAGGTCCAGTCTAGAACTTACCTCTATATAGAAGCTGATCAGATTGATTTGACAGGACTGATCTCTCATAAACCCATGCTGATGCTGCGTTAATAGTTTATTTACATTGAAATACTCGAGAATAGCATCTCTTAGAAAACACATAAATATTTTTACCCACAATGGAGGTTAAACTTACAGGTCTATAGTTTCCGGGCTCACTTTTTGACCCCTTTTCGAATATTGACACTGCATTTGCTATGCGCCAGTCCTGTGGAACAGACCCAGTCATGATAGAATCCTTAAACATCAGAAATAAGGGTCTGTCTGTCACAGTACTTAATTCCTGCAGAACGCAGGGGTGTATACCATCCGGATCCGGTGATTTGTCTATTTTAGTGTTTTTAAGGCGGCGCTGCACTTTTTGCTGGGTTAAGCAGGTGACATTTAATGGAGAATTTACTGTAGTTCTAATCACGTTGTCTGACATTGGATGTTCATGTGTAAATACTGTAGAGAAAAAGGCGTTTAATAGATTGGACTTTTCCTCATGCTCCTACACATTATACCCCGATTATATTTTAGAGGGAGAACACTTTCAGTTTCTTATTATTTATGTATTTGAAAAATATTTTAGGGTTATTCCTACTTTCTTTGGCAACGAGTCCATATGTTTCAATCTTTGCTGCCTTTATTTGTCTTTTACACAACTTATTTTTTTCTTTATAATTATTTAATGCCTCGTCACTACCGTCTTGCTTTAGTAGTTTGATCGCTTTCTTTTTATCATTTATTGCCCCCCTCACCGTTTTCTTTTACCACATCAGTTTCATCCTGTTTCTAGCTTGTTTATTCCCATAAGGTATATATTTTTCACAGGACCTATTTAAGAGGATTTAAAAAAAAGTTCCATTTAGTTTGAGTATTTTTATTTTTGAAGACATTGTCTCAGTTTATGCCCTTAACCTCTTCACGCACTGCGCCGCAACTGTAAGTCCTGCAGAGGGCTTGCTTCCCTCCTCAGGACGTACAGTTGCGGAGTAGTTCCCGACGCACACTGTCTTAACGGACAGTGTCCGGGAACCGGGAGGTCAGCTGTCCCCGACAGCTGACACTCCAGTCTTGCCAGTCAGCGGACCATCGCCCCTGATTTCGGCAATTAACTCCATAAATGCGGCGACTGTTTGCGTTCGCCGCATTTAAGGGGTTTGAAGCACAACGGCAGCCCCCACAAAGTGATTGTGGGGGCTGCCGATGCTTGTCGTGGCAATCGGAGGCCAGACAATGACCTCCGGGTTGCCATGTACGGAAGCCTCGGAGGAGCAGCCTCCGGCCGGACCCCCGAGGCTTCCTGTCAGTGTGACTGTTACGTGACAATGAAAGTTAGAATACATTACACTAAGTAGGTAGTGTAATGTACTCTAGCAACGATCAAAGCTACAAGTCTAAATGTCCCCTAGTGGGACAAGTAAAAAAAGTAAAAAAAAGTTATAAAAATGTTTTAAAAAAGTGTAAAAATAAAAATGCCTTTTTTCCTATAATAAGACTTTCATTATAGGAAAAAAATGAACACATTAAAAAAAAAGTACACATATTTGGTATCGCCGTGTTCGTAATGACCCAAACTATAATGTTATTTTTCCTGCATGATGAACACCCCAAAAAAAATCAATAAAAAACAACACCAGAATCGCTATTTTTTGGTCAACACCCTTACCAAAATAGAGAATAAAATGTGATCAAAAAGTCGCATGTACCCGAAAATAGTACCGATAAAAACTACAACCCGTCCCGCAAAAAACAAGCCCTTACACAGCTTTGTTTTACTAAAAAAGTTACGGCTCTCAGAATATAGTGACACAGAAAATAAATTATTTTATAAAAAAGTGATTTTATTGCGCAAACGCTGCAAAACATAAAGAAACATATGGTATTGGCGTAAGCGTACCGACCCGCAAAATAAAGTAAAACTGTCATTTATAGCACACGGTGAACGCTGCGAAAAATAAACTAAAAAACATTGTCAGAATTGCTTGTTTTTGGACACCCGACTTGCAAAGAAATGTATTACAAAGTGATAAAAAAAATCGCATGTACCCCAAAATGGTACCAACTACAGATTGTCCCACAACAAATAAGCCCTCACGCAGCTCCAGTTGTGAAAAAATAAAAAGTTCCAGCTTTCAGAATATGGCGATGCAAAATGTGGAGAGTGTTCCAAAATCGGATAAGATCAGGCGCCATTTATCAGAGCGACACCGGCCACATATCTATGAATTATTATTTATTTACCGCATTATTATACCCTCTTATTATGCCCTAATGTACCCCACACATCTTACATATGCCCCCACATTATAAACTGAAATACCAGTAAAACCCCAAACAGAACTATTACCAAGCAAAATCTGCGCTATAAAAGCAAAATGGCGCTCCCTCCCTTCTGAGCCCTGCAGCGTGCCCAAACAGCAGTTTGCGCCCACATATATGGCATCGCCATACCCGAGAGAACCCGCTTAACATTTTATGAGGTATTTGTCTTCAGTGGCACAAACTGGGCACGACATATTATGCACTAAAATGGCATACCAGTGGAAAATTGCAATATTCACACCATCCGCTGTGCATTAACCCCTTTCCGCACTATGACTTAATAGATCGTCATGGTGCTGGGGTTGATGTATGGAGCGGGCTCACGTGCTGAGACCGCTCCATACGCTGCGGATGTCAGCTGTGTATTACAGCTGACACCCAGGACTAAAGGACAGGAACAGCGATCGTGTTGTTACAGAAGCCTGTAAAAATAACAATATACTGCAATACATTAGTATTGCAGTATATTGTACCAGCGATCCAATGATCGCTGGTTCAAGTCCCCTAAGGGGACTAATAAAATGAGTAGAAGAATTAACTGCTTCCCGACCGCCCACAGTAAATTCACGTCGGCATTTGCTGGGCTCTGTGTCACGGTTGGTGTTAAAAGCACGATCCGGGTGTCTCAGAGTAGCGCTGACACCCGGATCGCGCTGTTAACCCCTGCCTCTGGTCCCGGAGACATGACCGGGACCTAATTGGTTCAGGTCCCGGTCATGTGTTCGCAGGGAAAGTTTGTTGTAGCAACGAACTGGAAAGTTTGTTACCACAACAAACTGGAAAGTTTGTTGCTACAACAAACTTTCCCGGGGACCGATTGCGCGTGCTGCAGTCGGTTATAAGGCAGAACCGGAGGCCATATAACAGCCCCCGGGTCTGCCATGCACGGCAGCCTATGAGAACCAGCCGGAGGCCGGCCCTCATAAGCTTCCTGTCAGTGTGACTCTCAGCATCACACTGACAGTTTATAATACGTTACACTACCTAGGTAGTGTAATGTATTATAGCAGCGATCAGAGCTGCCAGTCTTCAAGTAAAAAGTAAAAAATAAAGTAATAAAAATATTTTATAAAAGTGTAAAAACAAGTTATAAAAGTTACAAAAACAAAAAATGTTAAAAAAAAAGTACACATATTTGGTATCACCGCGTTCGTAACGACCCAAACTATAATATTATTTTTCCCGCAAGGTGAACAGCGCAAAAAAAATAATTAAAAAACAATGTCAGAATCACTATTTTTTGGTCATCAACCATCCAAAAATATACAATAAAAAGTGATCAAAAAGTCGCATGTACCCTAAAATAGTACCAATAAAAACGACAACCCGTCCCGCAAAAAACAAGCCCTTAAACAGCTTTTTTGACTGAAAAATAAAAAACTTATGGCTCTCAGAATATGGTGACACAAAAAATAAATAATTTTATCGAAAAGTGATTTTATTGCGCAATTGCCACAAAACATAAAAAAACATATACATCTGGTATCGCCATAATCGTATCGACCCGCAGAATAAAGCAAATATGTCATTTATAGCGCACGGTGAAAAGTGTAAAAAAGTAAGACAAAACACATTGTCAGAATTTGTTTTTTTGGCACTTTGCTTGCCAAAAAAATCTAATAAAAAGTGATAAAAAAATCACATGTACCCTAAAATGGTACCAATGAAAACTACAAATTGCCCCGCAACAAATAAGTCCTCGCACGGCTCCGGTGAAGAAAAAATAAAAAAAGTTCTGGCTCTCAGAATATAGCGACAGAAATTGTGCAGTGTCCAAAAGCTGATCAGATCGGGCGCCATTTATCAGTGCGACATTGGCCACATATCTGCGGATTATTATTTATTTACCGAATTATTATACCCTCTTATTATGTCCTGATGTACTCTGCCCAATTTACACATACCCCCACATCACAAACTGAAATACCAGCAAAACCCCAAACAGAACAGTTACCAAGCAAACTCTGCGCTCCAAAAGCCAAATGGCGCTCTCTCCCTTCTGAGCCCCGCAGCGTGCCCAAACACCAGCTTACGTCCACATATATGATATTTTATGTCCGGGAGAACTCGCTCAACATTGTATGAGGTATTTGTCTTCAGTGGCACAAACTGGGCACAACATATTGTGCGTTAAAATGGCATATCAGTGGAAAATTTTTATTTTCACTTTGCACCACGACTTAATAGCATGTCGTGGTGAGAGGGGTTATATATGGAGCGGGCTCATGCGCTGCGCCCGCGCCATATTCTGCAGGTGTCCGCTGTGTATTACAGTTGACACCCGGGACTAATGGACAGGAACAGCGATCGCGCTGTTACAGGAGCCTGTAAAAATGATATTATACTGCAATACATTAGTACTGCAGTGTATTGTACCAGCGACCTAATGATCGCTCGTTCCAGTCCTCTAAAGGGACTTTTGGGGGGTTTCCACTGTTTTGGTACCTCAGGGGCTTTGCAAATGCGACATGACACCCGAAAACCATTCCAGCTAAATTTGAGCTCCAAAAGCCAAATATTGTTCCTTCCCTTCTGAGTCTTGCCGTGAGTCCAAACAGCAGTTTATTACCACATATGGCGTATTGCTGTAATCAGGACAAATTGCTTTACAAATTTTGGGGTGATTTTTCTCCTTTATTCATTGTAAAAATGATTTTCATTTTACAGAAAAGATTCAGAAGTGTCAGGATTCTGAATACACATGACGTCCTGGCTGGAGGTCATGTGTATTCATTATCAGGACACTCGATTAACGTTAATCTCTGTGTATGCGGCTGCACATCGCTACTGTGTAAATCAATGGAGATGAGTGTATGACGCTGACTGGTCATTGATTGGTCAGCGTCATACACGTAAACACGCCCAGTTAAAAACACAATACACGCCCAGTTGGACATAACGAAAAAAAAACTTCCAATTGTCCATTTCAAAGCTCATTTGCATATATATAAAATAGCTCATAACTTGGCCAAAAATGAACGTTTTTTTTAAAAAAAAAACACGTTACTGTTATCTACATTGCAGCGCCGATCACATGCAATAGGAGATCGGGAATTGAGAATCTGGTGACAGAGCCTCATTAAGTCACACTTAAGACTGCACATTTGAAATCAATGCACATTCCCACGCTTGCACATTTTCTCAACTGCCCTAAGGGAAACATTGAAACATCAACAAACATTGCTTGATGCAATTTGATCACATCCCAGACATACCATTGAGGTTGTACCGACAGGACAATTTTTGCATGTCAAGAAAAACGGGCATATATTCATCGTAACATTAATAAAGCCCTTCGGTGAACGCAACAGGCAACTCGGGAACAACTATTACATTTTGCAACTAAAAACAAGATAAATCTAAGGTAAGATTTATGACAATATACAATTCACGTTGGTCAGAAATGAAAAGTACTCACTTACTGACCCAACATTACAGAAAATAATGGCAAATTATCCAGCTATGGTGCAAGCGGAGCCCAAATTTATGTGACACTATTTAACGCCAGAAAAACCTGGAAAATAGCTGCAAATCCAAAATGGGGCTGCAAACCCCCAAAAAACACCAAAAACAATAGAGAATGTAGAACAGTTGAAAACAATTCCCAAACATTTTCATTTATATCATTCATGCAATTTAACCCCTTAATGACCAGGCTATTTTTTACGTTTTTCCATCGTCGCATTCCAAGAGCTATAACTTTTTTATTTTTGCGTCGACATAGCTGTATAAGGTCTTGTTTTTTGCGGGACAAGTTGTATTTTTTAATAGCACCATTTTTAGGTACATATTATTTATTGATTAACTTTTATTAACTTTTTTTGGGGGGGGGGGGGGGATAGAAAAAAACCTGCAATTTCGCCACTCTTTTTTGCGTCCTAAATCTACGCCGTTTACCGTGTGGTATAAAGAACACAATAACTTTATTCAGCGGGTTGTTACGATTGCAATGATACCAAATTCGTATAGTTTTTGTATGTTTTACGGCTTTTACACAGTAAAAACACTTTTTTTTCAAAATTATTTGTTTTTGTGTCTCCATATTTGAAGAGCCGTAACGTTTTTATTTTTTCGCCGATGCAGTTGTATGAAGGCTTTTTTTTTTGCGGGAAGACTTGTAGTTTTTATTGGTACCATTTTGGAGTAGATGCGACTTTTTGATCACTTTTTAATCACATTTTTTTAAAGTGAGGACTCAGAAAAAAGCAATTTTTCCGTCGTTTTTTATTTCATTTTTTACGCCGTTCACCGTGCGGGTTAAGTAATTTCATAGCTTTATAGTCGGGGTTGTTACGGACGCGGCGATACCATATATGTGTAACTTTTTAACTTTATTTTGTTTTTTTAATACTAAAGCAGTTTGTAAGGGGAAAAAGTGTGTTTTTCATTTTTTTTTCACATTTTTTTTAATTAACTTTATTAAACTTTTTTTTTTACTAGTCCCACTAGGGGACTTCACTATGTGATCCTCCGATCGCTATTATAATACACTGCAATACTTTTGTATTGCAGTGTATTATGCCTGTCCGTTTAAAACGGACAGGCATCTGCTAGGTCATGCCTCCGGCATGATCTAGCAGGCATTCGCTCCAGGCAGACCTGGGGGCCTTTATTAGGCCCCCGGCCGCCATTAGAGGGCACAGACACTCGGCGATCTTATCACCGGGTGTCAGTGGGATGAGAGGGAGCTCCCGCCCTCTCTCCAAAACCACTCAGATGCGGTGCTCGCTATTGAGCACCGCATCTGAGGGGATAAACGGGTGAGATCGATACTAATATCGATCTCACCCAGCAGAGCAGGGATGCCCCCAGCTCTCAGCTGCCTCTGGCAGCTGAGAGCAGGGAGATTTGACAGCTCCCTGCTCTATTTACTTATTCCGATGCCGCGACGTAAAAAGTCTATGGCATCGGAATAAGGCCCGTTAGTGACCGACATAAAAAGACTATGGGCCAGTCACTAACGGGTTAAAACATCTGAAAGTTAAAGGCATAGATCACAGTAATACAAATATGCTTGGAGGTGACTTAAAAAAGAGGCTTCTACAATTACAATGTAAGTGGATCTGGAGGCTTAAAACTATAAAACCAAAGGGTCTAAATGAGACCATTGGTTTTGCCGCATTTCTCTGACCGCCAACAAGTACATAGAGGTGTAGTGCTTTTATTTGTATGTTTTTTGAATTTTGATTTTAACTATATTTTTTCTGTTTATGCATCGAGATTAGATTTATATTCTACGCTGCAAATAACTGTCTCATGGCTTCTGTATCTGATAATCATAATATGAAGAAGAAAATAAAAACCCACACGCTTTATTTTCATTTTGCTTTATATATTTTTATTTTTTATTTTCATGTTTTCATCACATTTTTGAACTAAGGTATTTTTATCATTTAATATCTATTTTATCCTGGTGATGCATTATGTACAATTACCATCTTCTCTCACATTGGTGATTTACAGTCATATACACAAAGTATTTATGCACTTCACATTCATTCACACTCACTCATTCATTTAATTTCACTCATTCATTTATACTTCAGGTTCCTTTGCAGTCGTACATCGCATTTCAACATCTATACACATCCATTAAACATATTCTTCTCACTTCACATTTATTACTTGTTTGCAGGGCCGATTTTAGCTTTTCTGCTGCCTGAGACGAAAATTTAAATGGTGCCCCACTGGTCTTGATTGAGATCTACAGCCTCCTCCAACTCTTGCGAATGCGCCATTGCCTTGTACTCCTCTGGCACGCACGGTGCAACGATGAAGCCGGGCAAGTACACCGCGCTGCAAATGTGTGCCCATGCAAAGTTGGAGGACACTGGTAGTGATGTATAACAGCCAGGGTGATGTCAATCAAGCATGAAAAGGTGGGTTTCGATGCAGGACCATGTGACTCCTCAGGATAGAGCCACCGCCCCATGATCCTTTAATGAGTAATTAGCATATAGTTTATATATTATATTATTAATATATCCTATATAATTACAGCTTCAGAACCAAGCTCATACATATATATATAGTACCACAACAAAGCTCAGTACATAAATACAGCACTAGAACCAAGCTCTGACATAGATACAGTACCACAACCAAGCTCAGTACATAAATACAGCACTAAAACCAAGCTCATACATATATACAGCACCGGAACCAAGCTCAATACATATATACAGCACTAGTACGAGGCTCAGTATATATGTACAACACCAGAACCAAGCTCAGTACATAAATACACCAGAACCAAGCTCAGTACATAACTACAACACCAGAACAAAGCTCAGTACACAAATACTATAGACACAAAGAATATATAATGAAGCGTACACATTTATTAACAAAAAATACTCCACAAACACAATAAAAACATTTAAAAAAGCAGATGGCTGCTATAACTGGTTCAACTGGGAGATACTGCCCTGATAAGCAGCCCAATACTATCTCCCCCAGAAAAGAACCTACCTCAAATAACCCTCACGTAATGATGACAAAGATATGGACACAGATAAAAAGAATATTGCATCAGACCATGTGAATAAATGAGTCCTGAAGGCGTAGTGAAGTGTCCAAACAGAGGGGTTATGGAGGTATGGTGCTTTATTAGCCTATAGTGTGCGGCGTTTTAAAAGTCGATTTTAAAGATTTTGCTGCATCTGAAAAAGCATACAAGGGAATGTTTGGAAATATTGTCAGGTCCTGTATTACCGCATCATAGTTGTTCAAGGGGTTAAAGCTACCTGACAGTTTCCCATTAGATATACAATGAATTGCAACAGTTCCATCTGCCCTGCAATTTTGTTATTATTATTATATCCTATATAATTACAGCTTCAGAACCGTGTTTGTGGAGTATTTTTTGTTAATAAATTTATACGCTTCATTATATATTCTTTGTGTCTATAGACTTTTTCCCATATACGTACCCGTGCGTGTTCCTTGTCTTTATCCATTGTAGTTTTTAAGGGTATGTGGCAACATTTATGCGGTGCCCGCTGGTGCATTTTTGTTAGTATACAAATACAGCACCAGAACAAAGATCAGTGCATAAATACTGCACCAGAACAATGCTCAGTACATATATACAACACCAGAACAAAGCTCAGTACATAAATACAGCACCAGAACCAAGATCAGAAGCTAAATACAGCACCAGCACAAATACAGCTCAATTTAGTGCAACCCCTGCCGTATAGGTTTGTACAGCGTAAAACTACTGTTCCCAGTATGGTCCGAACAATGGTAAGGATATGCTGGGAGTTGCTGTTTCACCCAAAAAAAAATATAACCATACCACCCATCATCTCGCTGCAGATCATACAGTGACTACAGTACTGATTAGACGCAGAATAAACATTAACATTAAGCGACTCACAGGTGATGTCTTCTCAGATTCTAGTTGTTATTTTTCTCTTTTCTTTTCCATCCGGTCCAAACCTCTATAATGACTTCTCCCGGCCACGGCCCATTTCTACAGTTTGCCGCTCAGATGTCTTCAGCTTGTCACTTTTCAATAATGTCTGCACCTATAAACAAAGATAAAATTCTCATGGTCCCACACACGATGCCCCTAAATATAATAGCACCATACACTGTGTCCCTGACTATAATAGCACCATACACTGTGTCCCAGATTATAATAGCACCATACACTGTGTCCTTGATTATAATAGCACCATACTGTCCCACCACACACAGTGTCCCCTGTAGATAGTGCCCCCATAGAACCCCTGTAGATAGTGCCACCCCATAGGGCCCCCTGTGGATAGTGCCCCCATACAGCCCCCTGTAGGCAGTGCCCCACATAGAGCCCCTGTAGATTGTGCCCCACATACATAGTGCCACCTATAGAGCCTCCTGTCGATACTGCCCCCATAGAGCCCCCTGTGGATAGTGCCCCCTGTATATAGTACCCTATATAGATCCCCTATAGATAGTAGCCCCTGTAGATAGTGCCCCACATACAGCCCCCTGTAGATAGTGCCCCACATTTCTGGGGTGTCCTGATGTTTGGCCAGCTGCCTCCCCGCTGCGGCGGTACGGCCTAGTGGGTCCACTAACCCGCTCCGTGACAGTACGCTCAGGCAATGGACCCCGCTGGTCAACCTGAGACATTGACTACACAAGCCATGCTGGCTGAGATGGAGGATCTCCAGTCACGACAAGACCAGCTCCTCCTGTCGGTGAACGCCATAGCCCATCGGCTGCTTGCTCCGTCCACAGTCATTACCGCACCCGTTCCTGCGGTTCCGCCTGCTACACCTCCTGTCTGTACCGGTACCAACCCCCTGTGTTTCTTGCCGCTACCTCCACGCTATGACGGAGATCCGAGGTCCTGCAGGGGATTTTTGAATCAGTGCCTGATCCATTTCAGACTACATGCCAGGTCCTTCTGCTCGGATGATGTCCGGATCGCCTTTATCATCTCTCTCCTTACCGGCAAAGCTCTGGCATGGGCCAATCCTCTGTGGGAACATCAGGGACCTGAGACCCGGGACTTGCAGTGCTTCTTACGGACCTTCCGCTCGATCTTTGAGGAACCTGGGAGAGTTTCTTCGGCTGCTGCATCCTTGCTGACCCTACACCAGGGAGACCTCTCCGTGGGCGAGTATGCCATTCAGTTCCGTATCCTGGCTGCTGAATTGACCTGGAACAACGAGGCTTTGGTGGCTACATTCTGGCAGGGACTGTCTTCAGGTATCAAGGACGAGCTGGCTGCTCGCGATCTGCCATCTACCCTGGACGATCTTATCCTACTCGCCTCCCGCGTCAACATGAGAACGTTCCCAAGAGGTTCTCCGGGAGAGAGAACTTCCTAGGCTGGATTCTGCTGTCCCGCAATCCTCCTCAGTCGTCCCACCAGAGTACCCGATGCAGAGTAATTATGTTAAATTGTCTACCCAGGAGAAACAACACAGACGCACTTCTGGACTTTGTTTGTATTGCGGCCATGGAGGCCATATTGTGCGTCTGTGCCCCCAGAGGCCGGAGAGACCCCATTGCCTAGCATTGGTTGGAGAGACAACACTAGGTGGAACAGAATCTAACAGAGGATTCGCTTACAAACTGACTATTCCTGTGACCCTGGTATCCGGCGACAGGTCGCATCAAGTCTCTGCCTATCTTGACTCTGGCTCTGCTGCAAACTTCATCCAGAAAGAGCTTGTGGATCATCTTCAGCTGCCCACAGTTCCTCTGGAGACATCTTTGGCTGTGGCCTCAGTTAATGGACTGCCTCTGCCTGATCCCATTATCTCTAAAACCAAGCCGGTGAAGCTCCAGGTTGGAGTACTTCACTCTGAATTTATTTCAATCCTGTTCTGCTGGGCCTGCCTTGGGTTCGACTTCATGCCCCAGTCCTGGACTGGAATTCTGGAGAGGTTCTCCAATGGGGCTCCAAGTGCCATGGTCGTTGTCTGTTGCAGATCCATCCTGTCAAGCCTTCTCTGCCTCAGTCGCTGTCGGGACTGCCTCCCCATTTTGCTCAGTATGCAGATGTTTTCAGCAAAAAGGAGGCTGAGACGCTGCCTCCACATCGCACCTATGACTGCCCCATTGAACTGGTTCCTAATGCCTCTCTTCCCCGTGGACGGGTATATCCTCTCTCCTTGCCTGAGTCTCTATCCATGTCGGCCTATATAAAGAAGAATCTTGAGAGGGTTTTTATACGAAAATCTTCCTCCCCGGCCGGGGCTGGATTCTTCTTCGTTAAAAAGAAGGATGGATCCCTTCGTCCCTGCATTGACTACAGGGGCCTCAACCTGATCACAGTCAAGAACAAATACCCGTTGCCACTCATCTCTGAGCTATTTGATCGCATACGAGGGGCCAAAATTTTTTCTAAGCTAGACCTGCGTGGGGCTTACAATCTAGTCCAGATTCGCCGGGGTGATGAATGGAAGACGGCATTTAACACCCGGGACGGGCACTACGAATACCTGGTGATGCCCTTCGGACTGTGTAACGCTCCAGCAGTGTTTCAGGAGTTCGTTAACGATATCTTCCGAGATCTACTCTATGTCTGCGTTGTTGTTTATCTCGATGATATTTTGATTTTCTCCCCAGATCAGACGACTCATCGGAGGCATGTTCGTCAGGTTCTACTACGATTGAGGGAGAATCATTTATACGCCAAGCTGGAGAAGTGCGTCTTTGAGAAGAGTTCTCTGCCCTTCCTGGGCTACATCATCTCGGATCAAGGCCTCAAGATGGATCCTGAGAAAGTGAAGGCTGTCCTGGAGTGGCCACGTCCCCAAGGCTTAAGGGCCATACAGCGGTTCCTGGGATTCGCCAATTTATACCGGCAGTTTATTCCTAACTTCTCTTCTCTGACGTCTCCCATCTCGAACCTTACCAAGAAGGGTGTGAACGCCAAAGTGTGGACTCCAGAGGCAGAGTCTGCATTTAATAGCCTGAAGAGTGCCTTCACTTCAGCCTCGATCCTCCATCATCCTGACGTATCTCGGCAGTTCTCACTGGAAGTGGACACTTCCTCTGTCGGTGCAGGTGCACTTCTGTTCCAGAGGAGCTCCAAAGGAAAGGCAGTAGTATGTGGCTACTACTCTAGACTGTTTTCTTCTGCTGAGCGCAATTATTCCATTGGAGAAATAGACCCGTCCTGCATCGTCACTGCTAATCCTCTGCAGGTTAGAGACATCCCTCCTGGGAGGACTTTTGTTCGGTTGGCGGACAGGAGAAGAATTCTCCGCTGGGGACATAGTTCTAAACTTGCTGGGCACGCCGGTGTCCGTAAAACCCGAGACCTGATCGCTCGTCACTTTTGGTGGTCCACGCTACATAAGGATGTTCTGGACTTTGTCTCTTCTTGCATGGTGTGTGCCTCTAACAAAGTGACTCACAGCAAGCCTGCCGGCCTGCTTCAACCTCTGCCTGTACCCAATGCCCCCTGGCAGCACATTGCGATGGACTTCGTCACAGACCTTCCCCCCTCAGCAGGATGTAACACTGTCTGGGTGGTGGTGGACCGGTTCTCTAAGATGGCTCATTTTATCCCGCTGACCGGCCTACCTTCTGCTCCTCATCTGGCAAGTCTCTTCATCCAGCACATCTTCCGCTTGCATGGCTTGCCTCTTCACATTGTGTCCGACCGGGGGGTTCAGTTTACCTCCAAGTTCTGGAGAGCCCTCTGTAAACTCCTGGATGGGAGATTGGACTTTTCCTCTGCCTATCACCCCCAGCCAATGGGCAAGTTGAGAGGATCAACCAGATCATGGAAAATTATCTCCGCCATTTCATCTCTTCACAGCACGATAACTGGGTACAGCTTCTACCATGGGCCGAATTTTCTTACAACAACCACACAAGTGAGTCCACCACTTCCTCTCCGTTACACATCGTCTACAGTCAACATCCCAGAGTCCCTCTTCCTGTGTCGACTTCATCCCAGGTTCCCGCTGCTGACTCTGCATATGGGGACTTCCTGCAAATCTGGCAACAGACCTGGTCCTCTATTTTGCTGGCAGTAGATCGAATGAAGCGAAAGGCAGATACTAAGAGAAGAGAGCCACCTCAGTATCTTCCGGGGACTAAAGTCTGGCTGTCCTCTCGGAACATTCGCTTGAAGATGCCCTCATACAAGTTCGCTCCCAGGTTCCTTGGACCTTTCGAGGTCCTGCAGCAGATCAACCCTGTCGCCTACAAGCTTCGGCTGCCTCCTACCCTCAGGATTTCCCAACTCCTTCCACGTCTCCCTCCTGAAGCCTGTGATCCTAAACCGCTATTCCAAGACTCCCTGCCCTGCGGTTGCTCCCAGCGGCTCCTCGGACATCTTTGAGGTAAAGGAGATCTTGGACAACAAGAGAGTGAAAGGAAAGACCTTGTATTTGGTGGATTGGAGGGGGTTTGGTCCCGAAGAGAGGTCCTGGGAGCCAGAGGAGAACCTCAATGCCCCTACTCTTCTAAAGAAGTTTCTCTCTCGTTCCGGTCCCAAGAAGAGGGGGCATAAGAGGGGGGATACTGTAATGTCCGTGGCTGCGGGCTGTCAGCTCCAGCCTCCCGCTGACAGCCGCAGCCACGAGTCGGCAAGCGCTGGCCCCAGCCTCCTCCTTAGGAGACGCCAGCGCTTGCATCCACTCACCTCCGCCGGAGCCCGCAGGGTGCGCGCGCACGCTCGTCCCCGCTCTTAAAGGGGCAGCGCGCGCACCGGACATCGTGAACGACCTTTGACCCGTGAGTACCCTGGGCTATAAGAGGGGTCCAGCCCCCTAGTTCGATGCCTGAGCGTTGTTAGTTTTCCCAGTCTGTCTTGCAAATGGTCCCTTAGTGTTTCCTGTTCCTGTTTCCCGTGCTTTGCCCTAGTATCTAGTCATGCCACGTCCTGTGTCATCTGCCACGTCCAGAGGATTCTGCCACGTGCTGTGTCATCTGCCACGTCCGGAGGAATCCGCCACGTCCGGAGGAATCCACCACGTCCTGTGTTATCTGCCACATCCGGAGGAATCCGCCACGTCTGGCGCAACTTGCGGCTCCTGTGTCATCCGCCATGTTTGGCGCCATCTGCTGCACCCATCTCATCTGTGCCGGAGCTGCGGCCACCATCTGGACTATTCAGGTACCCTTGTGCGGGACATTGTATTTCTGGGGTGTCCTGTTGTTTGGCCAGCTGCCTCCCCGCTGCGGCGGTACGGCCTAGTCGGTCCACTAACCCGCTCCGTGACAATAACCATTAGCAAGAGGAGTGGAGTCGATACCCACTACAGGGACAGGTTTAGGCAAATCAATCAAAGGCATAGCTAGAGACATAGCAAATTCCACAGACATGATATTAGCAGAAGACCCTGAATCCACGAAGGCACTGCCGGTAGCAGACCTACCACCAAAAGAGACCTGAAAGGGAAGCAAGATTTTATTACGTTTCATATTTATGGGAAATACCTATGCGCCCAAGTGACCTCCCCGATGATCACTTAGGCGCGGAAGTTTTCCGGCTGCTTATTCTTGCGCCTAGGACAGGTGTTCACTTGATGCTTGTCATCCCCACAATAGAAGCAGAGACCATTCTTCCTGCGGAACTCTCTACGTTGTCGGGGGGACACGGATGCCCCGAGTTGCATAGGAACCTCCGAGTCTTCCGTGGAAGAGCGAAGCAACGGGACCTCGGGAGGCATCATGGGGGAGTCAGAGGGGAAAACAAAAAAACGTTCAAGTTGTCGTTCCCTGAGACGTCGGTCAAGTCGTACCGCTAAAGCCATAACCTGGTCAAGGGAGTCAGAAGAGGGATAGCTAACTAGCATGTCTTTCAGGGCGTTCGACAGACCCAACCTAAACTGGCACCTTAAGGCAGGGTCTCGGCAAAGGCAGTCCTGTCAGTCTCGTCATAAATGAGTCCGAGAGCAGAAAAGAAACGATCAACGGAGGAAAGTTCAGGGGCGTCAGGAGCCAAGGAGAAGGCCCACTCTTGGGGCCCTTCCTGGAGCTGGGACATAATTATACCCACCCGCTGGCTCTCAGAACCTGAGGAGTGAGGCTTTAAGCGAAAGTAGAGCCTACAACTCTCCCAAAAGGAGAGAAAAGTCCTCCGGTCCCCTGAGAACCGGTCAGGCAACTTGAGGTGGGGTTCAAGAGGTGAGGTGAGGGGCACTACCATGGTAGCGTCAGGCTGGTTGACCCTCTGAGCCAGGGCCTGGACCTGTAGGGAGAGACCCTGCATTTGCTGGGCCAGGGTCTCAAGGGGGTCCATAGTAGTATCAGGGAACAGGGTAGACTAGGTATTTGGGCTTGTGATTATGTAATGAAGGGGGTAGGGAAACGGACAAGTGAGCCCTAATCTACCCGCCACTCTGTTCCTGCCTACTTGCAACGACCCGCCCTAGGTGACGGGGTACAACTGGGCGGAGGTCCCTACGCTCAGTAAGTGCACGAGACAAACAGACAAGGGTACACAAAGCTAAGGGAAATGGGGCAGTTGCCCACGGCAACACCGTGAGCAACAAAAGTGGTGAACGAGCCGAGTCAAACTAGGAGAGAACGAGGTACCAAACGCAGAGCAGGAGAGTAGTCAGTAAGCCAGGGTCAGTATGGAGCAGGATCAAATAGTCAGAAGCTGTAGCTGGGCCAGGAAACCACACGAGAAGAATCACAAGCAAAGGATGAACAGGAAAGGCAGGTATAAATAGACAGAGGGCGGGAGCTAGCTCCGTCTGGCCAGGCTGCTATAGGCTCTCCCGCTCCTAAGCCTGCCATCCTGAGTGGTGGAAGATGGAGTCAGTCTCAGAGACATAGACTCAGGTGCAGACTGATTACCTATGGGCGTATACACAGAAGTTGTGCCTGGCAAATCCTTTACAGGTAGTGTATATATATACAGGGTGGGCCATTTATATGGATACACCTAAATAAAATGGGAATGGTTGGTGATATTAACTTCCTGTTTGTGGCACATTAGTATATGGGAGGGGGGAAACTTTTCAAGCTAGGTGTTGACCATGGCGGCCATTTTGAAGTCGGCCATTATGTATCCAACTTTCGTTTTTTCAATGGGAAGAGGGTCATGTGACACATCAAACTTATCGAGAATTTCACAAGAAAAACAATGGTGTGCATGGTTTTAACGTTACTTTATTCTTTCATGGTTCCCTTGGTTGAACTTGATGGACATGTGTCTTTTTTCAGCCGTACTAACTATCTAACTATGTAACTATGTAACTATGTATATGATAACATGTATATCTCATATAGAGCTAGAGAGCTCTGGTTCTATGTATGCAATATAGTTTGTATCTCATATAGCACTAGAGAGCTCTGTTTATATCAAACCTACAGAAAAAGATTGATGCTTTGACAAACTAATATAGAGAAACTGAAAAATCTTTATTAAAGTATCTGATTAAAAACAGAATTACAATACGAATTAAAAGGAATCTACAAGCCTACAGGTAGAATAGGACAACTCGTACTGAAATGGTATCAATAATGCTAAACCCCAAAAATGCCCAGATCTGTACATAATTGGTACTGTATAAGTGCTGAAAGGTATACATAAAAAAATATACACTACTAGGATATACAGTGCATAGATAAATGTAGCAGAAAATCAAGTATTATACCTCATCATGAATAAACAAGCAATAACACAGGGAGCGTCCACTCTAGATTCGGCGATAACTACCTTCATCTGGGGGTGGCGCTGTATGCATACTTTCAGTATTTCAATACACTCTGACCAATGTTCTGATAGATGTCCATGATAATGATGCCCACTAAATGAGATAATCTACTCACTGTTTATTTGTCGGTTGCAATATGTGGTTGCAAATCTGACTGGCTTCTGGAAGCGGCGGCCATGAGGCATTGGGGGGGGGGGGTCGGAGACATGACAGCGTATCATGAGACGTGGTCACATGTGTCAGCAACCTGGCACATCATGGGAGACGAGCCGGCAAACAGTCAGTTACAGCCAATCAACATGCGACACCGAGGTAAAGGGAGTAAAATACAAATGGAGGACATTAACCCTATGTGAAGTGAGAAGAAGATGATCGTACATTTGTATGAGAAAGGGAAAACAGATTAACAATAGAAATCTACACTTCCCTTATTGTACATCCTATCAGCAGCACAATAATGGGGATTTAGCAAGAGGTAATCCCCATAGGGAGGGCACTCTTCTCTGGTGGAAGTAAAAATTAAACGCTCAAGAGCTGTCTCCTCGTAGAACCAAAAATTCAGCCCATAATGGTTGATAAATATTAAGTGCGAGCTCCAAGCTGCACAGCAAATTTGATCCAGCTGGATCAGACTTTATGCGGCCCAAGAGGTGGACACTGCTCTACTATAGTGGGCTCTAGAAATATGAGGTGGATTACAGTTCTAACAATGTAAGCCAGTCTATTGGCTACTACACTCCATCTACCAGGGTAGGTTTGATGGATTTTAAGCATTTGTTTCTTTTAGGAAAGAAACATTCTCAACCTTCCTGATCACTTACTCCAAGCCAAAAAGATCTCAAGACAACAGCACTGATCTAGGCATGGGGATTATATTCCTCATGGGATGTAGACTCGTGCCAGTAAACTGGAATGGAGCTGACCTGATTACAGGTTACAGGTGAAGGAACTTTGGGAGTGAAGTTTGGTAGTAGCCTTAGCAAAACCATGTCATGGAGGAATCTGAAGTACAGATCCACTGAGGATAAGGGTTGATGCTCCACTATTGTCATGACAGATGTTATGGCCACATGCCACATGTGCAAACCGTGCAGCCGCACAGGAGCCCAGTACATTGCATGTAAGGGACTAAGCCAGTGGCTCATAGTTACTGGTGTAATGTTGGAGAGACACAGCGTGGTGTGCCATGATAAACTATTGGAGAGCATGGGGGCCCATATACCCCTTGTGCACAGGGGCTCTCCACTGCCTGCGTCCGCCCCTGATTATAACCAGGATAGGTAATAAGGTGGGACCTTTTCAAAAGTTTCAGAGGTAGATGACCATAAAACTCTTAAGACTAAAGCAAAGTACCATTTTGCCACAGGTCTGAGGATGGTAGGTCTCATTCTAGCAGACCGTTTCAGGAACTTTTCACCAAGGGCTTTTGTGACAAGGATCTAACCCAAAAAGGCAGACCTCGACTAAATTTGTACCATTTGGGTCGATAAACTCAGTCCTTTTCTAAATCCTTCCAGCAAGCAGTTTAGGATGTTGTTAATCTGCGGGTTGAAACTATACACTCCTTGAGTGGAATACCAAGCTGAAAATATCTATTCGACCCTTGTGTAAGGCTTCTTGGTAGATTCAGACCTGGACTGTGAACAGGTCTTCATAAATTCAATGAATTTAGATAATAAAAGGGACTGGTCAACCTCCAGGCTGTCAGGTTGAAACTCTTCAGGTCCTGGCAGAGTTGAGTGCTCTGAGACACCAAGTTCTGCACTGGGGAAGTATCCAGTAACACCCTCGACTCATCTGATGTGTTAGAAATACCATCTGTGGCCAGAATGGTATGATGGCTTTTACCGTGGACTGGTCCTGGCTGATTTTCATCAATACCCTAGGTATTAACCCTTCCTGAATCTTGATGTAACTGCATGTCCTGGTGAGGTGTTACGTCCCACATAAGGATGTACAGTTGCTGCACGGTTCCCGGCGCACACTGTCCTAACGGACAGTGTCCGGGAATCGGAAGGTCAGCTGTCCCCAACAACTGACACTCCACTGTTGCCAGCCAGCGGTCCATCACCGCTGATTTCGGCAATTAACCCCTTAATTGCGGCAAACGATTACGATCGTCGCATTTAAGGTGTTTGCAGCAGATCGGCACCCCCAAGATGCAATCGCGGGGTGCGCCTGTGCCGATGGTTGGCATGGCAATTGGAGGCCAGACATTGGCCTCCGGGTCTGCCATGTACGGAAGCCTATGAGGACCAGTCTGGCTGCTCCTCATAGGCTTCCTGTCACGTCACTGTCAGCGTCACACTGATAGTTACAATACATTACACTACGTTATTTTATTGTGCAAATGTTGCAAAACATAAAAAACGACATTCATATGATATCACCGTAATCGCATTGACCCGCAGAATAAAATAAAAATGTAATTTATAGCACACGGTAAACACTAAAAAACAAGAATAAAAAACAATGCCAGAATCGCTATTTTTTGGTCACCACCTGTCCCAAAATCTAGAATAGAAAGTGATCAAAAAGTCGCCTTTACTCCAAAATAGTACCAATAAAAACTACAATCCGTCCCGCAAAAAACGAGCCCTTACACAGCTTTTTTGACTGAAAAATAAAAAAGATATGGCTCTCAGAATATGTTGACACAAAAAATACAATTTTTATTTTTTTTTAAAAAGTGATTTTATTGTGCAAACGCTGCAAAACATAATAAAACTATATTCATATGGTATCACCATATTCGTATTGACCAGCAGAATAAAGTCAAATGTCATTTACAGCCCACGTTTTACACTCTAAAAAAACAAAAAAAGATTAAAAAACATTGTCAGAATTGATGGTTTTTGATCACCTTATGTGCCAAAAAATTGAATAAGAGTGATCAAAAAATCACATGTACCCCAAAATGGTACCAATGAAAACTACAGATTGTCCTGCAACAATTAAGCCCTAACACTGCTCCGGTGAAGAAAAAATAAAAAAAGTTCTGGCTCTCAGAATATAGCAAAGCAAAATGTGCAGATTGTACCTACAGCAAATAAGATTGGGCACCATTTATCATTGCGACACTGGCCACACATCTGAAGATTATTATTTATTTACCTCATTATTTTACGTACTTATTATGCCCTGATGTACTCCTCACAGTTTACATATGCCTCCACATTATAAACTGAAATACCAGTAAAACCCCAAACAGAACTACTACCAAGCAAAATCTGCGCTCCAACAGCCAAATGGCGCTCCCTCCATTCTGAGCCTACAGCGTGCCCAAACAGCAGTTTATGTCCACATATATGGCATTGCCATACCCGGGAGAACCCGATTAACATTTAATGAGGTATTTGTCATATCAGTGGAAAATTGCAATTTTTACTTTGCACCATCCGCTGTGCATTAACCTCTTCTCGCACCATGACGTAATAGTACGTTGTGGTGCGGGGGGTGATATATGGAGCGGACTCACGTGCTGTGCACGCTTCATATGCTGTGGTTGACAGCTGTGTATTACAACTAACACCCAGGACTAACGGGCAGGAACAGCGATCACACTGTTACAGAAGCCTGTAAAAATGGCAATATACTGCAATACATCAGTATTGCAGTGTATTGCAACAGCAATCTGTCGATCGCTGGTTCAAGTCCCCAAAGGGGACTAATAAAGTGTGTCAAAAAAAACCTCAAGTTATTAGTAGTAAAAAATATATATATATTAAAAGTTACAAAAAAAACCCTTTTCCAATTTTTCCTCTAAAGTAATGTAAAAGATAAAAAATAAACAAAATTGGAATCGCTGCGTCCGTAAAAGTCAGAACTATTACAATATACAATTATTTAACTCGCACGATGAACGCTGTAAAAAAGAAAGATCTTAAAACGCCAAAATCGCTGTTTTTTGATCCCATTAGCGCTCAAAAAAATGTCATAAAAAGTGATCAAAAAGTTGTATGTACCAAAAAATTGTACTAATAAAACCTAAAGCTCATCCCACGAAAAATAAACCCTCACAGCGCTCAATCGACCACAAAATAAAAAAGTTATGGCTCTCAGAATGTGGTGAAACGAAACAATTTTTTTTAACAGATAGGTTATTCTTTGTAAAAGTAGTAAAATATAAAAAAAATATATATGTAAATTTGGTATCACCATAATCGTATTGAACCTCAGAATAAAGTTAAGTTGTCATTTCTACTGCACAGTGGAAGCTGTAAAAGCGAAACCCAAAAAACAATGGAGGAATTATTTTTTGCCAATTTCAGCCTGCAAATAATTTTTTTCTTCAGTTTACCAGTACATTATATGGTACTTTAAATAGTGTCAATATAAACTACAACTCCTCCTGCAAGAAATAAGCACTCACACCGCACTATTGATGGAAAAAGAAAAAAGTTATGGCTCTTGGAAAGCTGGAAGTGAAAACCAAAATTGAAAAAGCCAAAAACGGATCAGTCCTTAAATGGTTAATTAATTTCTAATGAAAAACTATTTATGACCACATGTGGGGTGTAGCCGTGCTCAGGAGAAATTGCTTTACAAATGTTGTCAAAATGACAAAATTCGACGTTAATGGAAAAAATGTTGATATTCATTTTCACGGCCTAATTATAATTAATTCTGCAAAAGACCTGTTAGGTCTAAATGCTCACTGTACCAATAGATAGAGTCCTTAAGGGGTGTAGTTTCACAAATGGGGTAACTTTTGGAGTGTTTCCACTGTTTTGGTCCCTCAGGGGCTTTGCAAATGCGACACGGCACCGAAAACCATACCAGAAAAATCTGCGCTCCAAAATACAAATGGCGTTCCCCTCCATTCTGGACCCTGCCGTGGGTCTAAACAGCAGTTTATTACCACATATGGCCTAGACTGCATGATCTTCAACCACGTGAAACGTTATACTTTGCCAGCTTCAGAAGACAGTTGGAGGCGCCCCCTACAGGAAGGGATCTGGCGTCAGAGTTTGGGCATTCTGGTGTCAGAAATGGAATCTGAATCACCGCCACCAGGGTGGACTGCGATTTTAACGCAAAGCCCTAGACTGCTCGACCATCCTGATTGACTTGGTTGAGGGCCATGGAGCCTCTTAATTCCAATCTGTTGAACACTGGTCTGCCTCGGTATTGAGTACTGTGGCATCAAGGGAAGTTTTTCCATGTTTGAAGGGTCAATCTTTACCTCAAATGACTGCGGTAATGATTACCGTTCTTGTCAGAGAAGCTCTCTATGATTTTAATCAGCTTGGAGCCAAAAGTCTACTTGACTCATACTCTAACTTACAGATGTTGTACTTGGAAGCATTAAAGAGGACCTGTCACTAGGTCCTACAGAGTGAGTTAGTATTTTGACCTAATAGTGGTCCAACATTGTTTGTCCTGTACTTGTGTGTCCCCCCGTTGCTGAGCTATGGACCCCTCTTTATTTAGCAACCAATATGGAAATGACCTGCTGGCTAGTCAAGTGGGTTTGGATGCCAGCATTTCTTAATGGGCGGAGCTACCACTGAGCCTCTGACGCTGACCTATCAGTATGCGCTGTTTCCTAAAAGACAGTCTTCAACCAGCGTCATCGCATGAGACCATGCTGGCTGAAGACTGACTGATGATATCATCATGTGTAACTCCGGGATCTGCAGTGCTGAGCAAAAGTTTTAGGCAGTTGTTGACAAATGATGCAAAGTAAGAACGCTTTTAAAAATAGAAGTATAAATAGTTTTTTTTTTTTTTATCAATTAACAAAATGCAAAGTGAATGAACAGAAAAAAAATCTAAATTAAATCAATATTTGGTGTGACAACCCTATGCCTTCAAAACAGCATGAATTCTTCTAGGTACACTTGTACATAGTTTTTAAAGAAACTCGGCAGGGAGGTTGTTCCAAACATCTTGGAGAACTAACCACAGATCTTCTGTGGATGTAGGCTTCCTCCAATCCTTCTGTCTCTTCATGTAATCCCAGACAGACTCGATGATGTTGAGATCAGGGCTCTGTGGGGGTCATATCATCATATTTCTAGGGTTCCTTGTTCTTCTTTATGCTGAAGATAGTTCTTAATGACATTAACTTTACGTTTGGGATCGTTGTACTGCTACAGAATAAATTTTGAGCCAATCAGTCGCCTCCCTGATAGTATTGCGTGATGGATAAATATCTGCGTGTATATCTCAGCATGAGGACACCATTAATCCTGACCAAATCCCTAACTTAATTTGTTGAAATGCAGCCCCAAACTTGCAAGGAACCTCTACCATGCTTCACTGCTGCCTGCAGACACTCGTTATTGTATCACTTTTGTGGGTGTAGTCAAAGACCACTTTTAGTTGAGTTGCTTCCTCAATAACAGAATTTGTCGTTGGATCACAGATATCACTGGTCGGGAGACACTTCATACAGTGATGTACAAAGAGTCTGTGTAAAAGCAGGCTCAAACTTTATTTATACATTCTATTAAACACATCAACCAATCAGATGATGCCCAGTATAGAAATACCTACATCTAAAATGATCTCTATACATGTTAATGCCTTTCTTCCTGGCTTAATCCTTTCAAACACATCTGGCATTCATTATTTTGGAATGCCTGATGACGTCATCTTCATCCTGTCTGTTTCAAATTATGGGGAATGTCTTATTTTATGAGAATCTTAAAACATATAACGATTATGCAATTTATACAAATTACTCTAACAGTTCCCCTCTTTTTGACAAAATACTGCATCCAACTATTTTATCTCTATGCTACCCAATACCCCCTGAAGATGAAAACTCTGATCCTCCTATCCCTTCCTGAACTAGTATAGTGGCTATTAGATTGGGGAATCTACCTATCATGAGATACTGCTGAAACTGTGGTATATCACGGAATACATGGGTAGCTGTATAAACAGTTGGATCATCAAACTTGCCTTGAGATCTTCTCCCACAGATCAACTATAAATAATTTTCCTAAGAAGAGTGGGGTGTTCTTGGCCATACACAAATCTATCCTAAATTATCTGATTCTTTCCTAAAAACACCACAATGAACATATAGGTCGACTTGAGAGGGGTTTCATCCATCACAGCAGGCGCATATCCATCCATCATCCCCGATAAATTGAGGCATGGTAACTGTTACTGGGAGCAAGGCTGTAGAGGTTATTTCAAGTTCCAATGTTTCTCCTTTTTCTACACATACAACTTTAAACTGCATTTGTTATTTATCACCATTACAACACTTCGCCATCAGCAAAAAAATTGTTTGACAATCAGATTAATCAGCATTCCTATAATAAACACCTGCAAAGCTACATGTAATATTCCGGAAAACCAACCACCTATTCCCTTAAACCAGTTAGCTGGATTTAGCTAACTAAGGCTTCTTTCACAACTGCGTCAGGGCTCTGTTGAGATGTAGCTTTCCGTCAGAATGGAGCCCTGACTGACACAAACAGAAACCATAGGTTTCAGTGTCCATCACCCTTAATTCCAATGGTGATGATTCCAATGGTGATGCATCTTGTGCCAATGGTTTCTGTTTGTCTCCGTTGTGCAAGGGTTCAGTCGTTTTGACGGAATCAATAGCGTAGTCGCCTAAGCCAATCTGGCCAATTGAAATTCCAGTCATCCTGAGAGTTAACTTTCCTGATCACTTCCTTGACCTTCTTAGCCTGCTCGATATCATACCTGACTTGCAACAGGCAAGAGGGTTCTATATAATGGCAGCACCTACTATCTGACACATACGACCTTGGGATGCTGTGAGATAGTCCATGACTATGGCATGCTGATTAGTTACTAAGATATGCTGACTGGTAAGTGTGCTAGTTATATTTAAAGCATCAAAAACATATACTGTAATATTGTCAAATAAGTCAGCAAGTGTTTCAATATTATTTGCATTTTGTACAGAAATCCCTACTAGTGTGAGTGCTAGACCAAACTTTTCTTGCCAGGGAACATGTAATAGGGATTTAGCTTTACTCAGGTTGGATTCCCTCTTAAACAACATATGATTTGGTATGTAGGGAAAATCATTATTTTCCAATACCCATGTGGCTAGCTGGAGTCTAGCTAATGTACAGGTTTCTACTGCTCCCATAGGTATCCATTTATATGCATTATGACCTTCTTGCAGTGACTGGCAAGTATCCAGGAAGCTTTCCGTTAAAGATTTAACAAAGTGGGAGTGATAAACTGGACTTGATATGGTCCGTCAAATCTGGGTTTAAGAGCTCACTGGACGTATTTCTTTACCATTACCCAGTCTCCAGATTTAACACAATGAGACCCTGCAATGGAGTATGGATCTGCAAGGGAACTATAGACACGATGATGCAAAGAAATTCGATTTTGATTAAATTCTCCCACATATGCAGTAAGATCTGAGTGCAAATGTTGGAGCTGTTGAGGAAAATATAGTCTTGTTTTGGGTGGACTCTGACTGAGTGTAATGCTATAGAAATGCATTCTGTCCATGGTTTTCCAGACTCAGCCATTGCCATTTAAATTTTTAACTTCAGTGTACCATTCATTCTTTCTACCTTCCCAATCCTCTGGGGGTGATAGGGTGTATGGAACGCCTGTTCAATGTTTAATGCTGACATTACTTCTCTTGACATTACTTCTTCCAAGTATTTCTCTAGTGAAATGTGTACCTCGACCATTTTCTATGGTTTCTGGAACACCATACCTACATACCACTTCATTAAGCAGCTTCTTTGCCGTGGATTTTGTATTGGCCGTTGCCACAGGGCATGCTTCAGGCCATCCTGAAAAGATATCAACACAGAAAAGGACATATTCATACCGACAAACCTTGGGTAACTGTATGTAATCAATCGTCAGTCACTGGAACGGGTACAGTGGCCTTGGGATATGCTTCTCTGGACTTTTACTATCCTCCCGGTGTTATGGCTGGCACAGAGAAGACATGTCTGCACATATCGGGTAGCAGCGTTGTTGTACCCTGGGGCAATCCAGAAACCTGGAAACTAAACTTACCATTGCTTCCCTGGCCGCAGGTGTTGGTCCATGGGTCATTATAGGGCATAGAATCCGGGGTAGGCACAGCTTACCTTCTGTCTGCCATATCCTGTCTTGGTCCTCTTTTGCCCCTTTTTCCTTCCATTTTTATTTTTCTTCCATTGTAGACTGCTTTGGGAGTAATCTGAGCATTGCCATGTCAACCACCCCTATTTGGCCTGGTTTAGCAGGTTCACATAGCATTAATCTAGGGAGGGGCATCAGTGCGGCTGCCTTGGCCCCATCTACCCTTCTGTTACCTACAAACTCAGGTGACTGTTCCTTTGTATGTGCTTGGACTTTTATAATGACTACCTTCTTAGGTAGCTGTAAAGCTCTGAATAGGGCTGTTATAGCTTCACTGTTCTTCACAGGTTTACCTGATGAGGCAGCAAACTCTCCTCCAAATTGGGCCATAATCATGTGCAACACCAAAAGTATACCTTTAGTCAGTATAAATGTTTGCAGTTTGACCCGCGGCCTGTGTACATGCTGCAGTGAGTGCCTTCAGCTGGGTAATGTCGCTGGGTTCAGAACTGTGCATCTTGTGATGGTGAGGTTGGGGGGAAGGGTGGTGTAAGTAGGGCTACCTCGTATTTTGTAAGTCTTGCAGCTGATAGATGTTTTGTCCTGGCCTGTAACAAAATTTCTTGCACTAAATGTGGTACCTGAATGGTGAGTGGGCTCTCAAGTACAATATCTGCTACTTTAGCTTTTAAAAGTGCTGCTACTGCTCTGATGCATGACGGTGCCCCCCTGATCACAGGGTCTAGATGTACAGAGTAGTACCCCAATGATCTTTGTCTTGACCCATGTAGTTGTGTAAGAACAGCTTGTGCATGTCCTTTTGCCTTATGACAAAAGACATTAAAGGGCTTAGTTTGGTATGCCTAAGGCTGGTGCAGCTAAAATTGCCTCCTTTTATCAATTCCTCAACTGTCAAGTGAAATTTTTCTCCTTTGTGTGTCCTAGCTATTGCATCACACAATGGCTGTAGTAATGAAGAGGCCGCCGGTATTCATTCTCTGCTGTACCCCAATAGTCCTAGAAATGCTCTCAATTCTCTTATTGACGTGGGTGTGGCCACGTTTTCAATAGTTTTACGCTTTGCTGTGGTCAAATGTTTGGTGTTTCTCGATATACAATGGCCTAAAAAGGTAACATGTTTTGGCCAACTGTAATTTGTCTTTGGATGCCTTGCTTTCTACCTGTGCCAGATAAGTTAGTAGACTTATCAGATCTTTTATTCATTCTACCCTGTCTCTGGCACACAAAAGTAGATCATCCACATGCTGGATAAGTTGGGTATATTCATGTAGTGGTCGCCATCTGGCTATAACCTATACCATTGCCTCACTAAATGCTGATGGCGATGTAGCCCCCACCTCTTGTCATAGTCTTGTACATGTATATTGCTGGTCCATCTGAGTAAAAGCCAAGTACTGTTGGTTTGTGTACTCAACTGGGAGTGAAAAGAATGCATTTGCAATGTCAATCACAGGAAAATACTCACTGTTCCGTGGGTTCTGGTTGAGTAAGGTGGGTGGGTTGGGTACAATAGGTGTAGTGATCATGATGTGTTTGTTTATATCTCTGAAGTCATGAACCATTCTATACACAGGTGATTTCCCGGGGGCTACCTTTTTCTTCACAGGGTACAAGGGAGTGTTGTGTGCGGACCTAGATTTTCTTATTAACCCAACCTTTAGATGCTAATCAATATGTAGATCTATTGCTGCAGGTTGCTCTTTACTGAGGGGATAGTGTCTAATTTTTACAATTGGAGCCCCTGGTTTCATTTTGATAGTCACTGGAGTAACTTCCATGTGTTTTATATCTGTTTTCCCTTTTGCCCATAGGGTCTCCGTGCCATACAAAGATTTCCAAGCTTCGCAAAGTTCATTTGCCAGTTCATCCCAAACTTCCCTTCGGTTACCACCCCTATGCTCTCACCAAGAAGGGCATGAATGCTAAAGACCCCTAAAACAGAGTTGGCATTTGCTAATCTCAAGAGGTCATTCCCTTCTGCCTCCATTCATCAGAATTCTGTAGTTTCTCTGCAGTTCTCATTGGAGGTCGACACCTCTTCCATTGGTGCTGGACCCCTTCTCTTTCCCAGAAACTCCAAGGGTAAGACGGTCTCCTGTGGCTTCATCTCTAAAATCTTCTCTACAGCTGATAGAAACTAATCCATTGGGGAACGTGAGCTATTTGCCATCAAGTTAGCCCTAGAATAGTGGAGACATTTGCTACAGGGGTCTTCTCATCCAATTATTATCTACACGATCACAAGAATCTCACTTACTCGCACAACGCCTGAACCCTTGTCATGCCAGATGGTCACTTTTCTCTGCCAGATTAAAATTCCTACTCCATTTCCATCCTGCTGATAAAAATGTCAAGGATGATGCACTGTTTCGTTAGTTTAAGACAGATGATGCTAAAGAGGATCCTCAGCATATTATTGACACTTCCAGTATTATTCCTGTTAATCGTCTGCTGAATTTTTGTTCATCCTATTGATAGGAAGAAAATTCTCATCTGGGGTTATAATTCCAAGCTGGCAGGTCATTCAGGTATTAGTAAGACTCGGCACTTTATCTCTCGCCACTACTAGTGAGCCACGTTGCCCAAAGATGTTGTAGACCAGGGGTCTCAAGCACGCAGCCCATACAGGCTCTGCTCCGGGACTCTGTGGAATTCCCTGACATCGCTGCCCATATATGGACAGTGTGTCAGGGTCTTCCCCAGAGCGGAGTCCAGGGCAGAGTGCTAGTACAGGCTCTGCTCCAGGACTCTGTGGAATTCCCTGACATCGCTGCCCATATATGGACAGTGTGTCAGGGTCTTCCCCAGAGCGGAGTCCAGGGCAGAGCGCTAGTACAGGCTCTGCTCCGGGACTCTGTGGAATTCCCTGACATCGCTGTCAACATATGGACAGTGTGTCAGGGTCTTCCTCAGAGCAGAGTCCCGGGCAGAGCGCTAGTATCGGCTCTGCTCCAGGATGCTGCGAAATTCCCTGACATCGCTGCCCATATATGGACAGTGTGTCAGGGTCTTCCCCAGAGCAGAGTCCCGGGCAGAGCGCTAGTACCGGCTCTGCTTCGGGACTCTGTGGAATTCCCTGACATCGCTGCCCATATATGGACAGTGTGTCAGGGTCTTCCGCAGAGCGGAGTCCCGGGCAGAGCGCTAGTACAGGCTCTGATCCGGGACTCTGTGGAATTCCCTGACATCGCTGCCCATATATGGACAGTGTGTCAGGGTCTTCCCCAGAGCGGAGTCCCGGGCAGAGCGCTAGTATCGGCTCTGCTCCGGGATGCTGTGGAATTCCCTGACATCGCTGCCCATATATGGACAGTGTGTCAGGGTCTTCCCCAGAGCAGAGAGCTACTGTCGGCTCTGCTCTGGGACGCTGTGGAATTCCCTGACATCGCTGCCCATATATGGACAGTGTGTCAGGGTCTTCCCCAGAGCGGAGTCCCGGGCAGAGCACTATTATCGGCTCTTCTCCGGGACTCTGGGGAAGCCTCTGACATCGCTGTCCATACATCGACAATGATGTCAGGAGCTTCCCCAGAGCAGGAGTCCCAGTGATGTCAGGAGCACAGCTGGAGTCCCAGTCTACAGGGGGCACTGCTGTGGCGGCATCTACAGGGGGCACTGCTGTGGCGGCATCTACAGGGGGCACTGCTGTGGCAGCATCTACAGGGGGCACTGCGGTGGCGGCATCTACAGGGGGCACTGCTGTGGCGGCATCCAAAGGGGGCACTGCTGTGGTGGCATCCACAGAGGGCACTGCTGTGGCGGCATCCACAGAGGGCACTGCTGTGGCAGCATCTACAGAGGGCACTGCTGTGGCAGCATCTACAGAGGGCATTGCTGTGGCAGCATCTACAGAGGGCACTGCTGTGGCAGCATCTACACAGGGCACTGCTGTGGCAGCATCTACACAGGGCACTGCTGTGGCAGTATCTTCACAGGGCTGTGTGGCAGCATCCACCGAGGGCACTGTGGCACTATCTAAAAAGGGGCTGGCCAATCTTGACATGTGTGCTAACTGAGCCGCCGTATCTGCATTTAGTGACACTTAAACTGGAAAGCTGGATTGTTGAAATAAGCACGTGGAGAAATCTCTCAAATTTTAAACCTAGCGGCATTATTATAGTAATATAGTGTTATAGTAGTTCAAATAACTAATTGATTAACAATAATTTTGTATTGTATCAAATTTGAAATTCATGCAGCCCGACCACTTCACATTTTTTCTATATGCGGCCCACTTACCCGGCCGAGTTTGAGACCCCTGTTGTAGACTATGTCTCCTCGTGTACCAACTGTGCCAAAAACAAAGTTACTCGTTCAATGCCTGTGGGTCTACTCCAACCACTGCCTGTTCCTGATAGTCCCTGGCAACATATTGCCATAGATTGTATTATAGATCTTCCTCCTTTTGCTGGATGTACCACTGTCTGGGTAGTGGTGGATCGTTTCTCCAAGATGGCACATTTCGTTCCTCTGTCTGGCCTTCCCACAGCTCCCCGCCTGGCAAATCCATTTGTTCAGCAAATTTTTAGTCTACACGGATTGCCCCTCCATATCGTGTCTTATTGGGGCGTGCAATTCACCTCTAAGTTCTGGAGATCCCTGTGTAAGCTTCTGGATGAGAAATTGGACTTTTGATCTGCATATCACCCGCAATCCAATGGCCAAGTTGAATAATAATAATATAATAATAATTTTTATTTATATAGCGCCAACATATTCTGCATCACTTTATAATTCAGTGGGTACTTTGTACAGACAATATCAGACATTACATATTAACAAAACTAATTTACAATTCAAACAAGAGGACCCTGCTCGCAAGAGCTTACAATCTTTGAGGAAAAAAGGGAGACACAAAATGTAAAAAATGCTTGTTAACAATGGTCCAGCCATCTTTTATACATATGGGGTAGTACACATAAAGCTGCATGAGCCGGTCCCCAGCCAGTGTTGTATGACATACATGAAGTGTATTATGGTTGGAAGGAGTGTGGGAGATGCTGTTGAATGAAGGGGCCAAGTTCTCATTCTCATGACTAATGTAAAAATGGGGGCCAGGGAAAGTAGTCAGATTAGGGAATGTTATAGGCCTGTCTAAAAAGATGTATTTTCAGGGCACGTTTAAAACTGTGGATGTTGGGAATTGATCTGATTATCTGGGGTAGCACATTCCAGAGGACTGGTGCAGCATGAGAAAAATCTTGGAGACGGGAGTGGGAGGATCAGATTATGGTGGATGTTAATCTAAGGTCGTTGGTAGAGCGCAAAGCGCGAGAAGAGTGGTAGACAGAGATTAGGGAGGAGATGTAAGGAGGTTCAGCACTGTGGAGAGCTTTGTGGGTGAGAGTAATAAGTTTGAATTTGATTCTGAAGGGTATGGGCAACCAGTGCAGTGACTGGCACAGGGTAGAGACGTTGGTGTAGCGGTTGGTCAGAAAGATGAGCCTAGCTGCTGAATTAAGGATAGATTGGAGAGGGTAGAGTTTACACTATCACAGTGTCCAGTGCCTGTGCCTCCTCCGGTGTCAACTGTCATTGACTTTGCTTTCCCCAGAGAATATCAGACTTTGTTGGATCTGCTGCTTCTCCGGTACGACGGAGCTGCCCAGTGGGTCCACATACCCCACAATCCCCCCATATACAATAACATAGGTGAGGTTTTTTCTTACACATCTGTCTTATGGTATAAAATGCCCATTTTACCTCACACAAGATTATATGCACAAAAGCTATATACATCTGATAGATCCATTCATATATCACACAGCACAATATTATTTTTTACGAAACAGCCGTATGAAGCTATTATGTCTTATTAAGGTCACCACCACTTGGAATTAGGACACAAGAGCAATTAAGTCAGCTGATCTGAGTATAACACTTGTGCATCCCTGTAGTATTCATGTTTTGACCCAGCTTGCATAAAATAAAGCTTTGCAGTATATGCATCATTAACGCAATTACTTCTACAAAAAAGTACCTATAGAATCATTTTAATTATATGCATAGTAATTATTCACTACATCCCATCTTAAAATGCTTAGAGGATTTTCACTCAAAACGTTGCATCGTCCATATATTAGTAAATCAGTTTGGGGCAGGGGCCAAACTTACTTATGTAATTATGTTTTATTTCCTTAGAGATATTGGCATTTCTGTATTCAGTTGCGTTGTCTATATTTGCAGAAGTGGCAACAAGAAATGCAGCCATATTGAATTTTAATTTTGAATAAACTTCTTGGCAACTGAGGGTAAATCTGTCATTTTACCACCAAGTTTAAGCAATAAGAAAGATACAGTTTTACTATTAGTTGCTGAGAAGCTTATTCAAAATTAACAACCAATATGGCTGCACATCCCGTTTCATATATGACTGCTGCAACAATCTGCTGTTTTACCAGTACAATTTTTACTTTTTGGTTGGAAATCTTTTCTTTACCAAGGTGTCAAATAAACAAATATGATAAACGCACATATTTTTCTCTTTTACTTTAGAAATTAATATTTTATGCAAGTTGTTATTTCTCTCTACAGACGTCTGTATATTCATAAGAAAATACAATCTATCTACAAGCTATTTAAAGGTGACTACGCACATAGGAAAGTTGTAGGACAATAGCTAAGCTATTACCCCAAACTCCTCCATTGCTAACATTTTTTACATAGTTACATAGGTTGAAAAAAGTCACGGATCCATCAAGTTCAACCTTTCTCAATTACACGTCATGCTAAAATAATTATAACCCTCAATGCCATTTGTCAGTAAATAATCATCTAGCCCTTTTTTAAATGCTGACATAGTATCTGCCATTACTACCTCTTTGGGTAGGGCATTCCACAGTTTGACTACTCTAACTGTAAAGAACCCTTTCCTATAATGATGTCTAAAACGTCTTTCTTCCACATGCAATGAATGTCCCCTGGTCCTTTGTAGAGTCCTTGGAAAGAACAGATTATGTGATAGTTTTTGTATTGATCACATTTATACATGTTAATAAAATCACCTCTAAGGCGTCTTTTTTCCAAGCTGAACAAGACAATTCCTCTAGACTTTCATCGTAAGGGACACCTCCCATTCCATGTAATATTCTAGTCATCCGATTTCGAACATTCTCCAACTCTCCTATATCCTTTTTAACATTTGGAGTCCAGAACTGAATTCCACATTGTAAAGACCAGCAGGTTTGTGGAACCACTGGGCTACTCCACTGGTTTGGCTTAGGGCCCCCCTATGTGCGCTGTCTAAGCAGCCTTCCTGGTCTTCACTCTTTAACCCCTATGCAGGGATCTAGTCTATGCTGCGGGGAGCCTGCGAGGTTGCTACCTCTTGAGGTGTCCCAGCGGAGTAGCTGTTGGCTAGACAGATGCAAGACAGGTAGATGGTGCCTTGATGAATGGAGGCTTTACTGCGGATTAGAGACGACAGGTGGATAGCAGACAGCGGAACACAAGCAGGTAGCTGGCAACTGGACACAGACAGGTAGCGGATTACTAGACGCAGGCTGGTAGCAGATTACTGGATGCAGGCTGGTAGCGGATTACTGGACGCAGGCTGGTAGCGGATTACTGGACACAGGCTGGTAACGGATTACTGGGCACATGCTGTTAGCGGATTATAGGATACAGGGTGATAATGGATTACAGAATACAGACTGGTAGCAGATAGCAATAGCTGACAGGATACAGGCTGGTAAAGGAAAACTGGTAGGATCAGGTGCATACACGGACCTTTGCAAGATAACTCTAGGTTGTTACAAAATTGTAGTCACCTGGGAGATGGGAAAGGTGCCTTAAATAGTCCTGCAGAGCAGCAGGGATAATTGGATCCATTTTGAATTTCGTGCGTGCTGGCCCTTTAAGAGATGGCACGCGCGAGCACTCGGGACACAGCAGCAGAGGATGTCGGCAGCCTCATGGAAGGGCAGGCCACTGGGGAAGTTACAAGACTCGGAGGCGGAGACCGCTGGCAGGAGCGGGACCCGTCGCCGGCATTACACATATTTAAGATGTAGCCTTACAAGGGATTTGTAGAGGGGTAATATTACTCGTATTTTATTGAGGTTCTCTAGGCTAGTGTCACCCACTATTACTACCTCCTTTATATTAGGGTCACTAGGGTTATGTTCTGCTCCCCTACCTTTTCATTGTATAACGCTTATCTAATAGTTTTGCCACTAAGTGTGTGTGTGTGTGTGTGTGCGTGGTGATGCACGACACAATTGTATAGTAAAGATAGGTTTTAAAATACAAAATACACAAGTCAATATATTCACGGTATAGTATCAGTATACGTCAATACACATAATGACTTAATATGTATTAAATATCCTGACACTACACTTGGCACAGTACCAGTGCAATATTTTACAATACTATACTAATACCCACCCACGTACCTAAACATACATATAAGTTAGGGCATGTGCACACACAAAATAAAAAACGTCTCAAAATACGGAGCTGTTTTCAAGGGAAAACAGCTCCTGATTTTCAGAAGTTTTTTTTAATCAAAGTGGCTTTTTTCGCAGCGTTTATAACGACCGTTTTTGGAGCTGTTTTTCAATAGGGTCTATGAAAAACGGCTCCAAAAACGGCATATTATGTAGGAGATAGGCCACTTATAATGTGGTGACAGAGCCTCTTTAAGTGCTACTGCACTTGGGGAGCGGAAGGATACTTAGTGGTGATCCGGTGGGGGCAGTCCTTTGTGAGATCCTCCTTTGGTGAGAGAAGAGAAGCAAGAGAGCGAACAGGGGACGTCCGTATTATTTAAACCCTCCCGTGCACTTCTGTATGACATCACATACTCATGCACGTGCAAGGGGGGGGGCAGGCCTTGGGAACCTCCTGTGTTGTGGGATACAGGATGTGTCTAAAGTTTATAGCTACCCCCACCCCCCAGAGTGTAGGAGGCAAGAGAAACAAAGGAAATATTGTAAACAAGACAATGAAAGTTAATGTGTTAACTTTATTGTTCGAGTCGTTACGATTGCGGATATACCATATATTTGTATGTGTTATTTTTTTGATGATTTTACTAAATAAAAAGTGGTTTTATTTTATTTTTACTGTGATCCTTTTTTTTTTTCCATAAACTTTAACTGTTTTACTTTTTTTATTGGCCCACTAGGGGACTTCACTTTGCTATCTTCTGAACCCAGATATAATGTTTTGGTATACTTATTATACCAAAGCATTATTGCCTGTCAGTGTAAGACAGCGAAGCTCCTGCCGCTGATCTTGTGGGTACAATGGCAGTACCCACGAGATCAGATTTACAGATATATTCGTCTCTATGCAGGAACAAGCTCCTGCTTGGGATGGATATATCCGTCCTTCATCGTAAGAGGTTAATACTAGTATTGCGTCCTAGGTGCATTACTTTACATTTATCAACATTAAATTTCATCCGCCATATTTTTGCCCATGCTGCCAGCTTATCTAGGTCTTTCTGTAATATTTTATACATTGTTAATGTTATTTTAATAGGGAGGAGAGAAAAGCATCTGTGAGTCACAACTAGCGACACATCTCCTGGGAAAACAAAGGATTAGACTCCTTGAAATCTAAATGACAGGCTGTTAATCACAATAAAGAGGATTGACACTCAGAATGTAAATTTGGCCATATAGTAGATTAGTAAATGGGAAGGTAAAGCAGCAGCCAAAGTCTGGTGATTATGTTTCTTTTAGATGTAGAGATTAATATTTTTCTATTCAGTTGCAGAAAACTTTTTGAAAATGTGACAACATGAAAAGAAGCCATATTAGTTGTCAATTTTTAATTAGCGTATCAGCAGTTTATTGCAAATTGTCACTTTGTTATTGGTTGAAAATTCTGGCAAAATGACAGTTTGACCATCAGTTTCTGACAAACTTTATTGTATCTGATACGACTGCACAAAAATTGCCACCGCAACAAAACATTTTATTATTGCTGCATGTAAATTATACATAAATACCAGATTTTGGTTACTGCTTGGTAAGACCCATTGGGCTACACCAGTTTGGCTTAAAGCCATCTCTAAGGTCATACGGGAAACTGGACTTCGCTGTGGGGAGACTACCAGGTTGGTACATACATCTTTAGGTGGTCCCGGTGTGAGTAGCGACGAGGCTCAGCGGACCAGGATACAACGGTGTAGCACACTAGGGAACAGGCATCTTATTCTCAAACAGTTTTTATTATTGAAAAGCATAAGACAAATACAGAATAACATTTCTGGCTACACAGGTGGGTTTAGGTGGGTATAGGATGGGGGGGGGGGGTTGTTTGGTTACAGCTTTAGTATTTGTGTATATCTCGTCTTAGCAATTTTGCACTATGTACTAGTAAATATCAGATCATAATGTACAACAATAACAGTATTGTCATTATTATTCTTATTGTCCTATTAGTATTTTGGGAATTGGTCATTGTTTGATGGAATTTATATATTCAATTCAAGGTGCCTAAATATTTCTTCCTTGTCATAGATTCCCAGTGAGCCATTTCTTCATGTCTTTGAATTTCAGATACCTTGTCTAGCCATTGAGTAGTAGAGGGTGGTGAAGGCTTCTCTCCATAGGGTAGGTATAAGCAGTTTTGCTGCAGTGATTAGGAGAGTTGGGAGATTATTTTTCTTGGGCGTTAAACCAGTTCCGGGTTTCCATAACTAGACTAGTGCCGGGTCCAATGCGATATTAGTGGAACATATATTATTTATACTATTTTTAATATGTTGCCAAAACGGTTGGATGGTGCTACAATGCCACCATATATGTGACAATGAGCCCAGAGCACTGTCACATCTCTAGTACTTATTCGAAATAGCGTTATTCATTGCGTGTGATACAGTGGGTGTTTTGTACCATCTTGTGAGCAGTTTTCTTGTATTCTCGTACAGTGGGAGAATCCATGTACGTTTGCTAGAATAAAGCAAATTTCAGGTTCTGTGAGGGTTAAGTCTAAGGCTGGGTTCACACGACCTATTTTCAGACGTAAACGAGGCGTATTATGCCTCGTTTTACGTCTGAAAATAAGGCTACAATACGTCGGCAAACATCTGCCCATTCATTTGAATGGGTTTGCCGACGTACTGTGCAGACGACCTGTAATTTACGCGTCGTCGTTTGACAGCTGTCAAACGACGACGCGTAAAAATACAGCCTTGGCAAAAGAAGTGCAGGGCACTTCTTTGGACGTTTTTGGAGCCGTTTTCTCATAGACTCCAATGAAAACAGCGCCAAAAACGGACGTAAAAAACACAGCGAAAACGGCGCGAAAAAAGCGACGAAAAACGTGAGTTGCTCAAAAAACGTCTGAAAATCAGGGGCTGTTTTCCCTTGAAAACAGCTCCGTATTTTCAGACGTTTTTGGTCACTACGTGTGCACATACCCTTATTCTTCCTCCCATTTTTTTTATGTAGGATGGTTTCAACTCAGTTTGTAACATTGTGATGTGAGTATACATCTGGTAGGGTTTAGGGATGATTTTTGGTGTCGCAGTGAACAGACTCTCCAGCCAGGTGTTTGGTAAAAGTTTAGTTAGTGTCATTCTTAGTTTTTGACATGCAGTTTGCAATTGGCGTTTAAGTAGAAAATTATCGGCCATGTCTAGTAATGTTATACTATCAGTTTCTCTTGAGAACATTTGCATATCCGCTATAGTCAAGCCAGCTGTAATGTCCCATGGATCAGGTGGTTTCTTTCCATAGCCATGTCGATAACATGGTAGCAAACACAATGGCATCAATGGGGAAAGGGTGGACAGTAATTTGGACAGTCTATTCACCTCCTGCCACACTGAAATAGTTCCTCTGATAAGTTAATTTGAGTAAGGTTTGAGAGGGGTATGGGGTCGTAATCCACAAAATGCCTGTTTTTCTTCTATAGACATGAGGGCGTTTTCCATATTTGCATCTACGTATATGATTGGCTCTATAATAAGAGTAAAGGTTGGAGAAGCCAAATCCTCCGAATCTAGAGTTTGTGGTCAGATATTTATATGACAGCCTAGGTCTTTTACTATTCCTTCTTTACTTCTCACGGAAGTAAAGAAGCATTTGGGGAGCCATATTGGTACTGTTTGTAACACATACAATAATTTTGGCATAATAAAGGTTTTAAGCAGGTTTCTCTTACCCATCCACGAAACAAACGGTATGTTTAAGGATTGTAGGTGCGATTTTATTTTTACTAGGAGGTTTGCATAATTTAATTTATATAAAAGAGAGGGATCTTTGAGTATTTGAATTCCCAGATATTTTAATTATATGTCTGGCCATACGTAGTGGGAATCAAGTTTTAATTGGTAGATTATCGGTAAGGGGGACAAAATATTAAGTGCTTCTGATTTACCAAAATTTACTTTAAAGTTGGAAATCACTCCAAATTCGGAGAAAAGGTTGGTGAGATGAGGAAGTGAACGATCAGGGTTGGTGGTGGTGATCAAAAGATCATCTGTGAAGGCAGCGGTTATGTGTGTATAGGAGCCTATCGTAAGACCTTTTACAATGCGGTCATGTCAGATCTTTTTAATAAGTGTTTCCATCACCATCACAAGCAACGTGGGCGACTAGGGACAACCCTGTCGTGTTCCATTTGTTATGTTAAACGAATCCGACAGAATCCCATTTACTTTTACTCTACCGCTGACTATATAGGGATAGAATTGCTGTAACGAAGAGGGGGGGGGGGGGTAAACCGAACTTGTCAAGGGAAGCAACCATGTAGGGCCAGCTCCCCCTATCGAAGGCCTTCTCGGCATCAGTGCTGAGAAGGACTAGGGTTATATGGGTTTTGAAGGCATATTTGGCAAGCCTAAGTATTCTGGACGTATTGTCTGAACCTTTTTGTTTGGCATATTTGGCAAGCCTAAGTATTCTGGACGTATTGTCTGAACCTTATTGTTTGTACCTTGACAAAATCAGTCTGTTCAGGGCTCATGATGTTGGCTAATAAGGGGTGTGGAAGTAGGCAAATCCCACTTCTGTTGAGTTGCTTCCTCTTAACAGAATTTGTCTTTAAGGACCACAGAAATCACCGGCCGGGAGACACCTCATACAGTGATGTACAGAGAGTCTGCGTGGAGGCAGGCTCAATCTTTATTTATACATTCCGTTACACATATTAACCAATCAGATGTAAGTCAAGTACATATAGGCATACATCCAAAATACTTCCATATAAGGTAATGACTTTCTTAGTATGAATCCCGTTACTTATCAGTTTGGAATGCCAGATGATGTCATCTTTACCCCATCTTAGGAGATAGGGTATACATTCATTTAGGAGAAGATTATAAACATATCTAATACATAGCTCGAACAATATAATCCAGTCATTTTGATAATATTTATATGAATTACAAGAACAGTTATTTTATGTATACGAATTACTCTGACAGGGGCTAAAACGAGATACTAAGGCTTTAACCCACCACTTGATATCTGTATTCAAAAGCGATACAGTCCTATAGCAGCTACATAGTGAGCAGTCTTTGCTGTCCTTCGGGATGAGTGTAATATGTGCTTCCAATGCTTGGTGTGGTAGTTGTGTGCCTGTTAACAAGTTACATAAGGATGTAAATGGGGAAATGAATGCATAATTAAAGGAAAGGTGTCATGAATTATTTTTTTAAATTAATTTAAGTGTTTTTATTTAATAAAATATTATATTTACTTTATTTTTTCACACATAATGTTTTTTTTATTATCACTTACTTACTTTACTCGGGGCTGCCATGTTTTCTTTTATCTGTGTATGTGTCAATTCACGACACATACACAGATGGAATATGGCAGCTACAGAGCATAGGACATACGAACGGAACCCGTTCCTTATATCCTGTGCTTCTGCCGTCTTGCTCTGTACTGCGCATGCGTAGTTCAGAGCGACCCAGTATAGAAGCTGGTTGTAGGGGGAAAGCCAGCGCCATTTTGAAGACCGGCCGCACTGCAGGTAAGGAATGTGTGTGTGTGAAAATGCAGTGGACCCCATGTAGTATTTAAAAAATAAAAAAAATGTATTCAAAAATTACGTGGGGTCCCCCCCATTTTTTATAACCAGCCAGATACAAGACAGCAACAGCAGCCTAGCAATACAAGAGTGGAAAGGGCCACTGTTTTTGGCCCCTCCCAGCCTAATGATACCAGCCTTCGGCCGCCCCAGTGCTCGTCCATCACAACAGTTGGTCGGGTACTGGATCGTACCCGGCTCTTCCCGATACCCCTGGTGTCGGTGGGTACCTGGATAATAATGGGAGTTAGTGCGAGCCTTTTTACTGTCTCACACTTAGCTCCGCCTTAGTAATGGATGTCGTCATACAGATAACTGCCATTACTAAGGCGCTACTAAAGTATTAAAAAATCACAGAGACATAAGAAAATATTTTTATTGAAATAAACCCCCCCCCCCACACAAAACCCTCGTTAACCATTTTATTAAAAAATGTAAAAACGTAGATCATCGCAGTAGTCCACCGAATCTACGATGTAGTTCAATAGGTCCCGCGGAACCTGCAAAACAAACAAAAAAAAGTGGTGCTCGCCGCTGATTCTTCATAACAGCCAAATGAATCATACTAGTAGTTCTATTATCTGAAGTTATAATACAAACATGCTGTGGATATACTTCTAGGAAAAACATAAAATCCATGGATAATATAGTCCATTCAGACTTGCTATAAGCATGTTGCAATAAACATGGCTCGTACACTGCAGCCTGTTGATGGCAGATCAACCCATCTGATGTTTTTTGAACATAAGGAAAGATCATAGGTCTTGTGGTTTGTACCTACGTGGGGCACCTATGTGGGTGCCGTGAAACTTAGGCAACCAATAAGGAACAAATATTTTTCCCCATACCTGCTCATTGTCAATCATGAGACTAACTTGTGCATTATTCTTCTGCATCATCTCATATATTGCTTTTACACTACAGGTAGTCCAATGTATGAATTTTGTGACATTTGTAGAAACCTTTAATGCTGTCAATTGTAAATCATTGAAAAAATGTAAAAATTAATTATCCTAATTTAACCCCTTCCCGCCGCAGCTCTTTTTCAGATTTTAATTTTCGTTTTTTCCTCCCCACCTTCCAAAAGCCATAACGTCTTTATTTTTCCATCGATATAGTACTATGAGGGCTTGATTTTTGTGGGACGAGTTGTAGTTTTTCGTAGCACCATTTATTTTGCCTATATAATGTACTAGGAAACGGGAAAAAAAATATTTGTGGGGTAGAAAATGAAAAAAAACATCGATTCCTCCATGGTTTCTTGCGCGCTGTTTTTTACGGAATTCACTGTGCAATTAAAACAACATGTTAATTTTAAGTGTAAAAAAAATAATTTATTTTGTGTCACCAAATTCCCAGAGCCAAATTTTTCCGTCGATTAAGTGGTACTAGGGCTTATTTTTTGCGGGATACGTTTGTAATAATACCATTTTGGTGTACATGCGATGATTTGATCACCTTTTCTTTCATTATTTGGTGGGAGATTAGGTGATCAACAAATAGAGATTCTGGCGTTTACAATTTTTTTTTACGCCGTTCACCGTGCGGGTTAAATAATGATATATTGTAATAGTTCAGACTTTTATGGACGCGGCGATACCAATTATGTTTATTTATTTATTTTTTTACTATGCTCTAGGGCGAAAATGGTAAAAGGTTTTTTTTTTTAACTTTTAAACTTTATTTACACGAAAAAAAAACTTTATTTAACTAATTTTTACTTTTTTTATTAGTCCCCCTAGGTGACTTCAACCAGCGATCGTTAGATCGCTTGCACGATATACTGCAATACTAATGTATTGCAGTATATCGTGATTCTGACAGGCAACTATTAAGCCCTGCCGGCGGCAGGGCTTAATAAGTGCACAAAGATGGCGGACCTGGAGGCCTTCATTAGGCCCCCAGGCAGCCATAGCAACCATCGCCCCCCGCAATGAGCTGTTAGAGGGGGTCGCTCCCCTCTTTCTAACGATTTAAATGCTGTGGTCTTTATTGACCGCAGCATTTAACGAGTTAAACCAGCGGGATCACGCTCGAGCGTGATGCCGCTCGTTACTATGAAGTGTCTGCTGTAACTACGTGAGCCTGCTCCATACTTCCCCTACCCGACATTGGCGTATGGATACGTCAAATGTCGGGAAGGGGTTAATGACTGTCTCTGGGGGATAAATGTGGTAGGTAATCAACCTGCCTGTATATGCATAGCTGTGGATACATCTTGGCCAAACCAGCCAATTTTCCATTTAATCACCCTATATCTATACCATTCAAAAGGCCCAGTCCTGTTCCTGCTCCTCCTAACAAAGTGTCATACCAGGCTCTTTTAATTCTACATTTTCTAGTTTCAGGCAATGTAATTATAACGCTGGCGGCGGACCCTGCATCTGCCAGCAGTCCCCGCCACTGTGTCTTGCACCTTCCACGGCGCTCTCTGACTTCTGTGGCTCACGGCTGCCGTTTCCCTAGTGTGCGCGCGCTCTGGCCGCCTCCTAAAGGGCCAGTCGCGCAAAATTCAAAAGTTAACCAACCAACCCTGCTGCATCCCAAGACTACATGAGGCACCTTTACCATCTCCCATGTGCCTCAGCAATGTTGTTACAAAACCGGTGTTAGTCTGCAAAGGTTCCGTATCCTGTGTCTATGACTAGTTCTATATCCTGAATCCTGTATCCATGACCAGTCCTGCATCCTGAGTCCAGTGTCCGTGACCAGTTCTGCATCCTGAGTCCAGTGTCCATGACCAGTTCTACATCCTGAGTCCAGTGTCCGTCACCAGTCCTGCATCCTGAGTCCAGTGTCCATAACCAATCCTAAATCCTGAGTCTAGTGTCCGTGACCAGTCCTACATCCTGAGTCCAGTGTCCGTGACCAGTCCTGAGCCCAGTGTCCATGACCAGTCCTGCATCCTGAGTCTAGTGTCCGTGACCAGTCCTGCATCCTGAGTCCAGTGTCCGTGACCAGTTCTGCATCCTGAGCCCAGTGTCCGTGACCAGTCCTACATCCTGAGTCCAGTGTCCGTCACCAGTCCTGCATCCTGAGTCCAGTGTTCATAACCAATCCTAAATCCTGAGTCTAGTGTCCGTGACCAGCCCTACATCCTGAGTCCAGTGTCCGTGACCAGTCCTGAGTCCAGTGTCTGTGACCAGTCCTGCATCCTGAGTCTAGTGTCCATGACCAGTCCTGCATCCTGAGTCTAGTGTCCGTGACCAGTCCTGCATCCTGAGTCCAGTGTCCGTGACCAGTCCTGCATCCTATGTCCAGTGTCCGTGACCAGTCCTACATCCTGAGTCCAGTGTCCGTCACCAGTCCTGCATCCTGAGTCCAGTGTTCATAACCAATCCTAAATCCTGAGTCTAGTGTCCGTGACCAGCCCTACATCCTGAGTCCAGTGTCTGTGACCAGTCCTGAGCCCAGTGTCCATCCAGTCCTGCATCCTGAGTCTAGTGTCCGTGACCAGTCCTGCATCCTGAGTCCAGTGTCCGTGACCAGTTCTGCATCCTGAGCCCAGTGTCCGTGACCAGTCCTACATCCTGAGTCCAGTGTCCGTCACCAGTCCTGCATCCTGAGTCCAGTGTTCATAACCAATCCTAAATCCTGAGTCTAGTGTCCGTGACCAGCCCTACATCCTGAGTCCAGTGTCCGTGACCAGTCCTGAGTCCAGTGTCTGTGACCAGTCCTGCATCCTGAGTCTAGTGTCCATGACCAGTCCTGCATCCTGAGTCTAGTGTCCGTGACCAGTCCTGCATCCTGAGTCCAGTGTCCGTGACCAGTCCTGCATCCTATGTCCAGTGTCCGTGACCAGTCCTACATCCTGAGTCCAGTGTCCGTCACCAGTCCTGCATCCTGAGTCCAGTGTTCATAACCAATCCTAAATCCTGAGTCTAGTGTCCGTGACCAGCCCTACATCCTGAGTCCAGTGTCTGTGACCAGTCCTGAGTCCAGTGTCTGTGACCAGTCCTGCATCCTGAGTCTAGTGTCCATGACCTGTCCTGCATCCTGAGTCTAGTGTCCGTGACCAGTCCTGCATCCTGAGTTCAGTGTCCGTGACCAGTCCTGCATCCTATGTCCAGTGTCTGTGACCAGTCCTGCATCCTGAGTCTAGTGTCTGTGACCAGTCCTGTATCCCGAGTCCAGTGTCGGTGACCAGTCCTGCATTCTGAGTCCAGTGATAAACTGGTCTTGGTAAGGACCGTGAAATCTGGGTTCTAGTGCTTTCCTGATGTACCTCTTAATCGTCACCCAATCTCCAGGCTCGAGAAATGGGTACCTGTCATGCCCTCCCAATCTGGAATAGAACTGAAAAAACTGTGATGCACCTGTTGTAAATTCTTTTGTAATGCACCCACATATGTAGTCAAATCTGAATGTAAATTCTGCAACTGGTGTGGAAAGTATAATCCTGTCTTTGGTGGTCCACCAAACAACACTTCATAAGGACTAAGTGTAGACTTTCTGTTGGGTGCAGTTCTAACGGAGTAAAGTGTAAGTGGGAGACTCTGTCCATGGTTTTCCTGTCTGTCATTGCTTTCAGAATTTTCAGCTTTAATGTTCCATTTAATCTCTCAACGTTGCCACTGCCTTGTGGGTGGTATGTTGTATGGACTGCTTGTGTGATCCCTAAGGCTGTCATTATTTCTTAAAGTACTTTTCCAGTGAAGTGTGTACCTCTGTCACTTTCTATAACCTTAGGTACACCATATCGGCACACCACTTCTGAAATTTTTTTTTCCTACAGTTTTTGCTTGTTTGGTATTAGACCATGCCTCAGACCATCCAGAGAAAAAAAAATCAGTGCATACCAACACATACTCATAGGTACCCACCTTTGGCAATTGTATAAAATCAATCTCCTGTCTCTGGAACGGGTTTATTGGCCTGGAGTGCATCTTTATAGCACCTTCACAGTTATCCTTGCATTATGGCAAGCACAGACAACACACCCCTGGACCCAGTGCTTACTTACCATTGCTTCCTTTGACAAGGTACACATCATAGGGTATAATACCGCACCCTTAGTTGTCCATTCTTCTTTCCCCTTGTTGGAGACTTGGTTCTGAAACTTACCTAGTTGATCCAAATCCACCTCACCTGCCTTTGGCAAGGCCTCCACAACATACATTATCACAAAGAGGGGGAGCAACGCGGCTGTCTTAGCAGCGGTGTTCTCTCTTTGATTTCCTTCTGCTTCACGTGTCTGCTCCTTGGTATGTGCTTGCACCTAAACTATTGCCACCTGGACTGGGCTGCCATATTCGCATTCTTAATGTGTTACTCTGGGTACGGAACAAAGTCGCTGCTGCACCAAATGGGACCATAGTCATGTGCAGTGCCAAATGCATACCCGGAATCAGTGAAAATGTTCGCTGCCTGATCCTCGGCCCTTATACAAGCCTCGGTGAATGTGTTCAGCTCCGCCTCTTGAGCTGACATATTAGAAGAAAGTGCCTCCTGCTTAATTATCTCATGGAGGGTAACTATGGAATACCCGGTGTAAGGTTTCCCGTTTTCCATGATCTCTATTTTGATCAATTCATAGCAATCGTGTTCAAGGATATATTTTTGATTTCCTTGCTCTAGTGTCATTGGGAGCAAAGTAGCTGGATTCAAAGTGAAACCTCTTTTGATGGTTACATTCGGTGGCGTGAGTACGGCCACCTCACACTTAGTCTGGCCATTGGCAGATGTTTAGTCTTCGCTTGTGACAACAATTCCTGTACTGAGTGAGGTACTTGTATCACCATTGAATGTTCTAGTTCAGGCCCCATGCACACGACCGTAAAAAAGCTCAGTTTTTGCGGACCGCAATTGCGGTCCGCAAAAACGGAGCCATTCACTTTCATTGAACACTGACACCTTTCCATAGCAAGGGTGTCCGTGCCGTGGAAATGTTCCGGGAATTATGGAACATGTCTGTTCTTTCGCATTTTGCGGGCCGTGCTCCCATACTTTGTATGGGAGCACGGCCCGAAAATGCGGCTGTCAGTCAGCGGCCGGCCGTGCCCGCAATCGCGGGCCGTGATTGCGGGCACGGTCGTGTGCATGGGGCCTCAATGTGACTTTGTATTTGAGCACTGCACAGCCTTCTACTGGTCTTATACAAGAAGCTGCTCTTCTAATAACGGAGTCCAGTTGTGTTGAGTAGTAGCCCAAGTGTCTCTGTTTCCCCCCATGGTGCTGGGTCAACACCCCTTGTGCGTGTCCCTAGTGTTCATGACAGAAAAGTGGGAAGAGAAGTTGTAATTGGGAATTCCTAGCACTGGTGCTGCCAGCACAGATTTCTTTAGCTGTTTGAAATCGCTTTCAGTTTCATCAGTCCTTTTTGAAAAGTCCTCCCTTGTTACAGGTTGCTATTAGGTCATAAATAGGCTGCATCAGTGACAAAGCTGAAGGAATCCACTCGTGGCAATATCCCACCAAACCTAGGAAGGTGCGCAATCCCCACACCGTAGTCGGTGGGTTTACCTTGGCAAGAGCCTCCTTCCTCTCAGGTGTTATATGCTTCATCTGGGAAGAGATGCAGTGACCTAGAAAGGTGACTTTTGGTTGTGAAACCTGCAACTTGTCTCTGAATACTTTGCATCCCTCTTGGTGTAGAAAGAGGAGTAGTGATCGTGTGTTCTTTGGACATGTTTGTATCTGAAATAAATCAAATAAAGAAGCGCCTCATGGTGCCGAATCCCAAAACAATTGGTGAATGGGTGTACAGGTGTAAGAATTATCCTCACCTGGGAAAGTTGTGCAGTATCCAGGCACAACGCTGTTTAAAGGCACTCAATAGCTAAAGTTGCTGCTGCTTACTAGCCAATAGGACCACAAGGCTCCACCACGTAGTAATGTATCGGTGTGAGAAAATTTTTATATATATATATATATATATATAAAATATATACATTAAGGAAGTCAAAAAAGTGCTACTTCATCCTGAGGGTGGAAAAGAAGAGTAGTTAGATAATAATAAGGTGTTTATTGAGGTAACGCGTTTCAATGCCGGACTGGCGCCTTCATCAGACCTAATACATGAAAAGCCACAGACAGTGTGGTTTATTAACATAAAAAAACACCAGAATGCCCCCTGAGTGACCGTTACAACGGCCAATCAGAGGTGAAACCAAGAATCCCAACAAGTAAAAAAAACAATCACAAAACTTTAAAATAAATAAAAATATGGCCTATTTATATGTTTAGTATTGAATGACTTTATTTATTTAAAAAACGAATAAAGGATGTATGTATATCCAGTGAAGAACTGAGACACGAAAGAGCCGACGAATCAAAGCCAGAAAGTTGTAGGTCATTACTCACCAACATTGTATCCCTCTATACCTTCACTCAGTTATACATAATTCTAGATCATATATCTATCGATTGAGACACTCTCTGATAATATATTTATCTAATAATGCTTCTTTTATTAACCCCTTCCCGACATTTGCCGTACATGTACGTCATGGAAAGTACTGACTTCCCGCATCTTGCCGTACATGTACGCCAAATGTTTGGGACCGGCTCAGAAGCTGAGCCGGTGCCATCATCACCGGATCTCAGCTGTATCTTACAGCTGACATCCGGCTGTAACGGCGGGGACCGAAATTAGCTTCGATCCCCGCCATTAACCCCTTAAGTGCAGCGCTCAAACGTGATCGCTGCACTTAAGGTGTTTGCAGCTCATCGGAACCCCAGTAATGAAATTGCCGGGGTTCCGGTGGCTGCAATGGCAACCGGAGGCCTAATACTGGCCTCCCGGTCTGCCTAGCACCGAAGCCGGTCAAGATCCGCCCGGCGGCGGAGCCTGATCGGCTTCCGTAGCTGCCGGCAAGATGGCGCCGGGTCAGGAGCTGATCCGGCGTTATCAGCGGTGGAAGTCAGCTGTACTGTACAGCTGACATCCACCTGTAACGGCAGGAACCGGAGCTAGCTCCGATCCCTGCCATTAACCCCTTCGATGCAGCAATCGAAAGCGATTGCTGCATCGTAGCGGTTACTAGCAGATCGCCAGCCCTGACAGGCAATCGGGACTGGCGACTGCTGTTATGGCAACAGGAGACACAATGGTCTCCTGCTTTGCCATTACGGAAGCCGATTTAGGCCCCGCCGGGAGGCGAAGCCTAATCGGCTTGCTGTCAGTGAATGACTGACAGATCTAATACATTGCACTACATAGGTAGTGCAATGTATTAGAAAAAAAAAAATCTGACCGTTGGAACTTCAAGTCCCCTAGTGGGACTTGAGAAAAAGTGTAAAAAAAGTATAAAAAAGTGTAAAAAAAAGTGCACAAAATAAAAGTTTGAAAACAGTAAAAGTTTCAAGTAATCAAATAAAACACAATCCCCCTTTTACTCTTATCAAGTCCTTTATTATTGGAAAATAATAATAAACCATATGTATTTGGTATCGCCACGACCGTAACGACCGGAGGTATCAAAATATTATATTATTTATTGCACGCGGTGAACAGCGTAAAAAAAAACGTAAAAAACGTTACCAGAGTTTCTGTTTTTTGGTCACTTTGCCCTACAAATATTAGAATAAAAAGTGATCAAAAAGTCGCACGTATCCAAAAATGGTACCTATAAAAACTATAGCTCGTCCCGTAAAAAACAAGCCCTCATACACCTCCGTCGACAAAAAAATTAAAAAGTTATGGTTCTCACAACTTGGCGACAGAAAAAATACATTCTTTTTACAAAAGTAATTTTATTGTGCAAAAAGTTGTAAAACATGAAAAAGTTCTATAAATTAGGTATCGCCGGAATCGTACTGACCCGCAGAATAAAGTTAACATGTCATTTATAACGCATGGTGAACGCTGTATAAAAAAAAAAACGAAAAAAGCTGTGCCAGAATTGCGTTTTTTTGTTTACCTGGCATCCCAAAAAATAGGATAAAAGGTGATCAAAAAGTCGCATGTACCCCAAAATGGTACCAATAACTACAGCTCGTCCCGCAACAAACCAGCCCTCATACCGCTACGTCTATGAAAAATAAAATTAGTTATGGCTCCAATAAGTCAGGAAATAAAAAAATATGCAGTTGTGCCCGAGGGGAACATTTCTTCTGTTTGAAGAGGCGATTTTTCAAGGACCTAAAATTAGGGAACCAGGAAAGGGAGGGCCCAAACATATCCGCTGGAAGCGACGGTGCCCGTATTATACCAGGACAACACTTTCCCAGCAAAATTCCCCAAACTACAAAGGCGCGGAGTGTGGACCAAAAGGGGGATAAGAAATGACACCATTTATCAGTGCGACACCGGCCTGTGCGGAAAGGATTGTGTCACAGCGTAACACACATCTATAGATTATTTTATTGTTTTTTTTTACCCCGTTATTATACCACCTGACTATGCCCCTTATATACTCCGCCCGGCTTACATATGCCCTACATTATAAACGGAAACACCAGTAAGACTCCAAACAAAACTACTACCAAGCAAAATCCACGCTCCAAAAGCCAAATGGCATTTCCTCCCATCTGAACCCTACAGCGTGCCCAAACAGCAGTTTCCTTCCACATATATGGCATCGTCATACCCGGGAGAACCCTTTTAGCAATTTTTGGGGTGTGTGTCTCCAGTGGCATAAGCTGGGCACGACATATTTGCCACTGAATGGCATGTCTAGGGAAAAATATAAATTTTTAATTTGCACCATCCACAGCGCATTCATTTATGGAAAAGACCTGTGGGGTGAAAATGCTCGCTACACCCCTTAATAAATGCCTTGAGGGGTGCAGTTTCCATAGTGGGGTCACTTCCCAGGGGTTTATTTTTATTATTTCACATCTGAGCCTCTGCAGTTGTGAACCAATACTTTGTAAATCGCCAAATTAGGCCTCAATTTTACATGGTACGCTTTCACTCCTGAGCCTGGTCGACTGTCCAGGCAAGAGATTAGGGCCACATGTAGGGTGTTTCTAAAACCAGGAAACCCAGCATAATAATTAGAGAGCTGTCTCGTTATGGTGGCACAAGCTGGGCACCACATATTGTCCACATATCTGTGGAAAAAATCCCATTTTCACTCTGCAACATCGAGTTCACACTAATTTCTACAAAACACCTGCAGGGTTAACATGCTCACTACACCCGTAGGTAAATGCATTGAGGGGTGTAGTTTCCAAAATGGGGTCACTTCTGGGGGGTTTCCACTGTTTTGGGCCCACAGGCGCCCAGAAACCAATCCAGAAACATCTGCACTCCAAATGGCGGTCCTTCCCTTCTGAGCCCTGCCGTGTGCCCAAACAGCAGTTTATGACCACATATGGGGTATTGCCGTACTCGGTAGAAATTGCTTTACAAATGTTGGGTTCTTTTTTTCCTTTATTTGTTGCGAAAATGAAAAAATTTGCGCTAAAGCTACGTCTTATTGAAGAAAAAGGATTGTTTTTATTTTCACTGCCCAATTCTAATAAATTCTATGAAACATCTGTGGGGTCAAAATGCTCACTACGCCCCTAGATGAATTCCTCAAGAGGTGTAGTTTCCTAAATGGTGTCACTTTTTGGGCGTTTTCATTGTTTTTTCCCCTCAGGGGCTTTGCAAATGTGACATGGCTGCCGCAAACCATTCCTGCTCAATGTGATCTCCAAAAGCCAAATAGCGCTCTTTCCCTTCTAAGCCAAGCCGTGTCTCCAAACAGCCGTTTATTACCACATGTGGGGCATTGTTTTACTCGGGAGAAATTGCTTTACAAATTTTGTGGTGCTTTTTCTCCTTCAGTCCTTGTGGAAATGAGAAAAAATTTGCTAAACCTACATTTTCTTTGAAAAAATTTAGATTGTCATTTTCAGGGCCTATTTCCAATAATTTATGCAAAAAACCTGTTGGGTCAAAACGCTCACTATACCCCTAGATAATTTCCTCAATGGGCGTAGTTTCCAAAATGGGGTCACCTCTGGGGGGTTTCCACTGTTTTGTCCCCTCAGGGGCTTTGTAAATGTGACATGGCCTCCACAAACCATTCCTGCTAAACTTGAGCTCCAAAAGCCAAATAGCGCTCTTTCCCTTCTCAGCCTCGCCGTGTCTCCAAACAACCGGTTATTACCACATGTGGGGTATTGTTTTACTCGGGAGAAATTGCTTTACAAATTTCACGGTGCTTTTTCTCCTTTAGTCTTTGTGAAAATGAGAAAAAAAATCGCTAAACCTACATTTTCTTTGAAGAAATTTTGATTTTAATTTTCACGGCCTACTTCTAATAATTTCTGTAAAAAAGCTGTGCGGTCAAAATGCTCACTGTACCCCTAGATAATTTCCTTGAGGTGTGTAGTTTCCCAGATGGGGTCACTTTTGGGGGATTTTGACTGTTTTGGCACCGCAAGAGCCCTTCAAACCTGACATGGTGCCTAAAATTTATTCTAACAAAAATAAGGCCCCAAAATCCACCAGGTGCTCCTTTGCTTCTGAGGCCGATGCTTCAGTCCAGTAGCACGCTACGGCCACATGTGGGATATTTCCAAAAACTGTAGAACCTGGGCAATAAATATTGAGTTGCATTTCTCTGGTAAAACCTTCTGTGTTATAAAAAAAATTGTACAAAAAATTTATTTCTGCAAAAAAATATGAAATTTGTAAAATTCACCTCTACATTGTGACATGTGTAAAGGGTTAAGACATTTTCTAAATGCTGTTTTGAATACTTTGAGGGGTGAAGTTTTTAAAATGGGGTGACTTTTTGGGGGTTTCTAATATATAAGGCCCTCAAAGCCACTTCACAACTGAACTGGCCCCTGTAAAAATGGCCTTTTGAAATTTTCTTGAAAATGTGAGAAATTGCTGCTAAAGTTCTAAGCCTTGTGAGGTCATAGAAAAATAAAAGGATGTTCAAAAAACGATGCCAATCTAAAGTAGACATATGGGTGATGTTAATTAGCAAAAATTTTGGGTGGTATAACTGCCTGTCTTACAAGCAGATACATTTAAATTGAGAAAAATGCTAATTTTTGCAATTTTTCGCTAAATTTTGGTGTTTTTCACAATTAAATACTGAACATATCGAGCAAATTTTGCCAGTAACATAAAGTCCAATGTGTCACGAGAAAACAATCTCAGAATCGCTTGGATAGGTGAAAGCATTCCGGAGTTATTACCACATAAAGTGACACATGTCAGATTTGAAAAATGAGGCTCGGTCAGGAAGGTCAAAAGTGGCTAAAGAGGGAAGGGGTTAAGGATATACGTTCCCATTGACAATTCATACTGTTCAATCCCTTTACTGACAATACATTCATTTAATGGTATATCTATATCTAATTTATTAACAAATTGCTTCATCCTACCAGATCTCTAAATTTTGGTGATCTCTTTGTATTAATTATGTACCTATATCCCTTCACTTAATGATTCTATTTATTTTTTATTTAATGTATTGCTCCATTACACCTAGCTTTTCAAATTTCTTAGCAATGTTCTTGTACTAATTGCATATATACATAACTGTAGCTCCTCAATCTACAGAATTTTTTATTTTTATTTCTTCTTACATATTTCCCCCTTCTATTCCCCCTTCTTTACCTTGTTTTCTGCTTTCCTTTCCTCTAGCCGGCGTCTCTCACTGGTGGTTTCGTTCCACTGGGGGCTCATCCGCTCTTCTCCCCTCTGGTGGCTGCTGCCCCAGCCTACCAGGGGAGCGTCCGGTCTCCATGGTAACTGGAGGCTGGTCGAATGCTGTATACTAATTGGCCATCTCCCGTCACACTGCCACTTGTCATGCCCATGGACGTGGGCCGTCAGGCTCACTCACCTCCGGACGGCTGCAGCCATGGATCTGCGAGCGCTGGCCCCAGTCTCCTCCTCAGGAGATACCAGCGCTCACTTCTGCGCACATCGGCTGGGTCCCGTAGGGTTTTATGTTTAATTAGCCCATGAGCACGCTGGACTATAAGAAAGGCTCAGCCCCTTCCTGCCATGCCTGAGTGTTGTTGTTGTTGTACCCTAAGTTTGTCATTGCAAATGGTCTCCTAGTGTTTTCCAGTTCCCAGTGTTTCCAGTACCTGTATCCTGTATCCCGTGCTATCCTGGTCAAGTTCTGTGCTGAGCTGAAGTCGTGCTGTGCTGTATACCACGCCTGTCCTGCTACACCACGCCTGACGTCTGCCTGCTGCCTAGTCCCAGCCAAGCCTGTCATTGCTACTGTCTGAGCTGCACACGTACCCTATACGAACTATAGACTGTTACCTGTGCCCTGTTGGCCAGCTGCCATACCGCCAAGGCGGTATGGACCGGGGGTCCACGAACCCAACGTGACACCGCTAATGATTATAATCTGCTCGTCCTTGCGATCACGATTCACTCTTACTGAGTGATATATTTTAGGGATATAGTTGCATTGGGTATGTATTGTATTTCTACTCCCCCCATTCCTCTGCCTGGACTTCCCTTCTATTATGCCCTGACCTACCACTTTTTGGCTTTGATCCGTCGGCTCTTTCGTCTCTCAGTTCTTTACTGGATATACATACATCCTTTATTAGTTTTTTAAATAAATAAAGTAATTCAATACTAAACATATAAATAAGCCATTCTATTGTACTCTATATTGTTTATTTCTTGGTTTCACCTCTTATTGGCAGTTGTAACTTTCACTCAGGGGGCATTCTGGCGCTGTTTTATGTTTATAAACCACACTGTCTGTGGCTTTTCATGTATTAGGTCTGATGAAGGCGCCAGTCCGGTGTTGAAACGCGTTACCTCAATAAACATGGATGAAGTAGCGCTTTTTTTTACTTCCTAAGGCCCCATGCACACGAACGTAAAAACGCCCGTAATTACGGGCCGTAATTATGACACGTTTTTACGGGCCCGTGGACTTCTATTGGCCACGGGTACCTCCCCGTATGCTTACGGGAAGGTGCCCTTGCCGTTGAAAAATATAGAACTTGTCCTATTTCAGGCCGTAATTACGGCACGGGCAGGCCCATAGAAGTCTATGGGGCTCCCGTAATTACGGGTGACTACGTGTGTGCACCCGTAATTACGGGAGGGTTGCTAGGCGACATCAGTAAATAGTCACTGTCCAGGGTGCTGAAAGAATTAAACGATCGGCAGTAACTCTTTCAGCACCCTGGACAGAAACTACCGATCACAATATAGATCAACGTGTTTAAAAAAAGACGTTCATACTTACCCAGAACTCCCTGCTTCTTCCTCCAGTCCGGCCTCGCAGAATGACGTTTCAGCCCATGTGACCACTGCAGCCAATCACAGGCTGCAGCGGTCACATGGACTGCGCGTCATCCAGGGAGGTCGGGCTGGATGCCAAGAGAAGGACGCGTTACCAAGGCAACGGCCGGGTAAGTATGAATTTCTTTTACTTTTACCTCGGAAAGGGCTGCCCCTTCTCTCTATCCTGCACTGATAGAGAGAATGGGCTGCCGATTAGTGCAGTGCAATTTTTCAGCAAAAACGTGCCCGTAAATACTGGTGGAATACTGTGACACCGGACCCGTATTTACGGGCACGGGTCCATAAATACTGGTGCAATACGGGTTGAATACGTGCGACCAAGGACCCGTATTTACGCCAGAATTTACAGGAGGGAAAAAATACTTTCATGTGCATGAGGCCTTAATGTGTATATATATATATATATATATATATATATATATATATATATATACAATATTTCTCACACCGATACGATCCTTTAGACATGTGTCCCTGTCCTTTACACATAGTAACAAATCATCCACACTGAGTGTTAAAGTCCTCGGGGTGCCAGGACAGTAGAGCTTAAGCCATATCTTCAGAAAAAGCGGAGGGCGATGTACCTCCCCATTGGAGCAACTTAGTACTCAAAACTGCTTGCCCTCATGAGTGAATGCAGACAACATTTGACTGTCCTCATGTATTGGCACCGAAAATAATGTATTAGCCAAGTCAATCACTGTAAAACATTTGGCATTCTGAGGTATTTGGTTAAGTAGTGTTTCTGGATTTTGAACTATTGGAGTGTCGATCACTTTCTGTTTGTTGACTCCTTGGAGATCATGCACCATTCGGTAAGCAGATGGAGCCCCGTGTAGGATCATTTTCTTCCCCGGGAACAGGGGTGTATTGTAAGGTGATCTGCATTCCCTAATTACCCCTGCAAGTATATACTCCCATAACTGGGCTGTAACCGCTGCACCTTGCTTCTTACGTAAAGGATATTGTCTGTTTTTACTGGAACAACTCCTGATTTTAAGGTCACTTTTACTGGGATGACATTTAAGTTCTCCACATCAGTTTTGCTTGTCACCCATAGAGAAGATGGTATTTGAGCCAATAACTTCTCTATTTTAAGTTCATTCTGGTCATATGAATGGTCTTCTACTGCTATATGTCAGATTACAGCAGTCAGAATGTTTTCTGGAAGGGGACCTGTAACCGTCATCCCCTTGGGTCCAAAGGGGATGACCGCTTGGACTGCTGACAATATGTTTGATCACATTAGTGTAGTGGCCATCACCGCACCGCTCTCTCCTCCACTCATACTCACCTCTTTACGGTATCGCTCCATTCAGTCCAGGCTGCAGTCTGGCCTCTGTCCACTTAGTGCCAGCTCTGCTCTACATCTACTATTCCTGGTACTACTGAGGACAGCTCACACTACTAGTTACTCAACTCTCTGCACTTTCAGTCTTTGACTCTGGAGTAGCAGCATGCACTAATTGGTCATCTTCAGCACCTGTTGCTTTCCTATATAAAGCTTTAACTCTCAGTTTGATTTTCCCAGAGCAATAAGGTTGCTCCAACTTAAAGCCTGGTTTTGTGTTTGCTGTTATTGATCTATTGGACTATGTCATCGATTATTCTTGGCTGCCTCCTACCGACCCTGGAATGCGACCCCTACTATTCCTCAGTAACATTCCCTACAACTACCGCTACGGATCTGCACTCAAGACTGTACACCTAAATAGTAAGTGTGCCATTTGTAACTTCTATTCCGTTGGTTATTTATCTTCTGTTGTATCGGGAGACTATTTTGGGGGTTCAGCGATCATGACCAAGACCATGACCCAAGACCATGATCATTTGCTGGGGAGAGACATGTCACTTGAAGTGCCTTTCTAGCGTCCATCCTCTTAAAATTTAGTCTAAGGAGGGGTTGTTCTCTGGAGGGGTTGCCGTCAGACTACTCCAGCTACTCTGATGTCTTCAGCAGCAAAGCCGCAGACAGATTACCACCCCATCGCCCCTATGATTGTGCCATCAATCTGGTGGCCAATGCCACTCTAACTCCGGACATGGTGTATCCTCTCTCTCTCTCTACCTGAGACCATTGAAATGTCTCAATACATTCAAGAGAATATGGAGAAAGGATTTATACCTAAGTCCTACTCTCCTGCCGGCACTGGTTTTTTATTTGTTCAGAAAAAGGATGGGTTCCTACGACCTTGTATAGACTATAGGGGGCTCAATGACATAACAGTAAAAAAAAGCTGAGAATTCCACCTGAAAAACACGTAATTTCCGCTGTGGAAGACAGTGGTTGAAAAACAAAAACTTTATACTTACCTCATTCTCCGTTGGCATGGTGACATTTCCCTCTGTTGTCCATGCAGTCTGGCCCACTGGGATGACACTGCAGCCTGTGATTGGCTGCAGCAGCCACATGGGATGAAACGTCATCCTAGGCAGGCCTGGACGGTTAGTTAATGATGGACGTTCATTTTTTTTTTTACTGAAGTTTGTTCACTAAATTTTACATAGTGTAGCTTTATAGTTTTAGTCTAAATTTACTGTAGTATAATTTTTATACTACAATTTTTTAATCACTAATATAAAGAGTTACGGATTCAGTGTCAGTTTGTTCGCAAAATTTTAGTTAGTGTCAGGTAGTCAGGAAATTCTTTACAGGTTTATGTTGCTGTCTTTTTTTTTTTACTCAAGTTTGTTGAGTAAATTTTTTCATACTAAATTATTTTTCTAAACTTTTATTTTCCTTTTTTCTTCCATTGTTTTTTTAAATATTTTAGCAATTTTGATATACTCGTGTAAAAGCACAACACACAAAATCCCCTGTGTAAAAATTTATTTTGTATTACACGTGTTCAAGCACTACACACCCCCTAATAAAAATGTCCCAATCATCCCAAAGGGTCTATTCAGCAGAGGAGGCATACGCCCTCCTGTCCTCTGACACTGATTCGGCCTGCGAGGGAGAAGAGAGATTTGCCCCATAAATCTTGTCCTCCTCCTCATCCCCATGATGAGGAACCCCCACAAATGTGACTCAGAACATCAGCTGAGGCAACCCATCCGATGTATTATCCCATGTGGAACCCACCCCCGAGAATTATGAGCTCCAGAGCCCTGATTTCATGGGCAGTTTAGGAATTTATTTTGGGATTGAAGGTCTCACAGAAATATAATTTGTTAAGGTTTTTTCAGTGAGGATTTTGTGAATTTAATGATAGCCCAGGCCAATTTATACGGTCAGCAAATTTTTGCCCAGAACCCCACATCACCAAACTCTAGACCCTTCAAGTGGACCCGTGTAGATGCAGTGGATATGCTAACATTTTGGGGCATTGTGTTGCATATGGGGCTAGTGAAGAAGCCACAGATCAGGCAATACAGGAGTACAGATCTTTGTACAACACCCTAATTTACTGCCATGACTAGGACACGCTTTGAAGCAATTCTTACATTTTTGCATTATAATCATAATGCACAGTGCCGTCCCGTGATGACCCCACATATGACTGCCTATTCAAAATCAGGCAAGTCATTAATCATTCCTGCACCAAATTTCAATAAGCTTACACCCCCAAAAAGAACTTTGCAATAGACTAGTCCCCTGTACATTTTTAAGGGAGATTTCAATTCTGCCAATACCTTCCCAGAGGGCAAGGTATGGTATTAAAATGTACAAGCTGTGCGACAGTAGCTCAGGGTACACCTACAGGTTTCGAGTTTATGAAGGGAATTACTTCAGAATTGAACCCCCGGAATCCCCCCACGTCCTGGGAGTTAGTGGGAAAATAGTCTGGGATTTAATGCACCCACTGCTGGACCAGAGTTACCACCTTTACGTGGATAACTTCTATACCAGCATCCCACTATTTAAGTTTCTCTCCACCAAAAATACTAAAGCAAAAACCAGGGAGGCTTCCCTAAAACACAGCTTGGCCAGCGTGTCAGAAGAGGTGAGAGCAGGGCAGTATGCAGTGAGAACATGTTGTTCGCCACGTATAAGGACAAGAGGGAAGTCCTTCTCTTGACCACGATGCACGGTAACGGCAGCACCCCTGTCCCTATAAGAGATACCACTACAGCGAACCGCGAAGCCAGATTGAATCATGGGCTATATTAAGTACATGGGAGGAGTTGATCTCTCTGGTCAAGTGCTGAAGCCGTATAGTGCCATGTGAAAAACAAGGGTGTGGTACAAAAAGGTGGCCATGCAAATGGTACAAAAGGCATTGGATAACGCTTATGTGCTATTCCATTGTGTAGGCTGGACAGGGCACACCTATTGTAACATAACAATACTTTCCCAGCACCGTTCCCCAAACTGCAAAAAAGGTGCAGTGTGTTCCAAAAGGGGGATAAGAAAGGATGCCACTTATCAGTGTGATGCCTGCCGTGAAAAAACGGGCCTGTGCATAAAGGATTGCTTCTAGTCGTACCACACATCAATGGATTATTAATTGTATTATTTATATACCCTTTTACATACTGATTTGCTTTGCACAGTTTACATATGCCCCCACATTATAAATTTAAATACCAGTAAATACGGCTTAATTAAAATAAATTCACCAAAAGTGGCTTTGCAAATGCAACATGGCACCCGAAAACCATTCCAGCAAAACTTGGACTCCAAAAGAAAAATGGTGCTCCTTCCCTTCTGAGCCCTGCCGTCTGTTCAGACAGCATTTTATAACCACATATGAGGTATTGCCATAATTGCTTTTCAAATGTTATGGTACTTTTTCTCCTTTATTACTAATGAAAATTTCTACGTTTTATCGAGAAAAAAAAATGTTGATTTTCAATTTCATGTCCTGATTCCACTAAATTCAGCAAAAAAACCTGTGGGGTCAAAATGCTCACTATAACCCTAGATAAATTCCTTAATGTGTGTAGTTTCCCAAAAGGGGTTACTTATGTTTTGTTTTTTTTTTACTGTTTTTTGTCCTTCAGGGCAAACGGCACCCAAAAACCATTCCAGCAAAACTTGAGCTCCAAAAGCCAAATGATGCTCCTTCACTTTAGAGCCCTGCTGCTTGTTCAAACAGCAGTTTTTAACCACATATGGGGCATTGCCGTAATCAGGAGAAATTGATTTTCAAATGTTGGGGTGCTTTTTCTCCTTTATTGCTTGTAAAAATGTAAAGTTTTATTGGAAAACTTAGATTTTCACAACCTAATTCCACTCAATTCAGCAGAAAACCTGTGGGGTCAAAATGCTCACTATACCCCTTGATAAATTCCTTGAGTGGTGTAGTTTTCCAAATGTTGTCTTTTTGGGGGTGTTTCCACTGTTTTTGGGACCACAAGTCCTCTTCAAACCTGACATGGTGCCCAAAATGTATTCTAATAAAAAGGAGGCCCCAAAATCCTCTAGGTGCTCCTTAATTTCTGAGGCCTGAGTTTGAGTGGAGTAGCACACTAGGGCCACATGTGGGATATTTCTAAAAACTGCAGAATTTGGGCAATAAATATTAAGTCGTGTTTCTCTTAAAACCTTGTGTGTAACAGAAAAAAAATGGATTAAAATGGATTTTCTGCATAAAAAAATTAATATGTAAATTTCACCTCCATTTCTAATTTCTTTGAAACGCCTAAAAGGTTAAGAATCTTTCAAAATGCTGTTTTGGTTACTTTGAGGGTTGCAATTTTTTAAATGGGGTGATTTATGAGGGGGGAGGGTCTAATATATAGGGCCTTCAAAGCCACTTCATAACTGAACTGGTCCCTCCAAAAAATAGGTTTTTGACATTTTCTAGAAAATTTGAGAAATTGCTGCTACAGTTCTAAGTCTTGTGACGTTCTAGAAAAATAAAAGGACATTCAGAAAACGCTGCCAACATAAAGTAGACGTATGGGAAATGTTAACTAGTAACTATCATGTGTGGTATCACTATCTGTCTTACAAGCAGATACATTTAAATTTAGAAAAATTATATTTTTTGCAAATGTTCTCAAAATTCTAACACTAACATAAAAAACAGCGCAAAACAGGCTGTACTCTATGATGCTGTCTGTCTTGTCCTCCCTAGGAAGCCCTTTTTAAACCTTTTGTATGCCGAAATAAAAAGTTTCTTTCTACTGGCTGTTTCATCCCTCTCATTACAACATAAAGCACAATGTGTCAGAAACGCTCAAAAAATAAAAGCATTCCAAAGTTTTTACCACCTAAAGTGACATGTCAGATTTGAAATAGTTGGCCTGAACCATAAGGCCAAAACAGGCTGTGTCCTTAAGGGTATGTGCACACGGTAGCAGGCTTTTACGTCTGAAAAGACAGACTGTTTTCAGGAGAAAACAGCTGCCTCGTTTCAGACGTAAATGCTCCTCCTCGCATTTTGCGAGGCTTCTCTGACAGCCGTAAATTTTGAGCTGTGCTTCATTGAGTTCAATGAAGAACGGCTCAAATTACGTCTGAAAGAAGTGTCCTGCACTTTTTTTGACGAGGCTGTATTTTTACACGTCGTCGTTTGACAGCTGTCAAACGACGACGCGTAAATGACAGGTTGTCTGCATAGTACGTCGGCAAACCCATTCAAATGAATGGGCAGATGTTTGCCGACGTATTGTAGCCCTATTTTCAGACGTAAAATGAGGCATAATACGCCTCGTTTACGTCTGAAAATAGGTCGTGTGAACCCAGCCTAAGGGGTTAGTGATCAGTTGATCATTATGACTCAGTTTTTTTAAATTCCTGGTAACCAGCTGGAATAACCCAACCACCTATGCAGGTGCAATGTAGTATTACAAAGCAATCAATAAAATGAATGGGCAACTATGCAATACATAACTTGGCCAAGTACGCCACAACGGGAGACACTCCTAATTAGCTAATAGAGGGGGTTCGCGAGCAGGGGACACCCTATATTGCATCCATATGCAATAATAGGGCATATGGACAGGCAATGTCTTCCTAAGACAGCCCCTATAAAGAAGTCCATCTGACCATTATTCAAAGTAGGAGCTTAGTAACATACACAAAAAATTTTTTTTATTTTTTGTCTTTTATTTGTTAAGATATTGTTTGCATTTGAGAAAATAAGCAATGCTGCAGGCTCTCACAAATGACCTTTCACATGACATTTTTAATATTTACAGTCCAAGGTCTGCCTCTTTCATTGAACGTTTCTCAGTTGCCTTTTGCACTCAGCTATGATGACATTCCTGTTATCATCTGCGTTTACTCCATAGCTGGTTCCACTTGTTCCCCTTGTACACATGAATGTTACCATTTGCTACCTTTGCTATTTCATATGAGCAATCTCTGGAGGAAAATAGTATAATAGACATGGATCGGACATTCAAATGATATCTGTAACGATATTATAGTGTCCCCTTTTTTGTACATACATTTATATACTAGGAATCTACATATACAGCAATTTCCTAACATTTATTATTGATTTTACTCACTTTATGAGCATTTTTTGGGCAAGACAGGCCTCCCTTACAGTGGACGTAGGCTGTGGGATTTGAATGATATTCTGCTTATAGACTCTGCTGAGAAACTGGGTGAATTAGGACTTTTTTGTCACTGCCCTTCTATTTTATTGCAAACAATTTTTTCAAATAAGTATATATTATGTAAATGTTGTCTATACAGTTCCCTTGTAAATTCAGTTTCACAAAAGGTCTATAAGAACAAATCTGTTAACAGAAATAGAAAGAAAGATGAAATTCCAAGCTCAATATACACAGTCTGTGCTGAGTAACCCAAATGCGTAAGGGTATGTTCACACGCTGGACTAAAAACATCTGAAAATGCGGAGCTGTTTTCAAGGGAAAACAGCTTCTGATTTTCAGACGTTTATTAAGCCACTCGTGATTTTCGCTGCGTTTTTCGTGGTGCTTTTTACGGCCGTTTTTGGAGCTGTTTTCAATAGAGTCTATGAAAAACGTGTCCAAAAACGTCCCAAGAAGTGACCTGCACTTCTTTTTCGCAGCCGTTTTTTTTAAAAACGTCTACCTGAGACTTCTGTAAAAATTACCTATACTGATCAGGCTTTCTTATTTCTATTCCTCCCACGTTGGTTGCGGTAGAATCTTCTCCTTTGCTACTTTCTTCCTGCACTTGCTGTGCTCTGTTTGCTAATATGCCTCTCTCTCTCTCTCTCTCTCTCTCTCTCTCTTTCCATAGATTATAGCCTTTGATGAACTTCGAACAGATTTTAAGAATCCTATAGAACAAGGGAATCCATCCCGAGCAGTAAGTCATTCTGATGTTCTGGGAGATCTCATTTTTCTGCTTTTAAATCACAGGGAATCTCATGAACAGCTTGGGGCAGTGCAGGGGGCCGATGTAAAGTGTCTCACAATGTCACTAACCTCTTTGTGTCATTCTGCATGTCATAATTCTCTCTACCTCTCATGTTCCCCCTTTTTTCTGGTCATCTTTGCCTTTACTTGCCCTTTTCTTTTGCTCCCTCTGTGTCATAACTCGTCTTTACTCTTAAACCTGTCCTCTCTTTTTCCATTCTCTCTTTCTACCTCTCTTAACTTTTCTGCAGAGAGAAAGGGTTAAGAACGTGGAACGGATATGCTGCTTGCTCAGAAAGGTCAGAAATGTGTGTTATTGTACTTTCAGTGTGTTGTCTGATATTATCAGATGTATGTTGTGCTGTATGTGCAGGTGGCATTGCCTCATTCTTCCAGTCACCTTCAATGTTACATTTATTTTATTGTTTATATTTATTATATTGTTTAATAAACATTCATTTCAATTAGGAACCAATTATATAAATGTTATTTACATATATTTGAACACAGCGGGGTATCAATACGTTAAAAGGTAAAAAGGGTCTTGAGAGCTGCTTAGATTGTTATCAGATCCTGTTGAATATAATTAAGTGTGATATGACTTGGGAGGGGACCCACACTAACGTTTTTGCTCAGAGCCCCAACTAACCTTGATCCAGCCCAGTAAGGGCTTATGGAGCACATGTACATCAAGTTATAGCTGGAGCAGATCTTCTGCCTGTTATATAACGTAGTATAACACCTTAAAAATGTAAGGCTCTGTTCACATCTGCGTTACTATTTCCGTTTTCATGTTCCATTTTTTTGTTCCGTCACAGGAACAGAAAAATTAAAATAACGGCGGTGCTCAATCCGTGATAAGACAGACACCAAATGCACTCAACGGATCCCATTGACTTTAATGGTTTCTGTCAGGTTTCCTTCATGGTGGCCATACTTTTAAAGAAAATATTCTTTTCTGGTATTTTATTACAGAATCTGCAACGGAGGTTCCTAAACATTTAAAAAGAAAAAACAATGAAAAAAATATTTCATCAATATATTGAGTGTTTATCAGAATCTTTTATAACACTGCTAAACTCTTCTCCAGTATAGATAAATGTGCCCCACTTTGTGTATTTTCTGATTTTTGATTTTTGTGTGTTTGCCCTGTACAATATTTTTTGTCTGCATGTCAGTAAATGTATTGATATCAGATTTCTAGGTAACTATGCTTAAAGAATATACACCACATATTGTTATAAGGTCCAACATTGTGTTAATTAATTTCTTTATAGTGTGCAGGTTTTTTTTTTCTGATACAAGGCTTCATATCCCCTGTATAGCCAACACTTAAATGTTCAAATTCTGGCTCCTGCAGCCGTCACTAGAAGGAACTTTGGAGCTTACTGTATGCCATTTTATTATTAACCCCCACATGTCACATAACTATGAGGGCTTAATAGGAGACGTTCAAAATTGCTATATACGGCAATACATTACTATTGCAGTATATGGTGCAAGCGATTCAACCATCGCTGGTTCAAGTCCCCTAGGGGACTTCTAAAGGAAATAAAAAACAGTTAAATCAATACATTTAATGGTACCAAAAAAAAAATAAATTAAAATATAAAAGAAAAACTTTTTCCCATTTTTCCCTAAAGTTATGTTAAAAAAAGTAGAAGTTAACATAACTGGTACCGCCGCGTCTGTAACAGTCCAATCTATTACAATATAATGTTATTTAACCCGCTCTGTGAACGTTGTTAAAAAAAAAAAGAATTAAAAACGCCTAAATTGTTGTTTTTTTGCTCACCTTAGCTCCCCAAATAAATGGAATAAAAAGTGATCAAAAAGTCGCATGTACCCCAAAATAGTACCAATAAAAACTACAGCTCGCCCCGCAATAAAAAAGCCCTTACACCGCTAAATTGACAGTAAAATATAAAAAAGAAAAAATAACAATTTAAAGTTTTTTTATTATAAAAGTGGTAAAACAGAAAAAAACCATATAAATTTGGTATCGCCATAATCTTATCAACCCGTAGAATAAAGTCTAGATGTAGTTTTTACCGCACGATGAATGTCGTAAAAACAAAACCCCCAAAAAATGGCAAATTGCTTTTTTTTGCCCATTTCAGCCCACAAATAATTTTTTTCACTTTCACAGTATATTATATGGTACATAAAAGGTGTTGTCTGGGAACGGGAAGTTTTTTTTATACTGATGACCTATCTACAGGATAGTAATAGACTTGAGGACAGCATCCAGTTTGACAGAAAAATATAGTGTTTATTAACACATCCCAATACAAAAAGCTACAATTCAACCCCACTGGAGTCTTTTTAAAGCATGTGGTAAAGTGAACAACACAGGTATAAATACACATATTACTTTGTATATAGCCAATCAGTGATGGCTTCTAAAAAACACTCCTTCTAAACTCATGTGTACATAATAGAGTTAAATCAATGACAATATAACCCTGGTGAAACATAGTGTACTACTTACTCAGGTGCAGATTTACGAGATGTCATGGCAGCGTTCCAAACAACCCATCGTTGTTGGCGTTCAGTATTAGCAAATGCGCGCCAACACAAAACAGAATCCTTAAACCCTGATTGCGCTTGTGTAACAGCCATCTTTCTTCCTGTCTAAAACGCCCTTACTTAGTGTCCGCACATGTGCACATACGAGCGCTACCTCTGTTTATATGCTGATATTTAGTACGTCACCCCACCAGTGTAATTGTGGCATGTTATCTTGGCTCAACCCTCGTGCGCCAATCGAAAGGCAATGTGAGAAATGTCATTAAGCTACGACAGAATCTAATATCAATTTTGCTTATGGAAGCCATACTATGTTAGGGCATAGAGTCTCCATAAGGTGCCCATTTCTACCGTCAACAGCCTAAAAAGGCAATCCACTCCAACCAATAAATATATATATAACTGAAGATTCTCTGTTTATACACCCATTAGGTTTGGCCGGGCCCCTCACATCAGTACCCCTAATACCCCCCTGATGGCAGCCATGGGTAGCATGATATAGTGCTGGACGGAGTACCGTTAACAGGCGGTGCCACGGTAGGGGGGCACAGAAAATTTAGCTGTATGGGGCCCTGAAATTCCTGATGGCGGCCCTGTACCTGGACAGTGTTACTTGAATGCCAGGGGGTCACATGATGTGGATCACATGAAGTGGGTCACTTGAGTGAAACCAAATTTAGTCCATTCAGTTATCCTATGGATGCATTACTATGGACTAATCTGTGGGCTATACCATTTTTTTTTTTTTTTAGGCAGAGGTGACAACACTGATATAAGAAATGTATGTCAGCAAAATTTTAAATACAAGTATATTAGAAATCTGTATGATTTACGATTTTATAAATACATGAATAGAAAAAATAAAAAGTGGACAATCCCTTTAGGCCCTGTTCACACATTTTTTTGGCCGCGGTTTTTGATGCGGAAACCGTGGCAAAAAATGTCCGAAAACGCCTCCCATTGATTTCAATGCAGGCAGAAGCGTTTTTTCACGCGAGAGGAAAAAAACGCATGCGGGAAAAAGAAGTGACATACCCTTCTTCGGGCGTTTCCATCTCTGACCTCCCATTGACATCAATGGGAGGCAGAGAAAGCGTATTTCGCTGCGTTTTTTTTGCTCACGGCGGTCAACGGCTGCAGCAGAAAAACGCTGCAAAAAACGCCGCAAAAAACATGGCAAACAGAGTGCAGGCAGGTCATAATCAAAATTCCAGACGGAATTTTAGCAGCGCTCTGGCCAGGGATTCCGCTCCTAGAGAGAGCCCTCATGTCACTGTCCCTATATGGACGGTGATGTCAGGGGATTCTCCCGTTGCGGAATCGTGGGCCAGAGCATTGTCGATGCTCTGTCCGGAGATTCTGCTCTTGGAGGAACCCCTGGCTTCACTATCCATATTTGGACAGTGACGTCAGGGGATCCTCCTAGAGTGGCGAACGCTCTGGCTGAGGATTCCACTCCTAGAGGGATCCCCGATGGAGGGGGGATGTGTGTCTGGCGATACAGGGGTGATGTCTGGCGCGATCCATATATGGAAAGTGACGTCACGGGATCCTCCTGAAGTGGAATGCCCAGCCAGAGATTTGCCGATGCTCTGGCCAGGGGTTATGCTCCTGGAGAAGCCCCAGGTGTCACTATTTATACATGGACAGTGACGTCAGGGGATCCTCCTGGAGCAGAATCCCCGACCAGTGCGTTTCCAACGCTATGGCCAGTAATTCCGCTCCTGGAGGAGCCCCTGGTGTCACTATCCATATTTGGACAGTGACGTGAGGGGATCCTCCTAGAGTGGCGAACGCTCTGGCTGAGGATTCCACTCCTAGAGGGATCCCCGATGGAGGGGGGATGTGTGTCTGGCGATACAGGGGTGATGTCTGGTGCGATCTACAGCGGGGATGTCTGCCACTATCTACAGGGAGTGTTGTGTGGCGCTATGAACAGGGGAGTGTTGTGTGGTGCTATCTACAGGGGGTGTTGTATGGCGTTATCTACAGGGGGGTGTCGTGTGGCATTATCTACAGGGGGTGTCGTGTGGCACTGTCTACGGGGGGATATATGGACAGTGAAGTCAGGGCTTTCAACTATGAAGTCCCCGGCCAGAGCATTGCAAGATCTCTGGCCGGGGACTTCTGTCTTGGAAGCCCCTGTTGTTACTATCCATATATGGACAGTGACGTCAAGGGCTTCCACTGACCCCCCCATGTAGATAGCACCCCCCATGTAGATAGCACCCCCACATGTAGATAGCATCCCCCTGTAGATAGCGGCACCCCACACGAATGGCATTCCCCACACCCCCGTAGATGGCACACACACCCGTAAATGGCTGCCGACACTCTGGCAGGGGATTCCGCTTTTAGAGGAAGCCCCTGACGTCATTGTCCATATATGGATGATGATGCCAGAGGCTTTTCCAGTAGCAGAATCCCCTGGCCAGATCGTTGGAATTGCTCTGGCAGGGGATTCCGCTCTTGGAGCCCCTGATGTCACTGTCCATATATTGACAGAGACTTCAGGGGCTCCCTCTAGGAGTGGAATTCCTGGCCAGAGGGATTCCACTCTTACAGGGAACTACATTGGATTGGCTCCATCTACAGGGGGAGGGGGGGGGGTTGGTGCTGTCTACAGGGGGAGTTGGTGCTATTTAGAGGGGGGGTGCTATCTACAGGGGGTGCTATCTACTGGGGGTTTGGTGCTATCTACAGGGGGTGGTTGGTGCTGTCTTCAGGGAGGTGCTTTCTACAGGTGGGTGCTATATACAGGGGCTGTGGCACTATCTACATGGGCACTGTGGAACTATATGGGGGTGTGGCACTACTACAGGGGACACTGTGGTGCCATCTACATGGGCACCTTGGCACTTTGTAAGAGGGCACTGGCACTATGTCACTTTATATGTGGGCACTGTGGTACTATCTACAGTGGGCACTGTGGCGATATGATGCACTGGCACTTTATATGTGGGCACTATGTCACTATAGGTGGGCACTGTGGTACTAGGTGGGCACAGTGGCAGTATCTACAGTGGACACTGGCACTATGTGGGCACTATGTCACTTTAGATGTGGGCACTGTAGCACTATCTACAGGCACATTGCGGCACTATCTACATGGGCACTGTGGAGTTTTCAGGGGGTTGGGACAAAAAAAACTCTGACAAATTAAATCCACACTTTTTTTTAACGGCCATGAAAAACGGATGACAAATGGTTAATTAAAAATGGACAGACAGACTGGAAATGGATGAAAATTTGGAGACCCTCTGATGCAAAGTGGCCATGAAAAACTGACAGTTGATCAGTTTTTAATGGCCATTTTTTTCACCGACGTCTGAATGTAGCCTTGGCAACATTCACACGTTAGTGAAAAACATCCGTCACATGGCTATTTTCAGAACAACAAAGTTCTATGGGTGTATTCACACGGCCATTTTTTTTTTAAGGGCCCGTGAATACCAGCCGTCAAAAAATAGGACCTTTTTTTAGCCGTTTTCACGGCCAGGCGGCTCCCATAGAAGGCAACTATGGATCCCTCTGCCAGAGAAACGCAAGATCTGTGGCCGGGGACACCTGTCTTGGGAAAGCTCTTGACATCACTGTCCATATATGACTACCCTTTAACCCTCTTTGAACTTCTTGAAATTGGCGCCCAGTGAATTGGAGTGCACTTTGCAGACCAATGCAAATCCTGCTGTTGTATCAGAAGGGAAGAGGTGAGGTGCAGGTCATGAGGGGTAATATGGATGGGATCCATTCTGTAATTGAAGAGGTTTTTTGTTGTTTTTTTTTTTTAAATCTTGTATTAGCAGAAAATTAAAATATCAGAAACGTTCTCATCCACTAACGTTACTGATTCTTGGCTGTTCCACCACAAAGCGTTTCCTGGGTCCCTAATGCTTCTTTTTTATAACTTGGTGTTTGTGGATTTTTTTGGGCCTTTTTGTGGTCAGTGGAGTTTTTTCCCGGGTGTGGCATTTTTTTCCATAGTCTCCTCTATAGGCCTTAAAAAAAGCCAGAAAAAAAAGCATGTAGAAAATAACACTAAATAAAAAATTCCACCAAAAATGCCACTCTAAGGCTAGAGTCACATGCAGTTTTAATTGCAGTTTGTTAATGTCGTTTTTTGTGCCAAACCCAGGAAGGGTTCCTATAAGAAGGAAAAGTATAAAGAAAAGATTGGTTTGTCTCATCCTCATTCCTGTGTTTGGCTAAAAAAAACTGCATGTGTGATACCAGCCGAAATGCCATAAAAAAATAATGTAATATTTTAACAATCAGGCATTTTAACATGCAGTTTAAAATGCCAGGTAAAAATCTATGTGAAGGAGGCCTAATGGCCCTTTTACATCGGCCTATGGCCGGGCAAATGAGTATTCATATGAATATGGCAACGATCAGTAGATGTACGAACAAACGCTTGTTCATCGGCTGATCTGCTCATTTATGCAGAGATAAACATTATTGTTGTCGGAAGCACATCTCCTTGTGTAATCAGGAAGCTGTGCTGCCGACATGATGGAAATGAATGCAGATTAGCGATCATAGTACTGATCACTTGTCCTCATACATAACCAAACATTGCTCCTTGTGAAAGGAGCAAACAAGCGCCGATGAACGAGCAGCCTCGTTGATCAGTGCTTGTTTTCACGGCCCATATTGGACCATGTAATGGGACCTTAAAGGATATGTAAACCTTTGAAAACTTTTTTTTAATAATACAATGTATCATAGTATTTTAAGCAACTTTTTAATTGGTTTTTATTTAAAACATTTTTTTACTTTCTGAGATACATCTTCTATATATCCTGGAAACCTAGAAGCTGTATCTTGCGCTCAAACCTGAATCTGTCAGGACAGTGGGACTGACCGCTTCGGTGACAGTGGGTCCTGTGTGTCCCCGGAGTTTATGACCTTAGATGTGATCGATAACATGGAGTTCCTGCATGTCAGACACGCAGAACCCGCTGTCACCGAAGCCATCAGTCCCGCTGACAGATTCTGGTTTGATACAAAGAAACTGTATCTCAAATTTTTAAAAAAAATAAAAATATAAAAAAACAATCACAAAGTTGTATAGACACTTCAGTAGGCTGTAAATGTGCCCTCAAACATCTGCAAGATGTCCTAATGTCCGATTGACAAGACCCTTATAAGGCTTTTACTATAGAACTGGTGTAATTTACTAAAGACCATTTTTCACTTTCAAAGACATGAATTTATGGGTCATAGATGAACTTCTAACACAAACATGTATCTATTATTGTCACGGGGCCCGTGGATAGTGAGACTGTCAGAGGGCCTACAGAGGATCATGTGGACCCACTGTGTCACCAAGGGATTTGACATAGGTCTAATTTGGGGAGCGGAGTCTAAGGGATAACTAAGTCTTCATCCTTAAACCTCTGTACGGATACGTGGCCATGGCCGCAAATGTGCCCGGGTTGCTACCCCCAGAGAAGTCTCCTAGGGCAACGGCCGACGTGGACAGACAAGGTGCAGAAACAGCAGAGAGTATCCAGGGTCAGGTAAAAAGTAGGTCAGGGCAGGTGGGAGATTATCACTCGCAGTTAGTGGAGCCAAAGGTCAGGGCAGGTGGAAGATTGTTGTCACGGGTAAGAGGTCAGGGCAGGTGGCAAACAGGATTGGTCAAAGTACGGGATGGGTTTAATCACAAGTAATCCAAACAATGACAATGCAGGGTTTAACTAGCAAGCTATGAGGAACCTAATTGCTCAGGTAAAGGAGTGATGTGGATGGAACCCTTTTTTATCCTGGGAAAGCTGGGTAGTAATTTGTCACCCGCTGACCCTTTAAAAGAGGAAGGCTCATCGCCCACGCGCACTAAATAGAGGCTGATGTGCAGGAGGAGAGCAGCGTCGATAGAGAATGGAGAGAGAGGGGGATGCCTGACCGGCCAAGAACCATAGGACGCTGTGGGGATGTAAGTATACAGTGGGGAGCCATTTTTCTCAACTCTCCTAATGTACTCAATCCATTTGGGATATGATTATTATAAATGTTAACTTTTTTGATACCTGTATGGTCAGGTTCACATAGTTCATGTATGTTTTTTTTTAGCTATAACAAGAAGTGGATAAAAAAAAATAAAAGAGGAGATGAGTATTATTTTTTTCTTTATACTTTTCCTCCCTTCAGGATCCACTCCTGGTTTTGTTTGAATTTTTTTTTTAAATGTTTTATTAGGGATATGTGCACATGGAATCCCTACGAGTCCTACAGGTCTGTGAGGTGCCTTATAATCTCCTAGAGTTAGTAGTTATGGATGAGAATACCTCCATAATACGGCATACAATGGCACATGCCAAGATTCGTGAGAAAAAAACCTTTTTATGCCTATGTGTGAAATTGAAGATATAGTATGCAGATGTGTACAGGTGCGATCTTATGGATTCATAGAACAGAGATCTATAATATGGCCAAGTGCATAAGGAATTTTCACATAAAATCTCCTCCTTGATTCAGCACCATGCTCGAAACAACAGCTCTCAAGATAATATTACAGAAGCCAATTAACCAAAAAATAGCAAGGTGCAGCACTCTCCATAACAATAGGGGTATGTTACCACTGGGATGTATCCCTCCACTGTACACAGTCCAAAAAGAGCCAGTAGGCAACAGCATACAGACCTCACTTTCAAAAAGAAACCTGCTGGTTTATTTCATCGCATGTGAACACGCAATGTTTCGGCACATAGACTTTAGAGGTCCTCAGCAGAAAGATATCAATCTAAGATTTATGAACGTATTTAGGATTAAACCTAATACAATAATATCAACTGCCACCCATTTTAATACGACAGTTAACCATTTTGCAGGAATAAGCAATTGCTTTGTTCTCCTAGCCTTTTTAAAATTGCGGTCTTTGGGTGAAAAATGCCTTAGAAAATGCTCCACCATGCTGTATTTTGGAAAAAAACACCGCCAGTACCAAAATTCCAAAATAAATGCCCCAAAAAACGCATATTTTCCTATTCTCACACACCTTCTGCTGCGCACGTAGAAACCAGAAAACAGAAAAAAGAAAGCTACGAAAAATGCCAAGGAAACATTATGTTTGAATCCAGGTATATCCACACATCACGGTCATATTGTGTTTATTTGCGTTTTGACCTGATTTAACAAAGATCGTGGCGAAAAAACACGATATGACCCCCAACATCTAAATCCACAGGAAGAGTTCTCTTTCTGTAGCACTTCACAAACATATATGTTCAACAGAACTATGAATGCCATTCTGAGAGATATATGTCAAGCACCCTTAGCGTATGTTCACACGTGGCTGATATGCTACGGCTTTTCCATCCGGATTTGCAGGCAGAAAGTTTTAAGGAATCTTATCCACACACTGCAGAAAAATATCTGCACGGAAATTGACAGGAGGTGCGGATTTGTATTCCTCAGCATGTCAACTGTTACTTCAAAGCGGATTTCAATTCTTTCAATGAGAGAGCTGAAATCCGTGATTAAATCTGCAACAAATTCTGCAGCAAAATCTGCATGTAAAACATGCAGATTTTGCCATGGAATCGCTGCAAAATTTGCCTGCGAAATATACAACAGAGTTTTTACCCCGTGTTGATGTATCCCTACTGCTCGCTAGTTTAACACTTTAAGAACATCATGTGCAATCTCATGACAGCTGAACTTGTATAAATGCACTTGTTCAGTTTTGATAGGACAATTGAAAGATGTCCTAATCCTGGAAGAGAAGGTTAATATATGCAGTAGCAAGGGTAAAAACACTATGTCATCCTCTATTTTGTCCTTGTGAGTCTTTATGTGTTTCACTGATCATTACGTCATATTTCTCATACTGCTTTTATCTCTCTACCAGCTCGTTGTACCAGAATATTGCATACATGGCCTCTTCTGTCTCATGTTTATGTGTGCTGCTGAATGGGTTACTCTGGGTCTTAACATACCTCTGCTATTTTACCACCTCTGGAGGTAAGTAGTTATTATGTTTATATATTGATATTACATAAGAACTGACAAAAATGTGTAAAGAGTGAGACAGCAACATACTTGATTTAGGCTACATACACACGACAGGGAAAAATGGCCATGTGACAGCTGGTTTACCATAGGCCGTCATACAGCCTTTTTCAGAACAATGTAGTTTTATGGCTGTATTCAAACAGCTGTTTTTTTTAACATCCTGTGAATAGTGGCCATCAAAAAATAGGACATATCAGGAATCAATCCTTGTGACGACCGTTAAAAACTCATCCTGGCCCTCACAAGAGGACTCCTCGGGCACAGCGCTGCTTTAAGCGCTCAGCCTGGGTAAGCCCTTGACGTCACTGTCCATATATTGACAGTGACGTCAGGGCATTCAACTATGGAGTCCCCGGCCAGGGCATCGCAAGCTCTCTGGCCGGGGAACCCCTGTCTTGGTAAAGCCCCTGGTATCACTATTCATATATGGAGAGTGACGACAGGGGCTTCTCCTGGAGTGGAATACATGGCCAGAGCGTTGCCGATGCTCTGGCCGGGGATTTCACTCCTGAGGAAGCCCCTGGCGTCACTGTCCATATATGGACATTGATGTCAAGGGCTCCTCCTGGAGCAGAATTCCCGGCCAGAGCATTGCAGACGCTCTGGCCGGGGATTCCGCTCCTGGGGAAATGCCTGGCGTCACTATTCATATATGGATAGTGACGCCATGGGCTCCTTCTGGAGCGGAATCCCTGGCCAGAGTGTTGCCGACGCTCTGGCCGAGGATTCCACTCCTGGAGGAGCCCCTGGCGCCGCTATCCATATATGGACAGTGACGTCAGGGGCTACTCCAGGACCAAAATCACCGGCAAGAGAGCGCTGCCGACGCTCTGGCCTGGGTTTATGTTCCTTGTGGCAGCTCCTGATGTCACTGTCCATATATTTCGGGGGTTGGGACAAAAAAACCCTGACAAATAAAATCCATCCGTTTTTTTAACGGCCTTGAAAAACGGATGCCAAACGGACGACAAACGGTAATTAAAAACGGACAGACTGACTGGAAATGGATGAAAATTTGGAGACACACTGATGCAAAATGGCCATGAAAAACTGACAGTTGATCAGTTTTTAATGGCCATTTTTTTTTCACTATCGTGTGAATATAGCCTTAGGTTCTATTCACACGACAGGGTCCGATAAAAGAGTGCTCATAAAAACGTCTGTTTTAGTCCTTTTCTCTCAGCCATTTTGCATCCGTTTCCGTTCCGGGCCGTGTTTCCATTTTTAACGGCCGATTTTGACCCGTTTTGCATTCGTTTTTTCCCCTGTCCGTTTTAAAAATGGATGAATTTCATTTGTCCATTTTTTTTGCCACACACTTCCCTCTGTAGATAATGTCACACAGCCCCTGTAGATAATGCCAGACACTGCCCTCTGTAGATAATGCCAAACAGCCCCATGTAGATATTGCCACAGCCCCATGTAGATAATGCCACACACTGCCCACTGCAGATAATGCCACACAGCCCCCTATAGATACTGCCACAGCCCCCCTGTAGGTAAAGCCACAAAGCACCCCTCTAGGTAGTGCCACACACCCTCCCCGTAGGTGCCACACAGCCCCCTTGTAGATGCCCGCCCCCGTAGAAGGCACCCCTCTTCCTGTAGATAGCGCCACTGTAGGGGACCGCTCCAGAAGAAGTCCCTGACTTCACTGTCCATATATGGACAGTGACTCTCCTGGAGCGGAATCACCGGCCACAGCTGTATCAGGGATGGCTGTGACCGGGTATTCCGCTTCAGGAGAAGTCTCTGACGTCACTGTCCATATATGGACAGTGACGTCAGGAACTTCTCCTGGAGCGGAATCACCGGCCGTTGTGGCTGGGGATTCCGCTTCAGGATTAGGGGACCGCTCCAGGAGAACTCCCTGACGTCACTGTCCATATATGTGGTGTCAAAAAATCGGTCATGGGAATAGCCCCATTTGGGGACTATTGTTCCTACTGCGTCTGCGTTACGGACGTTTTTTGAACGGCCGTCACACGGCCGGGAATCCCTGTCTTGTAAATAGAGCCTTAATAGAAGGATATAGGTAAGCGAATAAGGTATGGCCTTTACTCCCAAACAGAAATTCAAAAAAGGCAGTAGAATCGACAGCATCCTGTTTAATGATCTATATTTATTGTGCCCAAAACTGCTTACAGGGAACAAATAGGGAGATGGCCAGGATGACATAAAGAGCCTTTTTTCTTTTTTGTATTACAGAAAGAGCCAGGCTCGCTGTGCTACTCTGTTTTCATAACTCTCATAGAAGTGAATGGGAGTTATGAAAACAGCTGAGCAAATCGAGTTTGGCTGTTTCCGTAATCACGGTCTTCTTTCATTCCTCGTCTGTAGTTATGTCTAAGATGGGAATACCCCTTTAAACTCTCTAAGAATACATAATTTCACAGCTCTTTGGCATAGTTGCCAACATTTGAAAATGTTTTCCAGGGACACTTAGGGTGTGGCTTATCTGGTGGGTGTGGCTAATTGTGTGTGGCTTTCTTCCCAGAATTTCTGCATACCAATAAACGAACAAAAATGTCTGCACTAGTTTGGCTGACAACTACGATGGTTTTGGCTGACAACTACTATGGTGGCCAGTATATGTCTCTGGTTATCTGGTTGTATACAGGCAGGTGATGTCTCACTTTATCACTAGTGCTAGGCGATATGTGCTGACCACTACTGGTAGCGTAAAAACCAGGGTAGATAGTACCACACTCAGCGTCTCTTATAGATAGTGCTTCATACAGCCCCTAGTAGATAGTGCCATACACTGCTTCCTGTAGATAATGCCACAGTGCCCCCTGTAGATAGTGCCGCTCCCCTTTATAAATACTGCTACACTCCTCCCTTTGTAGACAATGCCACACAGCCCCCCTGTAGATAATGTACGGGTGTGCCCCAAACAAATAGAAAACCTTATACTCACCTAGTCCTGTTTCCACGAAGATCGGAGCTCCACAGTCTCCTCAGTCCTGCAGCTTATGAGGCACTGAGACTGGATCCTTGTGTTAGGCTGGCGCGATCCAGTGACATCATCACGCCGCATGCACGCGCTCCCTTTTCTGCTATAGTTTTCAATTGTATCTGCGTCCTGAGGACGCAGATACAGTTGAATACGGCAGTCTCCAGTACAAGTTGCCGGGACATGGTCCAGGCCAGTAATTTGCCGGGATTGTCTTTGGAAATTTGGGACGGTTCCGGCAAATTCAGGACTGTTTGTGACTATGCTTTGGTCTGTCCATCGTATGACCTCAAATTTAATGCCTGAACTTAACAAGCCAAATAATTCCAGCCTATACTCATTCAGAAGCCGGCCACCCTGTCCGACTCATTCACACCTACTTTAAATTTCTAGGAAAACATTACAAGACACAGAAAAGTGAGACATTCCTTAAAGAAGCACTACAGCAATTTTTGTTTTGTTTTTTCCTATATAGTGCAGCATAGGCTATTAATATAGGATAATGTAGAGGCTCTTGTGTATATCTGTTCTAGTTGATGTGCCATTTATGGGTTGTCTGCCATATTGGTTCCTTCTTCCCCTTTGCAGAGGGGCAGGGTCTAAACACACTGCATTTGCTCTGCTAGTGCAGCAAGTGATAGATCTTTTGTTCTCACACTGCTTCGTCTCGGTGCATCCAATGCAGCTAAGCCTGTCTCTTCTGCCTCTTGCTTGTGATAAATCTCTACTTATCAGCCCTTACAAGCAGGAGACAGTGAGCAGCATCTTATAGAAATTCACTGGACTCTCTGCACACAGCACTCACAGATAGTATAGACAGTAAGGCCCCATGCACACGAACGTAAAAACGCCCGTAATCACGGGCCGTAATTACGGCCCGTAATTACGGGCCAATAGACTTCTATTGGCCACGGGTACCTCCCCGTATGCTTACGGGAAGGTTCCCGGGCTGTTGAAAAATATAGAACATGTCCTATTTTAGGCCGTAATTACGGCACGGGCAGGCCCATAGAAGTCTATGGGGCTCCCGTAATTACGGGTGACTACGTGTGTGCACCCGTAATTACGGGAGCGTTGCTAGGCGACGTCAGTGGATAGTCACTGTGCAGGGTGCTGAAAGAGTTAAACGATCGGCAGTAACTCTTTCAGCACCCTGGACAGTGGCTACCAATCACAATATAGATCAACCTGTAAAAAAAAACGTACCCAGAACTCCCTGCTTCTTCTTCCAGTCCGGCCTCCTGGGATGACGTTACAGCCCATGTGACCGCTGAAGCCAATCACAGGCTGCAGCGGCCACATGGACTGCAGCGTCATCCAGGGAGGTCGGGCTGGATGTTGAAAGAGGGACGCGTCACCAAGACAACGGCCGTGTAAGTATGAATTTTTTACTTTTACTACGGAAAGCGCTGTCCCTTCTCGCTATCCTGCACTGATAGAGAGAAGGGCTGCCGATTAGTGCAGTGCAATTTTGCATCGAAAATGTGCCCGTAAATACGGGTGGAATACTGGTGACACCGGACCCGTATTTACAGTCACGGGTCAGTAAATGCTGGTGCAATACGGGTCGAATACGTGTGACCAAGGACCCGTATTTACGCCAGTTTTTACGGAAGGAAAAAAATAAGTTCGTGTGCAGGCCTTAGTGTGAGTCAGAGGAGATTTATAACTGCAGCTAATCATTATATGGACTCACCTATGCACTTACTGCACTCCTGCTCCCTTAAGGTCCTCTACATGGCCCGAAAACTAGGGCTTGTTGATAGGCGCTTGTCTGCACCTGTCACCAGGAGCTATGATCAGTAATGTATGGGGACCAGCAAACTTTACTACGATCACTCGTCCACATACATTTCTATCACGGCGGCAGCACATCTCTCTGTTTACACAGACAACAATAATATTTCATGTTGCATGACAGTACAAGGGCTACAAGGGGCCACACAAACACCCTCCTATCTAATAAATATACCACGACACAATTAAAATTGGAAGGTGCTTGTCACTTCTTTATTAGATGTTTTCTTTTACAGAACCTGAGAATATATAAAAACAAGTATAAACATATTCTAAACATAATTAACATATTAACATTATGTGGCTAAGTCCTTGACAACCTCCAAAACATAAATAAAGCAATACCCTTAAACCACTAGCCGTGACTATATAAGCTACAGTGGTGTCAACACGGGTATGCTAAAGCACCACGCTTCCCAGTGTCCGCCCCTTTAGAGAAGCCCAAATCCATCGCTTTAAAATAAAACCAATATATTGTGTCAAAGACAGCAATATATAAAAACATATATACCGTTGCCAAGGACCCGCCTACACCAAGAACCAAAGTAAGACCCAATAGTCCAGAATCTGCAAAACAAATGCATATACAGATGAAATAAACGTAATTCTATCCCTCCTCCACATAAACCCGCACTTGTGGACCCTAATACAAAAGAAAAACTAACGGGAGGGCAGACGGGACAACATTTTTCAAGCCATAAAATGGCTTCCTTGCTTATCCCCCTATATATACATCCCCTAACACCACACCCAAATCTCCCAACCCCCTAGCAACAATTCCTAACTCAAACCCACCCACCAACCTATAATCAAAATACCCCTCTAGGTGACCACTTGCAGGCCCAGACCCGTCATGACCGTCCTCTGCCCAGCTCTGCTTAGCTCTGGGCTCACATAAACGATGCAATAAGCCGATGAACAAGCATTTGCCCGTTCATCGGCTGATCGTTGCCCTGTTTACACACGGAAACGGGCGTTCATATGAATGCTTGTTTGCCCAATTATTGGCCCGTGATTGTTGGCCTGTGATTATTGGTACTATATGCATATAGAGCAACAAATTGGGTGGATCTGAGTGGTGAGGGGAGGACTGTCAGAGCTGCCAGGGGGGATTTGATCGGTGATGATGATCTCCTTTAGATCACAGGAAGTCAGCTACACAGGAGAAATGACCTCCTGTCTACACATGAGACATGGTCTATTCTGGTGGTTAGACTGAGATCAGATGACACCGCTGCCCATAATGCAAAGGGTTCAAAATGTATAGATCCAGCTGAGCTGGGAAGCAACAAATGACACTGTTAGAATATTGCTGGTGAATTCGCATTATATGTGTAAAAAATGTCTTTGCCGGAGTGCTTCTTTAACATAAAGGGGTTTTCCAGCCAGTAAAAATTGATGGACTATGCTCAGGACCCCCACCGATCAGCTGTTTTGAAGGGGGTGCAGCGCTCGTATGAGTGCTGTTTCCCCTTCATTTCTACTTGCTCACTGTGAATCACAGGTCTTGTAGCCTTTTCTCCAATTCACTTCTATGAGAGAAGAAGGCTGCAATAACTGTTAATCGCTGCTAAATGCGTGTCAGCAAGTAGAAATAATGGGGAAGCAGCGCTCGTACGAGTGCTGAAGGTCCTTCAAAACAGCTGATTGGCTGGAGTCCCGGGAGTCGGACCCTGACCCATCAGCTATTGATGGTCTATCCTGAGGATAGGCCATCCATTTTTACTGGCTGGAAAACCCCAAAATACTTTTAAGAATATATTATACGACACATTGGCTCTAATGATAAAAAAAAATGCTGTGTAAATACAGACATGCATAGTTATCCATAAAAACGGAACATTATGTGTCGTTTTATACCTAGTTTCTGTTCTTGATCTATATACTATATTACTGTCTAGAGGGGTATATCTGCTGCTCTCTTTATCTGTGGAAGTCAAGCAGAGACAATTCATTTTTTACCAGCTTTGCAATAAAACAAATCCTCTCATACTGTAGAGTATATTATAGTTATCACTCTCACCTAACAGCTGACACCAAGGTCTTCTCCCATAATGACTCCACACTATGTTCACGCTTTTGATTTTTTCACATTATTAAGGCAGTACAGATGTAGCCATCTTTATCTTGACTATTAACGCATTATATACACAATGTCAGGAAACGTTAACTTGCCTTTTTTTTAATGGCTTTTCAATGGTTTTTGTTGTGTGATATCACGCTGCAGCAAGTTACCAGAGTCAAGATAAACTTGGCTACATCTGCATGTCTTCTTTACAAACGGAAAAATATGCAGACGTCCAATTATTTACACACATTCACCTACCTATCTAGTTGTAATTTTGGAACAACCCCTGTGAAGTCAGTATAAACTCAACATTGAGTTGATTTTTAAAAAGTCTGAAAATGCTCATATTAATGCAATATCAAATCAATGTCCATATACTTTTACATTTTATGCTTAGTGTTTCCTAAATGACATCACAATTTTTGCAGCCTTTTTTTTTTTTTTGCTCTGCAACTAATCTAACTTGGATCAGTTTTTTATTTATCTGTCACCCATTGATCTTGATTAAAAAAAATTACCATAATGGATTCTGTAAAATAATTATCATGAACTGATGAAAGTTCAATAAAAATGTAAGTGTAGATCCACTTACCATGAACCCTGGATCTCCCGCCTGCCAGACGCTATAGAAGAAGTCAGCACAGGCATTCGTCAGATACCGAAGCCTCACCTGTGCAGAAGTTTTGCAGATGTTTTAGCATCCAATGCTTGAATTAGCAACTGGACCAACCTTCCTCCCCCGCAACACCTCCCAAGGGCAGTACTGCACTCAAAGTTGCCAACATTTGAAAATGTTAACCAGGGACAATTTGATGATCCAGACAAATTATGTCTGGCCCTACTGAGGGGACGTGCCCTATCAAGGGATGTGTTGTTACCAAGGGACGTGGCTTTCTCCGCTGAATTGTGTTGGAAAAATCTCAGTCACTATTTAGATTATGCTGATTAGTTCGATTCATATAAAATAATCTGAGACTGAAGAGGCCACAGCACTGTATACCGTACCATACCTGTTACCATACCTCCCAAGTTTCAAGTATTGAAAAGAGGGACAACTCAGGCAGCGTGTGAAGTGCAGTTCTAAAACTTTTTTTAACATTAAACCTCTAACCTCATCCAATCCATGTCCATACAAACACAGTTCCCTTTGTGCCCTCATGCAATATCATTCCCTATACAGTATCCTGTCTTTATAGTGCCCCACACAATATCATGCCCCCATATAGTATCATGCTCCCATACTGCCCTCACACAGTATCATGTCTCCAGTGCCTCCCACAGTTTAATGCCCCCAAATTGCCCCCACATAGCATAATGCCCTTATAGTGCCCCCTACACACAGTATAATGCCCCATAGTGCCTCCCTACGGAGTATAATGATCTCATAGTGCCATCCCACACAATATAATGCCCTCATACTGCCTCCCACACAGTATCATGTCCCATAGTGCCTCACCACACAGTATATTGGCTCATAGGGCCCCACACACAGTATAATGCCCCCATAGTGCCCCCACACACAGTATGATTCCTATACCCAGTCATGCCTCTTCACAGTAAAATGCACCATAGTACCCACACAGTATAGTGCTCCCTTAGTGCCCCCCACACAGTATAATACCCTTTATGGTGCCTCCACACATTATAATGCCCTATAGTGCCTCCACACAGTATAATGCCTCCATAGTGCCTCCTCACACACAATAGAATGCCCCTCATAGTGCCTCCTAAAAGAATAAAACAAATAGTTACCAACCCTGTTCCCACGACGAATGGAGGAGATCCCTCTGCAGGTCTCCTCCAGTCTGTGCTGTGTGTGACTTGGTGGAGACAGGCACGATTACATCACTGCATCGCGCCTGTCTGCACAAAGATCCTTAAAGCAGGCGTCTCATATGGCGGGGTAGAGAGCTGACAGCTTCCTTAGCCACCATTGCATTTAACTATATCTGCTGGATACGGGATGGTTAGAAGGCATGTAAGCACTTCGGTCTCTTAATTTTTTTTTACATGCACTGTGGTACTCCCAGCTACCTGCAGCACAGCCCTATTCATTCGCCAGGACACCCACCAAGGAGAAATTAATAAAAACTGTTCTGTATGAAGTTTTTCAATTTCTATAACACATAGGGTAGGTGAATAAGGAAAACATTCCTAAATGGGTGAGATAAGAAAAAACATGACTGCTTTCTTCTAAAAACATCACCACACCTGTCAACAGGTGAAGAGAACTGAGCTACAATACCACAACCTGTGAACAGATTTGATGGTATTTATGGAAGAAAGCAGCCAATAACGGTTTAGGTTATAAAATGGAACGATGTTTCAACAAAACTTTGATGCAAAAAAAATCCTACCTGGTAAATGACACATTACAATGTGCACATAGGACGGGACTTGTACTTACCCCACTGGTGGTGGTGGGTTGCTCATGTTCAGGCCTGGTCAGAATTAGAGGAAGGTGCTGATGTTACAATCCAAGAGGAAAGACACAAGCAACGTTCAGTGTACAAGGCATCACAGGTAACCCTTCTCCAGCCAGACCTGTCCCCATCACTGTAAACCCCATTCCTTATGCCATTCCTACCAACATTAAAGTATCACAAAGAGGGCGATTTTTTCTCTTTTAAGCCACGCCTCTAATGCCACCCAATCCCTGTCCATACACACTATGGGAGCCCACACAGTATCATGCTCCCATAGCGCCTCCCACACAGTATAATGCCCAATAACTGCCCCCAAACAGTATAATGCCCTCTATCTGCCACCATACAGTATAATGCTCTCATAGATGCACCCATACAGTATAAGGCCCACACAGATTCTCCCATGCAGTATAATGCCCACACAGAAACCCCCATACCGTATAATCCCACACAGATGCCCCCATGCAGTATAATGCCCAAACAAATTCCCCCATACAGCATAATGCCCCCATAGCTGCCCCATACAGTATAATGCCCCCATACAGTATAAAGCCCACACAGATGACCCCATACAGTATAATGCCCACATAGCTGCCCCATACAGTATAATGCCCCCATAGCTGCCAACATACAGTATATGGTCCCCTAGCTACCCTTATACAATATAATGTCCCCAAAGCTGCCCCTAGTGCCAGTGCCCACAAATAAAGTGCCAATGTAGATAGTGCCCCTATATAGTGCCACAGTGTCCATGTTGATAGAGCCACACCCCCTTAAAATAGCACCACCCCCTGTAGATAGCGCCATTGGGACTTCCTCTAGGAGCAGAATCCCCAGCCAGAGATTAGACCGGGGATTCCGCTCCTTGAGGGAAGCCCTGATGTTACTGTCCATACATGGTCAGTGACCTCAGGGGTTTCCTCTAGGAGCGGAATCCCCGGCCAGATCATCGGCAACGGGGATTCCGCTCAATCAGTAGCCACTGACGTCACTGTCTATATATGGACAGTGACGTCAAGGGCTTCCCCGAGCACAGGGCTTAAACTAGCACTGTACCCGGAGAGTCTTCGGCGAGCGGAGGAGCTCCTTCTGTTCCTCTGCCCTGAATTCATTCGGAATCCGGGACTGTCCCACTGATTCCGGGATGGTTGGGAGGTATGCTGTCGCCATCGCAGTTAACCCCTCTGCCACCGGGTTGCTTGACAAGGCACTAGTAGAGGATTTGTGGGGTGACTCTAGGCTTATTTACATGGCCCCAGCAGACAGTATCATACATGATAGGATTAGATACAGAGCCCAAGTAGACAGTATTAGACATGATAACTTTATATACAGTGGCCCAGCAGACCGTATCACACATGATAAGCTTAGATACAGCAGTTCAGCAGACAGTATCACACATGATAGACAGATACAGAGCCAAGCAGACAATATCACACATGATAGGATTAGATACAGGGCCCAAGTAGACAGTATTACACATGATAAATTTAGATACAGGGTCCCAGCAGACAATATCACGCATTGTAAAAGGAAGTGTCCCTTTTAGTCTATCTATCTATCTATCTATCTATCTATCTATCTATCTATCTATCTATCTATCTATCTATCTATCTATCTATCTATCTATCTATCTATCTATTATTCAAGATCCAAGGTTTTTCTCACAGAAACGGTCTCTTCAAGCTCAATCACTAATTTTTAACCCATTATTACATGCATATTATTTGCTTTTTGACATGTATATAAAAATATTTTTTAGCCATCTCTCCCCCCTTTTTCGTCCGCACTCTTTACTTTTACCAGACCTCGACCCCAAATGCACTACTGACAGCCCAAAATATCGTAACATCAAATGTAACTTGATACAGGCGGGCACACCTGCTGCAGTTGTAAATTGGTCCATCGAAAATAGTCATAATGTTTCTTTCACATACAATAAGAATACGACTTTGTCATTTACTAACCATTTGACAATGGATGCCAATTAAGAATATACAACTTTTCACTCACCAACCAGAGTAGGACGCATCACATTCTCACAGCAGAGTATAGCCCATGCCGTTTTTCACTTCCTGTTTGCGTTCCAAAGGCTCCACGTGACCTGGAACGCAATCAAAACCCACATGTTACACCGGATATATAATTCAGCGAGGCATCTCAGTCAAACAACATTAGCCATGACTAAGGACGCAGGAGGCGTCTGAAACGCGTAGGCTCCCCATCGGGTTGTTATCCCTCCTTGCACGCTAGGATATCAGTCTATTGATCCTTTTTAACAAATTACTCATTAAAACTTGGAAATAGTTTCTATTTTATCCACTCCAGCGCTGGACCCAACTTTTTTCCCATCTATCTATCTATCTATCTATCTATCTATCTATCTATCTATCTATCTATCTATCTATCTATCTATCTATCTATCTATCTATCTATCTATCTATCTATCTATCTATCTATCTATCTATCTATCTATATGTCTATCAATGTAGAAACACAGCCCTGGCCATGGGAAATTGCCCCAGGCAAAACAAGACAAAACAATTAGACATTGTCTTGCCTTGTTTACCAAAGGGATGTAATTGGGGACACACAATGTGATGCATTCCTGCATCACAGGATCACCACACTGACTGCCCTCCCCGGCATGCTTATTAGTCGGCTGGTGACGTCATATCACTGCGCCGATCCATGTGAGCCGGGTGCAAGCGGCACTATTGGAGTGAGAGCACCAACTGGGCTTAAATAGCCCAGCGCCTGTGCGCTAGCTCTCTTGGCCTGCTCCCACCACCAACAGAGGACCTCTCTCTCCTCCTCCATCCACCAACGAGAATTACCGCTCCACCAACGAATAAATATCCTCTTCTCCACGTGCAGCAGCAGCTGCACTTAAAGAGGTTCTGTCACCACATTATAATTTAATGTAGGTAACAGCAGTGGTTTTTATTTAGAAAAACTATCTATTTTCACCAAGTTATGAGCAATTTTAGCTTGCTAATTACTTTCTTAAAGCCCAACTGGGCGTGTTTTTACTTTTGACCAAGTGGGCATTGTAAAAAGGAGTATTTAAATCACCGGCGGGCACCGCATAAATAGTGCCACATACTCTGAAAAACACAATCTGAACACAAAACACAAATGGGAATGTATATATGGCAAGAAAAAATACCATAAAATAACTGTGTATATTATGAATATACGTTTTTATTAGAAGTAATTACACCACAAATAAGAATTAAAAGCATTTAAAAAGCATAACCATGCTACAAAAAAAAATTCTCGGGGGGGGGGGGGGGGGTTTGGGGGTGGCTGGGTCGGTAGCCACTCTGATAAGTAGCAAAAGAAATTAAGGCCCCCACAATACTTCTTAATCCCCTAAATATGCAATCCTAATGTAAGCACATGCAAATGTTGCATCAAACCGACATGTTAAGGTGATATATAAAGAGGGGATAAGGGGACTGACTGCCCCACGCGTGTCGCCACAAATGTGGCTGCCTCAGGGAAGGAATGTCTATTCACTGTCAAGACACTTCAGTAACGTTAATGTGTGAGTATGTGACAGCACATAATGAACAACGCAGGGTCACTATGCGCTGATTAAATGAATGGAGAGAAGTGTATGACGCTGATTGGTCAGCGTCATACACTCCTCTGTACAACGCCCACTTGGTCAAAAGTAAAAACACGCCCAGTTGAGCATTAAGAAAGTAATTAGCATAAAGCTAAAATAGGTAATAACTTGGTGAAAATTGATCGTTTTTCGAAATAAAAACCACTATTGTTATCTACATTACAGCGCCGATCACATTATGTAGGAGATAGTGCACTTATAATCTGGTGACAGAGCCTCTTTAACTCCTATGTCTCCTTCCCCTGTACAACAAGCATTATCTCCCTACATCTCCCCTATACAATGAGCTGGTTAACCATTTACAGTGAAGGAAATAAGTATTTGATCCCTTGCTGATTTTGTAAGTTTGCCCACTGTCAAAGTCATGAACAGTCTAGAATTTTTAGGCTAGGTTAATTTTACCAGTGAGAGATAGATTATATAAAAAAAAAAAAAGAAAATCACATAATCAAAATTATATATATTTATTTGCATTGTGCACAGAGAAATAAGTATTTGATCCCCTACCAACCATTAAGAGTTCAGCCTCCTCCAGACCAGTTACACGCTCCAAATCAACTTGGTGCCTGCATTAAAGACAGCTGTCTTAAATGGTCACCTGTATAAAAGACTCCTGTCCACAGACTCAATTAATCAGTCTGACTCTAACCTCTACAACATGGGCAAGACCAAAGAGCTTTCTAAGGATGTCAGGGACAAGATCATAGACCTGCACTAGGCTGGAATGGGCTACAAAACCATAAGTAAGACGCTGGGTGAGAAGGAGACAACTGTTGGTGCAATAGTAAGAAAATGGAAGACATACAAAATGACTGTCAATCGACATCGATCTGGGGCTCCATGCAAAATCTCACCTCGTGGGGTATTCATGATCCTGAGGAAGGTGAGAGCTCAGCCGAAAACTACACGCGGGGAACTTGTTAATGATCTCAAGGCAGCTAGGACCACAGTCACCCAGAAAACCATTGGTAACACATTACGCCGTAATGGATTAAAATCCTGCAGTGCCCGCAAGGTCCCCCTGCTCAAGAAGGCACATGTACAGGCCCGTCTGAAGTTTGCAAATGAACATCTGGATGATTCTGAGAGTGATTGGGAGAAGGTGCTGTGGTCAGATGAGACTAAAATTGAGCTCTTTGGCATTAACTCAACAAGCAGTGTTTTGAGGAAGAGAAATGCTGCCTATGACCCAAAGAACACCATCCCCACTGTCAAGCATGGAGGTGGAAACATTATGTTTTGGGGGTGTTTCTCTGCTAAGGGCACAGGACTACTTCACCGCATCAATGGGAGAATGGATGGAGCCATGTACCGTGAAATCCTGAGTGACAACCTCCTTCCCTTCACCAGGACCTTAAAAATGGCTCGTGGCTGGGTCTTCCAGCACGACAATGACCCGAAACATACAGCCAAGGCAACAAAGGAGTGGCTCAAAAAGAAGCACATTAAGGTCATGGAGTGGCCTAGCCAGTCTCCAGACCTTAATCCCATCGAAAACTTATGGAGGGAGCTGAAGATCCGAGTTGCCAAGCGACAGCCTCGAAATCTTAATGATTTACAGATGATCTGCAAAGAGGAGTGGGCCAAAATTCCATCTAACATGTGTGCAAACCTCATCATTAACTATAAAAAACGTCTGACTGCTGTGCTTGCCAACAAGGGTTTTGCCAACAAGTATTAAGTCTTGTTTGCCAAAGGGATCAAATACTTATTTCTCTGTGCACAATGCTAATAAATATATATAATTTTGACAATGTGATTTTCTGTTTTTTTTTTTTAATATAATCTATCTCTCACTGGTAAAATTAACCTAGCCTAAAAATTCTAGACTGTTCATGTCTTTGACAGTGGGCAAACTTACAAAATCAGCAAGGGATCAAATACTTATTTCCTTCACTGTACCTCTCCTATACAACAAGCGGCTTATTCATTTCCCTCATACCTGCACATTAACCCTTTCCTTCACTACCTGCACATCCCCTGGTAACCCTTTACCTCCCATAGCCTTCACATTGGTTAACCCTTTCCTGCACTAACTGCACATCCCCTGGTAACCCTTTACCTCCCCTAGCCTGCACATTGGTTAACCCTTTACCTACCTGCACACTGTCCTGGTACTTAACCCTTTACCTTCACTAGCCTACACTTTTCCCCTGGTATTTAACCCTTCACTTCCCCTGGACAAACCTCTCTATTAACCCCAATCGTACAAAAGTTTACCCATTAGTAACAGGGACAGTTAGTCAGGTGGGTGTGGGTCATAGAAGCAAGCATGAGTGTACTGTATTTTATACTTGTATGTAGGTAAGTGGGTGGGTACTAGTGTAGGATTGTACAGGTACTGTTAATGTGCAGTTGATATAGTGTAGTATACACATTGTAGTGTTAGTATACTCATTACATATTAATAGTTATTATGTATATTGAGATATACTGATACTATACTGTGATTATATGTATTTTCTGTACAGCATCAACCATGATAGACTTAGATACAGGGCCCCAGCAGACAGTATCACACATGATAGACTTAGATATAGCAGTTTATCAGACTGTATCACACATGATAGGCTTAGTTACAGTGCACACGATAGCTGCCTTTTACGTCTGAAATTACAGACTGTTTTCAGGAGAAAACAGCTCCGTCGTTTCACACGTAATTGCTCCTCCTCGCATTATGCGAGGCGTCTTTGACGGCCGTATATTTGAGCTGTTCTTCATTGAATTCAATGAAAAACGGCTCAAATTACGTCCAAAGAAGTGTCCTGCACTTCTTTGACGAGGCAGTCATTTTACGCGTCATGGTTTGACAGCTGTCAAACGACGACGCGTAAATTACAGGTCGTCGGCACAGTACGTCGGCAAACCCATTCAAATGAATTGGCAGATGTTTGCCGACGTATTGTAGCCGTATTTTCAGCCGTAAATCGAGGCATAATACGTCTAGTTTACGCCTGAAAATAGGTCGTGTGAACCCAGCCTTAGATACAGTGCCCCAGCGGACAGTATCACACATGATAGACTTAGATAGAGGGCCCCAGCAGACAGTATCACACATGATAGACTTAGATACAGGGCCCCAACAGACAGTATCACACATGACAGACTTAGATATAACAGTTTATCAGACAGTATCACACATGATAGGCTTAGTTACAGGACCCAGCAGACAGTATCAAACAGGATAGACTTAGATACAGTGCCCCAGCAGACAGTATCACATATGATAGACTTAGATAGAGGGCCCCAGCAGACAGTATCACACATGATAGACTTAGATAGAGGGCCCCAGCAGACAGTATCATGATAGATTTAGATATAGCAGTTCAGCAGACAGTATCACACATGATAGGCTTAGATACAGGACCCAAGAAGACAGTATCACACATAAAAGGCGTAGATACAGGGCCCAAACAGACCTTGTTACACATGATAGTCTTAGATACATGGCTCCACTAGACAGTATCACACAAGATAGGCTTAGATACAGCAACTCAGCAGAAAGTATCCCAGATGATAGGCTTAGATACAGGGCCCCAGGACAGAGTATCAAACATGATACGCTTAGCTACAGGGCCCCAGGAGACAGTATCACACATGATAGACTTAAGGCCCTTTTACACCAATCGATAATCTGCTGGTGCAGCGATCAATCAATGAGAAATTGATGGCGATGGGGATGAGTGGTCGTTATTCCGATCGCTCGTCCCCATACATTATTATCATGTCGGCAGCGCGTCTCCCGACATGCTGCCGACAACGATAATATTTTACTTTTTTAAAACTATACGACCAGCAGATGGTCGAGATTTCTGCTCGTTCATCTGCTGATCGTTCCCCTGTTTACACATGGCAATTATCGGCAAAGAGCGTTCTATGAAGGCTTGCCTGCCCAATAATCAACCAGTGTAAAATCCCCTTACGATACAGGGCCCCAGAAGACATATGCTTACCCTTCCTGCTCCGTGTCGGGCCCTCCACTTCAAGGCGCAGCACTGTGTCCTGACGTTATTCAGCGTCAAGACATAATCTGCACTGCGCGTACGTCCTGATGCTGAACAACATCAGGACCCAGCGCTGTACAGGAAGATGAAGAGGACTAGACTCAGGAGTGGGAAGGATAAGAATATGGAGATGTTACTCCGGTTGGCGGTCAGGTGGCAGAGTTTGATATCACAGGAGTTACCGGAACATGCCTAGGACAAAACTTTGCTGGATGTATTGTCTGTCATTATTTGGAACAGTCCTGGCAAATTTAGCACAGATGGCAAGTATGCTGCACTTGGAGCTGGAGAGTCGGGGTTCTTCAGAAGTGGAGCTACGCTTTAATAGCATCTGTTGATCCATTTTCCTTATTTTTAAATATACTGCAGAAAAAAACGTAGGATTATAACTATCCTGAGAGATACAACAATGTTAGGACTGTCTTTAAAGCAGAGCTGGGAAAGCTATTTTCTGCCAAGGGCCATTTGGATATTTATAACATCATTCGCAGGCCATACAAAATTACCAACTTAAAAATGAGCCTGCTATATTGGGTCAAACATTGAATTAACCCACCCCTAATGTGATGACTGTAACTGCTTCTCTTTGGTGAGGCGTGTGATGTTAGCTCGGTCAGTGTGGAGCGCAGTCGACTCTTTACAATGGTAATCTTTTCAAAGGAACTGCTCGCATCTCATAACTTTTTCATTTTTTGTCCAACTTAGCTGTATGAGACTTTGTTGTACTTTATGTAGGTACCACTTTTTGGTACATATACATTATCGTTTCATTTCTATAAATTTTTATTTTGGCAAAAACTTAGAAAAAAAGGCAGTTCCGCGGCAGTTTTCTTTATTTTTGACACCATACACCGATCATCATAAATAACGTTATATATTTATTGTACAGGTTGTTACGGACGTGGGGATACAAAATATGTGTATATTATTTCATGTTTTGGAACTTATATTTATAAAAGTTTATTTATTGTAAAAAATGTGTATTTCTGTGTATTTTTTTTGTACCTTTTTTTTTTTTTTACAAAACTTTTTTTTTAAAATTAATTTAACGTTTTTGTTTTAATCCCATAGAGGGATTTTTCATTTTGATTTTGATTTTTGAACTTTAATGTACTGGCATATATCTATATGCCAGTACATTAGCCTGTGTACTGATTGTACACAGGCAGTTGTTAGGGCATAAGTATGCCCTAACAACAGGAAATATGGTTAGACAGCCCTGTGGTCCTTCAATGGACCCTGGACTATCTGCCCATACCAGGTATAGCCATTGATCGCATCACAGGGATTTCCTGTGACGTGATCAAAGGGGAGACCGCCCTTCTTACTTTAGCTTTGAATGCCGCGATCAGCTTTGATTAAAGGCATTCAAGGGGTTAACGGCGGAGAGAAGAGGTTTCTCTTCTCTCCGATGTTAGAACGGGGATGCGGCTGTGTATTAAAGCCGTTACAGCCGCTGCCCCGTTCATTGTGGCAAGGGGACACTGCCTGTCACACAGGATGAGAATACTCGTCCTAATGCGCCAAGTATCCGCCGCTCAGGACGAGTATTCTCGTCCTGTGTTGGCAACCAGTTAAAGGGGTTTTTCAGGGACAGTTATGACATACGGATGTAGCCATTATTATCTTGACTCTGATAATTTGCTGCAGCGTGATATCACACAACAAAAGCCATTGAAAAGCCATTAAGAAAGTCAAGTTAGGCTGGATTCACACGAGCATATTACTTCCGTAATGGACGGAACGTTTTTCGGCCGCAAGTCCCGGACCGAACACACTGCAGGGAGCCAGGCTCCTAGCATCATAGTTATGTACGATGCTAGGAGTCCCTGCCTCTCCGTGGAACTACTGTCCCGTACTGAAAACATGATTACAGTATGGGACAATTGTCCTGCAGCGAGGCAGGGACTCCTAGCATCATACATAACTATGATGCTAGGAGCCCGGCTCCCTGCAGTGTGTTCGGTCCGGGACTTGCGGCCAAAATACTATATGCGAGTGAGTAGGGTGGGCGGAGCCAAGTAGCGAATGATGTGGTGGCGGTCTGAGTGAGGTTGGGCCGGACCAAATTATCTCGCGGGGCTGGGCGTTCCCCACCCCTGCTTTAACCCCTTAATAACCACTGATATGCCTTTTCACGGCGGTCATTAATGAGCTTTATTCTAGTACCGCCAACTTTTTGGGATCCTGCAGCAAACTTTATCCCTCAGGTGCCCCAATTTATGGCAACTGCGGGCATAAACATTGATACCACAAATTTTTCCCCACGCAATTTTTGTTCATATTTTTTTTAGGGATGAGCTTTTGCAATTAATTGTGGGCCAGACGAACCTCAATGCGAGGCAGTTTTTCACGGAAAAGCCTGTATGTGGTTATGCAAGGGTCTTGGTTCCTACAAATGTCCGTTAAATTAAAAAAAATTAAGGCTCAGTCTGAATATGGGCATTGTAAATAAAATGTCCACCTCTTCTTACTGGGGTTCAAGTCCTATTCATGTAACCCCAGTTTTTTTTTCCAATAATATCTCAGAGCAGGTACGAGGCATTAATCAGTTTCCTGCATTTTAACAACAATTAAGGCCTGCCAAGAAGTGATCCTGGGCACGATCGCCTTCACAAGCTGAGGCCCTTTATTACTGCGCTTAAAGACTTATTTCTAAAACCCTACACTCCTGACATGAACTTAAAGAAGCACTCCACTTTTTTTTTTATTGAAACCTCCATTTGTACATTGGTGTTTCAGTGGGGTGCTGTGTGCAGAAATACTTACTGATCACCGCATCTTCTCGTTTTTCGGGTCCAGTGCCACTCACGTGATATTCATTCTGACCTGGTCTCGTTCTCTGTGAGTTACAGCATAGCAGGCATTGTCTCGCGAGATTACACTGTAAACTGTCATTTACAGCGAGATCTCGCTGTGCTGTGCTGTAGTCTCACAGAGACGCTACAGAAGTGGTCAGGATTCTGAATACACATCCCGTCCTGGCTGGAGGTAATGTGTATTCATTATCAGGACACTGCAGTAATGTTATAGTGTGTTTATGTGGCAGCACATAGCGACATAGCTATATCGCTAGTGCTGTGTAAATGAATGGAGAGAAGTGTATGACGCTGATTGGTCACTGATCAGTCAGCGTCATCCACTCCTCTGTACAATGCCCACTTGGTCAAAAAGTAAAAGGCCCAGTTGTCCATTGAGAAACTCATTAGCATAAAGCTAATATAGGTCATAACTCAAGAAGAGGCCGTACTGCAGACAAAAAATAAAAATAAGGGGAGGCCTCCATGACTTAAAATAGATGGGAGGGACATGGAGTGGGTTGGCCTATGGGAATTTAAGGATAGGGATGGTAGGAGGGTTATTGGGATTGGGGGCAGAGATTTAGGGGGATGTACCTGCTGTCTTGTGGTCTTCTTCCCTCTCTTCGCCAGGACACAGAAGCAAGAACATGTCTTGCATTCCCACAGCGTCTTACGAGGAGGTGCTGGAGCAGCTGCGGATCGCGGCAGCTTCACAAGGTCCTGGATGGCTGGGCGCACGTGTGGCAGCACTGCTGCATGGCCACGCGGGTGCTCCTGATCAGGAGTTGGCGGAGGCATTGGGAGCGGGCCCGGAGCGCTCCATCACACCGCCGGTCTCGTCACTGCTGGAGCAGTCGGAGGTACGAGACCGGCGTTCCAGGGGGGTGGGTAGGAGGCAAGGAAAGCGCTCGCGCCCGCCTGAGTCTGGAAGTCATTCCGCGGGCGCGGCGGCGCAAGAGGAGCCCCTCGGTGGACCCTTCAGGCCAGACTCCAGGGCGGCCTGCTGCTGCTCTCCCACCTGGTCCTGGGAGGAATCCCAGAATGCGGCAGCGCCCAGCGGCAGCGACAAGGAGGATGCGGCCTTCACTTCCGGCCACACCCCCTCCCTCTTCTGTGCGTGGCGGAGGGGCAGCGGCGACCCTGCATGGCGATGAGCCAGCCAGAGGGTCGCCTTATCGTGACAGCGAGGTGGCGGTGGAGGATGATTGGAGCGGAGGGCGCAGGATGCGGTTGGTGGTTGGAGTGCCAGGTGCTGAACAGCGTGGGGCTGATTCAACAAGCCAGAGGATGCAGGATTTGGAGCGAGGCCAACAGGATGATGCGATGTCAGCTTCCTGTTTCCTGGTCGGAAGTTGGAATTCCCCCGTGCACGCACTGCCAATGCGAACAGCGCCAAAGGGGGACCAGAGCATTGGAGGACGGTGAGCTGCGGGCCTCTTCACGTGGTCATGGGGGTCCGCCTGATGGGTTCACAGCCCCTGGGCAGCCTGGTGAGTTGACGCCTACGTTACCTTTCCAGCTTTATTGGTGTCGGTGCGGATTATGTTGCGTCGGGTAGCGTTGCGGTGGAGTCAGGGGTCCCAGGGTTACCGGCGAGCGTGGGGGGGGATAGCCTGGCGGAGTTAGTGGGTTGTATAAAGGCGTTGGTGGGCGGCCAGGTGGCACTCCTTCACAAGAACAGGCGATGGCGGCACCGGCCGCGGTTTGGGGGGGGGGCTCTGCTATTAACGCTCCGGTTCTTCCAACCGGGACGGCGGTAACCGTGGGGGCGGCGGATGCAGTGGCGGTGTCGGTGCAAACGGAGTCGCCGAAGGAGGTGGATAGGGTGCGTTTGGATGATCGCGCGCGCGGGGAGGTGTATGTATGTTATGAGGGCCCGTTAGGGGCACATTTGAAGCAGGAGGTTAAAGAGCGTATTTGGAAGGACAAGTACGTGGAAATCTTTTCCCATCTTCCGCTGGAGAAGTTTAATCTAGATAAGGTTAAGCGGGATGAAACGAAGAAAGACGAGGAGGAAAAAAGGCGGTATAGGTTGATTCCAAAAACATTCGTCAATTGGATCCAGGCTTTTGCTATTTTGGCGACTGTTATTGGGGAAAAGGCGCCGGACAATTGTTCGGCGTTATTTTGTTATTTGGACGCGGTGGGGGAGGCACATCGGGTTTATGGGGGCTGTGGTATGACGAACAATTTCGGCAGCGGAAATCGGTGCGGCCAAATATACGGTGGGCTCACAAGGACATAGCCTTGTGGTTGAAGGTTACGGCACTTTTTAAGCAGGGGCAGTCCTTTCCTGGGTGCGGGAATACCGCAGGATCTTCCAGCGGGACTAGCCAGGCCTCGAGTTCCAAACTTGGAACGTGTTGGCAGTTCAACGAGGGGCAGTGTAAATTTGGAGCAATGTGTAAATTCAAACATGTTTGTTCACACTGCAGCAGGCAGTCGCATGGAGCGTCAAAATGTTTTAAAAATGGTAGACGACAAGGGGAAGCCAGCGGTGCGTCTGGTCAAGGGGGAGACTTCGGTGAGGCTCATAAGGATGGCCCCCTTTCTAAGTAGATACCCCGACAAGGAGGGGGCGCAGTTGATTAGTTCGGGTTTTGGTTCTGGTTTTGTTATTCCGCCTCCTTCTCATGAGGTCCCTTTCACGCAGCGCAACCTTAAGTTGGCATATCAGCATGCTGGGGTAGTTTCGGAGAAACTTAGGAAGGAGGTTGATCTGGGTAGAATGGCGGGTCCATTCAGTGCGGTCCCAGTTCCGGGTTTGGTGGTGTCTCCTTTAGGGGTGGTCCCAAAACGGGAATGTAACAAGTTCCGGCTTATTCAGCATTTGTCGTTCCCAAAAGGGGCGTCGGTTAATGATGGCATTGACCCGGACCTGTGTTCTGTGGTATATACGTCGTTTGATGCCGCGGTGGCATTGGTGCGAGGTTATGGAAGAGGAGCATTGATGGCCAAGAAGGATATTCAATCGGCATTTCGCTTATTGCCGGTCCATCCGGACAGCCAGCGGTTGTTGGGCTGTTATTGGGAAGGGGGTTATTTCATTGATCGTTGCCTCTCTATGGGTTGTTCGCTGTCCTGTGCGTATTTTGAGGTTTTTAGTTCTTTCTTGGAATGGGTGGTTAGGGACGTCGCCGGGGTGGAGTCTGTTATTCACTATCTCGACGATTTCTTGTGTGTTGTTCCGGCGAGTTCGGGGGTTTGCGCGAATTTGCTGGAGACAGTTAACTGGGTGTCGCGGGAGTTTGGGGTCCCCTTGGCTGCGGAAAAAATGGAGGGTCCGGTGACGACCATTTGTTTTTTGAGGATTACAATTGATTCGGTGGCTATGCAGTGTCGATTGCCGGAGGATAAGCTGAGAGATTTGCGGTTGGAAGTGGATAGAGCGTGTCGGTTGAAGAAGATTACACTACGTGAATTGCAGTCTTTGTTAGGGAAATTAAATTTTGCTTGCCGCATCATGCCGATGGGCAGGGTGTTTTGTCGTCGGTTGGCAGCGGCGATGGCTGGGGTCAAGGAGCCTCATCATTTCATTCGCTTGATGGCGGATCACAGGGACGATTTGCAGGTTTGGCTCCATTTCTTGGCAAAGTATAATGGTCGCTCTCTTTGGATGTCGCGGGCGCTAGACAGTTTCGATTTGGAGTTGTTTACTGATGCGTCCGCTGCAGTGGGGTTCGGGGCGTTCTTCAAAGGGCAATGGTGCGCGGGGCAATGGCCGGTTTCGTGGGTGGAGGCGGGCTTGACGCGCAACTTGGCCCTGCTCAAACTGTTTCCCATCGTGGTGGCAGTCACCATTTGGGGAAACAGGTTCCGGGATAAGAAAGTGCGCTTCCATTGCGATAATCTGGGTGTGGTGATGGCTATAAATAACACTTCGGCGTCGTCCCCTCCAGTGGTTCGCTTATTGCGTCAGTTGGTGCTTGCCTGTTTGGAGTTGAATGTGTGGGTGGTGGCGGTGCATGTTCCTGGGGTGGAGAATTGTATTGCTGATGTGCTTTCTCGCTCACAGTGGGATCGTTTTCATCATGTGGTTCCGGACGCGGAGTTAACTGGGGTGGAATGTCCCAGTCATCTGTGGGAGCTGGTATCCGGGCGGCAGGTGCCTTGATTGAACGTTCACTAGCCAGTTCCACGTGGTCGGCTTATGCTGCTGGATGAAGGCAATGGGAAGAGTGGGTGAGATCTTTGGGTGATGTGTGTTCTGATGATGATAGGATGGTGGCCCTGTTGTTTTGGTTGGGGAAGCGTTTGCTAAGGGCTGCACGGTCGCCAAGGTTAATCGCTTCGTGGCGGCCATTGCTTTTGGTTTTAAATTACGGGGGTTAGTGGACATCACGAAGCGTTTCTTGGTGGGCCAGGCATTGAGCGGTTTGAGACGGGGTGTAGTGGTGAGAGATCGGAGGCGGCCTAGTGTCTTTTCAATTGTTATGTTCGCTGGAGGTGGTGGTGTGGCAGGTGTGTTGTTCAGTGTATGAGAGCAAGCTGTTTCGGTTGGCTTTCACGTTAGCCTTTTTTGGAGCGTTTCGGGTGGGGGAATTGGTTTCGCCTAGTTCGGTTAGATCGGGGGGCTTGCTGCAGGACAATGTGGATTTATATGAGGACAGGGTGGACATAGTGTTGAGACGGTCAAAAACCGATCAGACAGGTGTGGGACGAAGGGTGGTGTTGTTTGCGGTCCCAGGAAATCCGGTTTGTCCGGTTTTGTGCCTCAGGGAGTACTTAGAGGGATTAGGCCTTTCGGATGCTCTGTTGCTATGACATGCTGACGGCAAGTTTTTGTCGCGTTTCTAGTTCGTCACGGTATTCAGAAAATGCTTGGTGGCCTGTCAGGTGGAGGCGGACCAATACTCGTCTCATTCATTTCGTATTGGGGCGGCAACGGAGGCGGTGAGATGGGGTTTGGATGATACTGGTGTGCGGCGGATAGGGCGTTGGGAGTCGGCGCGTTTCCGGTCTTATGTTCGTCTGCACATGTTGTGAAATGGTAATGTGTAACATGTTCCGGGTGTGTACGTTCCGCCTGTGTAATACTTGTGTGAGGCAGTGAGTGGTGGTGCGTGTATGTTTTCTCTTTGTTTTGCAGGCCGAGGCTCATGTATGGTGTGGATTATGGGGCACTCCTTTGTGTACTGGGGTGCCCTTCGCGCGGATGTACGGCCGGACGGTCGACAGTTCAGGATCCCTCGGGACGTGGCGGTCCTGCGGTGGATGGGTATCCGAGGAATGACATGGAACAGGGTGTTGCCTGAGTTTCATAATTTTGTTACGTTGGACAGGGCATCGGAAGTGCTGTTGTTGCATGTGGGGGGCAACGATTTGGGCCTACGCCCTTTTCGGGAGTTGGTGCGGGACGTTAAGCATGATTTGCTTTGCTTATGGGCGACATATCCTAATCTGGTGACTGTGTGGTCGGAGATGGTCCCGAGGAAGACTTGGTGCATGGCTCGCTCGGTAGCGAGAGTTAACAAGGCCCGCATTAAGGCCAACAGGGCTATATCGGGCTTCGTGGCACGTAATGGCGGGATTGCGGTGCGCCACTGGGATTTGGAGTCTGGGACAGGAAAGTATTGGAGGGAGGATGGAGTGCACCTCAATGATGTAGGCATGGATATATGGAGTCTGGCTTTGACTGATGGAATTGAACGGGCGGTGGGTGTGTGGAGGAGCTCGCAGGCTTGAGGTGGTCAAGGCCTATTTCGCTTTGGCGGGGAGAGTCCTTGAAAAGGTCGTAAAAAGTGGTGGGGGGGAATGCATCACAGGATGCACCCCCAATTAGTCGGCTTCTTAGGGTGTTACCCCTTTTGAAAGCTGTCTTATATATGGTGGTCATCTGCAAAAAGTAATTGGTGCCCCCGGGCCGGGTTACAGCTGGGGGTAAGGTATTGGTGGGCAGATGACCAAAATGTAAATATCGGTGGCTTCAAGGATATGCCCCTGTCATTCTGGTGGTTAAATAATGTTATGACCCTGATAGGGTCGCAGTTGGTTATTTAATGTTATGAAGAATTCCTTTCTGGGGATTCAAAAAGTTATGGTATTTAAAATTCCTTGTTATTTAAATAATAAACGGCTGCTGTGGCCATTAAAATCCAACTCTGTTTCAGTGTCTTCTTTGAGTAATGGGTTAGTTTAGTAAGGGGAGAAGCGACTCGACTTATTTGAGTCATGTACAAAATAGGGAATTTATAATCTGGTGACAGAGCCTCTTTAATACACCCGGTCCTCAACAACTCCTTTAAGATTTTGTAAACAGTTGTATTCAGTTAAATGCAGTCATTTTTTAAGTACCGTACAAGCAGAATTCAAACATCACATTACATTCATACTTCTGCTTATGCGTCAAAGGAGATTACAAGAAGATTGTAACACATACTGATACAACAGAAATTATTCCTATAACTAGAGTATTTCACTAATAAATAAATTTGGTTGCTTGTCATAGGTATTTCCACCGACCTGCTGATGGTTCAGAAGTTATGTTTGACCCAGTGTCCATAATGAATGTGGACATTCTAAATTACTGCCAGAAGGAGGCTTGGTGTAAACTGGCATTCTATTTGCTGTCCTTCTTCTACTACCTGTACAGGTAAGTTATTGGCTATCTCTTGGACATTTCAAACAATATCTTATGATGGGGGCACACCAGTAGACTAAGGGTATGTTCACACGCTTAACAAAAAACGTCTCAAAATATGGAGCTGTTTTCAAGAGAAAACAGCTCCTGATTTTCAGACATTTTTTTTGAGCAACTCGTGTTTTTCACAGCGTTTTTGCTGCGTTTTTTACGGCCGTTTTTGGAGCTGTTTTCAATAGAGTCTATGAGAAAACGGCTCCAAAAACGTCCCAAGAAGTGTTCTGCACTTCTTTTGATGAGCCGTCATTTTACGTGCCGTCTTTTGACAGCGATGCGTAAAATGACAGCTCGTCTGCACAGAACATCGTAAGACCCATTGCAAGCAATGGGCAGATGTTTGCCGACGTATTGGAGCCGTCTTTTCAGGTGTAATTCGAGGCGTAAAACGCCTGAATTACGTCTGAAAATAGGTCGTTTGAACATGCCCTAAGGGTCAGTTCACACAGAGTTTCTTGGTGCTGATTTTGACACGGAAACCGTGCCGGAGTCAGCGCCAAAAAACTTCTGAAATTTCCCCCCATTCATTTCAATGGGAGGCAAATACCTTTTTTTTCCTGAGTGGCTTTTGGCCAATGGCAGGAAAAAAAAAGCGGCATGTTTTTTCCTACTACAGTATCCGTCTCTGACCTCCCAGGCAGAAAAAAACCACGGCGCTCATTTTTGAGCGTTTTTAGCAGCGTTTTTTGCCTTAAAGAGGCTCTGTCACCAGATTTTGCAACCCCTATCTCCTATTGCAGCAGATCGGCGCTGCAATGTAGATACGAGTAATGTTTTGTTTTTTTAAAAACGAGCATTCTTGGCCAAGTTATGACCATTTTTATATTTATGCAAATGAGGCTTTCTAAAGTACAACTGGGCGTGTTTAACGTTAAAGTACAACTGGGCGTGTATTGTGTGTGTACATCTGGGCGTTTTTAACTCTTTTATTAGCTGGGCGTTGTGAATAGAAGTGTATGATGCTGACGAATCGGCATCATCCACTTCTCTTCACAACGCCCAGCTTCTGGCAGTGCACAGACACACAGCGTGTTCTCGAGAGATCACGCCGTGAGGTCACTCACTTCCTGCCCCAGGTCCTGCATCGTGTCGGACGAGCGAGGACACATCGGCACCAGAGGCTACATTTGATTCTGCAGCAGCATCGGCGTTTGCAGGTAAGTCGATATAGCTACTTACCTGCAAACGCTGATGCTGCTGCAGAATCAACTGTAGCCTCTGGTGCCGATGTGTCCTCGCTCGTCCGACACGATGCAGGACCTGGGGCAGGAAGTGAGTGACGTCACAGCGTGATCTCTCGAGAACACGCTGTGTGTCTGTGCACTGCCAGAAGCTGGGTGGTAACGAAGAGAAGTGGATGATGCTGATTCGTCAGCATCATACACTTCTATTCACAACGCCCAGCTAGTAAAAGAAGTAAAAACGCCCAGATGTACTTTAACGTTAAACACGCCCAGTTGTACTTTAGAAAGCCTCATTTGCATAAATATAAAAATGGTCATAACTTGGCCAAAATGCTCGTTTTTAAAAAAACAAAATGTTACTCTTATATACATTGCAGCGCCGATCTGCTGCAATAGGAGATAGGGGTTGCAAAATCTGGTGACAGAGCCTCTTTAAGGAATTCTGAAGCAGATTGTTTCTGCCTGCAAAAAACTCTGTAAACAGGGCCTAATATGACACAAAACTGTGTCTAGAAGGGAGAAGATTATCACAAAGGTGCTTGGAGTGAGTGCACATGTTATTAATGTTAAGTTACACTTCATAATCAAGCTTAATTATCTCTTACTTCTGCTGCCACCATAAAGTTAAATCGTTAAATATGTATAATTATCACCATGTCATTCTTATCAACACAATCACTTAAATTAATCTCTTTCCTTACTGCAGACATAAGGGAAGCTAGAATTTTAGGTGCAGAGTGGGAAGAAAAAGATTGCAAAGATTATTAGTTTAAGGCCACGTTCACCAGGCACAGATTTACCATTTAAAAAAGTCTGAGTCAGAAATTCACAGCTGAAACTCAGATTTCTGCTTCTGATTGGCCACCAGATCCGCTCGCAGATTAGCCCCAATGTAATGCAATCGGGCAAATTGAAATCTTTTCAGTGCAGAATACGTGGCTATGATGAACATGCTGTCGATTTTAATCCGCAGCGCGTTTATTATACCACGCGTATATTTTTGGGCATGTGAAGACGGTATTAAATACCTTATTTACATGCATTGCCAGCAGAATGTTAGCGGTTTCTGTCAGAATTAAGGCAGGGAATCCTGAACTAAATCCTGACTGAATCCTCACAGTGTGAACCTAGCCTAATCTTACAATAGTGTATAGCACACATAGGAAACGTCAGACTATAGCGTGTATGAAATCTTAATGAATATGAAATTTAGGAATGCTGCTGTCTGAAGAGACATTGGGGGAAAGTTACTAATCTAAATTAGCCATAATTATAACTCTATTTGCGACAAAAAAAAAAGTATATATATCGTGCCAGATTTAGGCTGGGTTCACACGAGCACATTAACGTCCGTAATGGACGGACGTATTTCGGCCGGAAGTCCCGGACCGTACTCATTGCAGGGAGCCGGGCTCCTAGCATCATAGTTATGTACGATGCTAGGAGTCCCTGCCTCTCCGTGGAACTCCGTGAAAACATGATTACAGTACGGGACAGTTGTCCTGCAGAGAGGCAGGGACTCCTAGCATCGTACATAACTATGATGCTAGGAGCCCGGCTCCCTGCAATGAGTTCGGTCCGGGACTTCCGCCCGAAATACGTCCGTCCATTACGGACGTTAATGTGCTCGTGTGAACCCAGCCTTATTGTGTGTTTTAGACAGACACTTATTGTGCAGCAGGGGTCGGCAAACTTAGAGAGGTGGAGATCTATTGTTAAAACTTGGGAAGTTGGGAGCATCTTAAATTCTATTCCGTACCAAGATATGACAGGACCACAGGTGGAATGGTGTGTAAGTTATCACCGGCATTGCTAGGGTCTTTAAAGACATAGTCCCTGGATGGAAAATGCTTTTTAAATTAAATTTAGCACTACAGAACAAATAGGGGAATTCAGTACTGATCAGACACAGTCAATTACTACCAGACGGGTGACGTCTTCTTTAATTGGAGATGTTCTCATCTTCTCCATTTGGGGCATACTGCCATGAACGCTTCTTCCAGCCATGACTCCTCTCTGCAGAGTTTGCTGTCCAGCACCCCAAATTGCTGTATTGCAAAGATAATAATGGCATAACAATGGTCACCCTAAAATTAAAATGGCCATACAGCACAGCAAATCACGCCCTGCCTCCACCAGCAGGTAAGCATCAAAACAACTTTAGAGAGCACCACCCTCATTCAATGTGGATGGACCCAATCATTATCACTGAATCACCAATAATGCACCTGACTCCTTTATCATCTCCCCAGAACCCTGACATCAGACCCCAAAATCAATTCAGAACCCAAAATTAATACATATCTTAAACTTCAGACCACAAAAGGGAATATGCCATAAATGTCGGAAAGGAGTGGGTCCCAGAGGTGACACCCACATCTATCTCTAGAATGGGGATTCTTCAATCCCGTCCTGCCAGCTTAGGCAACCGCTGGCCGCCGCATCAAGTTGGAGAATGAATGGAGAGCTTACCGGGAATTATGTAAAAAACTGAGCTCGCTGCGCTACGCTGTTTCTGTAACCTATATAAGTGAAATACGAGTTACGGAAACAGTGTAGCACAGCGTGCTGCGCTGTTTTTCCGTAATTTCCGATCACTGCTATACTGCTTCTTCTCATGGCCGACTCACTGGGTGGGATGGCATCGGGTGACTCCAGTCCATAAGATAAATGCAGGCTCCAGAGCCAAGACCAGGATTTATTAGACATTTATGACATGCCAAAATGATCAAGATTGGAATAACCCTTTAAAATGAATTCAGACCCCAGACTTTAAAATTAATTTGGACCCTAAACTTCAACCCAGTGCTCCTCAACTAATTAGTACCTCAGAGTATTCAGTAATTAAATCACAATTTGTAAATTATTTTAATTCCTGGTGGTCCTGTGCACCTTTATATCTGTCCCAGCCTTGCTGCACAGCTTGTAGGTTGTCTCTATTCTGGCAGCTGTATATCGGTGCAGAGAGTGGGAGGCAGACTCCAAGGATGAGATGACTCTTCCTTGCAGATGCTGATCGGTGGAGCATCATTTAGAGTGGCTAATGCCATAAGCTCTATCGGGAGCAGGCGGCCAGGAATACAGCACGTGCGCAGTTCAGTGCGAGAGAGGGCATGGTGACGCAAATTTTAAACTCCGCTGCAGTTTTTCCTATATGCTTCAGCTAGAAGAGAGTCCAGCTCTCAAATATTCAGGGGAAAAAACTGTTATTGGCGATTCGTACCACGCACCACAGATTTTCATGAATTTCTTGGGACAGCATCTGTTTTAATACACCACCTTCTCAAATGGGATTGCAGTGTTGACTAGTTTTTTCCACTGATGGGCAGAAGGAGCGTGGAATCCAATCAATCTAACTGCTATTGTTTTCCCAGCAAAAAACAGTGTTTCTCGTAGGAAAATTAGTATATTATGTGGCCATGATGATTCATCCAGGATAGCCAATAGGCATACCTGAGGAGTATGTGGTACTGGAATCATAATGAAGCTGGACAATAAAGAGATTACATCAAACCAAAAAGAACGAATGTTGGAGTATTCCCACTCCATGTGCCAGAAGTCAGCATGAAGTCTGCTACATCGGTGACACCTATCATGTGGAAGTCGTCCCATTTTGTGAATGGGGATAAATAGCATTGATGGGCAAAGTATAATTTCGTCCTACGGTTTTTTACTACCGGAGAGACATTTATCAGGGCTTCTAAGGCTTCTTTCAAGTCTTCCGTAGATAGACCAGGAATTTGTGATTTCCATTTGTCTTCTACTGCTAGTTGCATGGATTCCAGTTTGGTTCCTAGGAGGTGGGTATTTAAGGCTGAAATAAGGCCACATGGGACCTTGAGAAGTAAAAATGCCAATCAAAGGGTATTCTGAAATAGGACATGCATTACTTGTAAATTAACTCTGGAGTATGTGGCGCAATTGCAGGTATCTATAAAACGATATGCAAGGAAAGTTAAAGGCTTCTTGCAACTGTGTAAAAGATCTAAGAGTGTCATTCACATATACATCTCACAACACCTTAACACTATATGATATCCATAAAGTAATATCCTCCAATTCTAGGAGATGTGGAAACAATGGGTTATGCCACAATGGTACCATGGAGGGTAGTGCAGTACATTGAGTTACAGCTTTCGCGGCGCGCCACACCTGAGTCGCCAACTTATGTAGAGGGAGCATGCGATGTGGTAAGAGGGTTGACTTCTCTAATACCGGCCATAACGTAGTGGTGTCTAGTTGGAAGGCCAGGTAGTATTCCACGGTTGACGTTATAAGGGTTGGTGTCCAGGTACGTAAATAATGAAATTGCCCTGCCAAAAAAATATAAGTTCAAGTCTGGAAGGGCCATTCCCCCCTGAAGTTTAGGCCTTTGAAAAGTGGCTATGCTTAATTTTTGTCTAAAATTTCCCCATATGAAAGAAGTAAGACCGGATTGTAGTTTGGTGAAGAAAGATTTAGGGATAGGAACAGCGGCATGTTCCAATAGGTATAAACCCTTAGGGAGCAAAATCATTCTGACTAGGTTTATGCGACCCGGTTTGGACAAAGGGAGTGTTCCCCACAACTTGAATTTAGAGTCGACATATTTAAGAAAGGGATAGATAATTTTCTCATGAGAGTGAGTAGCTATTTTAGTAATGGAATTCAAATATCTAGGTATTTTCATTACTACTGACAAGTTATGGTATATATCTGGCCACCCGGCATCCCATAATGGCATGAGAGCTGATTTGCTCCAATTAATTTGAGTTCTGTCTGATACAAAGGGCCAAGGGTCCAATTGCTATAGCAAATGAAAGGGGTGATAATGGAAACCCCTGATGGGTGCCCCTGCCCAAATCAAAGAAGCTCGAGCATTGACCATTCAATAGAATATTAGCCCCAGGCTTCTTATATAATATAGACACCCATTGGATAAACAGGGGGACTAGGTCAAAGCGATTCAGTATCCTCCAACAGGTATTGCCATTCCACCGAGTCAAAGGCTTTGGCAGCGTCGAGCAAAGATAGTTCCCACCTCTTCCCCTGGCCACACCCGCTTGGGAAACCACTTGGACTCTCAGTATGTTGTCCGTGATGCTCTTGCCCGGCATAAATCCAGATTAATCTGGATTGATTATATTAAAAATAACCGAGTTTAGATGATTAGTTAGGTTTTTTTGCCAGAATCTTATAGTAGACATTTAGTAGTGATATGGGTCGGTAAGACCCACATTCCATGGGATCCTCATCTGGTTTCAAGGGTACTACAACAGTAGCATCATTTAGGGAATCTGGGAGTGTATTAGTGTCCAGGGCATGCTGAAACATCTGAAGAAGGGGTGGGCCTAAGTGTTCACAGTATCTGGAGTATACCTCTACAAGGATGCAATCAGGGCCTGCTGACTTCCCCTTGGCCATATCAGATATCGCCCTCTCTACCTATACCAAAGTAAGGTCCACTTCCAGTAGTTGTCGGTCCTCCATTGTTAAATGGGGGAAATTAATAGTGTCTAGATATGTCGTCATATCGGCTTGACTACTAGCAAATTGAGTCGAATATAGATGTTAGTAGAATTCTTTGAATCTGTTTAAGATTTGAGCATTTTCGACAAGGATTTCCCCATGGTCAGAAGCTATCTTATGAATAGCAGGTGAGGAGGCATTTGGGTGGACAATGTGGGCCAAGAGCTTACTCGATTGGTTACCTAATTCAAAATTAGTTAGCATAGTAAAAAACAATTTCCTCTGGGCCTTTTCATGTAAATGCGTTAGATACTGACGCCCTGCCTGCAGCCATGCCTGTTTGTTGGTCAATGTGGGACGTGCAATGAATTCCCTTTCATTATCTATACAATACCTGGCCAAATTTTCCTCATGCCTAGCAGATTCCCTCTTAATAAGGATATTGTGGACCTAAGGCATCTTCGCAGGTATGCTTTCAATGTTTCCCAAAGCAAGGCAGGACTAGTGTTGTCCAAATGAAGGTCAAGGAAAGTATTAAGTTGGTCAGCTATCCTGTTTTGCTCCCCAATACGCTTGAGCAAAAAGGGATGGACTCTCCAGCTGGACACAGATACATTGCTAGATAATTTTAGTTCTATACACAACGGTAAGTGGTCGGATAACCCTCTCACATCATAATAAACATCTATGACTGCTGTGGAAACTGAAGCCATACCAAAAGCATAATCTATGCAGGAGAGGGAATCTCTACCAGCCGAATTACAGGAATCTACTCTATAATTAATGTGTCTGTGCCTCCAAAGGTCCATCCATTCCACCTCATTAAGGAATTTCTGAAAAATCGTTAGGTCTGAGGGGATATCCCTGGGGACAGAGTTAACTTGCAATCTATAAAACATTGGGTTCAAAATCATATTACAGTCTCCTATACAAATAACCCTCGCCTCAGGATGTTGAATCGCAAAGAGGGCAGCCTGGTGTAGAAGGGACATGCTGGAAGTCGGGGTGTATATAACCATAATTACATATGGGACACAGTTGATGTAATACATATCTGTTCTAGTGAGCTTGTAAAACAAGTGGTTTGTATATCAAGTGGAGTTTGTTTTTTTGTAACTGGGATAATGGACAGCAAGATTGGAGGTTTTCTTCACTGCACAGTTTGCCATATGTATGCACGACTGGAGCAGGAGTTCCAGGGTGAATACCTCTGTGGCAGATGTGAGCATGTTGGTCACCTGGATGCTCGCATTAGAGATCTGGTGTAGCAAAATGCAACACTGAGGAAGATAGACAATCTTGAGCGGAGCATGCTGCTCACAGAGCATGCAGTTAGTGGGTTAGAACTGGAGGGTGAAGACATGGGTGAGCAGGATCAGGCAAGTAGCTGGGTTAATGTAGTTAGGGGCAGTAGAAAGGGGTCCAAGAAAATGAAGGCCAATCCTGTTTCTGACATTGCAAGCAAAATTGCCAAGTTGGGTGATGATGCGAGGGTGTCAGTCTCAGAAATGGCAGCCCTAGTGGATACTGATCTCCCTAACAGCCGGGAGAACATTCCAGCTAGTAGTCGGCGGGATGGTAATGCAGGTAAGCCAAGACAATTGATGGTCATAGGGGATTCTATAATCAGGAAGACGGATAGAATAATTTGTCACCAAGACCTCCTCAACCGAATGTTTTGCTGTCTCCCTGGTGCCAGGGTTCGGCATGTTGTGGAACGGGTGGACAAATTGCTGGGAGGGGCTGGTGATGATCCAGCTGTTGTGGTCCATGTCGGTACCAACGACAGAATAAATGGTAGGTGGAGGAGCCTTAAGAATAATTTGAAAGAACTAGGCTACAAGCTGAAGGGAAGGACCTCCAAGGTTGTATTCTCTGCCTGTGCCATGCGCATCACAGGAAAGACAGCGGGAACTCAGGGAGTTAAATGCATGGCTTAATTTTTGGTGTAGAGGAGAAGGCTTTGGGTTCCTAGAGCACTGGGCTGACTTTTCATTGGGGTACAAACTGTATTCTGCAGATGATTTGCACCTAAATGGAAGGGGGTCCGCTGTGCTGGGGGAGAGAATTCTAGCTGGAGTGGCGGAATGTTTAAACTAGGGCTGAGAAGGGAGGTCAATGTAGAAAAAAAAGGGGTAGTCAGGTTAGAGAGGAGTCAGACTATATTGGTGGGGGGAGAAACAGACTGTGGGGAGAGGACTAGACAACAGGATAAGGAGATCCTTTTGTTACAAAACAGCAGTGTAAATAAAAATGCCCAAATAACGTCAAATCACATTTCTGATAATAAAAGTGAAAAACTGAAAGGCAAGTTAAAGTGTATGTTCACAAATGCCAGAAGTCTAGCAAGCAAAATGGGGGAGTGGAGGCCTTGGTACTGGAAGAAAATATAGATATAGTTGGTGTTGCTGAAACATGGCTGGACCCTTCACATGACTGGGCTGTAAAGCTACAGGGTTTTACACTGTTTCGGAAAGACAGGACAAATAGGAAACGTGGTGGTGTATGTCTGTATGTGAGAAGTGATATGAAGGCGAGTGTGAAAGAGACAATAGTGGGTGAATACTGTGAGGAGGTTGAAACCTTGTGGGTGGAACTAGAATGGGAGGTAAACGCTGAAAAAAATACTTTTAGTGTAATCTATAGACCCCCCAATATAACTGAGGAGATGGAAGGTCAGTTATATAAACAGATGGAGCGGGCTGCACAGGCGGGTACTGTAGTAATAATGGGAGATTTTAATTTCTGGGATATTAATTGGTGTCATAGTTCGGCTTCAACTGCAAAAGGGAGACATTTCCTCAACCTGTTGCAGGAAAATTTTATGGGCCAGTTTGTGGAAGACCCGACTAGAGGTGAAGCTCGGTTGGAACTGGTCATTTCTAATAATGCAGATCTTGTTGGGAATGTCAATGTTCGTGAAAACCTTGGTAACAGTGATCACAATATAGTTACATTTTACCTATACTGTAAAAAACAAACACAGGCTGGGAGGGCAAAAACATTTAATTTTAAGAAAGCCAATTTCCCCAGGATGAGCGCTGCAATTCAGGATATAGACTGGGAAGAACTAATGTTAAATAATGGTACAAATGATAAATGGGAGATTTTCAAATCTACTTTGGGTAATTATAGTGCAAAATTTATTCCTATAGGTAACAAGTATAAACGACTAAAATTAAATCCCACATGGCTTACACCTTCTATGAAAGGGGCAATACATGACTTAAAAGTGCATTTAAAAAATACAAATCTGAGGGTACAGCTGTAGCCTTTGTAAAATATAAAGAGCTTAATAAAATCTGTAAAAATGTAATAAAATTAGCAAAAATACAAAATGAAAGGCAGGTGGCCAAGGATAGTAAAACAAATCCCCAAAAATTCTTCAAGCATATAAATGCAAAAAAACCAAGGTCTGAACATGTAGGACCCCATGATAGTGGTAATGGGGAGTTGGTCACAGGGGATCAAGAGAAGGCAGAGTTACTAAATGGGTTCTTTAGCTCTGTATATACAACAGAAGAAAGAGCAGCTGATGTAGCCGGTGCCAGTGCTGTTAATATATCAGTTGATATACTGAATTGGATGAAAAGGGCTCTAGGTCTTCCCCGGGTAATTATAGACCAGTAAGCTTAACATCCATCGTGGGGAAAATGTTTGAGGGGCTATTGAGGGACTATATACAGGATTATGTGACAAAAAATAGTATTATAAGTGACAGCCAGCACGGTTTTACTAAGGACAGAAGTTGTCAAACTAACCTGATCTGTTTTTATGAAGCGGTGAGCAGAAGCCTAGACAGAGGGGCCGCTGTAGATATAGTGTTTTTGGACTTTGCAAAGGCATTTCACACTGTCCCTCATAGACGTCTAATGGGTAAATTAAGGACTATAGGTTTAGAAAATATAGTTTGTAATTGGATTGAGAATTGGCTGAAGGACCGTATCCAGAGAGTTGTGGTAAATGATTCCTACTCTGAATGGTCCCCGGTAATAAGTGGTGTACCCCAGGGTTCAGTGCTGGGACCACTATTATTCAACTTATTTATTAATGATATAGAGGATGGAATTAATAGCACTATTTCTATTTTTGCAGATGACACCAAGCTATGTAATATAGTTCAGTCTATGGAAGATGTTCGTGAATTGCAAGCGGATTTAAACAAACTAAGTGTTTGGGCATCCAGTTGGCAAATTAAGTTTAATGTAGATAAATGTAAAGTTATGCATCTGGGTACCAACAACCTGCATGCATCATATGTCCTAGGGGGAGCTACACTGGGGGATTCACTTGTTGAGAAGGATCTGGGTGTACTTGTGAATCATAAACTAAATAACAGCATGCAGTGTCAATCAGCTGCTTCAAAGGCCAGCAGGATATTGTAGTGTATTAAAAGAGGTCAGGGACAGGGATGTAATATTGCCACATTACAAAGCATTAGTGAGGCCTCATCTAGAATATGCAGTTGAGTTCTGGGCTCCAGTTCATAGAAAGGATGCCCTGGAGTTGGAAAAAATACAAAGAAGAGCAACGAAGCTAATAAGGGGCATGGAGAATCTAAGTTATGAGGAAAGATTAAAAGAATTAAACCTATTTAGCCTTCAAAAAAGACGACTAAGGGGGGACATGATTCATTGATATAAATATATTAATGGCACATACAAAAAATATGGTGAAATCCTGTTCCATGTAAAACCCCCTCAAAAAACAAGGGGGCACTCTCTCCGTCTGGAGAAAAAAAGGTTCAACCTGCAGAGGCGACAAGCCTTTTTTACAGTGAGAACTGGGATTCTTTGGAATAGCCTACCGCAGGAGCTGGTCACAGCAGGGACAGTAGATGGCTTTAAAAAAGGGTTAGATAATTTCCTAGAACAAAAAAGTATTAGCTCCTATGTGTAGAAATTTTTTCCTTCCCTTTTCCCGTCCCTTGGTTGAACTTGATGGACATGTGTCTTTTTTCAGCCGTACTAACTGTAACTATGTAATATCTACCATCAGAATCTATTTCAACTTGGTTTCCCATCTCAAATTTCTATAAAACAAGTAGTGACACACCTCTAGAGTAAGAAGTATGAGTGGAATGATCAGACCACTGCACCCACGGCTTAGACATATACTTAGTAGTATCGGAAGTCAAATGAGTCTCTTGAAGACACAGTATCTGTTGTGCAACTCTTCTCACATAGGAGAAGAGTGTGATCCTTTTTTTGGGCTACCCATACCTCTAACATTCCAGCTCAGTAGTTTTAAATTAGCCATGAAGATAGAAATTGATATAAGTAATAGGACAAAACAACGGGTATATCATCCTCACCAGGCCACCTCTTCATCCCTGTAGAATAATGCATCGGCTTGTGACCATTCTCAAAAGTAGTGACACTAAACATAAAAAAAAAAAAAAGGAAAAGCAGATCGTACACATGTGCATTAACAACAAAAAAAAACAAAAAACTTTAGAACATAAAACAATCATAGGATTGTTAGAACAAGTCGTGGTTAGGTATAGGGTTGCTTGTGTTGCAAAAGGAAGAGGAAGGAAGTGCAACAGCTTTCTCGTGACTAAATGCTAATAAGTATGACATTGCAGTATAATGCCTTGCTGGTGCTGATGTGATATTGATATCCTAACACATAAAAGCGTTGGTATGTGAGGGAAATACAGGCAAACAATACAAGCCAGGGGCATACTTACTATGCCCTAGCACATCAGAATAAAAGTTCCATATCCATCAGTGATCGGAGAGAGGCCTATATTGGTACCAGCTTGATCTGCAAATTGGAAGTGTAGGGGATAGAAACGACAAAAGACTTGTAAAGGATCTGCCAGACACAGTTTCTGTGTCTACGCCCGTGGTTAATCAGTCTGCATCTGCTCCTAGGTCTGATAGAGTGACTCGATCTGCTACCACTCAGGCTGGTAAGCTGAGGAGTGGGAGAACCTATCACAGCCTGGCCAGACGGTTCTAGCTCCCGCCCTCGGTCTATTTATACCTTCATTTCCTGCTGTCCTTTGCTTGTGATTCTTTCCTGTTTCCTGGCTCTGCTATTCCTGCTATTACTACTGACCTTGCTTAATTTTGACCCTGGCTTTACTGACTACGCTCCTGCTCTGCGTTTGGTACCTCGTACACTCCTGGTTTGACTCCGCTCGTTCACTACTCCTGTTGATCACGGAATTGCCGTGGGCAACTGCCCCATTTCCCTTAGCTTCTATGTACCCTTGTCTGTTTGTCTTTCGTGCACATATTGAGCGTAGGGACCGTCGCCCAGTTGTACATCGTCGCCTAGGACGGGCCGTGCAAGTAGGCAGGGACTGAGTGGCGGGTAGATTAGGGCTCACCTGTCTGTCTCCCTACCCTGACATTACATAATCACAAGCCCATATACCTTTTCTACCCTGGTCCCTGACACACTATGGACCTCCTTGAGACCCTGGATCAGCAAATGCAGGGTCTCTCCCTACGGGTCCAAGCCCTGGCTCAGAGGTGCAACCAGCGTGATGCCACCCTGGTAGTGCCCCCCACCTCACCTCTTGAACCCCACCTCAAGTTGCCTGACCGGTTCTCAGGGGACCGGAAGACTTTTTTCTCCTTTCGGGAGAGTTGTAGGTTCTATTTCTGTCTAAGGCCCCACTCCTCAGGTTCTGAGAGCCAGCGAGTGGGTATAATTATGTTCCGGCTCCAGGACGGGCCCCAAGAATGGGCCTTCTCCTTGGCTCCTGACGCCCCTGAACTTTCCTCTGTTGATTTTTTTTTCTGCTCTCGGGCTCATATATGACGAGACTGACCAGACTGCCTTTGCAAAGAGTCAGCTGGTTGCAGATGCATAATCCCACGTTTAACTGGAATACTGGGGATCTTACCAAATGGGGTAATGAATGCATGACGTCCTGTTTTTCTGTTAATTTTATTTCTCTCCCTGAGGAGGTGAACACGCTAACTGAGTTTATTCAGGACTTCGCTGATGTTTTTTCTAAAAAGACCTCTGAAGTGTTACCTCCTCATAGAGAATATGATTGCGCTATCGATTTGGTACCAGGAGCTGAGCTCCCTAAGGGTAGGATATTTAATCTCTGTTGTCCCGAACGTGAAGCCATGAGAGAGTATATCCAGGAATGCCTGGCCAAGGGTTACATTCGCCCCTCTACTTCTCCGGTAGGTGCTGGCTTCTTCTTCGTAGGGAAGAAGGATGGTGGTCTTAGGCCGTGCATCGATTACTGAAACTTGTATAAGGACACTGTAAGGAACCAGTATCCCCTTCCTTTGATTCCTGATCTCTTCAATTAGGTTCAGGGGGCCCAATTGTTCTCTAAGTTTGATCTGCGGGGGGCTTATAACCTTATCCGCATCAGAGAGGGGGATGAGTGGAAGACTGCGTTTAACACGCCCGAAGGTCATTTCGAATACCTCGTCATGCCCGTAATGCTCCCGCGGTCTTCCAGAATTTCATAAATGAGATTTTAAGAGACTACCTGGGGGTATTTCTCGTAGTGTACCTTGATGACATACTTGTGTTTTCCAAGGACTGGTCCTCCCACATTGAGCATGTCAGGAAGGTGCTCCAGGCCCTTCGGGAAAACAAATTCTTTGCTAAAACCGAAAAATGTGTGTTTGGGGTGCAGGAGATACCATTTTTGGGTCAAAGCTTCACTCCTAATGAATTCTGCATGGACCCTGCCAAGGTTCAGGCTGTGGCTGAATGGGTCCAACCTGCCTCCCTGAAAGCGTTACAGTGCTTCCTGGGGTTTGGGATTTTATCATCGATCTGCCTCCATGTCAAGGCAAGTCGGTGGTGTGGGTTGTAGTAGACCACTTCAGTAAGATGTGCCGCTTTGTGCCCCTCAAGAAACTACCCAATGCCAAGACGTTAGCTACCTTGTTTGTCAAACACATCCTGCGTCTCCATGGGGTTCCTGTCAATATTGTTTCTGACAGAGGGGTACAATTTGTTTCATTGTTTTGGAGAGCTTTCTGTAAAAAGTTGGAGATTAATCTGTCCTTCTCCTCGGCCTTCCATCCTGAAACTAATGGCCAAACTGAGAGGACTAATCAGTCTCTAGAACAATATTTAAGGTGTTTTATCTCTGACTGTCAATATGATTGGGTCTCCTTCATTTCCCTTAATAACCGGGTCAGTAACTCGTCAGGGGTCTCCCCCTTTTTCTGTAATTTTGGGTTTAATCCACGGTTCTCCTCCGTTTCACCTGGTGGTTCCAACAATCCTGAGGTAGATGTCATTCATCGGGAACTGTGCACAGTCTGGGCCCAGGTTCAGAAGAACCTAGAGGCGTCCCAGAGCATACAAAAGACTCAGGCAGATAGAAGACGTTCTGCTAACCCCTTGTTTGTGGTCGGGGATCTGGTGTGGCTGTCTTCAAAAAATTTGCCCCTTAAAGTCCCGTCAAAAAAATGTGCTCCCCGGTATATAGGGCCGTACAAGGTCATTGAGGTCGTTAACCCTGTGTCCTTCCGACTGGAGTTACCCCCATCTTTTCAAATACACGACGGTTTTCATGCCTCTCTCTTGAAACGCTGCTCCCCGTTCTTGGTTACCTTGAGGAAACCTCTGGTCTCTGTTCTCACCCCTGAAGGGGTAGAATTCGAGGTGGCCAAGATTGTGGACAGCAGGATGGTCCAAGGCTCCCTCCAGTACCTGGTCCATTGGAGAGGATACGGGCCTGAGGAGAGGACTTGGGTAGCCGCCCAGGATGTTCAGACTGGGGTATTGCTCAGGAGGTTCCATCTTCGGTTCCCCAATAAGCCAGGTCCACCTAGAAAGGGTCCAGTGGCCCCTCATAAAAGGGGGGGGGGTACTGTAAAGGATCTGCCAGACACAGCTTCTGTGTCGACGCCCGTGGTTAATCAGTCTGCATCTGCTCCTAGGTCTGATAGAGTGACTCGATCTGCTACCACTCAGGCTGGTAAGCTGAGGAGTGGGAGAACCTATCACAACCTGGCCAGACGGTTCTAGCTCCCGCCCTCGGTCTATTTATACCTTCATTTCCTGCTGTCCTTTGTTTGTGATTCTTTCCTGTTTCCTGGCTCTGCTGCTCCTGCTATTACTACTGACCTTGCTTCATTTTGACCCTGGCTTTACTGACTACGCTCCTGCTCTGCGTTTGGTACCTCGTACACTCCTGGTTTGACTCGGCTCGTTCACTACTTCTGTTGCTCATGGTGTTGCCGTGGGCAACTGCCCCATTTCCCTTAGCTTCTATGTACCCTTGTCTGTTTGTCTGTCATGCACATATTGAGCATAGGGACTGTCGTCCAGTTGTACGCCGTCGCCTAGGACGGGCCATGTAAGTAGGCAGGGACTGAGTGGCTGGTAGATTAGGGCTCACCTGTCTGTCTCCCTACCCCGACATTACAAGACTACTCTGAATGCAAGTAGTTAAAAAAATGCAGTGTGGAATGTAAATTTGTTTGCAGATATGTCTTTGTGGAAGGTAGGATGAAAACAAAGTCATGGATTAAGTCATACAGAAGGTAGTATCGGCCCACTTGTATATAGAGCCACACAGCCCCTCTCCCTTGTATATAGTGCCCCACAGCGCTCCCCTTGTGTATAGTGCTACACAGCGCCCCCTTACATATAGTGCTACACAGCACCCCCCTCATTGTATATAGTGCTACACAGCACCCCCCTTGTATATAGTGCTACACAGTGCCCCCTCTTGTATATAGTGCTACACAGTGCTCCCTCCTTGTATATAGTGCTACTCAGCCCCCCTTGTATATAGTGCTACACAACGCTTCCCCCTTGTATATAGTTCTACACAGCGCTCCCCCTGTTGTATATAGTGCTACACAGATTCCCCCTTGTATATAGTGCTACACAGTGCCCCCCTTGTATATAGTGCTACACAGCCCCCCTTGTATATAGTGCTATAGGAATGAATGGGGCCGCAATTCTCCCGTGGATTTTCGGGGGAATTGCGGCCGCAAAAGCACGTTCGCATGGGGCCTAAGGGTGTGTTCACAGCGGTGTTTGGGTTCCGTCAGGGGAACCCATGAACGCAATCCAAACGGAAACCATAGCTTCCGTTTGCATTACCATTTATTTCAGTGGTAATGCTTCTTTTGCAAATTGTTTCGGTTTGTCTTCGTTCTGGAACGGACACAAACGGAAACCATTTGCAACGGAAATGTTACCATTGAAATCAATGGTAATGCAAACGGAAGCTATGGTTTCCGTTTGGTTTGGGTTCATGGCTCCCCCTGACGGAAAGGTCTGTCGGAAGCCATCAATGGAAGCCCGATGCAGATATGAACAGGCCCTAATTCAGCATTTGGCGGCCCCACTTTTAACCTTGCCCGCCCTGGGCAAGCTCAATTCAAATTTAACCTCATCGATTTTCCCCATGAGGATATTGTTACTGGACGTGATGACACTCAACAGTTGCTCAGACACCTGTCGAAGAGTGGGTTTGGATTCTGCAGTGGAACTCATGGGTGGATGTCCCGGAGGTTGTGGTGAGGAAAAAGAGCTGGCCCCTTAATCGGTAGAGTCTCTAGCGAAGCCTTTAAGCTTGGCAGCAGCATTTGCCGATGGTGGTTTAAGCATGTTTTTTTCGGATCTTTGCCTTACGTCGTCTGAACTGGTACGTAGAAATTTTGGCGGCTGTGAAATTTCAAGAATTTTGAAGTCACGAGTGCTGCTTGATTAATTTCAGCAGATCTAACGCATCATAATGGTATGGTGTAGATGGTAGCACCCTTTGTCCGCCAGTGAGGAATCGTTATAGCGCGCCATGAGGTATGAAGATAGCTTTTCAGTGAGGGTAAAGTGAAGCAAGTCCAGTATCTGTTAACTGTACCGCTTGAGCTGTGTAGAACCACCAATGCACAATCCTGAGCAGAAGTTTTCATAAATGATATATACGGTCCAAAGCACAGTCCAATAGGATCAATTACAGGTGGAGTGTTTCTGGACCCTTCAGCAGGAGTATACTAGAGTAGTTCCAAGGAGGCCGCCATTAATTTTGGCCGCGGCTTCAGGGTACAGACTAGGCCTCAATTTAAAAAAAATAGTAATAATCGCTGCAGCAGCTGCTAGCAGATGTAGGTTCACCCAGAGATGTCCCTGGATCTTCGTCGCTAGTTGTATGTGGCCTAATTAGCGATAAGGCAGTAGCAGGAGGCTCCTGTTCCAGAAGCCGCCTTCAATTTAGGCTGCGGCTTCTGGGCGCAGACTAGGCTGCAATTTCAAGATTTCTGCAGCGACGGCTAGTAGGTGCAGGTGCAGTCAAGGACGTCCCTGGGCCTCCATTGCTAGGTACCAGTGTCCCAATTATCAGTAGGACAATGTCGGGAGGCTCCAGTTCCGGCACCTGATTGAAATTTAGGCCGCGGCTTCAAGGCGCGCAGTAGGCAAGCTCACCTCCGGTCAATATTAGTGTCCCCCCGGTTCCCAACGGTTTACTGATGTTCCCTGTATACATTTGGATGGGTTTCGGAGGGTGCAATTGGATTCCCCAGGCACAGCGGAGCTCCACAGAAATGCGGCCGGTAAGGTTGATGCGTAGGCCGCGCCCTCTCTGCTGCAGTTTTTAACTTCATCAATGTTGAGAGGACGCAGAGAAAGTTGAAAGTGGCACCTGAACCCCCCATCTACTCAGGATCCGCGGGTGATCGATTTGTCGATCACGATCAACGGGTTGCAGACCCCTGGTCTAAAGTGAGCTAACCAAGAGGTAGCGTAAGGAAAGAAAAGTGTCTAACTTGTCTAGCAAGATGTACCTAATTTAACATACAGTTTAACATACATCACTGTAATAAATTTTGGAGCATTTTCTGTCTGCCTGGTCTAGTTTTAAGCTGTCAAGTTTAATATCGTAATAATAAATCTCCACATTATCATGATATATTCGTCTGCACATGATAGGTAATTATTGACACATACACAAATATTCTACTTTCTTTTTTGTTTGCTAATGCACTAGAGTGGATTTGGATAGTGGATGATTTTTGGGGGGTTTTCATCACTGTTTGGGAACCCCTATTTGACTAACCTCAGCAGGGTACCCTATTTTTCACAGGTGCCATAGCAGCTACATGGGATGCCTATATGACATGTGTGCATGCTTCCTAGTTGGTTTTACTTATTGGTCATTGTATACTGAACTGCAACAGCCAGATGGTATTCAAGAAGAATACAAATGGCTATAGGTAGATAAAACTATGAAGAAAGGGAGAGAACCTCCAGCTCACCAGTGTGCGTCTCCAGACAGCGTCAGTCGGATCCCCGCGACGGCCCGCGGTGTAAGGCAATGAATGTAGAGAAGAATTGACTAAGATCGCAGACTGCGATCGAAACGCGTAGGCTCAGGTTCAAGCCCTGACTTCTTACACCTTGGGACTGCGTCTCCCTTCTGTTTTATGCTTTTTTCTCCAATAAACATGGGACTCCGTTTTCCCTTTTAACTTATCATCAGCGCTGGATCAATTCTTCTCTACATTCATAGATAAAACTATAGTAGCTGCGACCAGGGCTGTATTTACCACTTGTATGTACCTTGTGGGAGCAGCGCCAAATAAGAGTAATAATGTTTTCATAGAAAAAAAATTTTTTTACAACCCGTTCCCTTGCTCCACTTTGGACTGACAAGTAAAAAAGTGGGGTGGGGGTTTCACGTACAGACCGCACAACAGAGAGGAGAAATGTACCATTCTCCTTGCAGTGTGAATGGAGTTCTGATTGGTGGAGCAGCAGTCAAAAGGGGCTTCTGTCTGCTCCACCAATCAGCACAGTCCAACCGGCACACAGACATAGCGCCTGCTGAGCGTCCCGCAGCTCTCCTCCCTCCTCTGCTGCTGCAACAATGAAGACTCCTCCACGGACCTCAGGAGTCTGGTAAGAGCAGCAGCTTTAGTTTAATCTATGTTAATTTATTTAGTCTGTGAGGGAGAAGGAAGAAGGAACTATAAATGATATCTATAGAGGATGAGGGCTTCTGTATAGATCGATTTTGTGGGGAAGGGGCGACTTGGTTGTAAGTACTTTATTTGTGGTGATTCTTTATAAATCGATTTTGTGGGGATGGCGACATTGCTAAAAAATGCTATAGGAGTGTGGGGGGATTCTTTATAAATCTTTTTTGTGGGGGATGGTAACTTCTTTATGGTTTATTTTGTAGTGTAAGAGCTTCATTATAAATCATATGTGGGGGAGGAGGACTTGACTGTAAATGTTATGTATGGGGGAGAAAGGATTCTTTAGGGCCTTTTCATATAAGCATTGCCCTTCCGTTGAGGGGTTCTTTCTGAGGTTTCTGTCGGGTTAAGCCCTCAACGGAAAGGCAAATGGAAACCTTAGCTTCCGTTTGCATCACCATTGATCTCAATGATGATGGAAACGTTGCTGAAGGTTTCCGTTTGTTACCATTGTGACAGGGTTCTGTTGTTTTGATGGAATCATTAGCGCAGTCGACCGCACAAAAAATTTAAACCTGTATGTGTTGCAGATTTTGTTTTCACACGTAGAAATACATATGTCACACTTCTTACATATAACTTATAATCAGCATTCATATATACTTCATATTAGGCCAATAGCATGAATAGCCAAGTTAAACAGTTTAGTCCAAAATTGTAAAATGAAATAAATGTTATAATATACCATAATTTTGTAATTTCAAATGTTAGAATTGTAATTGTTTGTTTATTCAAAGGATAATTCAATGGTTTATTAGTGCATGCAGTACATTGTGTTACATGAAATATCAAATGCATTCATATTTAAATACACAGCAAACTATTCAATCCCTGCTGCATACATACAGCATCCTGTATTAATCCCACTTCTTCCTCGCACGCAGGGTGGGGGCCACTGTACGTTATGTCAGCGCGTAGGATGCTGTGCTTCTTCTGGTGAGTGAAAAGCCCCTAGCCCCTCTAAATGCCCCCACTCCTAGACTCCCTCCTTTGCACTTCTGCTTTCTGCATGTTTTTTTATTAATATTCCCTCCTATATATTGTCCTGGAGAAACACAGCCCCAATAATGCCCCACATTTCTATTGTGAGCGTATCTTATAATATGCACTCCCATCATCAAATGTAAATCAATTCCTGAATTCTGACACATTATTGCTCTATTTTTCTCACTACACCCTCCTTTACTTTTCCACTGTCTATTACCACCGCTAACTGCTTTTTTTTCTTCTTTTTGCCCCCCATTTCGCTCACTTTTTCATTGCTCCACCCTGTCTCTATTACTTTCCTAACGTGCTTCCTTATTATATTATCTCCTATCATGTCTATCCCTTTGTCTTGTCACTGTATGTGCCCTTTCTTTTGCCCTATCTTGCATGGTGTTCCCTTCTGGCTCTTCTGTATATACGTTTTTCACTTTTCAGTATGATATACACACTCGTCACTTTTTGAATCTTGCCAGTCCGGATATATGAATTCAGGAGACAGAGGATTGAAAAGTGAGAGAGGGATTGGAGATCCTTGCTGATGAAAAAGACCTAAGTGGCATCATTCTCTCCAGTTTGCCTAATAGTAGATTATTTTCTCTTTCCCCGGTCATCTCTCTCTTTCTTGCCTTCCCTTTACCATTCTTTTTTTTCCCCAATCAGTTCTGTCATTCCCTATTATTAACTGCTGCTGGCTTACAGCTCTTATATGTCTGTTTGAAGTCTGTGACTTTATTTCTCTAGAAACTGTGTGATGTTTACTGTCAATAAAGGATATATCTATATATGAGTTCAACAGTTGTTATTTTTTATATTTACATTTGGCTAAGAACACCGCCGCTTATACCTTATGCAATCAAAGACATCTTATATTTTAGGAACAGATACACCTTCCCTAGTGTAAAATAAAGGGCACATACACTTCACTATATATCTATGGATATGTAAAGTATTTTTAATTAACGGGTTCATTTTCTTTCATATGACAAAACAACAGTATTTTTAGATGTACTGACCTTTCTAAACCCACTAAAATGTCATAAAAGTTCATAAAACACCCAAATTACAATCATCAAGTTGACAGTAGGCTCAAGCTTTAGTCATAACTGTTTCTGGAAGTAAAATATAAAATAATAAGCAGCAAATGACCTGACAGGCTCAGTGATTGATTGATTGATTGATTGATTGATTGATTGATTGATTGATTGATTGATTGATTGATTGTTTGATTGATTGATTGAAAAGCCCAAATGGAAATTTATGAAAGACAAAATACAAAGTAAATAACCAGGAGGAGAAGAATAATCTAAGACAGGCGATAATCCCACTGCTCTGCTATTCTTTATGGAAGACATTACAGAAGTATTCAAACCATTAACATTTATCACATATCCATGTTTCCGTACCTCCTATAGCGTTGTATGGAGTCTTCTAGGATACTGCTCCATACAACTCATACCCACAGCGGGTGAGCTGGATGCAAGGTATGGGAGACCATTCTAGTGATTGATAGGGTTCTCAGCATTTATAACCTATCCAGCGGATAAATGAATGCGAATGTAAATTATGACTTATATTATGTTGCAGTGCCTGCCTGAGAGTCCTCACCGATATAACATTCTGTTCTTTTCTCCCACATTACAGTCCTTGGCTATTTGCATCTCTCTTAAAATGTAATATTCCCGTTTCCTGCTCCCACACTGCTGTGTCTGGCTGAGTGAAGCTTTTATGGGTAACATTAGCAGTACTATTCTCCCACACACTGCTGTGTCTAGTTGTATAGTCAATCTTCTAATGTAAAATATTCGTTTTCCTATTCCCATGCACAGTGTGGTCGTGAATAATATCAAGCTTTTGCCTTGCCCCTTTTTTTAGTTTTAATTGTGTGTATTATTGGTAGAGTACGTGTATTAGTATTTTTTTTTGTTTTAGTGGATCTTCTACAGATATAGGTATTTTTTAAATTGCTAAGTCTTCCTTGGACCACAAAACTCTTTTTCTTTGACCTAGCCTCGTATTCCTCAACAAAGAAATAACATAAAGGTTTTCAAATTTGCAAGAGAACTAAGATATGCGGCAGACCTGATGGTACAATATAACTTCCATCATACATGTCCTCATTCTTGTGTAAACAATAAATAGACTAAACATACTCTGACATGATAAGAATTTGTAATAAAGCAAACTTTCAAAAATGATGTATTGTTCATGATAGGTCTGCAGATGTATTTGGACCCATCGGGCAGAAAGTTGCAAGGAGTGGTATCAAATTAATATAGGATTGATGCATACAACACTTTCTTAATAGCTTAGCTGGAAAACATAATGAACTGGATTCTGGGTCGTTTGTCTTTCCACACCAGTGCCTGATGTATAGGGTACAATTCCCAAAATGCAAATTAGAAGCTCTGTAATGAGTCAGGATAGGTCATCAGTATATGATTGTTGGGGTCCGACACTCAAACCCCACACCGATCAGCTGCCTCTGGGCACCGGATGTCCATGCCAGAAGCAGATGGCTCCGATCTCAGTAAAGCCGTCTGCATTCCGGCACTAAGCACTGCATAACATCCAGTGTCCGAGGGCAGCCAGAACAGCTGATAGGCTCAGGGTCTGGGTTTCAGACTCCCAACGATCATATATTGATGACCTATCCTGTGCACCCCTTTAACATTTCTCATGGGAGCTCACAATTTCCTGGTATATCTTTGTCTTCTGTACTGTTGTTCTCAAATATCCATATTGTTATACATCATTTTAAATCTGTCGACTTATTCTTATGGAGGTTTTCCAGGTTTATGAAAATAAAACTTTCAGGGGTTTTTCGACAAATTATTTTTATGGTAAATCCACTGGGAACATATTGTGCATGTGCAGCTACTTCTTTGCTGGGAACAAGGACCAGGCACCCCTGGCGTAGGGATCCATGGTGTGTCTAACCAGGGGCGTAGCTAGGGGGGGCAAGCGGGGCATGTGCCCCGGGCGCAGTTCAGAGGGGGGCGCCAGCGCCCCCTCCTCCTGCACTATAATTGTACCTGTGTCGCAAGGACACAGGTACAATTAGAAGCAATGAATGACCGGCACGTTCCGTGCCCGGCCATTCAGCGCCTCTCCACGAATGAAGCGACTGGTACCTTTTGTACCAGTGAAGCTTCCGTCGATGAAAGGCGCTGACTGACTGACAGGGAAAGTCATCCTGCCCAGCCAATCAGCGCCTTGTTCAACCCCCTGGAGACCTGCGCAGAAGAGAGCAGGTCTCCATGGCAGCCGGACGGCGTGGGAGCGGGAATAAGGTGAGTTTGAAATATTTTTTTTTTAATTGTAATAGAAGTGTGGCTGTATCTGCGGGGGGACTTTGTCTACACGGGGGACTTTATCTACGGGGGGACTATATCTACAGGGCTGGGCTATATACAGGGGGACTATATCTGCTTGGCTATATACAGGGGGGACTATATCTACAGGGGGGCTATATACAGGGGGACTATATCTACAGGGGGGGCTATATACAGGGGGACTATATCTACAGGGCTGGGCTATATACAGGGGGACTATATCTACAGGGGGGCTATATACAGGGGACTATATCTACAGGGGGGCTATATACAGGGGGACTATATCTACAGGGGGGCTATATACAGGGGGACTATATCTACAGGGGGGCTATATACTGGAGTGGGCTGTCTATAGAGCACCATATACAGGGGTGGGCTATATAGTATATAGCCCCCTGTAGATATAGCCCACCCCTGTATATGGTGCTCCATAGATAGCCCACCCCAGTATATAGCCCACCCCTGTATATGGTGCTCCATAGATAGCCCACCCCAGTATATAGCCCCCCCTGTAGATATAGCCCAGCCCTGTAGATATAGCCCAGTCCTGTAGATATAGCCCAGCCCTGTAGATATATTCCCCCTGTATATAGCCTACCCCTGTATATAGCCCCCCTCTGTAGATATAGCCCCCTGTGTATAGCCCACCCCTGTAGATATAGCCCCCCTGTGTATATCCCAGCCCTGTGTATATCCCAGCCCTGTGTATATCCCAGCCCTGTGTATAGCCCAGCCCTGTAGATATGGTCCCCCTGTAGATATGGTCCCCCTGTAGATATGGTCCCCCTGTAGATAGCCCACCCCTGTATATAGTCCCCCTGTAGAAATAGTCCCCCTGTAGATATAGCCCACCCCTGTATATAGTCCCCCTGTAGATATAGCCCACCCCTGTATATAGTATCCCACAAATAGCTCCCCCTATAGTGCTCCACAGAAAGCCCACCCCTGTATATAGCCCCCTTGTACATATAGTCCACCCCTGTATATAGTGCTCCACAGATAGCCCACCCTTGTATATAGTATATACAGGGGTGGGCTATCTGTGGAGCACTATATACAGGGGTGGACTATCTAGTGGAGCACTATATACAGGGGTGGACTATATGTACAAGGGGGGGCTATATACAGGGGTGGGCTATCTGTGAAACACTATATACAGGGGTGGGCTATCTGTGAAACACTATATACAGGGGTGGACTATATGTGGAGCACTATATACAGGGGTGGGCTATATCTACAGGGGGGCTGTGTGTGTGTGTGTGTGTGTGTGTGTGCGTGTGTGTGTGTGACACGGTGTATGGTGCTATTATAATTAGAGGTGCAGTGTTTGGCGCTATTATATTTAGGGGCGTAGTGTGTGGTATAATGATAACTTTATATTTATTTATAGGTGCAGAAATGTAGGAAAAGTGAGAAGCTGAAGACATCTGAGCGGCAAACTGCAGGAATGGACCAGGAGAAGTCATCATAGAGGTCTGGACCAAATGGAGAAAAAGAACTAGAATCTGAGACGTCACCGGTGAGTCACTTAATGTAAATGTTCATTCTGCCTCTAATCAGTAATACAGTCACTGTATGATCTGCAGCGAGATGATGGGTGGTATGATTATGATAGGATTTATTTTTGTGAAACGGCATCTCCCAGCATATCCTTATCATTGTTTGGGCCATGCTGGGAGCTGTAGTTTTACGCCGTACAAACCTATACGGCAGGGGTTGCACTAAATTGAGCTGTATTTGTTCTGGGGCTGTATTTATGTACCGAGCTTGGTTCTGGTGTTGTGTATAGAACCATATTGCTTGTGAAATGTACAAATAATTTTATGCTCGCGTTACATAAAAAGAAATGACACGTCGATTGGTAGAGAAAACAAACACGGCGAGGGGGAAGGAGATGTCGGGAAAGAGGTTGGGGGGGGCGCCAAACTGAATCTTTGCCCCGGGTGCTGGAGAACCTAGCTACGCCTCTGGTCTAACAGTCAGATCCTCACCAACCCGACTTCTATCGCACATACAGCAGATATGCCATAAGAGTTAGCATAGAGGCAGCACTTATTTAGCAGACGTGCAGCATGATAGGTGCATGTCTGCTAGAACACTCCTCCTATCTGACGCATCACGTAGCACGCACTGCCAGAGAGGAGTAGGTCAGCAGGAGGAGCAGAGCGGCCTGTGATTTAAAAGGTTGAGGTAGAGAGAGTGCCCTTTACTTTACTCAGCCTCCTGACCTCACGAATTTAAAAGTGATCAGCCAACGGTAGGGGGGTATTTTTATACTGCAAGGGGGATCTAAGCATCTTGCTGATCGCAGAGGGCTCTGTGGGGGAGAATAATCTCCCTATAGAGCCCTCTGTAGTTACTATACTCAAAAGTGCTCGGGTGAGCGCTGTGCTGCTTCCTTTCTGATTGGCTTTTCTCAGACAGTCAACCAGTTGGTGTACAGACTCATAGACTTTCTTTTGAGCCCATACACCGCTCTGAGAAAAGCCGATCAGAAAGTATGCCATGGATCAGTGGGCGCTGGTCCCCATCTCCTTCCTAGGAGATGCCAGCGCTCACTTCCGCTGCAGTCCGCTGTGTCCGTAGGGTGCGTGCGCACGCTCGTGCCTGGTCTTAAAGGGCCAGCACGCGCACATGAAGACAATCATCATCATGAAATCACATGATTTCCTGGACTATAAGAGGGCCCCTGCCCTTCTGATCCTTGCCTGAGCATTGTTAGTGTATCCCAAATCTGTCTTGCAAATGGTCCCTTAGTGTTTCCCGTTCCAGTTGTTACCTGTTACCTGTTCCTGTATCCCGTGCTATGTTCTTGTTCCTGTGTCTACTAGTGTTGGAGTCATGTCTACTGCACCTGCTGTCGTTTGCCAAGTCCTGTGTCATCCGCCACGTCCTGTGTCATCCGCCACGATCTGTGTCATCTTCCACGTCCAGTGTGATTCACTGCGCCTGGCGCAACCTGCGGCACCTGCTGTCATCCGCCACATCTGGCGTTTCCTGCTGCACCCACCTCCGTCTGTGCCAGAGCTGCGGCCATTGTCTGGACTATCCAGGTACCCTTATGCGGGACTTTGTATTACTGGGGTGCTCTGTTGTTTGGCCAACTGTCTCCCCGCCATGGCGGTGTGGCCTAAAAGGTCCACAAACTGTGACACCCCCACATTATTACCCTGGTACCCACCACCAACAGGGGTAATGGGAACAGCCATGTGCGATCCAGTACCCGACCATCTGCAGTGATGGCTGCTTTATAATAGTTGGCTGGTTATGAAAAATGGTCCCCCCATTTTTCATAACCAGACAGATACTGATTGCTGCCCACCACAAACCAAAAATTAACCACATATATAGACACGCACATACTGGAACATATATACAGCGCATAGATATTTAGACAAACAGGCAAATATATATATATATATATATATATATATATATATATACACATACAAGAGAAATGCAAAATTTGGAGCACTACTGTAGCGGATGATGTGCAACATGTAGAGAAAGAGAATGGTTGGCACTACCTTTAGGTTGCGGCGTCACAGGTTCATATGCTTGCTGGGACTTGTGGTTTGATAGCCTTTATATAGCGGTGCTCAGTGCGTATGAAAGAAAGGTATTGGCAAATGTTCAACATATAGAAGAATAGACTGCACGACACTTACCACTTGCAAAAAAATTTTCTTTTATTCTATGCAGAGGCATGCCTGCCTCTGCATAGAATAAAAGAAGCTTTTTTGCAAGTGGTGAGTGCTGTGCAGTCTATTCTTCTATATGTTGAACTGTAGCGGATGAGCCTCACGGCTGGTGCAAAACTTCAGAGGAGCGACCCCTCCTCACAGTAGTATAAGAAATGGCGAGACTCAAGAAAAACTGGACATTTATTCACCAGATCTCAATCACCACAACATTTCACTCCCTTTATGAGAGCATTTTCAAGCGGTACCGCCATCACCCCTAATGGCCGGAACCTAATTAGGGGTGATGGCCGGAACTGCTTCTCTTAGGTGAGGCGTGTGAAGTTAGCCGGTATTGAAGATGTTGCTACTGCGTCGTTCAGTCTGGACCTCAGTCAACACTGGCAATGATAGGTTTTGCAATGGTAGGCAGTGGTAGGTTTTGAAAAGAACGCGCAGCAGTAAGTTGTTCCGACTTACTTAAAGGGGTTTTCCCATCAGGGATATTTATGACTTATCCACAGGATATGTCATAAATGTCATATAGATGCGGGTCCCGCACCTATCTCTAGAAGGGGGCCCCCTGAACCCAGTTCTACCTGTGTTCCTGCTGATTTCCGACCGTGAAGAAGAAAACAGCTACGCAGTTCCCGTAACTCCCATAGTAGTGAATGCAGTTAAGGAAGCAGCGTAGAAATTTGCAGGAAAAAAACGCACCCTGAGGTGCGTTTTATGATGCGTTTTTCGGTGCGTTTTTTAAAGTTTGCTGCATAAATCGCTGTGTTCATGCTCTGGGTTTTGCTGCGTATTTCTGTAGAACCGCAGGGATAGAATTCGCAAGCGTCATCGCGGGATAAATTGACTTGCTGCGGTTTCCGAAAATACGCACCGCGGGTCAATTTAAGTCCCGAAAAATACCGCAGTTGACATGAGATTACCTGGAATCTCATTGACTTTGCTGGTACTGTATTACGCTGCGGTTTTGGTACAAGACCGCACGTAATACACATCGTGTACATTGACCCTACAGCCGGATTCCCACGCAGCATAAACACTGCAGAATTTCCACAACCTATTTCCGCTGCGTTATCGCTTTAAAAACCGCAACAACATAAATCTGTTGTAAAATCTATGCTCCCCATTGAAGACTATGGGCAAAACACGCAGCATCTCCGCACAAAACACATAAATTGACATGCTGCGGACTTGAAAAACGCACCGCAGAACACTTTCCGCACGACTTTTGTGCGCTTTTTTCCGCAGCGTGGGCATGAGAGTTTCTAAATCTCCTTCACTTTGCCTCTACTGTAAATGCTGCTGAACTTCTGCACGGAATTCCGTTGCAGAAATTCCGCAGCTTTTATGCTACGTGGGAACCCAGCCTAACTGTAAAGAACCCCTTTCCTATATTGATGTCTGAAACGCCGTTCTTCCCCACGTAATGAATGTCCCCTGGTCCTCTGTAATGTCCTTGGAATGAATAAAATTGATACCTGTTAATAACATCACCTCAGGCATCTTTTTCCAAGATGAACAAGACCATTTTTAGTAGCCTAACATTGTAAGGGCTTGTCCACACGTAACCACGTAACGGAATTGCTGCAGAAAATTTCTGCAGCAATTCCACAGAAACTAGCAGACATTGCTGTGTTTTTCTCAATGCTGGAAGATGGTGACATCTGCTCTGAAAAAACGCGACAATTCAGTCCACTTTCCGCAGCAGGAATTTACATGCTGCGGTACGAAAAATAAGCACTGCAGGTGATTTTCTGCTCGGAAATTTTACGCAGCGTGTGGATGAGATTTGTTAAGTCTCACCACTTTGCTGCTACTGTATTCTGCTGTGTATTTTCCGTCTGCAATTCCGGATGGAAAATATGCAGCAATTCCGCTACGTGTGGACAAGCCCTTTGAAAAACCTCCCATCCCATTTAATAAACTAGTTGCCCGCCTTTGAACCTTTTCCAGCTCTCTTATATCCTTTTTTACTAAACTGAATCCCATATTCAAGATGTTGTCTTACAAGGGATTTATAGAGAGGTAATATAAATGTTTTAAATGCTTTTTGTTTTTGTCTTATTATATTCAGTACTTCTCTATATAGCCATTTTGCCCCCTTTTATTCGTAGACATTTTGTTACCAGAGGGTATAAACTTACTACACAATTCATGTAATATACACAATATGGACAAAAGTAGAGGGACACCTCTAAATCATTGAATTCAGGTGTTTCATTCAGTCCCATCGCCAAAGGTGTATAAAATCAAGCACCTACCCATGCAGTTTGCCTTTACATTTGTGAAAGAATGGGTAAAACTAAAGAGCTCACTCTATTAGAGCATGGTACTGTAAAAGGATGGCACCGTTGTAACAAGTCAGTTTGTGACATTTCTACTAGATACTCCGTGACAAACTGTGAGTGGTAGTATTGCAAAATGGAAGCATTTAGGAACCAAAGCAACTCAGCCACGAAGTGGCAAAAAACGTAAAGTTACAGAGCGAGGTTGCCGAGTGCTAGGGCGCATAGTGCATAAAAGTTGCCAACGCTCTGCTGAGTCAATAACTGCAGAGTTCGAAACCTCCTCTGGCATTAACATCGGCACAAAAACTGTGCACTGGGAGCTTCATGGCATGGGTTTCTATGGCTGAGCAGCTGCATGTAAGTCTTCTATCACCAAGCACAATGCCAAGTGTCGGATGGAGTGGTATGAAGTAGGTCGGCACTGGACTCTGGAGGAGTGGAAATGTGTTCTGTGTAGTGATTAATCACGCTTCTCTATCTGGCAGTATGATAGACGAGTCTGGGTTTGGCGAATGCCAGGAGAACGTTACCTGCCTGACTGCACTGTGCCAACTGTAAAGTTTAGTGGAGGAGGGATAATGCTGTAGGATTTTTAATTTATTTTTTACGTAAAAATTTTTATTGGAAAATGCACAAGCAATTACAATAAATCAAAACGTAAATGAGCAACTTTTCCACTTGTGAGAGCGTCCAACAAAGATAAATGGGCTCTATAGCGTTACAATAACAAGTTAGGAGACATGTTCATAAACGACAGAGAAAAGGAGCTATACGATATGAGGCATTTTCAGTATAACATGTGTTAGAACAAAACAATCTAAAAGGAGTAACATTTTTAAGGGGGTAAAAGAGAGGAGAGGTACACCAGGTATGCAACATACTCCATACATAGAATACAAATCAAGGTGGAACCGATGATTGTGAACAGTATTAGGATTTACCTTTCCAACTATGTAGGCCCAGGAGGGTCTTGAGGTGGCGGTTGGGGCCATCCCCAGGGGGGGGGGGGAAATTTAGCCAATCTTTCCAAATCCTTAGAAACTTAGCCAATGTGCCAGATTGGATAGCAAGCATTTTCTCGTATCCACAATGTGTAGAAACAGTAGATTTTAATTAGATCATGGATGGAATTAATGTGGACTTCCAATTTCTAGCTATGAGCAGTCTTGCTGCATGTAAAATATGAGAAACAACTGTTCTACAGCTGTGGGGTATAGAATCAATCTCTAATAGAAGTAATGCCAGGGCAGGTTGGAGGGAGTCAAATTGAGGAATAACTTTCTTAATTATGGAGGATACACATATCCAGTATTGAAAGATATGTGGGCAGTTCCAGAAAATGTGGAATATGGACCCCACACCACCACATCCCCTCCAGCACTCCGGCTGAGAGCTGGGATATATTTGGTATAATCTCAAAGGGGTGTAATACCATTTTAACAATAGTTTATGATATTGTTCCCAATGGGAAGCAAATTAAGACGATTTGGGGGCCCAAGATAGGGCAGTTTCCCAAGTTTTGGAACTAAAGATTTCCCATATTAGAAAATGAGACAATTTCTGAAAAACACATATTCCCAGATATTAAATTGTAAAATTGTTTGATACCCTTAGCAGGTAGGGTAACGGGCCGAATTAGAGTATCTAGAAGACAGGGAATGAAAACCTGAATTTGAGTTTAAAAAGTTATAAGTATAAGTATCTATTTACATTTAAGCTAAATTTACCTTGTAGTAGAGGGAAGGGTAGGACAGAGGATCCATCAAATAAATCTGATATGTTATGAATACCTCTGTTAACCCATGAGCTAGCGGAGATATTAGGAATGTGAAAAGTAAGAGCTGACAGGCGAATGTTTGAATTAGTTTTTGTGATAGAGGGGTTATTAATTTGACAGTACTTAATCCAGGTATTTAAAGATATTTTTGCTGCAGGGGGGTCGAACTAGGGAGAGATTGAGGGGCTGGAGGGTAAAGAAGGAGATGGCTCCATTCTTTTATATGTGACATTTCAACAGACAGACATATTTTGTCTGAAGCAGATGAACACCAATGTTTGATTTGTTCCAAAGTGAAAGCCAAGTGATAGTGGTGAAGATTGGGTATGCCCGTGCCACCATACTTCATTTGTTTAGTCATTATAGAGAAGGAAATTCTTGGTCTAGCTTTCTGCCAAATAAAGGAGTTCATCTGTTTGTGAACTTAACCCCTTAATGACCGGGCCATTTTGCACGTTAATGACCAAGGATTATTTCTTGTTTTTTCACGGTCGCATTCCAAGAGTCGTAACTTTTTTTTTATTCCGTCGACATAGCCGTATAAGGGCTTGTTTTTTGCGGGACGAGTTGTATTTTGTAATTGTACCATTTTTAGATGCTTATAATGTATTGATTAACTTTTATTAACTTTATTTTAGGAGAGAATTGAAAATAAGCAGCTATTCCAGCATTAATTTTCACGTTATAAATTTACGCCGTTTACTATGCAGCGTAAATAACATGTTAACTTTATTCTATGGGTCGGCACGATTATGGGGATACCAAATATGTAAAGGTTTTATATGTTTTTTCTACGTTTGCACAATAAAAACCCTTTTAGAAAAAAATTACTTGTTTTTGCATCGCCGCATTCCAAGAGCCGTAACGTTTTTATTTTTCCGTCAATGTGGCCGTATGTGGGCTTGATTTTTGCGGGACAATGTGTAGTTTTCATTAGTACTATTTTGGGGTACATAGAACTTATAGATTAACTTTTATTTTATTTTTTTGGGGGGGAATGGGAGAAAAGAGAGAATTTTGCCGTTGTTTTTTGCGTTTTCTTTGGACGCCGTTCATCCGGCGGTTTAATTAATGTGTTCATTTTATTGGTCAAGTTGTTACGATCGCGGGGATACCATATATGTGTATGTGTGATTTGTTTTGACAGTTTTACTAAATAAAACCACTTTTTGGGCCAAAAAAGTAGTTTTATTTGACTTTGACTGTAATTTTTTTTTTTTTTTTTTTCACAAACTTTATTTAACTGATTGTCATTTTTTTTTTAAGTCCCATCAGGGGACTTCACTATGCGATCTGTTGATCGCATATATAATGCTTTGGTATACTTAGTATACCGAAGCATTATTGCCTGTCAGTGTAAAACTGACAGGCAACCTATTAGGTCATGCCTCTGGCATCGCCTAACAGGCAGATGCTGAAGACAGACCTGGGGGTCTTTGTTAGACCCCCGGCTGTCATGGAAACCCGACGGCGACCCCCGATTTGTTTGCGGGGGCGCCGATCGGGTGACAGAGGGAGCTCCCTCCCTCTGTCAAACACATTAGATGCCGCTGTCACTATTGACAGCGGCATTTAATGGGTTAAACTGCCGGAATCGGAGCGTGCTTCGATTCCGGCAGTTGCAGCAGGAGCCAGGCTGAGTATAACAGCCGTGCTCCTGCCGCTGATCGCATGGGTACGCTGTCAGTACCCGCGCGATCACAGGACGGATATATCCGTCCTCCTGCGCGAACTAGCAGCTGCTGAGGACGGATATATCCGTCCTTCGGCGTTAAGGAGTTAAGCAAATGTGGAAAGGGGTATAGGGATAATCAGAGTTTTTAAGTAATATAGAATATGGGGGAGAATAAGCATTTTATATAGTACTATTCTGTCCATGCAACTTTCTTCAAAAGTAAATAATCTGTCTAGTTCTTTTTGAAGGGTAGCTAATAAACGAGGAAAATTAATCTCAACTAATTTGGAAGTATTGTTAGTTGGAGAAATTCCCAAATAGGGAATAGACCTGGATTTTTACTGGAAAGGAAAGTCGTTTTTAAAAGATCTTTCAAGATGAGCAGGCACATTAATACCCAATATCTGGGACTTAGGTGCATTAACCTTGTAATATGAAATTTTACTGAAACACTCCAATATATTCATGACTACAGGCAGGGATTTTTGGCAGTCAGTAAGGGATAGGATAACATCATCTGCGAAAAGATTTATTTTATGAGAGGAGGAACCAGCTGACACACCCAAAACATTAGGGTTCGACCTGATATGTTCTGCTAGAGGCTCCATTATAATGGAAAAAATGAGAGGGGATAATAGACAGCCCTGGCGAGTTCCAATAGAAATTAAAAATGGTTTGGACAGAATTCCGTTGACCAGCACATTTGCTGAGGGTTGGGTGTAGAATGCCATAATGGCCAATAAAACGATTCCCGAAAAATCAAATCTCTGTAAGGTCTCCTCTATATATTTCCAGTGTACTGTAATCGAATGCCTACTCCGCATCCAAGGAGAAGAGCAGAGAAGGCATTCGACCAGAGCCAACCCCAGCTATAAGGCTAATCAATTGTCCCATCTGGCATTTGTCTACCCTTTGTAAAACCTACCTGGTTGGGACGGATGAGAGAAGGTAGGATAGGTAAAAATCTTGTTGTTAACATTTTTGCATATAGCTTAACGTCTGAGTTTAATAGAGATATTGGACGAAAGTTAGCTGGTGTTGTTGGGTCCTTACGAGGTGTAGCGCCCACAGCCCGCAGCCCGCAGCCATGGATCTGTGAGCGTTGGCCTCCGTCTCCCTCCTAGGAGATGCCAGCGCTCACTTCTGCTCCGTCCGGCTGGGTCCCGTAGGGTGCGCGCGCACGCTCGCGCCCGGCCTTAAAGGGCCAGCGCGCGCAATTAGGAAATCATCATCATCAACTGCCACGATTTCCTGGTCTATAAGAAGGCCCCTGGCCTTCTAATCCTTGCCTGAGCGTTGTTAGTCTTTCCCAGTCTGTCTCGCAAATGGTCCCTTAGTGTCTCCCGTTCCATCTGTTACCCGTGCCCTGTTACCGTTCCTGTATTCCGTATTGTTCCTGTGCCTACCCGCGTTCAAGTGTCTTCTGCCACGTTAAGTGCCATCCCCCACGTCAAGTGCCATCCGCCATGTCAAGGGCCATCCGCCACGTCAAGTGCCATCTGCCACGTCAAGTGTCTACCGCTCATCGGATACTGCCCGCCACGTCTGGCGCCACTTGCCGCACCTGCCTCCACCCGTGCTGAAGCCACAGCCACCGCCCGGACTAATTCAGGTACCCAAGCATTACTGTCTGCCATTTTACGTTCGCATAGACTGTGACCTGGTCAGCTGCCTCCCCGCTACGGCGGAACGGCCTAGTGGGTCCACAAACCCAGTGTCCGTGACAGTACGCTCAGGCCATGGAACCCGCTGGCCAGCCCAAGACCCCAGTACAGAAGATTCAGACAGAGATGCAGGACCTACGCACACGTCATGATCAACTCCTTGAGGCGGTGAATTCTATTCTGGTCCGCCTGGATCTACTCGCGGTTCCACCCCCAGTTCTTCCTCCTGAAGTTGTTGCCGTGCCACTGCCTGTTGCTCCCCCTGTTTGTTCCGGATCCTCAGTTCCTCTGCCTCTTCCTCCTCGCTACGACGGTGACCCCAGAGCATGCAGAGGATTTCTCAATCAATGCACGGTGCATTTTAGGCTACGGCCTCATCTCTTCCCCTCCGAGGAGGCCAAAGTAGCGTTCATTATCTCCCTCCTCGCTGGCAAGGCCCTTGCATGGGCGAACCCAATCTTGGAGCAACAAGGACCTGTATCCTCAGACCTAGCCTTATTCCTGCAGTCCTTTCGTGCCGTGTTCGAGGAGCCAGGTCGAACATCCTCTGCCGAAGCCACTCTGCTGACCCTCAAGCAAGAAGGCTCCACAGTAGGGGAGTATGCCATCTCCTTCCGTACCCTAGCAGCCGAGCTGGCATGGAACAATGAGGCACTGGTGGCGACCTTCCGGCAGGGACTGTCCTTTCACATCAAGGACGAACTGGCAGCCCGCGACCTTCCTTCTACCTTGGATGCCCTCATCCTGTTAGCCACCCGGGTTGATACGAGAATCCGGGAGCGCTCTCAAGAGGTTCGTCAGGAGAGCCGGGCCCACAGACCAGCACCCTCTGCCCAGAGACCACTATTGCCCACTCCTAGTGCGCTACCTGAGGAATCCATGCAGGTAGACAGAGTCCGGTTATCTGAACAGGAGAAACAGCGCAGACACTCCTCTGGACTTTGTATGTATTGCGGCCTCAAGGGTCATTTTGTGCGCCAATGCCCACAGAAACCGGGAAACTCCAGTACCTAGGGTTGGTTGGAGAGGCAACTCTAGGTGGAACGTTAAAACCTCTTCCAAATTATCGATACCTGTGGCCATCGTCACCGGACAGGCATAACATCCTTCCTCCGCCTATATTGACTCTGGAGCGGCTGCTAATTTTATCCACCAAGATCTAGTGGATCGGTTTCAACTACCCACAGTCCGTCTGGAGAGACCCCTGGTAGTTGCCTCTATGAATGGTCTACCGTTGCCTGATCCAATCATGCTCATCACTGAGCCGTTGACATTACGGGTCGGAGCTCTTCACTCAGAACAGATCTCCTTCCTGGTACTACCCAAGGCTATCAATCCTATCCTGCCGAGTCTGCCATGGCTCCGTCTACACGCCCCGACACTCGACTGGAGTTCTGGCGAAGTGCTTCAATGGGGTTCCAGATGCCATAGCCATTGCCTGTCACAAGTCCGTCCTGTTGTGCCCCCTCTGCCTCAGTCACTCTCCGATCTACCTTCTCAGTATGCCAGTTTTGCGGATGTCTTCTGCAAACGAGAGGCTGAGACGTTGCCTCCACATCGGAATTATGACTGTCCCATTGAACTGGTTCCCAATGCTTCTCTTCCCTGTGGACGAGTATATCCTCTCTCCTTGCCAGAGACTTTATCGATGTCAGCCTATATCAAGGAGAACTTGGAGAGGGGTTTTATTCGAAAATCTTCCTCCCCGGCCGGGGCAGGATTCTTCTTCGTTAAAAAGAGAGATGGATCTCTCCGACCCTGCATTGACTACCGTGGTCTCAATCAGATCACGGTCAAGAACAAATACCCGTTGCCACTCATTTCCGAGCTGTTTGATCGCATACGAGGAGCCAAAAATGTTTCCAAGCTAGATCTGCGGGGGGCCTATAATCTAATCCGGATTCGCCGGGGTGACGAATGGAAGACGGCATTTAACACCCGCGATGGGCACTACGAATACCTAGTGATGCCCTTCGGACTGTGTAACGCTCCCGCAGTATTTCAGGAGTTCGTCAATGATATCTTCCGAGATCTATTCTATACGTGTGTTGTAGTTTATTTCGATGATATTCTAATTTTCTCCCCAGATCTGATGACCCATCGGAGGCATGTTCGTCAAGTTCTTCTGCGACTAAGAGAGAATCGCTTGTATGTCAAGTTAGAGAAATGCACCTTTGAAAAGAGGTCTTTGCCCTTCCTGGGCTATGTCATCTCGGATCAAGGCCTTAAGATGGACCCTGAGAAGTTAAAGTCTGTACTGGAATGTCCACGTCCTCAAGGCCTAAGGGCCATACAGCGGTTCCTGGGTTTCGCCAATTTCTACCGCCAGTTTATACCGCCAGTTTATTCCGAACTTTTCTTCTCTGACGGCCCCCATCTCTACCTTTACCAAGAAGGGTGTGAACGCCAAGGTATGGACTCCAGAGGCAGAGTCCGCATTCATTAGCCTCAAGAAAGCCTTCACTTCAGCTTTGATCCTCCATCACCCTGACGTATCTCAGCAGTTCTCATTGGAAGTGGACGCTTCCTCTGTTGGTGCAGGCGCACTTCTGTTCCAGAGGAGCTCCAAAGGAAAGGCAGTAGTATGTGGCTACTACTCAAGACTGTTTTCCTCTGCTGAGCGCAATTATTCCATTGGAGGTCGGGAGCTACTGGCTATCAAATTGGCTCTGGAGGAGTGGAGACATCTTCTGGAGGGCGCTGCTCACCCCATCCTGATCTTCACCGACCACAAGAATCTCACTTACCTTCAATCCGCTCAAAGACTGAATCCTCGTCAAGCCAGGTAGTCACTGTTCTTCACCTGTTTCCAATTTCTGCTCCACTACCGTCCCGCTGACAAGAACGTGAGGGCCGATGGGCAAGTTGAGAGGATCAACCAGATCATGGAAAATTACCTCCGCCACTTCATCTCTTCACAGCACGATAACTGGGTACAGCTTCTTCCATGGGCGGAGTTTTCATATAATAACCACACAAGTGAGTCCACCACCTCCACTCCGTTTCACATCGTGTACAGTCAACATCCCAGAGTTCCTCTTCCAGTGTCGACTTCATCTCAGGTACCCGCTGCTGACTCTGCATATGGGGACTTCCTGCAAATGTGGCAACAGACCCGGTCCTCTATTTTGCTGGCGGTAGATCGCATGAAGCGTAAGGCAGATACCAAGAGAAGAGAGCCGCCTCAGTATCTTCCTGGGACTAAAGTCTGGCTGTCCTCTCGGAACATTCGCTTGAGGGTGACTTACAGTCCCCCTCTGTAGATAACGCCATACAGTCCCCCTTGTAGATAACGTCATACAGTCTACAGGGGGGACTGTGTGGCGTTATCTACAGGGGGGACTGTGTGGCGTTATCTACAGGGGGACTGTGTGGCATTATCTACAGGGGGGACTGTATGGAGTTATCTACAGGGGGACTGTATGGCGTTATCTACAGGGGGGACTGTGTGGCGTTATCTACAGGGGGGACTGTATGGCGTTATCTACAGGGGGACTGTATGGCGTTATCTACAGGGGGGACTGTGTGGCGTTATCTACAGGGGGGGCTGTATGGCGTTCCCTACAGGGGGGACTGTATGGCGTTATCTACAGGGGGGGCTGTATAGAACGCCATACAGCCCCCCTGTAGAGAATGCCATACAGCCCCCCCTGTAGGGAACGCCATACAGCCCCCCCCTGTAGGGAACGCCATACAGCCCCCCCTGTAGGGAACGCCATACAGCCCCCCCTGTAGGGAACACCATACAGCCCCCCCTGTAGGGAACGCCATACAGCCCCCCTCTGTAGATAACGCCATACAGTCCCCCCTGCTGGGAATGCCATACAGCGCCCCCGCTGCAGGGAACGCCATACAGCCCCCCCCTGTAGGGAACGCCATACAGCCCCCCCTGTAGGGAACGCCATACAGCCCCCCCAGTAGGGAACGCCATACAGCCCCCCCTGTAGGGAACACCATACAGCCCCCCCTGTAGGGAACGCCATACAGCCCCCCTCTGTAGATAACGCCATACAGTCCCCCCTGCTGGGAATGCCATACAGCGCCCCCCCTGCAGGGAACGCCATACAGCGCCCCCCCTGCAGGGAACGCCATACGTCGCCCCCCCCTGCAGGGAACACCATACAGCACCCCCCCCTGCAGGGAACGCCATACAGCGCCCCCCCTCACAGGGAATGCCATACAGCCCCCCCCTGCAGGGAACTCCATACAGCCCCCCCTGCAGGGAACGCCATACACCGCCCCCCCTGTAGGGAACACCATACAGCCCCCCCCCCCCAAAAAAATGCGACCTATAGTGTGTCCTACAAATAACATGCATCCCCTATCCACAGGATAGGGGATACATGTGTGATCGCTGGCATTGATAGGGAGAACGGGGGACTGAAAGTCCCCTGAAGTTCTCCATGACTAACCTCTGACTTTCGGCATCTGTGTCGGCAGCTCAATAAAAATGAAAGGAGCGCCGGTCACGCATGCGCACAAGCGCGACCGGCGCTCCATTCATTCCTACGGAGCTGCCGACACAGACCCCGGAAGTCCGAGGTTTGTGATGGAGAACTTCAGGGGACTTTCAGTCCCCCGTTCTCCCTATTGCTGCCAGCGATCACACATGTATCCCTTATCCTGTGGATAGGGGATACATGTCTTTTGTTTAATGGCAGAGCGGGAAGATACCTCCCTGCTCTGCCGTAGTGTTCAGTGGCGTCCCGCTGCAGCAGCCATAGCGGCTGCTAGCGGAGCCTGCGGCCATGGTGGGGGCCCGTGCCGGCGGGCGACACGGGCCCCCTCATGCCGCGGGCCCCGTAGCAGTCGCTACGGCTGCTACGGCGGTAGTTACGCCACTGGTAATAGGACATTTTGAGTTTCCTTGCATGTTTTTCAAATTCCATGGAGAGAAGGCTCTTTACTGCAAGACAAACTTTCAGCAGCGAGGACAACACAGCCGAAGAAGGATCAACCTGATGCGGAGATTCCAAGGTAACTATTCTATCCAACGCCTCTGTTTATTTTATCTAGCTGTTTGTTGAATTAAAAGACCTTGTATATACGCCTTATGACAGTTCCACATGGAGAAAGCATCAGCAGCTGAAGGTTGATTTATCTAAAAGAATTCCTTGAGGCTAGACGCAAGATGTTGCTCAGAAGAAGGAAGGGACATTACAAATGTATTAGTGCGCCACATGTAGGTGTTAGTTGGACGGGGATTTTAAAGTTAAAGTTATTGGGGCCACATAATGTGACCTATTCACCTATTCCACAATCTATAAACCTCTGGCAGCAACCACTTTGTAGAGAGAAACATATCTATATGAGTATATGTGTTGTGACAGTTGGAATAAAAATTGAAGTAAAGTTCAAATGCATGCAAACATCGGCACAAATCATGTAGGTCTTCCTGGAATAACCAAGAAGCTAACTGGGGAGGAGATCTGTTGCCCGTGAAAGTAGAATCCACTGATACATCATGGATGATGTTAAAATCTCCGCAGATGATAAGTCTACCATTTAAATGTTAACTACAGTGTATTCTATATTGTTTATACTGCAAAGTAGGGCAACAAATCTCCCCTGTTGTCAGAGAGTACATCCACCAATTGAAAGGAAACTGAATCTTTACCAGCTATAAATACACCAGCTTTCTTTTTATCAGCATTAGAAAAAAATATATGAGGGAAGGCTTTGTTGAAGAGCCTACTGCTTCTGAAAATAGGACTCCTGGATACAAATAATATCCGCTTTGGATTGTTTAGCCTCTTTCCAAAGGAGAGATTGTTTAAAAGGGCTATTCAACCCTTTTACGTTCATCGTAACCTTAAAGAGGCTCTGTCACCACATTATAAGTGGCCTATATTGTACATGATGTGATCGGCGCTGTAATGTAGATTACAGCAGTGTATTTTATTTAGAAAAACTATTATTTTTGACGGAGTTATGACCTATATTAGCTTTATGCTAATGAGTTTCTCAGTAGACAACTGGGCGTGTTTTACTATATGACCAAGTGGGCGTTGTACAGAGGAGTGTATGCCGCTGACCAATCAGCATCATACACTTCTCTCCATTCATTTACACTGCAGATAGCAATATAGCTATATCGCTATCTGCAGCCTCATACACACACACTAACATTACTGCAGTGTCCTGATAATGAATACACATTACCTCCAGCTAGGACGTGATGTGTATTCAGAATCCTGACCACTTCTGTAGCGTCTCTGTGATTTACAGCACAGCGAGAACTCGCTGTGAATAACAGTTTACAGCGTAATCTCGCGAGACTACACCTGCTATGCTGTAACTCACAGAGACGCTACAGAAGTGGTCAGGAGAATGAACACACATCACTTCCTGGCTGGAGGTAATGTATATTCATTGTCATGGCACATGAGTAGTGTTATAGTGCATTTATGTGGCTGCAGATAGCGATATAGCTATATCGCTATCTGCAGTGTAAATGAATGGAGAGGAGTGTATGACGCTGATTGGTCAACGCGCACTTGGTCATATAGTAAATCACGCCCAGTTGTCCATTGAGAAACTCATTAGCATAAAGCTAATATAGGTCATAACTCCATCAAAAATGATCGTTTTTCGAAATAAAAAACACTGTTGTAATCTACATTACAGCGCGATCACATCATGTACAATATAGGCCACTTATAATGTGGTGACAGAGCCTCTTTAAGTGCCATCATAAAATACAATAATAATGCATTAAAGAGAAGACTTTTGAAAAATCTACATCTTGGAGAGAATTATACTCATAGTTCAAAGTTACATGTGTCCAGTGTACCAAGGAAGTGAGTTGGGAAATGTAAACCTCACAACAGGCAATTAAGGATGAAAAACATAGGTAACAAAGACATCGTAGACTGTGCAGTGGGTTAGACTGCGCAAACTGGGGGGACAGTTTGCAAGGAAAAAGTGAACAGGTATGGTGACCTGCCCAAAAAAATAAAATAGAATATTATGACATGTACCTCAAGACCATTTCGAAGAAGAGATCCAATCCAGTGAAACTTTAGACGCAGCTGCCCTGCTATGAGCTGAAGGTGACAGTGCTGGTGTAGATTTAGATATTCCCCATAGATGCAAAAGAGATATACCCTTTTCCAGGGAGTTGAAAATATGAGTAGAACCATTTTTTGAGACTATAACTTTCGTCGGAAAGCCCCATTTATAGGGAATCCCATGTTGCCTGAGAAGCTGAGTTGCGGGAGCCAATTTTTTCTGCCAGATATAGTTGCTTGAGATAAATTAATGAACGATAATACATTTTGATATGGTTCTGCCAATTTGGAGACCTTGCTAGAAGCAAACATCACTTGTTCTTTGACGTGAAATAAGTGAATTCTTGCAATTGTACCTGGCGGGATCGCATCAGGTAGGGTCTTAGGTTTTGGTAGCCTGTGAGCACGGTCAATAATCAGTTCTTCAGCAGAACAATGTGGGAGCAAAGTTTTTATCAATTGTTGGATGTAAGGGGCTAAGTCAGCCGCTGTCGATATCTTTTTGTATGGATCTGCGTAACGCTGGCATGGCGTCTTTCAGAAAAATTTCTGAGGCTGCTTAGTTCCTTGTAGGTATAGCAATGAGTGAATCTTCATGGCATTCAGTTAAATTAGGCGCTACTGTTTGAAAGTCTAATGATGTATCCCACTTTAAGCGATGTTTTGCAGGGCTACGGGAAGGAGATTGTGTTTGTGTCGTGTCAGATGAAGAATGTGCAGCTCCACTAACATGTCGGCAAGATGGCCGCTGGCCATCCATGTGCGTCTTAGACCGTTTGGTGGAAGTTGCTACTGAGGACGGAGAGAGAGTGCCTTCTCTCATGCTTGTCCTGACGGCTGGAGGGTCAGACGAACCCAGAGAAGCAGGGTCAGCGAGGTGAGGTTGCCCTGAGCGTGGTACATAGTCTCTGAGGTCTAGAGACAGTGGAGGAGGAGAGGAGGACTCCGAGTCGGCGCCATTGCTCTGCTGCGAGTGTGCCGGAAATAAATCAATTAGCCACTTTGTCGTATATTTCTTAGCCCTGCGAGTCATTGTAGGGGTAGTCAGAGAGACTCACCCTGGTTTTGATAAGAAATAGTCTGGAGGTACTGCTATGAAAGTCGCTATGGCAGAGGAATTGAGGAGAGCGACGTTAAGATGCTGCCATTCCGCTCGGGTTCCAGGCCACGCACCTCTGTAGGATTTTTTTTCAAGGGTTCATCTAGGCCCCTTAGTTCCAGTGAAGGAAAATCTTAATGCTTCAGAATATCCAGACATTTTGGATAATTGTATTCTTCCAACTATTTGGGAACAGCTTGGGGAAGCCCCTTTTCTGTTCCAACATGACTGTTCCCCAGTGCACAAAGCAAGGTCCATAAAGGAATGGTTGGGTGAGTTTGGTGTGGAAGAACCTGACTGGATTGCACAGAGCCTTAACCTCAACCCCATCAAACATCATTATTATGAACTAGAACGGAGATTGCGAGCCAGGCCCTCTCATTCAACATTAGTGTTCTCACAAATGTTCTTCTCGATGAATGGAAAAAATATCCCGCAGACACGCTCCAAAATCTTGTAGAAAGCCTTCCCAGAAGAGTGAACGCTGTTTCAGCTGCAAAGGGGGGGGACGACGACGACCAACTTCATATTAATACCAATGGATTTTGAATTGGTTGAATAAAACTCCTGCATGTATAATGTGTAGGTGTCCCAATACTTCTGTCCATATAGTGTATCTTTAAAAACTCCCCATTTGGTTTCAGTATCCCTATTTACCATTACATGATCCCAATCTACAAGACTGAGTGCTTCCCTCAGTTGATTGAATTTTGCTTTCCTAAGATTCCTGTTTTTTGTAGCTCCCCTTCGTATTGTTTTATTGAATATTATATTAAAACTTACCATATTGTGGTCACTATTGCATAAAGACTTTTTGTGAAATACAAGCTTTTCCTATAATAAACATGCCAGGAGAGGTGACATATTCTCTATAAATCTAGTGACTCACAGGTGACAACTTCTCAGATTCTTGTAGTTTTTCCCCCTCTTTTCTCCATCAGGTCCAGATATCATGACGACTTCTCCCGTCCATGACCCATTTCTGCAGAATTTGCCACTCACATGTATTCTGCTCTTCATGTTTCCAACATTTCCACACCTAAAAACGAAGATAAAATGATCTTGGTGCCACACACTATGCCCCTAAATATAATAGCACCATGTACTGCGCCCCTGAATGAAATAGTAACAAACACTGTGCACCTGAATATAATTGTGTCATACACTGTAAAGTAAAGTACCACATACACACACCACCCATGTAGATAGTGCCATACTCCCCCATGTAGATAGTGCCACACACAGCCCCCCGTATAAAGCGCCGCACACATCCCCTGTAGATAGCGCCACACACACCCGCTGTAGATAGCATCACACACAGACCCCTATAGATAGCGGCGCCACACAGACCCCAAGTAGATAGCATTACACACACCCCACTTTAGACAGCACCACACACAGCCCCCTGTGGACAGCGCCACACATAGGCCCCTGTGGACAGCATGACGCACAGTCCCCCTATTGATAGCGCCACACAGAGGCGCTCCCCCTTGTATATAGTGCCACACAGCGCTCCTCCCCCTTGTATATAGTGGCACATAGCGCTCCCCCTTGTATATAGTGCCACACAGCGCTCCTCCCCCTTGTATATAGTGGCACATAGCGCTCCCCCTTGTATATAGTGCCACACAGCGTTCCCCCCTTGTATATAGTGCAACACAGCGCTTCCCCCCCTTACATATAGCATCATACATCACTTCCACTATTGTATACAGTGCTACACAGCGCTCCCCTATTGTATATAGTGCTACACAGCGCTTTCCCACCCCTTGTATAAAGTGCTACACAGCCCCCCTCCCTTGTATATAGTGCTACACAGTGCTTTCCCCACCGCTTGTATATAGTGCTACACAGCGCTCCACCCCATTGTATATGGTGCTACACAGTGCTTTCCCATCCTTGTGTATAGTGCTACACAGCGCTCTCCCCCCCCTTGTATATAGTGTCACACAGCGCTTCCCCTTGTATATGGTGCTACACAGTCCTGAGGACGCAAATACAAGTAAATGGGGCTGTCGTTAGCACTGGAGCCCCCTCCGGTGCTAGCGACGCCACCGGGCATGAGGGGCCTGTGCGGTCATGTGCGTTTCGAGTGGCCATGCTCGGCCTTCATGATTCCTTCTGGACTATCTACTGCAATAAAACTGTGAAGATGAAATTACTTGTGTAAAGCATTGTATGCATATCATCATGATTAGGACTTATTCAGACGACAGGGAAAGTCAGCCGTGTGACGGGTATTTTCTTTTAACGGCTGGCCCACGGCTGCATTAAATTATTGCCGGTCTATGGCGTTATTCACATGGCCATTTTTTTTAATGAACCGTATGAATGGTTCGGGAAAAAGTAGGACATATCCTATTTTTGCCTGTTTTCCCGGATCCCTCAATAGACTCAAGACTATGAGGAATCCATGAAAACGGGTCCCGCACAGGTGAAAATCGTCCATGAAAAACACCTGCCTTCGATCTGTGAAATACATTGACATGTGGAGACAAGACACAGACATGGGCCGAATTTATGGAAAAGCCTTAATGTGTTCGGCCTCTGGTAACAGGATACAGATATATAAACTAGGAAGTAATTTCTTTAACCCCTTAGTGACCAACAATACGCCTTTTCACGTTCGTCACTAAGGGGCCTTAGGCTAGGCTGACGCCTTTTTACGTGAGCCTAGTCTAAGTCCTGCACGGGTCTCCCGTGCAGGCTGGAGCCGGGGCTCTGCTGTCTGATGACAGCTGGGCTCCTGCTCCAACACCCGCGATCGAAGTTAAATGTCAATAGCGACTGCGGCATTTAACTTGTTTACAGAGGGAGTGAGCTCCCACTGTCACCCATCGGCGGCCCGCAAATGCAATCGCGGGTCTCCGATGGGTTGTCATGGCAGCCGGGGGCTTGATAAAAGCCTCTAGGTCTGCCCTGGACATATGCCTATTAGGACGCGCCGGAGGCACATCCTAATAGATTGCCTGTCAGATTTACACTGACAGGCAATAATGCTCTGGTATACGAAGTATACCAAAGCATTATAGCAGCGATCTGAAGATCGCACAGTAAAGTCCCCTAGTGGGACTAATGAAATAAATAATAAATGTGAAATAAAGATTATTAATAAAAATTACAGTAAAAAAATAAATAAAAACATTTTTTTCCCTAAGAAGTGGTTTTATTTAGTAAAAGTGTAATAAAATAAATAAAAGTACACATATATGGTATCGCCGCGACCGAAATGACTCCATTAATAAATTTAATATGTAATTTAAACCGCAAGGTGAACACCGTAAAAAAAAAAACGCAAAAAACAATGGCGAAATTGCCATTTTTTTCCATTGCCCCCCAAAAATTCATAATAAAAATGAATAAATAAGTCCCATGCACCCCAAAACAGTACCAATCAAAACTACATCTCGTCCCGCAGAAAAAAAGCCCAAAAAATCACTACATTGATGGAAAAATAAAAAAGTTACGGCTCTTGGAAAGCAACGATGCAAAAACAAATAATTTTAGTTCAAAAGTGTTTTTATTGTGCAAAAGTCGTAAAACATAAAAAACCTCTGCATATGTGGTATCGCCATAATCGTACCGACCCATAGAATAAAAGTAACATGTTATTTACGTCGCATAGTGAACGGCGTCAATTTAAAAACGCATAGAACAATGGTGGAATTTCAGGTTTTTTTTATAATCCCCCCAAAAAAAGTTAATAAAAGTTAATAAAAAAATTAATTGTACCCTAAAATGGTGCTATTAAAAAGTACAACTAATCCCGCAAAAAACAAGTGCTCATACAGCTATGTAGACAAAAAAATAAAAAAGTTATAGCTCTTTGAATGCGACTATAGAAAAACGAATAAAATAGCTTGGTCATTAGGGCCTAAAATGGGCTGGTCGCTAAGGGGTTAAAGAAAGATATACCTTTAGGCTAGGGTCACACTGCAAATTTGGTTGCGGAACACACAAGTTGCGCAACAAAAAATGTTAGCTGTCGCATGACTACTTAGGGTGTCCCAAAGATATTTTATTAAATGTGAACCTAAATTGCTGTAAAATAGCTTACAGAAGAAAATTGGTATTCTATTCTGAGACTTGACTAATGACCTTTCACCCAATGACCTTTTTATTCTGCTGTTACAAAGGCTGACATGACTAAAAACCTAATGACGTTTGTATTCCATTGGGCTAAAGATACATACTAAGACGAGCTTGTACAATTTTGTATTATACCATGTGTGGAATGTATATGTGTAAGTATGAGGGTAACGCCTACTCTAATATTGTGATAAATAAAGTAACGTCCTGCCACTCATGGCAGAGACTTATTTGAACACGGACGCTGCGTGTTGTGGAGAAACCCTACTAGATTCTGCGGAATTGTTGCAGAAATTTTCTGGAGCAATTCCTTTACGTGTGGACAAGCCCTTAGAAGTTACATAGTTACATACAGTTAGGTCCAGAATTATTTGGATAGTGACACAATCTACATGATTTGGGCTCTGTATGCCATTACATTGGATTTGATATTAAATAACTGAGATGCAATTGAAGTGTAGACTTTCAGGTTTAATTCAAGGGATTGAACAAAAATATCCTGTGAACCGTTTAGGAATTGTTCTATACAGCCTTCCCATTCCAGGGGCTCAAAAGTAATTGTACAAATTAACATTACCATAAATAAAATGTTTTATAATGCTTTGTAGAGAATCCTTTGCAGGCAATGACTGCGTGAAGTCTGGAACCCATGGACATCACCAAACGCTGGGTTTCCTCCTTTGTGATGCTTTGCCAGGCCTTTACTGCAGTTGTCTTCAGTTGTTGCTTGTTTGTGGGTCTTTCTGCCTTAAGTTTTGTCTTAAGCAAGTACAATGCGTGCTCGATCGAGGTGAGATCTGGTGATTGACTTGGCCATTGCAGAATATTCTACTTCTTTGCCTTAAAATACTCCTGGGTTGCTTTCGCAGTATGTTTTGAGTCATTGTCCATCTGTACCTTTGAAGCGACGTCCAATCAACCTTGCTGCATTTGGTTGAATCTGAGCAGAAAGTATATCCATGAACGCTTGAGAATTCATCCGGCTGCTTCTGTCTTCAGTCACATCATCAATAAACACTAGTGACCCCGTGCCTTTGGCAGCCATGCATGCCCATGCCATCACACTGCCTCCACCATGTTTTACAGAGGATGTGGTTTGCTTTGGATCATGAGCCATTCCAAGCCTTCTCCATACTTTCTTCCTCCCATCATTCTGGTACAGGTTGATCTTAGTTTCATCTGTCCAAAGAATGCTGTTCCAGAACTGGGCGGCTGCTTTACATGTTGTTTGGCAAAGTCTAATCTGGTCTTTCTATTTTTTAGGCTGATTAATGGTTTGCACCTTGTGGTGAACCCCTTGTATTTGCTCTCATGAAGTCCTCTCTTTATGGTAGACTTAGATACTGATACACCTACTTCCAGGAGAGTATTCTTCACTTGGGTAGATGTTGTGAAGAGATTTTTCTTCACCATGGGAAGGATTCTGCGATCATCAACCACTGTTGTCTTCTGTGGACGTCCATTTCTTTTGGAGTTCACGAGATCACGAGTGCACTCTTTTTCAAGAATGTACCAAACTGTTGATTTGGCCACTCCTAACATTGTGCTATCTCTCTGATGGATTTCTTCATTTTTTTCAGCCTAACGATGGTCTGTTTCACAGCAACAGCTTCCAAATGCAAATGCCCCCCGTGGAATCAACTCCAGACCTTTTACCTGCTTAATTTATGATGGATTAACAAGGGAATAGCCCATGCAGCGCATTAAATAGCTTTTGGGATAATTGTCCAATTACCTTTGGTCCCTTGAAAAAGAGGTGGCTACATATTAAAGAGCTGTAATTCCCAAACCCTTCCTCAAATTAAGATGTGAATACCCTCAATTATAGCTGAGAGTCGGCAATTTAAGCCCATATTGATTATATAACTGTATATGTTTTGGTAAACAGCTAAAATGCCAAAACTTGTGTCACTGTCCAAATAATTCTGAACCTAACTGTGGGCTGAAAAAAAACATAGGTCCATCAAGTTCAAACTTTCCCAATAAATTGCCGGTCATACATTGCTTGTTTAATTATAACCTCAATGTAATTTGTCAATACATAATCATCTTGCCTTTTTTTAAATGCTCACATAGTATCTGCCATCACTACCTTTTGGGGTAAGGCATTCCGTAGCTTTACCACTCTAACTGTAAAGAACCCTTTTCTATATTGATGTCTGAAACGTCTTTCTTCCACACGCAATGGATCTCCTCTGGTCCTTTGTAGAGTCCTTGGAAGGAACAGATCATGTGCTTGTTCTCTGTATTGACCACACATATACTTATACATGTTAATAAGATCACCTCTAAGACGTCTTTTTTGCAAGCTGAACAAGCCCTCCCATCCCATTTAATAATCTAATCACCCGCCTTTGAACACTCTCCAGTTCTCCTATGTCCTTTTTACAATGTTGAGACCAAAACTGAATTCCATATTCAAGATGTGGCCTTAGAAGGGATTTATAGAGGGGTAATATTAAATTTGAATCACAGGTTTCTATCTCTTTTTTTATACACCCTAAAATCCTATTTGCTTTTGCAGCTGCTGCCTGACATTGAGTGCTGCTGCTTAGTTTATTTGTTACCAGAATACCCAGGTCCTTCCGTTATTCCCAGTTTTATTCCATTGAATGTATATGAATTAATGCTATTATTGCGTCCTAAGTACATTACTTTACATTTATCAACATTAAATTTAATCTGCCATGTTTTTGCCCATGCCGCCAGCTTATCTAGGTCTTTCTGTAATATTTTATAGTCAAGTTGAGTTTTAAGTATCCTACAAAATTTTGTAACGTTAGCAAAAACTGACACCTTGCTATCAATCCCATCCACAAGGTCATTAATAAAGAGATTAAAAAGAATTGGGCCTAACACCGATCCTTGTGGTACCCCGCTTCTGACTCCAGCCCATTTTGAGTAAGTTCCATTTATAACGACTCTTTGTTTTCTGTCCCTTAACCAATTCCTTACCCACTTGCATACATGGTCCCCTAGTCTCTGTGTCTGTAGCTTCAGAACAAGACTGTTGTGTGGAACAGTATCAAATGCTTTTTCAAAATCCAAATAAATCACATCAGTCGCATGACCAACATCCATATTTGCACTTACCTCCTAATAGAAACCGAGCTTGTTAGTTAGGCACAACCATTTTTTATGAATCCATGCTAGTTATCAGTTATTAGACTATTCTCCGCTATATACTTTTGCAGTTCATCTCTTAGAATACCGTCAAATATTTTGTATACCACAGATGTCAATCTTAGTGGACGGAAGATGCAGAAAAAGTACTACAGGAATCCTGAAATAAAAATCTATGGCTTGTACACCGAATAAATATCTGTGAAATATTCATGTAACATCTAATTTTCTGTGCCTTAAAATTCACAAGATATAAAACTGGACTCGTGTTGGCTAATATTGTGTGTATAAACAAGATAAGGATGCTTTGCTCTCCAGCCGCCTGCATTTTACGTGAATCAAAGCAGCGTTTATGAGAGAAGGCTTCACCTTGCTGCATCAGCTGTTACAGCTATGTGTGAGCGCTGACGACTGGCACGTTCTCGGCAACTTTTGGTATAGTAATATACTGTATGTGACAGAGCAGCTGGTGTCCCTTTCTTGATGTTCTTGCTTGGGGGGAGGTGACAGATGACAGATACATAAGCTGCAACACTGATCTCTCCTAGAGGGACAATCACACATACTTTCCTCTGTCTCCTTCCATTTTGCTGACCTTCCTTTTTCACATGCTCTCCTTTTTCTCTTTTCTGTCTCCCCCTTTTTCTATCTTTCTCTCGTACACTCTCCCTCTATTATTATTCTCACTTTGCTGTGTGGGGGCGAAAATGACCTGAAATTAACATAATTACACAAGATACCCAGAGAGAGACTGAAAGAAAAAGAGTGGGTGTGAACAAGAGACTGAGGGAATATGAAAGTAGAAAAAGAGAGGCATATGGCGAAAACAAGACTGAAAGGAAGTGGCAGATATACAGAGGTGCGGTGTAGGCACATTCATATTTACTACACATTAGCCATGATTCTCTCAAGTAACACAGGTTTTATCCTAATGGATGAGTTATAAATAATGACATTCCTATAGTGAATATATTACTTTTTCTGATAGATCAATACATACATGAAATGTGCCTAAAAACGTCTACATTTATTACAGATCGGATTCATTTTCAAAATAATAATGTGGGACAACCGTAGGCTTTAATGGAAAATACATTGATCACACATATAGCAGGGTATATATGATTATTATTTTTCTTCTGCTCATGTCTTTTCTGTTCCCTACGATCACCAAAGCCATCCAAGGTTCCAAAGTGCTATATGAAATCTGGAAACAAACAAGCGGCCCTACATTGACCTGGGCCTATAGATTATAACATAGCAGCCTAATTCACCCCACAGGGTGAGACAGGGAGACAGTACTATGTGTGCCTCCATTATTTGTAGGGAGACACAGACAATCAGTAGTATCTGTGTGTACATATGTTATAGGGAGCACAAGGGAACCAGTACTATCTATGCCTACAGAGAGATTCATTTAAGCAGCACTATGAGTGCCTACATTATTTGTAGGGAGAGAACCACAATAAGTACAATCTGTGCTTACTTATTTTATAGGTGGCAAAAGGTAACAGGTACTATCTGTGCCTACAGGGAGAGTTAAATAAGCAGCACTATGTGTTTACTAGGAGGAAAGATGGAGAAGGGGGCCGGCAGTTCCATGCATTACATAATCAGCCATTGATTTGAATAGCCACCATTTAATGCTACATTTCTTCTGCAGTTGTAGGGCAAATGTATAGGCAGATGTGGCTTGATCGATGTAGGTTAGAGAAGCCGGACCCGTGGCAATCAGCTGATTGCAGCACCAGCTTCTTTTTTGTTTTTTTTTAAACTCGTTTTATTGAAAGAATTGTACAATACAAATGTCCATAGTACATAACAGAAAATAAACACATTTATGTAGTCATACAAATTTTGAACACAGATGCATAGTGGCTATGGTGGTATTTAACATGTCATGCAACATCCGTCCTCCTCAATGTTGCAGCAACTGGTCCCTCAGGTCTGTGAATCTATGCGGAGTATACAGGGTACACGATGAATAAAATTTACCAATACACCCTCTTTTCTTATATAATACTCGCTCATATGGAATAATGGAATTGATCAACGATTTCCATTTCGTCACCCTAGGAGGTCTCTGATCCATCCACCGAAGTGCGATGGTTTTCCTTGCCATGAACAATATTTCTTGCAATAAAATACGTATGTGGAATGGCCACTGATCTTCAGGCAGCACCCCAAATAGACAAATCTTGGGTGAAAAGGGGATCGGCTGCTTCCCCACTTCCTCAACCACTTTCAACACCTCCCCCCAAAAGGAGGCCACCACTGGACAATCCCAGATCATATGCCAGAAATCAGATCTGGGAAAACGGCACCTGTGGCATTCAGTGCTAGGATATCTGCCCATTCTATGCAGTCTCACCGGCGTGAGGTAACTCTGATGAACTAATTGAATCATTTTGTTATTTGCCGCCGGCGATACAGACATAGGAGATGAAAGTACATCCTCCCATTCCTCCCCTGTCAGATCTGGTATCAGGCTCTCCCATTTATCTTTTACCGGTAATTTGACATTGGCCAGTTTAGCTTGTATAAGGGCCGTGTAGACAGCCGAGATCAGCCCCCGGGGGCCCTGTGATTTAAAAACTCCAATCAAAGGGAATCGTGAGAATTCGTGGTCTGACCTAGGGTATTGACTTGCGAGAGCATGTCGCAGCTGCAGATATCTATAAAAGCTTTTCCTAGGGATTTGGAAGTCCTCTTGCATTTGCGCAAAGGATTTAATGACATTATCCGTATACACATCCCCGACTCTACGTACCTCAAAGCCATCCCAGAAAGAGGGGGCCTGCCTCTCCATTAGATGTGAAAGAAGGGGATTATCCCATAGTGGCATGTCCACCTGTATATCTGCATATGCATAAATTTGTTTGGCTGCCGTCCATGCCTGCACTGCCACCTTGTGGATTGGGAGCATTTTTTTTATAAGTTCCCGGGGAGCTTTATAGCACTGGCCAAAGGTGTGTTAGATGCAAATATGTAGCGAGGTGCTGTTCCCTCATTGGTAACGGGTCCGACCCTGTCCATAGCTGTAGATATCTCAACTGTCCAGCTAGATAGTACATAAACAAGTCCGGTAGTGCCATTCCCCCCTCCTGTTTAGGTCTCTGCAGAGTAGCCAAGCTAAGTTTGGATCTGTTGGATCCCCATATAAAAGCCGGGAATAATGCATGTAGGGATTTAAAAAAGGCCTTATATACTGGTATGGCTGCGTGCTCCAGAACATACAGACATTTTGGCAGAATAACCATTTTAATTAAATTTACGCGACCCGTCACTGCCAGTGGGAGTGCCCCCCACACCTTGAATTTTAGCTTGATATAGTCTAACAGAGGCAATATATTGGTGATTTGATCCTGCCTATGGTCTCTGTTTATGATAATACCCAGATATTTAAAGGACGACACTACCTGCAGGCCGTGCTCAGCTTCCGCCCACCCCATTTCCTTCAAAGGCATGAAAAATGATTTGTTCCAATTAACATGTAGGCCAGAAAATCTACCGAATTGGTTCAGGATTTCAATAGCTAGCCCCAAGTTGTCCTTCGGGTATGACATATACAATATCACGTCATCGGCGTACAAACTAATCCTCTCCTCTCGTCCTCCCACCACTATTCCCCTATATTCTGGGTGCTTTCTGACACGTATCGCCAAAGGTTCAATAGCTATTGCAAACAATAGCGGGGAGAGAGGGCACCCCTGCCTGGTACCTCTACGGAGTTGAAAATAAGGGGACATTATACCATTAATCAAAATTTGTGCCCTCGGATCCTTATACAGGATTTTTATCCATTTAATGAAAATCGGGCCAAAACCAAACCTCTGTAATGCTTCAAACAAATATGCCCACTCAACGGAATCGAAGGCCTTGGCCGCATCAAGAGATGCCATTGCCCAGTCCTCCTTCAGTGCCTCTCCTATTTGAGCCAAAATTTGAACCTTGCGTATATTGTCAGATGTGGACCTCCCCGGCATAAAGCCTGCCTGATCCGGGTGAATGAGTTGTAATATCACCTTATTCAGTCTATTTGCCAGTACCTTTGCAAGTATCTTGTAGTCTAGATTCAGTAATGAAATAGGACGGTAAGAACTACAGTCCCTAGGGTCTTTGTCAGGTTTTAGTAACACTACAATTGTGGCATCATAGAAACTGTCCGGGAGTTTTCCCTCCCCCCGGGCATACGAATACATAGAGCATAATGGGGGAATGAGCTGGTCTGAGTAAAAAAAAATATACCTCCAATGGTACCCCGTCTGGGCCCGATGCCTTACCCTTCGACATATCCCTCAATGCCTGTGTAACCTCGTCTTCCGTGATATCGAGTTCTAACATATCCCTGCCTGCCACATCTAACTGTGGAAATTTCAAGTCCTCCAAGTATGATACACACTCGGACCAATCATACGTAGACTGGGAGGAGTATAAGTCCCTATAGAATTGGGTGAATTGGGCCGCTATACTAGGGGTATCAGTCAACTCACGGCCCTGACTGTCCTTAATCTTTAGTATTGCTGAGCTCTGAGAGCTGTGGTGAATTAAATGAGCCAGCAATTTACTTGATTGGTTTCCCAATTCAAAATAGGTTTGCCGAGCAAAAAACAGTTTCCTATCAGCTTTTTCTTGTAGTAATAATAAGTATTTACGGCCCATCGTCAGCCATGCATGTTTATTTGCTTCAGATGGGTTTTCTATATATTCGCCCTCCAATGTTTTACATTGCTGTGCCAACTGACCCTCTTCCTTTGCCGCTTCCCTTTTTATGTAGGAGATTGTAGATCGCAAGCAGCCTCTAAGGTAGGCCTTCAGGGTATCCCATAAAATATTAAGATTATCACACGAGTTATTGGTATCTTGAAAAACCTCCAATTGATCTGGTATGCGATCTTGCGGCCCTATCAGGGTGAGCCAGAATGGATGAATTTTCCAGCTACCAATCCTCACAGGCCCTGGGTGATTGAAACGCGCTACTATCGGAGAGTGGTCTGACACTCCCCTTACTTCATAAGAAATATCCGTTACCATCGGAACCATTAGAGCGTTCCCAAAGATATAATCTATACGGGACAGGGAATTCCTACCGATAGAATGACATGAGTATACCTTTACATTCGGATGTTTGCACCTAAATATATCTATCCAACCCATTTCTTGAAATAGCAAATTCAACTCTGTTGGAGCCACCGATGCAACCCCACAATCCACTTCCCCTCTAAATCTATCACATTTGGGATCCATGACCATGTTAAGGTCCCCCATGCCCAGTACCGTAGCTTGTGGGTAAGCGGCAGCAAATGCGGCAGCCTCATGTAAAATCTGTATATTCGCCGGAGGAGGAACATATAGGCCCAGTAATACAAATGGTATAGTGTCGATGTAAGCATGTATAAACACATATCTACCTTCCTTATCCACTTTAAGTTTGACCGCTTCCCACCTCAGAGATTTGTGGATTAATACAGATACCCCCCGGGAGTAGGACGTATGAAAAGAGTGTGAAGACCATTGGATCCAAGGTCTACGCCATAATCTCGCTTTGTCTGGGATTAAATGCGTCTCTTGCAGACATATTATAGAGGGATTAAATTTACGGATACATGCAAAAATGGCTGCCCTTTTCCTCGGGGTACCCAGCCCCCGTACATTCCAAGACACGATCGGTATAGACGCCATTAGTGGGCCCGGAAACTATGTCTGCCTCGGAGGGAAGATGGCTCCCGACTCCTGCATAATATCAATATACTTTCCCTAGTGACCTTTCCCCACCTTCTTTGCACTATATGACTTTTTAGACATTTGCATTCATAAATGAGTATAATTTCGCCTAAATACGGCGTTAAAAACATAAACGACAGAACTAACATATAAACAGTAAATTGTATCGGCAATGCGAGATGACACATAGGCCATTGCCGAATCATGCCCTCCTCGTGGCACCAAAGAGTAACGGGGAAGGGCCCGTGCTATTAGGCAGTGTTAACGTATCCTTCCCTATCTACATCTTCAAACACCATATTACATCTTAAGCCATTTCCATAAATTCGTACAGGAGGACTATAAATCAATCAGCAGTGTAAACAATACATCAGTAATATTTATCCGTAATATGCTTCCTGCGCATATACCAGGATCTCTCCTGCAGTTTCTCAACTGAGACCCCTTCTTCACTTCGGCCGGATCACTCCTTCCCACTATAGGCCAAGCTCTATGAACAGAATGGTAACAGATTGATAGTCCCGACAGTCCATTCAAATGAAATGGGGAGGATAAGAATGACCCTTTTCAGGGCCTCCGGATCTATCCACCCGCCGGGTAAGACTTCAAGTTGTGTGTACCATAACATTGGAATCCCTCCTTAAACACAGGAGATCAACCAGCAAAAAGGAACCTTTTAGCCTGCATCAGGCGCATGAGAAACTCCAGCATCATCTTTAAATTCCAGCACTTTCCATCCTCACCCTCCAAAGGGATCACAGGCGGCGGGGCGATCTCCTCCCTCTCACCCAATCGTCGGCCTCCAGCGGAGAGTTAAAAAAGATAGAACGGTCGTTATCCACTACCCGCAGCCTTGCAGGATACGCCATAGAATATGGGATATTGAGATCCCTCAGCCGTCTTTTCACCGCCATAAACGTAGCTCTGCGCTTTTGTAGATCAGCCGAGAAATCCGGGAATATGGATATAGCAACGCCATTATACTTAATTCCTTGCAGTCGGCGGGCTTGACGTAGGATCATGTCCCTGTCGTTACAATTAAGCAACCGGGCCAGCATCGGCCTCGGAGGGGCCCCCGGTGGAGGTGGTCTTGCCGGCACTCTGTGCGCCCTTTCTACTGCAAAGGCCTGCGAATAAGGTGCATCTGGCAGTATCTCTTTCAACCACTTAGATATGAATTCGCCCGGATCTTGGCCCTCCGATTTCTCAGGCATTCCTATTATCCGGATATTATTCCGGCGCAGCCTATTTTCCAAATCATCATTTTTTTGTTTTAATAACTCCGTCATGGATTCCAGATCCGTAATCGCACGTGGCATGGCCGCCATCCTGTCTTCCACCCCTGACACTCTATCCTCCACATGTGTCACTCGTTCTCTCAAGGCCTGCATATCCTGCCTGATGAGGCCTATATCAATTTTCACCTCCTCCATCTTACCGGTCAGCGAGGACTTGCATGCTGATATGGCTGCCAGGAGTTTATTCATCACCTCTGTCGGGGTAGGTTCCGGCTCTGTCTCCTCCACCACCGCTGAGGAAGATGTCGTCCCGCCAGGCGTCTCACTGCCCTTTGAGCGCTGCTGCAGGGAAGCACGGCCGCCATCTTTGATATCTTCCCGGGCATAGCTCTGTAGCTTTTCCGTGGCCGTTTGACCTCTCGTGGGGCCCATAACTCCACTCTTACCACCCGACTGCTGCCTGGATCTCCGGAACGTAATGATGAAGGTAAGGAACGATCAGGATATTCACAGGATCAATATAGCACGGGACCACAGCGGAGCTCTCAAGTCATGCGACTGCTCCCGTTGCGCGCCAAGCCACGCCCCCCCACCAGCTTCGTTTTTAAAAGGGGTTGTCTTAGTGAGACTGTAACAGAACTCCCCTGACATATACAGGCAGATACACAGTGCCTTTAAAATTATATGTAAAGAAATAAATAAACCGTGGCCAGTGACGGTGAAAGCCATGCATTCATTTTACTAGGAAAAAAACGCCAACAATTTTTTATAGTTCAAGCCCTCTCATTGTTTACTCCCCGTTAATAGATATAGACCCATATATTTAAACAACCAAATACATATATTCAATTTCTTCCTGAGTCCTGACTCTCTTGAGCAATCAGACTCACAATGTACAGCATTTCATAACTAATAGATTAATGCCGGGAATGACATTAATAACACAGGATTGTACTTCCTACTAAATTTAGGGACAATATCCACTTTTTCTGGCACATCTCAAGCCTTTTTGGAATTTTTGATGGCTTACCACATTATTGCACCATTTATATGATATAATATAGTATAACACACATATTAAGGCCTCATTTACACGAGCGTAATATACGCGCGTGCGACGCGCGTGCTTTTCACGCGTGTCGTACGCACCTATATTAGTCTATGGGGCAGTGTAGACGATGCGTGAATTTTGCGCAGCGCGAGTGCGTTGCGTAAAACGACATGTTCTATAATCGTGCGTTTTTCGCGCATCACACACCCATTGAAGTCAATGGGTGCGTGAAAACCATGCATGCCGCACGGAAGCACTTCCGGGCGAACTGCGTGATTCGCGCAAGAGCTGTCAAAAGGATGAATGTAAACAGAAAAGCACCACGTGCTTTTCTGTTTACAAACATCCAAACGGAGTGTCAAATTAGAGATGAGCGCACCGAACTTCACCGGGTTCGGCCGAACTCGTTTTGACCGAACCCGGCAAAAAATGTTCGGGTACGCGACGGCAGGAGACAGTCACTGCTGAAAGAGTTAAACTGGTTCAGCACCATGGACAGTGACTTCCGATCACAATATACATGAACGTGTAAAAAAAAAAGAAGTTCTGACTTACCGAGAACTCCCGGCTTCTTCCTCCAGTCTGACCTCCCGGGATGACAATTCAGTCCAAGTGACAGCTGCAGCCAATCACAGGCCAAGCACAGCCTGCAGCCAATCACAGGCTGCAGCGGTCTCATGGACTGCCGCGTCATTCTGGGAGGTGGGGCCGGATGACAAGAGAGGGAGGCGTCACCAAGGCAACGGCCGGGAGACCGGACTGGAGGAAGCAGGAAGTTCATGGTAAGTATGAACGTCTTTTTTTGATTCACAGGTTGGTGTATATTGTGATCGGAACTCACTGTCGAGGGTACTGAAAGAGTTACTGCCGATCAGTTAGCTCTTTCAGCACCTTGGACAGTGACGGGCGTCGACTAGCCTCATCTCTATGATGGCGGCTGCGCGAAAATCACGCAGCCGCGCATCATACACAGATGATACACGGAGCTGTCAAATGCCTTTTGCGCGCGCAAAACGCAGCGTTTTTTGCGCGCTCAAAACGCACACGCTGGTGTAAATCAGGCCTAAATCATGGTGCTTTGGGGATGAGTCATTCCCAACACACTATTATGCCCATCTCTTATGTCCAATAGTCTGAATGCCTACATTGTTTAATTCTCAACTGCCCAATCGGCGGTTTGCTCATGTTTAATATCGTGTATGGGACAACACCAACTTTTTTTTCCTTCATATCGTTTATTTTCATAAGCACAACACTCTTTTCATACACTGAAGTTGTAGCCAACTCTCATAAGTTTCAATATTTCTCCTCAATGATCATATTGAACTGGATAAGTTGTTTTTATTTTCCATGTTTTATTTTGCAACATTTTAACAGTTTCATTAATGTTCTTTTTTGATACCCTATGCATTTATATCTGGTTTTGATCAAGCTTTATATAGGAATATTTTCCCAATATTTTGAACCATTTATCTCCAATACAAAGGAGAAAATGTTACTTGGGTGAGATTACATACCTTCCCATGTTGAGGTAAGATTGCCCAGGTACACACGCTGGTTCAGTTTCCAGCTTGTGTTCCCATTCATGTATCATCCCCGCACTTCGGCAATCCTTACCTCCAGATGCTGAGTGCGACTCGGGAATAGTTTTTTGGTGCACTTACCGGATACAAATGCTGGGTGCTTATTGTAATATCCATCACATGCCATGAGTAAGGACAGGAGCACTGTCCGAAATGCGTAGGCACGCAACTAGTGCACCCACCCCTTTATATATTGGATTTTTTAACAAATTTTCTCAATTAAAGTTGGAACATGGTTTCCTTTTAACAAAGTTAGCGCTGTGTCAAGTCTCTCTCTTTCCTGTGTTTTCCTCTGTGAGCCGCCATGTGGATCCAGGCGCAGTCTGGATTTAGACACAAAACTGATGAGCTGGAGGATTCCTCCACTATTTGTCTACATTCATTTTACTTCCAGATTTTCAAAAATCATACATATTTTACCTGCACAGAACTATGAAAGGTATGGTCTGCCTTACTAGTTTTCAGACACACAGAGATTACAGTATATACTGCTTACTCATTCAATCCACTGTTATAGTGTACATACATATAAAAGGAACTATTAATATTGGATTTAGCTGAAAGTCTTAGGCCACATTCACACAAACGGGTGTCAAATTGGCAGTGAAAAAGTGCAGTTTTCACAGCCGATTTGCACCCGTGCGGGACCCGTTTTAACGGGTCTCTCATAGACTTGAGTCTATTGAGGGACCCGGGAAAACAGGCAAAAATAGAACATGTCATATTTTTTCATGGGCTGTTCACATGGTCCGTTAAAATTACGCAGTGTGAATAGCCCCATAGACGTGCAATGATTTTAATGCAGTCAAGTGACAGCCGTTAAAAAAACGTCTGTTACATGGCCGATTATCCCTGTTGTGTGAATAAGCCCGATCTTCTGAGTCATGTCAAAATTCTATGTAAACATAATAAGTATCTATCTATAGAAGTATAAAATCCAAGAAAAAAGGCAGCACTCCAGAAATGTAAAAAAATATATACTTATTTAATCACCCAAGTACACGCAACGTTTCATCTTCCTATTGAAGGCATTATCAGGCTTGATAATGCCTTTAATGGCAAGGTGAAACATTGCTTGTACTTGGGTGATTAAGTATATATTTTTTTACGTTTTGGAGTGCTGCCTTTTTTCTTGGATTTTGTATTGAAGATTTTAGGTATTCGATCAAAATCCCTGAGGACAGCACCTGCCATTTATTTGGTTCTCGCTACAGTTCAGCTCCTATACATTGTTTATATCTATAGAAGTAGCTGTTTTTTATCTGTTATGTTTTAACATCCTACAATGTTGCTGCATCATGACAACGCAACGTGAATATTATGCGTCACAATATACCAGAGTTCTCAGTAAACGATAAATAGCACATTGTGACATCTTTCCTTTCTATCCAGATCATAATGCAGCAAATACACAACATACAATCTGTCAAATGTTTCTTGCCCACACAGTATCATTTTCCCATAGTGCCTCCCCACAGTATCTTGCCCCATAGAACCCCCCACACAGTTTACACTGAAGATAGTACCCATATAGTGACATAGTGCCCATGTAGATAGTGCCACACCCCCCTTGAAGATAGCGCTACCCCCTGTAGATAGCGCCAATGGTGTTCCCTCTAGGAGCGCAATCCACAGACACAGCATCAGCCACGCTATAGCTGGGGATTCCGCTCCAGGCGGAACCCCTGACATCACTGTATGGACACTATATAGACAGTAACATCAGGGGCTATTCCTGAGGCGTATTTCCCAGCCAGAACATTGCCGACGCTCTGACCAGGGATTCCGCGCTTGGTGAGGCCATATATGAACAGTGACGTCAGGGGCTCCTTCTAGGATTGGAATCCCCGGCCACAGCGTCGGCAATGCTCTGGCCGGGAATTCCACTCCAGGAGTAGCCCCAGACATCACTATCCAAATATGAACGCAGATACAGTTGAATACGGGACATACCACCGGCTGCCCGGGACAGCGGGACATCGCCCGGAATCCGGGATTGTAACGCTGAATCTAAGACCATAGGGAGCTATAGTTACAACCAGGGTTGGTTTTAGACAAAGTGTGGTGCTGGGCAAAGTTAAAAGTGGGGCGCCAAATGCCGAATTACTGTATCAATAATACAGTTAATTCAGAAGGCGAGTCTTGCAAGCCCCAAAGCATATGTCCGCGCTCTCACTAAAAAAATAAATGTAAATATATTTAAAATCATACCACTATACCAGATCAAATATTACCTGCAAACTTTTACTTTTAACGTCTATGGCCGGGGGCCGTTGTTCAGACTTACCCTCTGACGACCCCGGCCATGGACATCTGTATTCTCGGCGTCAGCTCCCTCCAGGGTGACGCCGGCACTCACTTCCTGGTCCTCGGACTGTTTCCCACAGGGCGCGCGCGCCCGCGCGTGCATGGCCTTAAAGGTCCAGTACGCGTCCAGCTGTCACCAACCAATAATTAGCCCAAATGGCTGCTGGACTATAAAAAGGGGCTCTGCCCACTTGTTCCTCGCCTGAGCATTGTTGTATACCTAAGTTTGTCTTGCAAATGGTCTCCCAGTGTTTCCTAGTTCCCAGTGTTACCCGTTCCTGCTGCCTGTACCCTGTATCCTGTGCTATCGTATCTACTGAGAAAGTCAAGTCGTGTATTCCGCTGCATCCACGGTGCCACCTGCTGTGAAAGTCAAGTCGTGTCTTCCGCTGCATCCACGGTGCCACCTGCTGTGAAAGTCAAGTCGTGCTTCCGCTACTGTCTACATTTCCTCAGGTACCCGTTCTGAACTATAGACATTGTTTTGTACCTTGTTGGCCAGCTGCTACCCCGCTATGCGGTACAGCCCAGTGGGTTCATACCCCGCGCCGTGACATTACTGAACGCAACTCACCATCATAAGACCAATATTACCAATAATAACACAATATAAGGTTCACATAATAACGCCACACCATAACCACATAGTGACTGCATATTACCCCCATACTGTTACTGAATAATGCCCCTATACTGTTACTGAATAATACCGCCACACCATAACCACATAGTGCTTGAATAATACCCCCATACTGTTAAAAACCCCTATACAAAGGCCAATATTACCACCAAATAGTGACCATATAATGGTAGATTCCAGTTATACACAGGAGCTCTGCAGACGATATAAGTGATTATAGCACATATATATCCAGTGACTCACAGGTAATGTCTTCTCTGATTAGAGTCATTTTACATCCCACTGTGATGACTTATTCCAGCCACGACTCGTCTCTGAAGAATTTAACACACAAACATGTTGATTTCTATCTTTTCCAGCATTCTCCCCACCTATACCCCATCCTCTAAACAAACTCGTAATCCACAGTGCCCCAGATGGTAATAATCATCCCTCAGTGCTCGACACAATAAAAGTGCCCCACCAGTAACCAAGCCCCCTTTGTGCCCCCACAGTAATAATGCCTCTTTTGTGCCCCCTGTATATAGCACCACAGCATACCCTGTAGATAGCCCCACACAGCCCCCCCTTGTATCTAGAGCCACACAGCCCTCCCTACCACTGTATATAGTGCCACACAGCGTTCCCCCTTGTACATAGTGCTGCACAGCGCTCCCCCTTGTATATAGTGCTACACATCCCCGCTTGTATATAGTGCCACACAGCCTCCCTTGTATATAGTGCCACACAGCCACCCTTATGTATAATGCCACAGAGCTCCCCTCCCCTCGTATGGAGTGACACACAACTCCCCCCTCCGATTGTATGTAGTGGCACACAGACCCCCCCCCTCAAAAAAAATTTACTTACCTCTCCCCATTCCTGCTTCATAGACTCCGGATGCGAGCCATGCGCAGGCCATCGTGATGCAGTGACGTCATCACGCCGGTCTGAGCAGCCTGCAGCCTATAGTATTCAATTGTATCTGCGTTCTGACGCAGATACAATTGAATGTGGCTGTTGCTAGCACCGGGGCCCCCTCTGGTGCTAGCGACGCCACCGGGCATGAGGGGGCCCATGCCGCCTGGCCCATAAATGTTATGTGCCGGGCGGCGCAGGACCCCTTATGCCACAGGCCCCGCAGCAGCTGCTATAGTGAGCTGGGGGGCCTAAGAGGATGGGGCCCTGGGCAATTGCCCAGTATGCCCCCCCTAAGGCTCGCCCTGGTTACAACCAACTGTTCAATAGGTTGCTCTGTCATCTAATTCACATGATAAAATTCTGCAGCAAAACCTGATTCCACCGCAATGTGTGAATACACCCTGAAGTCTGAGATGACGATTGTCTATTTACATGTAGTTCCACTGTAGTTGCATCTGAGCAACAAGAACCTGTGTGTAAAAGGGCATTCTGCTACCAACTAAATACAGTTCCCATATTTGAACCCCATCACCCCATCAAGTATCTCTTATATGAGTGGAGCAGCAGTGTAACATGGCTGTACCAATGTTACATTTAGCAAATGGGCAATATGATGTATCTACATGGTAACGATCAGGGCCAATTCTAGATTTTCTGCTGCCTGAGGAGAAAATTGAAATGGTGCCCCCCAGATCTTGATTGAAATCCCCCTGGCTGTTCTACATCCCTAGCAGTCTCACAAAAAAAATAATTAAAATCATACCTCCCATCATCTCGCTGCAGATCACACAGTGACTACAGTGATGATTAGAGGCAGAATAAACATTTACATTAAGTGACTCACCGGTGACGATTTCTCAGATTCTAGTTGTTCTTTTTCTCTTTTCTTCTCCATCCGGTCCAAACCTCTATAATGACTTCTCCCGAGCCACAGCCCATTTCGGCAGTTCCGCTCAGATGTCTTCAGCTTCTCACTTTTCAAACATTTCTGCACCTATAAACGAAGATAAAATTCTCATGGTGCCACACACTACGCCCCTAAAGGTAATAGTACCACTGCACTTCTAATTATAATAGAACCATACACTGTGTCCCTAGTTATAATAACGAAGCGCTTGTCACTTCATGGATGGTGTGGCCCTGGTATAGAAATCTTGTAGAATCCATACAATGAAGCATGAATACAAGGGATGGTAGGGATGAACCACAAAATACACAAGTTAATAGCAAAACCATTAAATTATTGTTATGTACATCACAGCAAATAATAATTGATGTTAGGTGTTACTTCGAACATAAAAAAAAAAAGCATCAATGCGTGTTAATAAGCAAAAGTCTCTGTTAATTTTGTTTACTCTGTCTTATTTTTCTGTGAAGATTTCTGCCATCTTGTGGTTACAGCTAGTATAGCAGTTAGATGCTACTGTTACAGATCAACATGTAAATTATATTAGAAAAAAGCAAATGATTGGAGCAGCACTGTGAACAAATGCCTGACTAGGCTGGTGCAAAGCTTCAAAAATAAAGGAGTGACCTCTCCTTGTGTCTTAGATATCCAAAAAAGAGAACTTGAAGCAGCACTCAAATAAAGTGAATTTATTCATCCAACATGGAACCACAACGTTTCACCTCCTCTATGAAGGCATTTTCAAGTCTCATAGAGGAGGTGAAACGTTATGGTTCCATGTTGGATGAATAAATTCACTTTATTTGAGTGCTGCTTCACGTTCTCTTTTTTGGATATATAAATTATATTATATGTTGGATGCAAGTGGACAGTGGCGGATTTAGTGTACCATGGGCTCTAGGCTGTTGACACAACATGGGCACTCTCCTTCTCCCTTACATGTAATGCAACCCCCCCAATCCCCTTTTCCCTTGCGAGTCACCTAAACAACACTTTTCTTCTTTGAACTTTTGTTAAAACAAACAATCCTATTAATATTTTTCAAATGTAAAACTGTAGTATATGAACTAAGATGAAATCAATAACAGCTCGATCTTGCTCAACACGCAGGACCCGCTGTCACTAAACTCGTCAGTCCCGCGGACCTGACGGATACAGGAGTTAGTGCTAGATACAGCTGCTCTGTATACAGGATACATAGCAGCTGTATCTCAAAAAGTAGTTTTTAAAAGGTGTACATAGCCTATAACACATCAAATAAAAATGTTAACACCTATCTTTAAAGTGTAGCGAAACTTTTAAAAAAACTTTTGACATGTCATAGTGAAATGTCAGAAGTTTTGATCGGCGGTGGTCCAAGCGCTGTGGCCCCCAACGATCGCTTAAAAAGTGGCAGAAGGGCTCGGGTGAGCGCTATGCTGCTTTGTTTCTGATCAGTGTATGGTCTCAATATAAAGTCTATGAGTCAACTGTGCTATTGATTCCTCCAAGAAAACAAAAACCTTACGGAACAGAGTCAAACGTAAACCATTTGCAACGGAAACAGTACCATTGAAATCAATGGTAATGCAAACAGAAGCTATGGTTTAGGTTTGCCTTTCCGTTGATGTGTTCCTCTGGAAAGGTCTGACGGAAGCTATCAAGGGAACCCTGATGCGGATGTGAACACACCCTTACTGTATGAATAATACAGTCAATTCAGAAGGCGGTGTGCAGAGAACTGCATCGCTGGTTTCTAGCGCATCCAGGAGTGTTGCAAGCCCCAAAGCATATATCCCCCCTCTCACACAAAAACATTATCTATATTCATATACAGCTATTAAATCATACCACTTTACCAGATTATAATACCTGCATACTTTTACTGAACACAACTCATAATTTTAAGACCAATATTACCAATAATGACACAATATAAGGTCCAAATAATACCGCCACACCATAACCAGATAGTGACTGAATAATACCCCAATACTGATACTGAATAATACCACCACAGCATAACCACAGTGACTGAATAATACCCCCTTACTGTTACTGAATAATACCGTCACACCATAACCACATAGTGACTGAATAATACCCCATACTGTTACTGAATAATACCACCACATCCTGACCAGATAGTGACTTAAAATACCGCCATACTGATACTGAATAATACCACCGCACCATAACCACAGTGACTGAATAATACCCCCATACTGTTACTGAATAATACCGCCACACCATAACCACATAGTGACTGAACAATAGCGCCATACTGTTACTGAAGAATACAGCCACACCCTAACCACATAGTGACTGAATAATACCCCTATTGTAATGACGGGGTAGGGAGACAGACAGGTGAGCCCTAATCTACCCGCCACTCAGTCCCTGCCTACTTGCACGGCCCATCCTAGCGGACGGCGTACAACTGGGCGACGGTTCCTACGCTCAATATGTGTACGACAGACAAACAGACAAGGGTACACAGAAGCTAAGGGAAATGGGGCAGTTGCCCACGGCAACACCGTGAGCAACAGGAGTAGTGAACGAGCCAAGTCAAACCAGGAGTGTACGAGTTACCCAACGCAGAGCAGGAGCGTAGTCAGTAAAGCCAGGGTCAAATTGTAGCAGAGGTCAATAATAATAGCAGGAGCAGCAGAGCCAGGAAACAGGAAAGAATCACATGCAAAGACAAGCAGGAAATGAGGGTATAAATAGACCGAGGGCGGGAGCTAGAACCGTCTGGCCAGGCTGTGATAGGTTCTCCCACTCCTGAGCCTACCAGCCTGAGTGGTAGCAGATCGACTCTCTATCAGACCTAGGAGCAGGTTCAGACTGATTACCCACGGGCGTCGACACAGAAGCTGTGTCTGGCAGATCCTTTACACCTATACTGTTACTAAATAATACCGCCACACCATAACCACATAGTGACTGAATAATACTCCCATACTGTTACTGAATAGTACCACCAAACCATGACCAGATAGTGACTGAATAAGGCCCCCATACTAATACTGACTAATACCACCACACCATAACCGCAGTGACTGAACAATACACCCATACTGTTACTGAATAATACCGTAACACCATAACCAAAACCACAATAGTGACTGAATAATATCCCCATACTGACACTGAATAATACCACCATAACCACAGTGACAGAATAATACCTTATACTGACATTGAATAAAAACCACTATACGAAGACCAATATTACCACCATATAGTGGTAGATGACAGTTATACACCGCGTTCCAAATTATTATGCAAATGTTATTTTTCGCTGATTTTCCTAAATAGTCGATGCAAATGACAGTCAGTATAATCTTCAAGCCATCAACCGTTGGAGTATAATGCGAATTTTATTGAACAAATCTCCTAATGATAACAGATTTTTTTTTAGAAGTAAAAAACTCAAAATGCACTGTTTCAAATTATTATGCACAACAGAGATCAAAACATTTTAAAGGTTGTAAAGAGAACTAACATGGTAATTTGTTGAATTTGCAGCATCAGGAGGTCATATTTACAGAAATCAAAAGCTCTTTCAATCCAAAAAAAACTTAACAGGCCAAGTTACATGTTAACATATGACCCCTTCTTTGATATCACCTTCACAATTCTTGCATCCATTGAATTTGTGAGTATTTGGACAGTTTCTACTTGAATATCTTTGCAGGATGTCAGAATAGCCTCCCAGAGATTCTGTTTTGATGTGAACTGCCTCCCACCCGCATAGATATTTTGCTTGAGGATGCTCTAAAGGTTCTCAATAGGGTTGAGGTCAGGGGAACATGGGGGCCACACCATGAGTTTCTCTCCTTTTATGCCCATAACAACCAATGACACAGAGGTATTCTTTGCAGCATGAGATGGTGCATTGTCATGCATGAAGATAATTTTGATACGGAAGGCACGGTTCTTCTTTTTATACCACGGAAGAAAGTGGTCAGTCATAAAATCTATGTACTTTGCAGAGGTCATTTTCACACCGTCAGGGACCCTTAAAGGGGCCTACCAGCTCTCTCCTCCATGACTCCAGCCCAAAACATGACTCCGCCACCTCCTTGCTGACGTCGCAGCCTTGTTGGGACATGGTGGCCATTCACCAACCATCCACTACTCTCCATCCATCTGGACCATCCAGGGTTGCACGGCACTCATCAGTAAACAACACGGTTTGAAAATTAGTCTTCATGTATTTCTGAGCCCACTGCAACCGTTTCTGCTTGTGAGCATTGTTTAGGGGTGGCCAAATAATAGCTTTATGCACACTTGCAAACCTCTGGAGGATCCTACACCTTGCGGTTCACGGGACTCCAGAGGCACCAGCGGCTTCAAATACCTGTTTGCTGCTTTGCAATGGGCTGCTCTCCTAATCCTATTAATTTGTCTGGCAGAAACCTTCCTCATTATGCCTTTATCTGAACGAACCCATCTGTGCTCTGAATCAGCCACAAATCTTTTCACAGTACGATGATCACGCTTACGTTTTCTTGAAATATTCAATGTTTTCATACCTTGTCCAAGGTATTGCACTATTTCATGCTTTTCGGCAGCAGAGAGATCCTTTTTCTTTCCAATATTGCTTGAAACCTGTGGTCTGCTTAATAATGTGGAACGTCCTTCTTAAGTAGTTTTCCTTTGATTGGGCACACCTGGAAAACTAATTATCACAGGTGTCTGAGATTGATTACAATGATCCAAAGAGCCCTAAGGGTATGTGCACACGCTAGCTGGCTTTTACGTCTGAAAAGACAGCCTGTTTTCAGGAGAAAACAGCTGCCTCGTTTCAGACGTAAATGCTCCTCCTCGCATTTTGCGAGGCTTCTCTGACAGCCGTAAATTTTGAGCTGTGCTTCATTGAGTTCAATGAAGAACCGCTCAAATTACGTCTGAAAGAAGTGTCCTGCACTTCTTTTGACGAGGCTGTATTTTTACGCGTCGTCGTTTGACCCTCCCTGATGATGACACGTGGCAAAGGGCAGCATCAAAAGTCGGGGAAATTGGGAGTTTTTCTTTGAGAAGGATTGGAATAAAAAGGGCATGAAATCAGTTGCATCACTCTCCTTCACAGCCGCTGAGGCAGCGCCCTCTCTCTCATCGCACTCATCGCCTCAGACGCAGCACACATTCTCTGTGACCGGCACGGACGGAGAGCTCCAGCGGACAAACTTACTTATAAGTCCCACCTAATTCCTCATGCGGCTGAACGAAAGGACCACTTGTACTCCGCTAGACAACAACGGTCATCCTCTGCATCACCTACAGAGAGAAGTCCTGTTAAACAGAGGCAGAAACTCCATGACACCCCTCAAGCATTCTCATAGGTGAGCCTTTCCCCATCGCATATCACTGCAGCCTTGACAGGTTTTCAGACCTCACATCAATCGGCTTCTGGCACATTACCGAAAGACTACTGCTACTAGCATTTAGCCAGTCCATGCATAGGGAGTTTTTGCAACTCTATCCGCTGCAGATCACGGTTACTAACCTGGACTCGAGAGTCGGACATGAAGAAAACAAGATGGGGGACTTCGCCACTTCTCACAACAACCTGGTGGATGCTCATAATGACTTAACGGAAGAACTCGAGCAGCTAAGGACTAAAATCAATGATTTAGGGGACCACTCAAGGCGGAATAAAGCTAAATTCTGGGGAATTCCGGAGGATATTGCACATCAGGACATTAAGCCATATCTACAGTCCTTCATCAAAGTCTAATACTGGCCTCCCGGCCTGCCAGCTATGCAGGGGCCTAAAAAAGCTTCCGGTACCGACGGCAAGATGGCGCCAGCTCAGCTTCCGTCTCAGAAGCTGAGCCGGCGTCATCAGCGGTGGGTAGTCCGCTGTATGTTATAGCAGACACACTCCTGTAACAGCAGGGACCGGAGATATCTCCACTCCTTGACATTAACCAATTAGATGCAGCGATTAAAAGCGATCGCTGCATCTTAGTGGTTTGTAGCAAATCGGCAGCCAGGCAGGGCTGCTGACTGCTACTATGGCAACAGGAGGCCTAACAATGGTCTCCTGGTCTGCCATTACGGAAACCGAATGGGAGCCTAATCGACTTGCTGTCAGTGAACGACTGACAGTTCTAATACATTGCACTACATAGATAGTGCAATGTATTAGAACAGCAATCAAACAGTTGGACCTTCAAGTTCCGTACTGGGATATAAAAAAAAGTGTAACAAAAAGTGTAAGAAAAAGTAAAAATAAAAGTTGTAAAAAATAAAATAACGTTTCAAAGAATAAAATAAAACACAATCGCCCTTTTTCCCTTATCAAGTCATTTATTATTGAAAAAAATAAAGCATACATATTTGGTATCGCCGCTTCCATAACAGCCTGAACTATAAAAATTGTATGTTAATTATCCCACGCAGTGAACCCCTGTAAAAAAATTAAAAAATAAAAACACTGCCAGAATTGCTGTTTTTTGGTCACTTTGCCTACCAAAAAATGAAATAAAGAGTGGTCAAAAAGTCGCATGTATCCAAAAATGGTACCTATATAAACTATAGCTCGTCTTGCAAAAAACAAGCCTTCACACAGCTCCGTCGATGAAAAAATTAAAAAGTTATGGTTCTCACAACATATCGTCAGAAAAAATACATTCTTTTTACAAAAGTAATTTTATTGTGCAAAAGTTGTAAAACATAATTTTTTTTTATAAATTTGTTATCGCCGGAATCGTACTGACCCGTAGAATAACGCTAACATGTAATTTATAACACCTGGTGAACACTATATAAAAAGAACCTAAAAAAACTATGCTAGAATTGCTGTTTTTTGCCTAAATAAAGGATAAAAAGTGATAAAAAAGTCACATGTACCCCAAAATGGTACCACTTAAACTACAGCTTGTCCCACAAAACAACAGCCCTCATACCACTACGTCTATGAAAAAATAAAATACGCTAAGGCTCCCATTCGGGAAAGAAAAATATGCGGTTGTGCACGCCCGAGGGAAATATTTCTGCTGTTTCAAGGGGCGATTTATCAAGGCCCTAAAATAAGGGAACCAGGAAGGGGAGGACTCAAACCTATCTGCTGGAAGGGAGGGGGCCCGTATTATACCAGGACAACACTTTTCCAGAAAAATTTCCCAAACTGCAAAGGTGGGGAGTGTGTAACAAAAGGGGAATAAGAAACTACACCATTTATTAGTGTGACACTGGCCTGTGCAGAAGGGATTACTTTATAACGTAACACACATCTATGGAGTATTTTGTTTTTTTTTACCCCATTATCATACCACCTGACTATGCCCCTGATGGACTCTGCACAGCTCACATATGCCTCAACATTATAAACTAAAATACCAGTAAAGCTCCGACCAAAACTACTACCCAGCATAATCCACAACCTAAAGCCAAATGGCGCTTCCTCCCTTCTGAACCTGACAGCGTGCCCAAACAGCAGTTTACTTCCACAAATATGGCATTGCCAAATCACGTAGAACCCTTTTAACAATTTTTGGGGTGTGTGTCCCCAGTGGTACAAGCTGGCCATTACATATTTGCCACTGAAATGGCATATCTAGGGAAAAATTGCACCATCCGGAGCGCAATCATTTATGGAAAAGATCTGTGGGGTGAAAACGCCCACTACACCCCTTGATAAATGCCTTGAGGTGTGTAGTTTCCAAAATAGGGTCACTTCTCAGGGGTTTCTTTTATTATTTCATATCAGAGCCTCTGCAATTGTGAACAAATACTTTGTAAGTCGCCAAATTAGGCCTCAATTTTGCATGTTACTCTTTCACTCCTGAGCCCTGTCGATCGTCCCAGCAAAAGATTAGGGCCACATGTAGGGTGTTTCTAAAGCCGGGAAATACAGCATGATAATTAGAGAGCTGTCTTTTCATTGTGGCACAAGATGGGCACCACATATTGGCATACCTATGGAAAAATTGCCATTTTCACTCTGCAACATCGAGTGCACACTCATTTCTGTATAACACATGCAGGGTTAACATTCTCACTACACCACTAGGGTGAATACTTTGAGGAGTGTAGTTTCCAAAATGGGGTCACTTCTTGGGGGTTTCCACTGTTTTGGTCCCACAGGGGCTTTGCAAATGCGACATAGCGTCCAGAAACCAATCCAGCAAAATCTGCATGCCAAAAGCCAAATGGCGCTCCTTCCCTTCTGAGCCCTACCGTGTGCCCAAACAGCAGTTTATGACCACATATGGGGTATTGCCAAACTCGGGAGCAATTGCTTTACAAATATTGGGGTGCTTTTTCTCCTTTTATTTGTTGAGAAAATGAAAAATTTTCAGCTAATTCTACATCTTATTGGAAAAAAAAAAAAATTATTTTCACTGCCCAATTCTAATTTAAATCTATGAAATACCTGTGGAGTCAAAATGCTCATTACACCCCTAGATAAATTCCTCAAGGGGTGTAGTTTCCTAAATGGAGTCACTTTTGGGGAGTTTCCACTGTACTGGTCCCTCAGGGGCTTTGCAAATGCTACATGGTGCAGAGAAACCAATCCAGCAAAATCTGTGCAACAAAAGCCAAATGTGGCGCCTTCCCTTCTAAGCCCTGCCGTGTGCCCAAACAGCAGTTTATGACCACATATGGGGTATTTACATACTCTGGAGAAGTTGCTTTATGTTGGGGGGCTTTTTCTTCTTTATTCGTTGTGGAGATTGATTTTTTTTTTAGCTAAAACGACATCTTATTGGAAAAACATTTAAAAAAATTATTTCCATGTCCAAATTCTAATAAAATCTATGAAACACCTGTGGGTCAAAATGCTTACTACACCCCTAGATGAATTCCTTGTGGGGTGTAGTTTCCAAAATAGAGTCTTTTTTGGGGGGTGTTTACACTGTTTTGGTATCACAAGACCTCTTCAAACCTGACATCGTGCCTAAAATATAATCTAATAAAAAGAAGTCCCCAAAATTCTCTAGGTGCGCCTTTGTGCTGATGCCTATGCTTCAGTCCGCTAGCACACTAGGGCAACATGTGGGATATTTCTAAAAACTGCAGAATCTGGGCAATAAATATTGAGTTAAGATTCTCTCGTAAATCCTCCTGTGTTACAGAAAAAAATGAATTCAAATAAATTTCTGCAAAAAAAAATTAAATGAGTAAATTTCACCTCTACTTTGCTTTAATTCTTGTGAAACGCTTAAAGGGCTAAGAAACTTTCTGAATGCTGTTTTGAATACTTTGAGGGGGTGCAGTTTTTAAAATTGGGTGACTTATATGGGTTTGTATTGTATAGGCCTCCCAAAGCCACTCTAGAACTGAACTGCTCCCTGAAAAAAGAGCCTTTTGTAATTTTCTTGAAAATGTGAGAATTTTCTACTAACGTTCTAAGCCTTGTAACGTCCTAGAAAAATAAAAGGACGCTCAAAAAGTTATGCCAATCTAAAGTAGACATATGTAAAATGTTAATTAGCATGTATTTTGTGTGGTATAAGTATTTTTCTTACAAGCGGATACATTTAAATTGATAAAAATGTAAATTTTTGCAATTTTTCACTAAATTTTGGTGTTTTCACAATTAAATACTGAATGTATCAACCAAATTTTACCAGTTACATAAAGTCCAATGTGTCACGAGTAAACAATTTCAGAATAGCTTGGATAGGTTAAAGAATTTCAAAGTTATTACCACATAAGTGCGATATGTCAGATTTGAAAAATAGAAATTGAAAGCTAGAAAAATTAAGACCAGAATCCCGTATCCTTACCGTCAATCTAACCGTTCAAAACTGTATGACCCCAGGGACATAGCCAAAGAATTAATGGAATATTATTCAGCTTTTTACCATTTAGACCACAAATCTTAATCATCACTAGACCCTGTGTCTTCCATTTTTCACTTTCTGGATAAATGAAATCTTCCCTCCCTTTCCCAATACCACCTAGAGGCTCTAAGTTCCCCAATAGAGAGCTCTGAAATAGAAGCTATCATCAAATCCCTCCCTTTACAGAAAGCACAAGGCCCAGATGGTCTCACAAATGCACCGTATTTTTCAGACTATAAGATGCACCTGACTATACTACGCACCCAGGTCTTAGACAACAGAAAATAGGAAAAAACTATTTCATATCTTACTACTTTTACAAAGAAAAAACTATTTGTTAAAAAAAATTTGTTCTTTTTCACCACATTCTGAGAGCCATAACTTTTATATTTTTTTCCTTGATGGAGCGGTGTGAGGGCTTATTTTTTGCAGGACGAGCTGTAGTTTTTATTGGCACATACGATTTTTTGATCACTTTTTATTTCATATTTTTTTAGTACTAAGGTGACCAAAAACAACGATTCTGGTGTTTTAATAATTTATTTATTTTTATGCTGTTTACCATGCGAGTTAAATAATGGTATGTTGTAATAGTTTGGACTTTTACGGATGCAGCGATACAAATTTTTTTCAATTATTTTTTTACATTGTGCTTGGGAAAAATGGGAAAAGGTTTTTTTTTTACTTTTAATATTTTTTTTATTTGTTTTACACTCCTGAAAATGTTTCTAACTTTTTTTTGACACATTTTATTAGTTCCCCTAGGGGACTAGATCGTTAGATCGCTGGTACAATACACTGCAATACAAATGTATTGCAGTGTATTGTCATTTTTACAGGCTCCTGCTAAGCCCTCCTGGAGATATGGCTTAGCACATGCAGACAGAAGGCAGATCTGGGGGCCTTCATTAGGCCCCCAGGCTGCCATGACAACCATCGGCGTCCCCCGATCACGTTGTGGGGGGGGCGTTGGGCTGTCGGAGGGGGCCGCCCCCCTTGGGTTTTTCCATGAAGGACATTTATGACATATCCACAGGATATGTCATAAATGTCAGATAGGTGCGGGTTCCACCTCTCGGACCCACACATTATCTCTAGAACGGGGCCCCCCAAACCCCATTCTAGCTTTTTATGCTCTCCCGGCCATTTAATGAGTACATGGTCGAGTTACGGAAACAGCGTATCTCGCTGAGCTATGCTGTTTCCATAACTGCCATAGTAGTGAATGGCATGTACAGAAGCAGCGTAGAATGCGAGCTACGCTGTTTCCGTAACTACTATTCAGTTCTATGGGAGTTACGGAAACAGCGTAGCTTTGCTGTTTCTGTAACTCAAACATGTAATCAATAAGTGGCCGGGAGAGCACAAAAAGCTAGAGCGCCCCGTTTTAGAGATAGGTACGGGTTCCAGAGGTGGGACCCGCAAATATCTGACATATATGACATATCCTGTGGATATGTCATAAATGTCCTTCATGGGAAAATCCCTATAAATGCAGCGGTCACTATTGACCTTGGCATTTAACTTGTTAAATGGCCAGGAACAGCGCGATCGCTGTTCCTGGCCATTAGAGCAACGTATCAGCTGTAAAAAAAACCCGCTCTGTGAGCCCGCTCCGAACATCACCCCCGCTACATGACGTGTCGGCATGTCATGGGCTGGTAAGGGGTTAATTAAGGAAGTGGTCAGTGGGTCTGGCGCAGCCGTGTCCCTTTACTGCCGACTATAAAATGCAGTGAGTTTTAAGCAAGATTTATTCTTGCAAAAAACTGCGTCTTATAGTCCGAAAAATACGGTATATTATAGAGCCTTTCTGGATACTTTACTCCCTTATGTACACTCTACTCTTAAACATGCCTCTAATGAGAGATACTTTCCGCGAGAAATGCTATTACCAACGATTGTCACACTCCCGAAGCCTGGGAAAACGACTGACTCTCCACAAAATTTCAGACCATTATCTCTATTAATATTTTAGCTGCTTGCCTTGCGCCACTCTTACCGCCTTGATAGGAGGAGATCCGGTGGGGTTTGTTAAAGCCTGATGAATATATGAAAATACCAGAAGGGTTCTCAATATTTTAGATTTTGTACAGAACACGGGCAGGGTCTCTGTGATGGTAACTCTTGATACAGAGAGGGCACCCGACCGGGTGCGATAGTCGTTTGCCTTCTCGGAACTAGAAAAAAATGGGGATTAGGGAGTGGATATTAAATGCAATTAAAGCACTTTACTCCCACCTTCCTGAATATAGTCTTTGCTTGAGTATTTGTTTGCTCTGCTCCTGCTGCCTTGCACTTGCTCCTGTTGGAATATTTACCTACTTGTGTACCGACCCGGCTTCTTCTGACTACCTGCTTGTGTACTGACCCGGCTTCCCCTGACTACCTGCTTGTTTACCGACCTGGATTCCTCTGACTACCTGTTTGTGTACCAACCCGGCTACATCTGACGACCTGCTATATCTGTATGCTTGCTCTTCAGCTAAAAGGACCCAGCTTAATACACCAGTATCGTGACATCGTTCCTCTGACCAGTCTTCCTTCTGATCCTCAACTGGCCAAGCTGTTCATCCAACACATCTTCAGCCTGCACGGCTTGACACAGCATATTGTGTCTGATTCAGTTCACCTCGAAGATCAGGAGAGCCCTCTGCGGACTCCTAGGTATGAAGTTGGACTTTTCCTCGGCCTATCATCCTCAGTCCAATGGTCAGGTCGAGAGGATCAATCATATCTTGGAGAACTACTTACGCCACTTCATCTCCAAGCAGCATGATGACTGGGTGCAGTTGCTCCCATGGGCTGAATTCTCTTACAATAATCACACCAGCGAGTCCACACAGAAGACACCGTTCTTTATTGTCTATGGACAACACCCCCGAATTCCTCTCCCGGTGCCTGATACGTCCGAGGTACCAGCTGCTGACACTGGTTTTAGGGACTTTCTGCAGATCTGGCATCCTGCTGGCAGTCGACCGCATGAAACGGAAGGCAGACACAAGCAGAAGAGAACCTCCTCAGTTTCTTCCTGGCACAAAGGTCTGGCTGTCCTCCAGGAATATTCGTTTGAGGGTGCCATCATACAAATTTGCTCCCAGGTTCCTTGGACCCTTCTAGATCCTGCAGCAGATCAACCCTGTCGCCTACAAGCTTCGGCTGCCTCCTACCCTCAAGATCCCCAACTCCTTCCATGTCTCTCTCCTGAAACCGGTGGTTCTGAACCGCTTTACCAAGACTCCTAGTGCTGCTGTTGCCTCCATCGGCCCTTCAGACACCTTCGAGGTTAAGGAGATCTTGGACACCAAGAAAGTGAGAGGAAAGACTTTTTATTTGGTGGATTGGAGGGGGTTTGGTCCTGAAGAGAGGTCCTGGGAGCCAGAGGAGAACCTCATTGCTCCTACCCTTCCTAAGAAATTCCTCTCTCGCTCTGGCCCCAAGAAGAGGGGGCGTAAGAGGGGGGATACTGTAGCATCCATGGCCACTGGCCGTCCGGTTTACTTACCTCCCGCAGCCATGGATCTGTGAGCGCTGGTCCCCATCTCCTTCCTAGGAGACGCCAGTACTCACTTCCGGTCCGCTGTGTCCCGTACGGTGCGCTCTAAAGGGCCAGCGCACGCACATTAAAACAATCATCATCATCAACTCACATGATTTCCTGGACTATAAGAAGGCCTCAGCCCTTCTGATCCTTGCCTGAGCTTTGTTTGTAATATTCTAGTTTGTCTAAGCAAATGGTCTACTAGTGTTTTCCAGTTCCAGTGTTCCCTGTTCCTGTATCCTGTATCCTATGCTATCCTGGTCAAGTGCCGTGCTGTACTGTAGTCGTCTGTGCTGTATCTATGCCTGTCCTGCTGCTCCACGCCTGACGTCTACCCGCTGCCTAGTCCCAGCCGAGCCTGCCTTGCTACTGTCCTATTGTACTGACCTGCGCCCTGTTGGCCAGCTGCCATACTGCCAAGGCGGTAAGGCCCAGTGGGTCCACGAACCCAACGTGACAACCTCATTGTCAGCAGTGAGTCCTGTAGTAGTGTAGGGCTAATTCTAGTATTCCCCTGTTTCTGTTTTATAGAAAAAAATTTACACCAGCATCGGGGAGTGTTCGGATATTCCTCAAGTTAATAACTCACATTTTTAATCAATCTCATCATTGGTTTATTAGCAATTGCTAAATCGATAGAGACTATCTGAAGATTTTGAATAACAGGAGAATTGGACATCTCAATCTCTAAAAATCAGTCCAGCCCACTTCATCCAAAAAACGCAATAAAAAAACAATTTTTGGAACTTATAGAAACGCCCCCCTTACGAAATCTATATTCCCATTAGGAGCGATATTACAATCTCCCATAATGAGTGGAAGGCAATCCTGCTTATTACTCAGATAGGACGAGATTGTCCTAGAAATATTTAAAGAAAAGGAGGGGGGTTATAGATTGCTACAATGACAGCCAGGATTCCCTCAACCCTTTAACATTCAGTTTTTACTGCACGGTGAACGCCGTAAAAACAATACCCCCCAAAATATTCATTCATTTATCCTGTTATTTTCCTATTCCACCCCACAGATATTTTTTTTCCAGTTTCCCACTACATTATATGGTACAATAAATGGTGCAGTGAAAATCTACAACTTGTCCCGCAAAAAACAGGCCCTCATACGGCAATATTGATTGAAAAATAAAAACGTTATGGCTTTTTTAAGATGGGGGATGAAGAAACTAATGTGAAAATCCGAAAAATGGCTGTGGCGGAAAAGGGTTAAATGACCCCATAATAACCTCCAGTTTCCTACAAACTTCAATGAACATTACCCGGCTCACCAGGGAGAATAACAGAGTAGCATCCTTTCAGGAACACTTTGAAAATGGTAGTGGCATTGTCTTGCTGCATTAGTAAGCTTTTTATATGTGCAGCCACACCTCCTACTTTGTGGGCTTGGCTCTGGTGACCTATCCCATCAAAGGGGTCAGTTTAGGGTCCTGCCCCTCTTTTAAGACGTCACGAGGAGACCTTTTTGCGCGTCTCCTCTGGCTGAATTTGCAAACACCAGAGTTTTTCTTACGTTGTAATCTGTCATTCTGAAATAATAATAGCATAGCTCCCAACCGTCCCGGATCCGGCAGGACAGTCCCGGTTTTTCACCGCTGTCCCGGCGTCCTGGGTGATCTGTAAATTGTCCCTGCGTGCCCCAACATGCCCCGGACCCTCCCTGTCACCAGACACGCCCCCCCCCCCTTGAGCTGCCTGCGCTCAGAGTAACCACGTCACTGTGACGCTCAGCGCAACCCAGCTGCAGCAGTCTGCCTGGAGCAAGGGAGCAGGGCGTAGCAGACACTCCGAAGCGGAGCACGGCAGAGAAAAAATAAATCACGGGACACTGAGTAGAGTTTAAACAATTTAGTGCCTGGGAACACTAGCGTTTCTAAAATCATAAAATAAATGAGATTATTTTATGGTTTTATAAACTCTAGTGTCTCCAGGCACATTCTTCTTAAATATAAAAGCACCCAAGTGGATGCCCCATATGGAGTTAAAGGGGTTTTCCAGTCCCTAAAAATGTATGGCCTATCTTCAGGATAGGCCATCAATAGCTGATGGGTCGGGGGCCGACTCCCGGAACCCCCGCCGATCATCTGTTTTAAAGGGGGTGCAGTGCTCGTACAAGTGCTGCGGCCCCTTCATTTCTACTTGCTCACTGTGAAGCCTCATGCACACAAACGTATTTTTTTCCTTCCGTAAATACTTGCGTAAATACGGGTTCTTGGTCACACGTATTCGCCCAGTATTGCACCAGTATTTACGGACCCGTGCCCGGAAATACGGGTCCGGTGTCACCAGTATTCCACCCGTATTTACTGGCACGTTTTCGATGCAAAATTGCACTGCACTAATCGGCAGCCCTTTTCTCTATCAGTGCAGGATAGAGAGAAGGGACAGCCCTTTCCGTAGTAAAAGTAATTCATACTTACCCGGCCGTTGTCTTGGTGACGCGTCCCTCTTTCGACATCCAGCCCGACCTCCCTGGATGACGCGGCAGTCCATGTGACCGCTGCAGCCTGTGATTAGCTGCAGCGGTCACATGGGCTGTAACGTCATCTCAGGAGGCCGGACTGGAGGAAGAAGCAGGAAGTTCTGGATAAGTATGAACGTCTTTTTTTTTTTACACGTTGATCTATATTGTGATCGGTAGCCACTGTCCACACATATTAACGTTACTCAAGTGTCCTGACAGTGAATAGACATCACTACCAGCCAGGACGTGATGTCTATTCAGAATCCTGACACTTCGGTACCGTTTGTGTGAGATTTACAGCATGGCAAGCGTAATCTCGATTTAAATGACAGTTTACAGCTTAATCTCGCGAGATTACACTTGCCTTGCTGTAAATCTCACACAAACGTTACCGAAGTATCAGGATTGTGAACAGACATCACGTCCTGGCTGGTAGTGATGTCTATTAATTCTCAGGACACTTGAGTAACGTTAATGTGTGTGTATGTGGTTGCACATTGTGATCTAGCTAGATCACTATGTGCTGTGTAAATGAATGGAGAGAAGTGTATGACGCTGATTGGTCACTGATTGGTCAGCGTCATACACTTCTCTCCACAACGCCCACTTGGTCAAAAAGTAAAACACGCCCAGTTGTCCATTAAGAAAGTAATTAGCATAAAGCTAAAATAGGTCACAAATGATCGTTTTTCTAAATAAAAAACACGGCTGTAATCTACATTACAGTGCCGATCACATTATGTACAAGATAGGGCACTTATAATGTGGTGAGAGAGCATCTTTAAGGCGAAGCAGCGCTCGTACGAAACAGCTAATCGGCGGGGGTCCCGGGAGTCGGACCCCGACCAATCAGCTTTTAGGGACTGGAAAAACCCCATTAAAGGGGGTTTCCCATAACCACATGTATCCTCTATCCATGGGATAGGGGATACATGTGTGATCTCTGGGGGTCTGACCACTGAGACCCCCAGTGTTGAGAACGGGTGACCGAAATTCCCCGAAGGGGTCAATGAGAATGAAGTGCGGACTTGCTCGACCATTCCTCCATTCATTTTTATGGAGCTGCCGAAGACAGCGGTCCCCTAAGTACCATAGAAATTAATGGAGCCCTGGCCACTTTGGGGGACTGTCGGGCCCCAGTTCTCATTGCTGGGGTTCCCAGTGGTCGGACCCCCAGCGATCACACATGTATCCCCTATCCTGGATACATGTGTTTGTGGGAAAACCCTTTAATTTGTAATATATGACGTTTCAGAAGTTCATTGATGTCTAGTTTCTATTGCGGCACATGGGAGAAGACAGAAGACTGCTAGAGGTGAGTATAAGATTTTTTTTATTTTTCATATTACTAACGTCATTTTTTTGTTTTCCTGGTTCCACTGGACCGTTTGGACTACGTAGTAGATTCGCTGGACTACTTCAATGATTTACGTTCTTGTTTTTTTTTTTTTAAATAAAATGGTCAAAGAGGGTTGTGTGGGGGAGTTTATTTCAATGAAAAAATATTTTCTTATGTCTCTATTTTTTTTTTTAATACTTTATTAGCGCCTTAGTAATGCCAGTTTTCTGATTGACAACATCTATTACTAAGGCGGGGCTTAGTGTTAGCCAGTAAAAAGGCTAACACTAACCCTCCATTATTACACACCATGGGTGTCGGGTACGATCCAGTACCCGACCCTCTGTAGCGATGGCTGGGTACTGGGGTGGCCGCAGGCTGGTATTATTAGGCTGAGAAGGGCCAAAAACAGTGACCCTTCCCACTCTGGTAATGCTAGGCTGCTGCTTCTTTATTGTATCTGGCTGGTTATAAAAATGGGGGGGGGGGGGACATGTCATTTTATATTTGAAAAAAATCAATAATTAATTGAAGAAAACTATGTGGAGCCCCCCTTTTTTTCCTAACCAGCCAGATACAATAAAGTAGCAGCAGGCTGTGATTACCAGGGTGGCAAGGGCCACAGTTGTTGGCCCTTTCCAGCCTCATAACACCAGCCTGCGGCTGCCCCAGGGACGGACCATCACTAAGGATGGTCGTGTACTGGATCGTACCCGGCTATTCCCGATACCCCTGGTGGCGGTGGGTACCGGGGTAATAATGGGGGGTTAGTGCTAGCTTTTTTACTGACTAACATTAAGCCTTGCCTTAGTATTGGACGTCGTCAAACAGACAACTGCCATTACTAAGGCGCTAATAAAGTATTTAAAAAAAACAGACCTGTAAGAAAATATTTTTTTATTGAAATAAAAATTCCCCACAAATTCCTTTGACCATTTTATTTAAAAAAAAACTTACATCATTGCAGTAGTCCATCGAATGTACGACATAGTCCAAATGGTTCAGTGGAACCTGCAAAACAAACAAAAAAAGTTTGTAGTATGAAAAATAAAAATACTTATACTCACCTACAGCATTCTTCCCTGTGTGTAACTCTGCTACCTGTCAACTGAAAAGTCATCCACCACAGGGAAAAATGTTTCCCATCATGTCTGATTCCCAGGTGTTTCTTTGTGGTACTCCGCCATGGGTAATTATTTTTCCCTCTGACGCATGATTTTTCCACTGACAGGTAGCAGAGTTACATAATGGGTAATTATTTTTCCCTCATGTCTAATTAATAGTTGACGCATTCATTGTCCTTCTCCTTGGAGAAACATTTTTCCCTCTGGCTGATGCTTTTTACATTGACATGTAGCAGAGTTAGGGTATGTGCACACACACTAATTACGTCCGTAATTGACGGACGTATTTCGGCCGCAAGTACCGGACAGAACACAGTGCAGGGAGCCGGGCTCCTAGCATCATAGTTATGTACGACGCTAGAAGTCCCTGCCTCGCTGCAGGACAACTGTCCCGTACTGTAAACATGATTATACTACGGGACAGTTGTCCTGCAGCAAGGCAGGGACTCCTAGCGTCGTACATAAGTATGATGCTAGGAGCCCGGCTCCTTGCACTGTGTTCGGTCCGGGACTTGCGGCCGAAATACGTCCGTCAATCACGGACGTAATTAGTGTGTGTGCACATACCCTTATACGACAGGAAAAAAAATCCCCATCATGTAACTCTGCTACCTGTCAACTGAAAAGTCATCCACCACAGGGTCTCCCTCTTGACTTTCATCATTCTCAACCTTTTGGTGTGACCTGTAGTTGCTGCTGCCGTCATCATGTCCTACCATTGTACAGACACTCACAAAACGGCGCTGCACTGGGCTAGACAATATGAAGACACCCCATCCTGGCTTATAGCTTGTAGAATTTTTTTTGTAAGTCTAGAGATCCGCAGTGAGAATATGCTCTTGTTATTTGAAGGAGGAGCTGGGCGTGATTTTATGTGCTTGTGCGGGATATCGGGCATGGATATGGGGCGTGGCTTACAATGTGGCGATTTGCACTTTGTGCGCCGTTAGCAGTGTCCCTCTTTTCCAGATTCAAAAGTTGGGAGGTATGTAATAGGAGAACTTAATATCTTAAGGGTCAATGCACACGATGCACATTACGTGCAGTCTTGCCGCGCGTATTTGCTTGCGCTCCAAAACCGCAGCGTAATACAGTACCAGCATAGTCAATGAGATTCCAGGAAGTCTCATGTACATGCTGCGGTATTTTTCAGCACGTAAATTGACCTGCGGTGCAGATTTTAAAATCCGCAGCATGTCAATTTATCTTGCGTTTCCGCTTGCGAGTTGTATATGCCTAGTGTTGAGGAAAATCGCACCAAAATCCGCAGCATGAAAACATGCTGAAAAACGCATCAAAATGTAAAAACCGCACCGAAAAATGCACAATTAGGTGCGGTTTTTACCTGCAAATTTCCTGCGTATTGATATGGTTTTGGTGCGTATTTTCTGCAGCAAAATACATAACGTGTGCATGTAGCCTAACACAAGTCTTTATTTGGTGCAGACAAATCAATCTCTCTGTCAGCAATCTAGTCTCTATGTCCATGTTGTTATTAACGGACATATTTCCTTGCTAATACACATGTCAGTGTGGTTTAAACCCTCCTACCCCACATGAGTACAGGTTACCACAGCTGCGGATGACAGGGAATTATTAATGTAAGGCCCCATGCACACAAACATATTTTTGTGGCCGCAATTAATTTCAATGGGCCCATGCACACGACCGTGGTTTCCATTGTCCGTGCATTGCCCAGGAGCCTGGACCGCAAAAAGAACGGACATGTCTTATTACGACCACATCTTGGGGTCCAGGCTCGTTGAAATTAATGTACACGGCAAAGGGCTTGTCCACACGTAACGGAATTGCTGCAGAAAATGGTGCTGATTTTGCTGCGTTTTCCTCAATGTTGGAAGATGGTGATATCTCCTCTGAAAAACCCAGCAATTCATTTCACTTTCCGCAGCAGGAATTGACGTGCTTCGGTCCTGAAAAATACTCCCTGCAGGCCAATTTCTGCTCTGAATTTTTTTGCAGCAGAACTTTTACCCACCTTGCTGCTACTGTATTCTGATGCGTATGTTCCGTCCGCAATTCCGGACGGAAAATACGCAGCAATTCCGCTATGTGTGGCCAAGTCCTAAGGGCTTATTCAGATGAACCGGATAAATGTCCGTGCAACGCGCGTGATTTTCACGCGCGACGCACAGACCTATATTAGTCTATGGGGCCGTGCAGACAGTTGCGTGATTTTTACGCACGACATGTCTGTTCTTTGTGCGTATTTCGCGCATCACGCACCCATTGAAGTCAATGGGTGCGTGAAAATCATGTGCACCACATGGAAGCACTTCCGTGGGACGCGCCTGATTCGTGCAACAGCTGTAAAACTATGAATGAAAACAGAAAAGCACCACGTGCTTTACAAACATCCAAACGGAGTGTTATAATGATGGCGGCTGCGTGAAAATTACGCAGCCGCGCATCATACGGGGCTGACACACGGAGCTAAGTGCCTTTTGCGCACGCAAAACGCCACGTTTTTTGCGTGCGCAAAACGCACACGCTCATGTGAATCCGGCCTGAGACTTCAGGCACTTGGATGAGGTAGATCATTAAGCTGGCATTCCAAATCCTGTATCCCCAGTTCCCTGTAGATAAGACTAAAAGATATTCTGCCCCTCAAATAGTGATATCTGCTGGAAACAAGTTATAACAAGGTGGATAGAGATAATTGATTTAGGTTTCGTTCACATCTGCGTTGGGGTCCCGCTCTGACGTTCCGTCGGAGCTTTCCATCAGAACGGGACCCTGAACAGACACAAACTGACTTTCCGTTTCCATCACCAATAATTTCAATCAATAGTTGACTACGCTATTGCTTCCGGCAAAACGACGGGTCCGGTGCACAACAAAGACAAACAGAAACCATAGGCACCGGATCTGTTACCATTGAAATCAATGGTGATGGAAACGGAAACCTCTGGTTTCCGTTTGTGTCAGTTTGTGTAGATGTGAACGAGGCCTTAGCTGGAATACCCCTTTCATGTATATTATATAAACCATAAAATTCAAGCAAAAATAATAAACAAATATGTATTCATTTACACAATGTGACATTTAAAAGGAGGCGACAATTTTATTATCAGAAATTCAGCATCTGTGTTTCTTTGGCCACTGTTTTCAGCGTTACAAACATAAGATTTATAGTAGGATTTTTCTTTATAATTTTTGTATTAGGCATTCATCAAATATATGGTTTATAGTGCATTATGATGAACATTTTGTTCCTGATGATGTCACCATTTTGTAATCGCCGTCTTTACTGGAACCTACAATAAAACACAAATGACACTTTATACTGCAATACTTAATAATAGTAGTTACTTTGCTTAGTGTCCTGTCATATACTTTCACTGCGTTTACAGCAACATTCTGACCAAGGCCAAATAATGAAAAAACAGCAGTATATTATAGTACCAGGGTGGCCACATGCATTTTGCGAGCATCTTTTATGTCGATTTTGGCTAACCAACCCCATCCCAAACAAGTGTCCAGCAGACAGTCCTAGATTCCCAGTACTGTCACAGAATGCAACACAACCTTTCTGCCTCACTTATTTTCTTCAGTCCGAGCTCTGATTGCTGTGAGTGACACTGGAAGTGACCAATTCCTTAAGGAATTTTAAGGCAGATTTTCACCTGCCTGCGCTTTTTTGCTGCGGTTGCGTTTTTCACCCGCAGCCATTGAAGCTAATGCAAGGACTGCGGGCAAAAAACTCTGTGAAAAACACTCAGAAACAAGCGCCCTAGGTTTTTTCTGCCTCCCATTGATTTCAATGTGAGGTCAGAGGTGGAACCGCAGCAAGAAAGGACATGCCACTTTCTTTTTCCGTGAAAACCTAAGAGCCATCCGGGAAAGAAACCACCTCTGCCTCCCATTGAAATCCGCAGCGTAATACAGTAGCAGCAGAGTGGACGAGACTTGGGCAAATCTCATCAACGCGTTGCGTAAAAAATCTGCCGAAAAAACATTCATAAATTGATCTGCGGTGCGGTTTTCAATACGCCGCATGTCAATTTATGCTTCGGAATCGCTTTTCTGTTTGCGGATTTTCCCCATTGAATTCAATGGGAGGTAAAACCCGCAACAATTATCAAATGTTGCGATTTTTTTGGCGGAAAAGCGCCAATCCTTCAGCAAAAATTAAAACCACAAATTTTTTTTTATACTCACCCCGTTCTTTATAATTCTCCGTCCAGGCCGGACTCCTGCGATGATGTTTCATCCCATGTGACAGCTGCACCCAAACACAGGCTACAGTGGTCACATGGGATCAAACATTCCAGGAGGGCAGGCTGCACAGACAACAGAGGGACGCCATGACTACGGAGACCCGTGTAGTTATAAGGGTTTATTTTAACCGCTGTTTTCCCCACCGGACATTCCGCCCGAAAAACTGCACCACAGTTTCCCCGTGGTTCCATGGTGGATTCACTTTGTACTTTTAAGCAGCGTATCCGCCCAGGGTGAACATGACCTTAATGAAGTTTTTATGGCAGTTTTGGGCTGAGTTTTTTTTTTAAGCCGAAGGAAAGGTATAAAGAAAAGACTTAGGCTGGGTTCACACGAGCACATTAACGTCAGTAATGGACGGACGTATTTCGGCCGGAAGTCCCGGACCGAACTCAGTGCAGGGAGCCGGGCTCCTAGCATCATAGTTATGTACGATGCTAGGAGTCCCTGCCTCTCCGTGGAACTACTGTCCCGTACTGAAAACATGATTACTGAAATACGTCCGTCCATTACGGACGTTAATGTGCTCGTGTGAACCCAGCCTTATGCATCTCCTTTATTTTGTCTCCACTTCTGTGTGGCTCAAAAAACTGAGCCAAAAACTGCACCATAACTGGCCTCAGGGTGAATATTTTTTTTATTTTATACTATGGCCAAATGTTATTTTCTTTCTTTTTTTGGGGCACAGGTGGGGCTTTAATGTGGTGATCTTTTTATTCTTTAAGTTATATGTAGAGGAAAATGGGAAAAATGCAAATTTCCTTAATTTTTTTCTTTTGTATTTTAACGTAACTAGTTTTACTAGACAAATACATACCACAAAATAATAACCACTCTCTCCCGTGTATTACAAAACCAAATACGTGTACTTTGCCCACCAACATCATTGACATAATGCCAGAGAACAAAGGTCACCATTGTTTTATACTGCACCTCTTGCCTTTAGGTGGTAAAGTACCAATATACAGAAATTTTTATTGTACACATAAGTCTGGGTTCACGTTTTGTTGCGTTTTAGCATGCATTTTCTTATTTTAGTTTATGAACTCCTATTGAGAGAAGTGGGGAAAAAAAGCAAGCAAAAACGCACCATGTGAACACAGACCTTCGAGTAGATAGGGGCAGGTCTAAGGAGACAAAAACTAGTGACAGGTAATAATTTGTGTAAATTTGATATAACATAGATTCAGTAAAAGGATGCATTATTATATGCGTCCAAACAAAATGCGTCAGTTTTACAGAAAATAGTCTCTAAAATAGTCTCTAGTGCAGGTGGCTTGGGGGAGGTTAGAATTAATAAAAATTTAAAAAAAAATGCTGGGAGGACAGAGATGAAGTCCTGCCAGCATGCTCCTCTCCCCGATCAGACAGTTGGATGCCTGTGACATCATTGAGTCATCACAAGTTTCTACGGCCCGAATGAAGGAAGGAAGCTTCCTGCATTCGAGCCCCATTGCAAAATACAGTACTCAATTTCATTGCTGTGTTTAGTGCATTTTGTGACAGGGAGCATATTTTTACAGCTCCCGGTCACTTCAGGACACAGTGTCAGCCTGATCTCATTAATGGCAGAGCACTATGCAGTGTGATCTGTCATTAAAGAGGATCACGTCTATTAACATCGCTGCAGCATAACGACGAAATAGACAGATTGGCAGAGTGAGAGGGTTAAAAGATAACATGCTGGCTGGCTGCAGACACCACTAGGTTGGGTTTAAGGTAAGAGCTCACTCAGTCCTGTTAAGGCATTGAACTCAATTATAAAACAGTATTCGGTAAGCTCCCTCTATTGCAGGCTGCATGCTGCCAAAATGTTACCATTTAGGCCTCATTTACACGAGCGTAATATACGCGCGTGCGACGCGCGTGCTTTTCACGCGTGTCGTACGCACCTATATTACTCTATGGGGCAGTTTAGACGATGCGTGAATTTTGCGCAGCGTGAGTGCGTTGCGTAAAACTCACGACATGTTCTATAATCGTGCGTTTTTCGCGCATCCACGCACCCATTGAAGTCAATGGGTGCGTGAAAACCACGCATGCCGCACGGAAGCACTTCCGTGCGAACTGCGTGATTCGCGCAAGAGCTGTCAAAAGGATGAATGTAAACAGAAAAGCACCACGTGCTTTTCTGTTTACAAACATCCAAACGGAGTGTCAAATTAGAGATGAGCGCACCGAACTTCACCGGGTTCGGCCGAACTCGTTTTGACCGAACCCGGCAAAAAATGTTCGGGTACGCGACGTCAGGAGACAGTCACTGCCCACGGTGCTGAAAGACTTAAACTGTTTCAGCACCATGGACAGTGACTTTCGATCACAATATACATATACGTGTAAAAAAAAAACAGAAGTTCGGACTTACCGATAAGTCCCGGCTCCTTCCTCCAGTCCGACCTCCCGGGATGACAGTTCAGTCCAAGTGACAGCTCCAGCCAATCACAGGCCAAGCACAGGCTGCAGCCAATCACAGGCTGCAGCGGTCTCATGGACTGCCGCGTCATCCTGGGAGGTGGGGCCGGACGACAAGAGAGGGACGCGTCACCAAGGCAACGGCCGGGAGACCGGACTGGAGGAAGCAGGCAGTTCATGGTAAGTTTGAACGTCTTTCTTTATTCACAGGTTGGTGTATATTGTGATCGGCATTCACTGTCGAGGGTGCTGAAAGAGTTACTGCCGATCAGTTAGCTCTTTCAGCACCTTGGACAGTGACGGGCGTCGACTAGCCTCATCTCTATGATGGCGGCTGCGCGAAAATCACGCAGCCGCGCATCATACACGGATGACACACGGAGCTGTCAAGTGCCTTTTGCGCACGCAAAACGCAGCGTTTTTTGCGCGCGCAAAACGCACACGCTCGTGTAAATCAGGCCTTAAACCTATGTGTTAGGCCCCCTGAACACGGCCGTGCCCGTAATCACGGTCCATGATTACTGGCACAGCCGACCGCAGACATGTCCTATCTTTTGCGGAGGTTTTCTGCATCCCGGACACCTTCCCGCAAATATACAGGAAGGTGTCCGTGGTTATTAGAAATTAATGGATCCGAAACTACGGCCCGTAATTACGGTCTGTAATTATAGACGAATTCTGCAGTCATGTGCATGGGGCCTAAGAAGGGGACTTATAGCTTTATATCAGTAAATAAAAATAATGTATATTATGAAATTAATCAGCACAGTAATTTGGACCTAAAAACAACATGCTGTTAACATGTCTAAGGGCATGACCACACGTGGCGGATTTCCTCCGCAACTGTCCGCATCAATGCCGCACAGAATCTGCGTTGCAGATTCTGCTGCGGATCTGCACAAAATGTGCAGTACATTGATGTGGACTAGCTGCTGCGGACTGCGGGAAAAGTGCTTCCCTTCTCCCTATCAGTGCAGGATAGAGAGAAGGGACAGCACTTTCCCTAGTGAAAGTAAACGATTTTCATACTTACCGGCCGTTGTCTTGGTGACGCGTCCCTCTTTCGGCATCCAGCCCGACCTCCCTGGATGACGCGCCAGTCCATGTGACCGCTGCAGCCTGTGCTTGGCCTGTGATTGGCTGCAGCCGTCACTTAGACTGAAACGTCATCCTGGGAGGCCGGACTGGAGACAGACGCAGGGAGTTCTCGGTAAGTATGAACTTATATATTTTTTTACAGATACATGTATATTGAGATCGGTAGTCACTGTCCCGGGTGCAGAAACAGTTACTGCCGATCGCTTAACTCTTTCAGCACCCTGGACAGTGACTATTTACAGACGTCTCCTAGCAACGCTCCCGTCATTACGGGAGCCCCATTGACTTCCTCAGTCTGGCTGTAGACCTAGAAATACATAGGTCCAGCCAGAATGAAGAAATGTCATGGTAGTAAAACCAATACGCTCCGCAGCACACATAAGATCTGCGGACTTCATTGCGGAATTTTGACTCTCCATTGAAGTCAATGGAGAAATTCCGCCATGAGTCCGCCACTGCTCCGCAACAGACAGAGCATGCTGCGGACACCAAATTCCGCTCCGCAGCCTATGCTCCGCAGCGGAATTTTACGCCTCGTCTAAACGAACACTGCTAAATTAAAGTGTAAGTCAATGGACAAACGGCTCCGCTGCGGATTAACGCTGCGGAGTGTCCGCAGCGGAATTTAAGTGAAATTCCGCCACGTGTGAACCCAGCCTAAATCCAAACTGCAAAAAAATGAAAAAAATAAATAAAAATCACAGCAATTCCTCCGTTAATCTCCTGCTTCCTTTGATTCTATTGAGTCATATTGAAATTAATACAAAGAAATCTAAAAATAATTCTTATATATATGTGTTCCAGAAGACCAGCCATTTTCCCCCTCCTCCTCACAATCCTGTGTCTAAGGCCCAGTTCACACCTCCAACCCTTCGTTCATATCTGTGTTGGAGGCCCTATTAGGGCTTCTCTGTAGAAAATGCTGTAGTTTTTGGAGGACAAAATAGCGCAACATGCTGCACTGTTTTGTCAGGCGAAACAATGGACAATATGACAGAAACCTGACGGATGCCATTATAGTTAATGGGTTATCATCGGGCACCGTTGGTTTCCGTCGTGCAACGTATATGGCGGCTTTGGTTTTTTCGTGGCTCTACTTCTATGACAGAGCAGAACAATAGAAAACCCAAACGCAGATGTGCACAGAGCTTATTTATTTATGTTACTTATATAGCGCCAACATATTCCGCAGCGCTGTACAGAGGTCCTCTTTTTTTACTGTCCCCATCAGGGCTCACAATCTAAATTTCCTACCAGTATGTTTTTGGGGTGTGGGAGGAAACCGGAGTACCTGGAGGAAACCCATGCAAACACAGGGAGAGCATACAAACTCCATGCAGATGTTTTCCTTGGTTGGAATTGAACCCAGGGCCCCAGATCTGCAAGGAAATAGTGCTAGCCACTGAGCTTTCGCTTTTTCTGTCAGGCTTTAGTTGCTTTTTGACAGTCAGAATATTATAGCATGCCGAATTACTGTATCCAGCAAAAAAAAAGAACTTATACCTGCTAGAAACATGACTGATTTATTATAAGTCAATGGAGAAAAAAATGTATCCGTTATAACTAATCCCGATGAATCATAACGGATCCGTCATATCCATCATGGCTCCTGTAAAAATGGAAATCATGACGTAAGTGTGAACAGAGCCTTAGGCCTCATGCACACTACCGCATTGGTTTTGCGGTCCACAAATTCACGTGTCCGTAGCGGTGCATCCATGCGGGACTGTAAAAAACCCTTGCTGTGCATCCGTGTGTCATCTGGACTTACAGATTCACAACAATGCACCAGTATTGGTGAATGCGCAATTGCAGACCGTAAAATTACTTGTCTTTGCAGTCCACAATTGCACAATTTATCCCCAAAAATGCGGCCGCAAAAATACGGTTGAGGCCTTACTGTAATTGCTTATTCACACGACCGCAGTACACGTCCGTGTGATGGCCGTTAACACAACGACCGTCACACGGACGCATGTATTTCAATGGGGCTGTCCTATTTTCATGGATGCCTCAATAGACTCAAGTCTATGAGGGATCCGTGAAAACGGGGTCAAGCACGGGTGCAACTCGGACGTGTGAATCTAGCCTGAGACAACTGCCTGCAACAGGACCCTCCCCATCTGCATTCTCCAGCCAAAAAGGGAACAGATTAGCAGGAAATTAACAACTGTGTTTTCTCCTGGATTACTGTTATAATTTATTCCTAGGTTTAGAGTTCCTTTTACTAATTAAAAACATATTTTACTTCAAGTTATAATTTACTTACTTAGTCCTTGAGCTTACTGCCCTATCCCTCTGTCTTCTGTTTTTATACCAGTTGGTAACTTGTGTAGGACGCAACCCAGTCATATAGGAAAGTTGCCTCTTTTGTGCTGGGCTGGGATAGGGATTTCGAAGATAACACTCTCTCAGCAGTTTACGGGTGTTTTCCTAGGATTAAAAGTACATAAAAATATATAGTAAACCTTGTATATATGGTTAAGATTAAAAATCTCATTGAATAATTTATCAGAACATTATGCAATTTCAAAAATTCACACTTAAAGGTGCAGATTTACTACTGTGTATGGGTCTAGAAAGTGTTGTAAATTGCACCAAATTCTGGTGCACATTGCTGCAGTTGGGCGCAATCAATGGCGGATTATAATATAGGCGTTTCGGGCGGTCGCCCTGGGCCCGAGGCTGCCAGGGGGCCCATCGGGGCCCGAGGCTGCCAGGGGGCCCATCGCGGCCCGAACCGCCCATCGCGGCCCGAACCGCGCTGCCCGCTTCCAACTGAATCTGCATCCGCAGGACGCAGATTCAGTTGGGTTGAATGCTGGAGCCTCGCTCCAGCATTCACTCTGTCGTGAGCGGCTCGGCGCAGGCAGGCGCGATGTAGTGACGTCATCGCGCCTGTCTGCACGGAGTCACTCACAGCACAGTGCAGAGGAGGAGAAGCATCGCATCCCCCACCATCGTGGGAACCGGGATAGGTAAGTAATTATGTTTTCTTTTTTATTAGGTACGCACATATGGGGCATTATACTGTGTCAGCTATGGGGCATTATACTGTGTCACCTCTATGGGGCATTATACTGTGTCAGCTATGGGGCATTATGCTGTGTCAGCTATAGGGCATTATACTGTGTCAGCTATGGGGCATTATGCTGTGTCAGCTATGGGGCATTATGCTGTGTCAGCTATGGGGCATTATACTGTGTCAGCTATGGGGCATTATACTGTGTCAGCTATGGGGCATTATACTGTGTCAGCTATGGGGCATTATGCTGTGTGAGCTATGGGGCATTATACTGTGTGAGCTATGGGGCATTATACTGTGTCGCAGCTATAGGGGCATTATACTGTGTCACAGCTATAGGGGCATTATACTGTGTCACAGCTATAGGGGCATTATACTGTGTCGCAGCTATGGGGGCATTATACTGTGTCGCAGCTATGGAGGCATTATACTGTGTCGCAGCTATGGGGCATTATGCTGTGTCGCAGCTATGGGGCATTATACTGTGTCGCAGCTATAGGGGCATTATACTGTATCAGCTATGGGGCATTATACTGTGTTGCAGCTATGGAGGCATTATACTGTGTCGCAGCTATGGGGCATTATGCTGTGTCGCAGCTATGGGGCATTATACTGTGTCGCAGCTATGGAGGCATTATACTGTGTCGCAGCTATGGGGCATTATACTGTGTCGCAGCTATGGAGGCATTATACTGTGTCGCAGCTATGGGGCATTATACTGTGTCGCAGCTATGGGGCATTATACTGTGTTGCAGCTATGGAGGCATCATACTGTCGCAGCTATGGGGCATTATGCTGTGTCGCAGCTATGGGGCATTATACTGTGTCGCAGCTATGGAGGCATTATACTGTGTCGCAGCTATGGGGCATTATACTGTGTCGCAGCTATGGAGGCATTATACTGTGTCGCAGCTATGGGGCATTATACTGTGTCGCAGCTATGGGGCATTATACTGTGTAGCAGCTATGGAGGCATTATACTGTGTTATAGCTATGGGGGCATTATACTGTGTCGCAGCTATGGGGGCATTATACTGTGTCGCAGCTATGGGGGCATTATACTGTGTCACATCTATGGGGCATTATACTGTGTAGAGGCAGCTATGAAGGGCATTATACTGTGGGGGCAGCTACGGGGGTCATTATACTGAGCAATTACAAGAGCTGCAGGTCCAAGGGGGGAGACGCTGTGTAGCACAATATACAAGGAGGGATTGTTGTATAGCACTATATAGAAGGGAGCGCTGTGTATCACTATATCTAAGGGGGATTGCTGTGTAGCACTATATACAAGAGGGGGAGGGCTATGTGACGCTATTTACAGAGGGGGAGGACTGTGTAGCGCTTTTTACAGGGGGCTGTGTGTGGTGCTATCTACAGTGTTTGACACAATTATATTCAGGGGCGCAGTCTATGGTGCTATAATATTTAGGGGCACAGTGTTTGTACTATTTTATTCAGGGGCGCAGTGTTTGGTGCTATGATAATATTATCTTTGTTTATAGGTGTGGAAATGTTGGAAAAGTGAGGAGCCAAAGACATCTGAGTGGCAAATTCTGCAGAAATGGGTCATGGCCGGGAAAAGTCGTCATGAAGTCTGGACTGGATGGAGAAGAGGAAAAAAACTACGTCGTCACCTGTGAGTCACTAGATTTATAGATAATCTGTCACCTCTCCTGACATGTTTATTATAGGAATCCTTGTATTTCACAAAAAGTCTTTCTGCAGTCCAGGACTGATAGACAATTCCCCTTGTCAGGAGGATGTGTCCCTGCACAGTGTGATACTGTCAGTATGTAGGGACACAGCCCTGTGACCAGGGGAATCGTAACACTGTTAATGCTTGCCCAAAAAAGTAGTGTTAAAAATAGTTACGGTGCGGCAGGGCGGCGGTGAGGAAGGGGGGGCCCAAGTTTGGGTAACAGCCCAGGGCCCATGGTCTACTTAATCCGCCACTGGGCGCAATTTTGATATTTGCTCCTCATTTGACACTTTTTAAAAGTGTTCTGAAAAGGGGTGTGGTATGTCAGAAAGTATTCATGTCCTAAATGCGCCAATGTGCACAAAATAACGCACAAAATTCTGCCGCAAAATAAGCCAAAACAAAAATTATATAAGAAAAAAGTGTCTAACAGGTCGAGCAAGATGCACCAAAATTGTCATGCAGCACTTACCACTGTGATAAATTTAACCCATTTTTTGTCTGCCTGGTCTAAGTTTATGCTGTTTAAATATTAGATAGCCAAAGTAAATGTTTGCCAATGACTTCCTAAAACGCAGGCAAATTAACAGCTGGAACTCCCTCCACCACTCAAGGCTCCAACAGAGAGTTGGTAGTGTATGTGTGTTGTGGTGTGTGTTGTGGTGTGTGTGTGTGTGTGTGTGTGTGTGTGTGTGTGTGTGTGTGTGTGTGTGTGTGTGTGCGTGTGTGTGTGTGTGTGTGTGTATAGTAAAGTATATATACAGAACGTACGGTATCGTTTGTAGCACAGATGACATTTTTACATTGATAAACTTACCTTCATGCAGTGTGCTGCCCTGTTTATTTCTTTGCTCTTAGTCGATTTGATTGTCGTCCTTTCGTCTATGTGGGGTACAGTAAAGCTGATTGTCTCCTTTATAGACTGTATATTTGATAAATGTGGTGGGAGAGACCATAGAAATAGGGCAAGGTGTTCCATTTCTCCAACAGCGTGCAGTGTGGAGCAGATTTGAGAAATTTGCCCAGGGGAGAAGAGAGATACAAGTGGAAAGTGCAGAGCCATACAGCAAAATGCAAGATAAATACAAGTATCAATCCAAATATGGAGAAAAGCAAAGAGAGATATAAAGACAAGAGTAGATAATAAAGTACAGGGGCATGTGAGATATCACAAAGTTAAAGATGAAAGAATAGAACCAATATCGCAGACAGTTCTCTTCCTGGTATGCAGGGCAATCTTATGAAGGTGAAAGACAACAAAGAACAAAATGTCAATTTATTGGATTAACACAAATAAGATCCAATTTAAAAATAGAAGAGGGTGGTGTAGTGTGGGGTTAGTCAAACAGATAATGTGGAGTGTGCATTTATAAGGAAATACAGACATATAAGGTATTTTGGGGTACTAATAGGGTTAAATTCTTTGCCATCAGATAATTTGCTGACAGGTGACATCTGTGTGATATATATAACGAAATATCATTCTAGAAGACTAAACTTGCTGCACATTATATATATACAATATTATACACTTGAGGAGATATGAAGAGATAAAGAATGATATAACCAAATACAATGGCCTGACGTAGAATATATATAAAATGGAGAAACATTTCTCCCCAACAGACCTCTCCGCAATAAAAAATATTACATGCAGATTTTCCCGCAGATTATGCTGTGGATTCATAGCGGATATTACCCTATAATATTAAATGTGTAAAATCCACAGTGAAAATCTGCTGCATTCCTACAACAGAATGAAAATCTAAAGCATGCTTGTTTTTCCACGCTGCCTGTTTTTCTGCTCTACATGTGAATGGGGTTTTCACAAAACCCATCCACATGCATTGTACTTTAAATTCCTGTGGATATGCAGTGCAGAATCAGCACCGCACATCTACTGCGTGTTAAATTGTCATTACATATATAGTATACAGTTTATTTTATTAATAAATACATTATAGTAACCCTCTCAGAACCAAACTGTATATAGGCATATTCTATAATGATTTTCCAAACACACAAAAATCATCCCTGATATTTTAATGTACGTCTCGATTTTTTTTACAAACAGTACAGTGCAAAAGTTTAAGGCAGATGTGGAAAAAAGCTGCAAAGTAAGGATGCTTTTAAAAATAGAAGTGTTAATAGTTGTTTTTTTTTTAATCAACTAACAGATTACAAAGTGAATGAACAGAAGAGAACTACAAATCAAATCAATATTTGGTACACTTGCACACAGTTTTTGGAGGAACTCAGCAGGGAGGTTGTTCCAAACATCTTGGCGAACTAACCACAGACCTTCTGTGGATGTAGGCTTCCACAAATCCTTCTGTCTCTTTATGTAATCCCAGATAGACTTAATGATGTAGGGACCATATCATCACTTCCAGGACTTCTTTTGCTTCTTTACGCTGAAGATAGTTCTAAAATACATTGGCTGTATGTTTGGAGTCGTTGCCCTGCTGCAGAATAAATTTGGAGCCAATCAGTACCGCTTGAGAGCTTGTCCCGCTCTCCAGCCCTTTGGCGAACAAACTGCCTTCTGTTATAGCCAAATATTTCAAATGTGCTATTGACTCATCAGTCCATAGCACCTGCTGCCATTTTTCTGCACCTCAGTTTCTATTGTTTTTGTGTATCACTTGGCCTTGTTTACACGTCGAAGGTATGACTTTTTGGCTGTAATTCTTCCATGCAGACTACTTCTGGCCAATGTTCTCTGAACAGTAGATGGATGCACCTGGGTCCCACTGGTTTCTGCAAGTTCTGAGCTGATAGCACTGCTGGACATCTTTTCAGATTTAGAAGGGAAGTAAACATGATGCATCGTTTGATCCGCTGCACTAAGTTTCCTTGGCCAACCACTGTGTTTACACTTCTCAGCGTTTCATAGTGCTTCTTCAAAAGAGCTTGGACAGCACATCTTGAAACCCCAGTCTGCTTTGAAATCTTTGCCTGGTAGAGACCATGCTGATCCAGTATAACTACCTTGTATTTTGTTGCTGTGCGCAGTCTTGCCATGGTGGACCTGGGACACGAAACTGTCTTCCACAACCTCACCTTTGTAGCACAGTTTGGCTGTTTCTCATCCAGTTTTAAGCCTCCTACACAGCCGTTTCTGTTACAGTTATTGACTGTTTCAATCTACATATGAAAATAATGATCATTATCACCTGTTTGGTATAATTGGTTGATCATGCACCTGACTATAATCCTACAAAATCCATGACTTTGTGCAAGTGTACCTAGAAGAATTGATGCTGTTTTGAAGGCAAAGGGTGGTCACACAAATATTGATTTGATTTAGATTTCTCTTCTGTTCAATCACTTTGTATTTTGTTATTTTATTTTATAGTCTCACGCACGGCCATGACCGTAATCACAGTCCGCTATTACGGACACGGCCAGACGATAGCGGCCGCGGACAGCCACCCTTGCTCCCATACAAAGTCCGTAAAAAGCAATAGATAGGACATGTCCTATCCTAAGATAGGACATGTCCTGTTAGTTCAGCAATTTTAATAATTTACGTTTATATACGTTTATGTATAAAAAATATCAACGTAATAAAATGGCCAGTCAATTTTATTCTGCAGAGGATGCTTATGCCCTTTTATGTTCTGACAGTGAAGAAAGTGTCTTGTCAGTTGGCGATGACAATTTTGAGGGTTTTGCTCTCAGCGAAAGTGACAGCTCAGAATCTAGCAGTCATTCTGGTCCATCCTCAAAAATGACAAGAGTCAGTACAGGAGAGTTAGAGAGGGCTGTTGGAGAAATATCTCCAAATCAGGGCACAATGCCCAGTACAAGCGACATGCCTAGTTTTAGTGAAGAGGCGCATGCCAACCTACAAGGGAGTTTGCCCCTAGTTCTAGCATTTACTAGATAGGAGGCTTTAAATTCTGGTACTCCATTCATCCCTGACTTTAATGCCATCCCAGGTACAAATGTAAAGGTGAAAGGTTTTGGACCAATTAATTTTTTTAAACTTATTTGTAACAAATGATTTGCTGGAACGTATTATTTTCCAAACAAACTTATATGATTTTAAATTAATCTAACAGAATCCCCTATCCTATTATGCCAGGCAAAATTTATGGAAGCCAACAGATATTCATGAAATGAGAACATTTGTAGGCCACACATTTGTCATGGGGCTTGTTAAAAAACCTGTTCTAACCACCCCTGCCTTTTCTGCAATTCCTCAAAGAAACCGTTATGAAATGGTTATGAGATTTTGGCATTTCAACGATAATAGCCAGTACCTCCATAGAAGTGCCCCAGATTGTGACCGACTCTACAAAATCAGGCCCATCAAAGCATTCTCAGACACCTTTTTAAAACTATACACCCCCACGCAAAACATTTCCATCGATGTGTCCCTTGTATAATTCAAAGGGAGACTGCCCTTCAAACTACTTATTCCATCTAAAAGATAAAGCTCTATAAAATGTCCACATCAGCTTTTCACATTTATGAGGGAAAAGAGAGCCAACTAAACCCACCAGGATGCCCTCCATATCTAGGGACAAGTGGAAAAATAGTTTAGGAGCTCATTAGCCCATTTCTAGAAAAGAGCCACAACCTGTATGTAGACAACTACTACACAAGCATACCCCTTTTTAAAAGTTTGGTCGAACATAACACAGGGGATTGTGGGTCCATTCGTAAAAAACGGCAGGGGTTTCCACAATCATTGGTCAATGAAAATTACAAAAAGGGGCAGTCAGGCGGTGTTGGAAGCTTAGAGCTGCTTGCCCTAAAATACAAAGATAAAAAGGATATTTTATCCTCAGCTCGATCCACACCGATGGATGTTGTAGAACTAGGTTCTACTACCCCAAAGCATAAGCCTGTGTCAATCATTGATTACATCAAATACATGGGGGGAGTAGACCTTGCTTACCAGGTTGTACAGCCATACCAGGTTTTAAGAAAATCATAAACCTGGTACAAAAAATTTGTCATTTACCAATTTCAGGTTGGCACATATAACTCATTTGTGTTATACAAAAAGGCATGACATTCAGAAAGTTTTTTTTGATTTCCAAGGAAAGGTAATGGAAGATCTTGTTTTTGCAAATGTTGGCCCCTCTCATCCATTAGAATCTGAATCTGTCAAAAGACTCACTGAGCGACATTTTATTGCAATAATTCCCTCAACTGAGTCAAGAAAGTACTCCCAGAGAAGATGTTGTGTATGTACCAACCATGAGGTGTGATACCCGTTATTATTGCCCAGATTGCGCATCACTACCAGCCTTGTCTCATTGACTGCTTTAAAATTTTCCACACAGAGCCACGTTTTTAAACTCTTTATTAATTTGTCCCAAAAAACATTCAAGTATATAATTTAGTTTTTAATTAGTGTGCCAAAATTTTCTTGGATATTTTTGTTCTTGCCATTCTTGTCAAAAACCCATCTCCATAAATGAACCATAGCTAAAGTATACCCAAAAATAAAAATGTACCTCAAGGGGTTGTCCGATGAAAAGAAAAAAGATTTATTATTTTGTTTTTGTGAAATAAAGAAACTTTCTGTGTCCAAACAGCAGTTTATCACCACATATGGGGTATTGTTATGCTCAGAAGAGTTTTCTTTACAAATGTTGAGGTGCTTTTTCTCCTTTATCTATTGTGAAAATTGAATAATCTGAGCTAAAACGTAATTTTAGTAGAAAAAAATTTAGATTTTAATTTTCACGGCCTAATTCTACTAAATTCAGCAAAAAACCTGCAGGGTCAAAATGCTCACTATACCCCTCAATAAATTCCTTAAGGGGTGTAGTTTCCCAAATGGGGTCAAATGACAAATGGTGCTCCTTCCCTTCTAAGCCCTGCTGTGTGTCCAAACAGCAGTTTATTACCACATGTGGGGTATTGCCGTGCTCAGAAGAATTTGCTTTACAAATGTTGGAGTGCTTTTTCTCCTTTATGCCTTGTAAAAATTTAACATTTTCATGATTTATTGTAAAAAATTTAGATTTTCTTTTTCACAGCCTAATTCCACCAAATTCAGCCAAAAAACCTGTGAGGTCAAAATGTACACTATACTCCTTGATAAATTCCTTAAGGGGTGCTGTTTGCCAAATTTTGTCTTTGGGGGGTGTTTACACTGTTTTGGTATCACAAGACCACTTCAAACCAGACATGGTGCCTAAAATATATTCTAATAAAAATCCACTAGGTGCTCTTTCGGTTCTGAGGCCTGTGCTTCAGTCCATTAACACACTAGGGCCACATGCGGGATATTTCTAAAAACTGCAGAATATGGGCAATAAATATAAAAGTTGCATTTCTCTGGTAAAACCTTCTGCTTTACAGCAAAATAGGATTAAATCCGTTTTTCTGCAAAAAAAAATGTAATTTGTAAATTTCACCTCCACTTGCTTTAATTCCTGTGAAACGCTTAAAGGGTTAAGAAACTTTCTAAATGCTGTTTTGAATACTCTGAGGGGTGCAGTATTTAAAATGGGGTTATTTATAGGGGGTTTATAATATATATAGGACCCTCAAAGCCACGTCAGTGCTGAACTGGTCTCTAAAAAAGGTCTTTTGACATTTTCTTGAAAACGTGAGAAATTGCTGCTAAAGTTCTAAGTCTTGTAACATCTTAGAAAAATAAAATTACTTTCAAAAAACGATGTCAACATAAAGTAGATATATGGGAAATGTTAACTAGTAACTATTTTTTGTGGTATTATTATCTGTCTTACAAGCACCTACATTAAAATTTAGAAAAATGCTAATTTTTTAACATTTTCGCAAAATTTTGGTGTTTTTCCCAAATAAACATTTAATGTATCGACCAAATTTTACCACTAACTTAAAGTACAATGTGTCACGATAAAACCTCTCAGAAGCGCTTGAAAAAAATAAAAGCATTCCAAAGTTATTATCACTTAAAGTAACAGATTTGAAAAAATTGGCCTGGTCCACAAAGACAAATCAGGCTGTGTCCTGAAGGGGTGAAAGAGGTTGTCCCAGAATGGACAATTATCACCTATCCACAGGATTTTCTATGTCAACATGAAATGAATATTTTAAGAAATAAAACAGTATAAGTATAGAAATAAGTACAAGAAACGGATAATCATAATTGGTAAAGAAATTCAATAGTTATGACTTGGCAATTGAAGTTGCCTTTATATAAAGAAAATATAATGAACTATAGTGTAGAAGTTCTTATTAAAGTGGAAAATAATGCAGGTCCTTTTTATCTAGTAAGCAGCTATAACATATAATTAAATGGCTGTTATAGTCACATTAACCACAATATTACAGATGATGTGTGTGTGCTGGGCATCTGTATGAGTTATAGTGTCATGCATGACAGACTGATCTAGTTACTATGGTCACAGACTATTAGTTAAAGGAGACTGGATGACTTAGTCATAAATCTATTACAGAGATCCTGTTAAGAGATAAATCTCTTACCGATGGTTAATCGGGATAAATCTTGATTTGATCAAAGGACTGGGTGGTATAATCTCTTATTCTATGTCCCTCTCCCTAAGGGGGGTTTAGGGAGAGGGACACCGACACTAAAGCTGCTCATGTAAAGCCTGGTATTATCAATCTGATGTAATATTATAATGAAATTAGAGTTTAACAACAGAGAGAAGGACATTGTGTTCCTATAGCAGCAGGACGTCACACTGGGAAAAGGAGCCGAACATTTGTACTGTTTTTCCAACCATTTTTCCTGTCTGTTTCCGGTTCCCGCCTTTGTCACATACAGATGAAGGATACAGCTATAAGACAGAAAGTCCGGTATAAGTGATGGGGTGATATAGTACACGTGCGGATTAAGGGGGTTATCTCACTAAAAGTATTACTAAACAATCAAATCCCCTTGTAAAATAAAACATTGTAAAACTAACATTCTTTTTTTTAAAAACAGAATGTGGAAAAAACAATTTATCTTGGTGTTAGTGGTAGCTCCCACTATCGTTTACTTTTTGTCTTTGTCCTAGATTCGCTAAACCACGCACTGACCCATCTGTAAGTCCCTGTTCACATAGTTTTTTGCAATGGGTTTTTGCCGCGCAAACCCCATTGAAATCAATGGGAGACGGAATTAAACGCGTTTTTTTCCAGCAAAAAAAGCCAGCGGTGTTTCCCTTTATCTGTTAAATAAATAGGCTAAGAAAACCGCCTTAAAAAACGCGTAAAAATTTGCGGCAAAATAGGTGTCAAAAAACACGTGTGGTGCAAAACGACTTAAAAAAACGGAGCAGATTTCTGTCTGCAAAATGTCTTCTTCAAAATGACAATGTCTTCTACTATTGTGCTTCTGCACTTGTCAGTGTAGGACCATGCACAGTTCAGCTCGATTCTAAAAGACTGACAAGTGCAGAAGAGCTACAAGCTCCAGGATAATCTATGTTCAGTGCGGCTTTGTGCCTCTGTCAGTGGTGGCTCTGACATTTATTAGCAGCATAAGTACAGATAATAATCTAAGGCTGTAGAAGCACTGGGACTACCTTTAAAACGGGGGAGGGGTAGAGCAACAGCAAGCAGGACACAATGCACTTCTAGGAGTTCAAGAAGGAAAGAAATCATGTGGGGTGCACTGCTGCCCACCCACGGACACTCCTCTTAACACAGAAACTGGTAAGTAAATGTGCAAAAATGGCTAAAAAAAAATATTTAGACATTGACTTTAATGGCTAAAGACTCGTTTTACATAATACTAAAGGTCTGTTAAGTTATTTATTTTTAGGGGTTTTGTAAGATAACCCATTTAAGAGCCGGGTTGCGGTTTTTTGTTCTTTTTTAAATTGCCGCATGCTCTATCCACTGCAGTAATCACAAGATTGTAAGAATTTTTTCTCCCATAGACATAGACTCAGTGCTATACCTTTCCCGGTATGTTTATAAAAACTTTGTCCATAGCAACCGTATCTTCTACCACTTTTTTTGATCTGTTCCCTAGTTATCCAAAGAACTAACACCAGACTAGTTATAGGCAACTAAGTCTTATGGTCAGTCGAGAACCTCGACCTTAACCAAAGTCATGAGAAAGAGGCGACATAGTTCCAATTCAGTTGGTTCTGTCTCTGGGTTTTGTAGGAAGCAAAGCATTACAGAATAACTGGCCACAAACATACCTCATGGTGAAAGCCCAGTCAAACAATTCCAGACTCTGAAACAGATAGTGCATAAATCTGTATGTTCGGCCTAACAGGAGGTGTCACAAGCTGCCGCTACAATGCCTGCAACTGAACCTAAGATAAACCTGTCTGGTCCTTTTTTAGGAAATTGGAAAGACTTAGTTGCATTTCATGAGAGAGACTGCTTGCATTTTTAAATTCACGTCCCTGTTCCTCTGGTACTGTGCAGCAACGAGTTGGTGTTGTGATTTCATTACTTCAGGGAGATCCATAGATGTGGGCCTTCTCGTTACTTCATGCCTCCCAAGAACTGTCCTCAGTTGATGCCTTTTTCTCCACTCTGGTCCTACTCTATGACAGAATAATACTGCACTGGGCCACAAACTCCTGGTGGAACGATCCGGCTCTAAGAAACTTGTTCTGTCTGGGTCTGTCTAATGCCATCAAGGACATGGTGGTTCATTATCCTTCTCCTACTTCATCGGAATTCACCATGTCACTCTTTACCAAGTTTGCTCGGAGACTGCAGGAGCAACGTCAAGTACGAAATCTGTCTTTTACTCCAGCTTTGCCATCCCTAGAGATGCAGGTCAGTTCCATAAGACTATCCTCTGGCGAACGTCCTTGTCATAAAGTTCAAGGTCTCTGTTAATATTGTGGTAATGTCCGTCACAAAATCAGTGCCTGCCCCAAAAATGGACTGCTAAAAAACATCAGTGCCTAGGGTGATTCCAGGGAAGATCACTTCGGCACACAGCTATTCTCTTCTGAAAATTGTCATATAACTCTGCTGTTATTGCGATTCAGGCCTTACTGGATAGTGGAGTGGCAGCAGCTTTATGACGCTAAAATGTTAAACTTAATCCAGTTAAAAAAAATTATTCGGGTAACTGCTGGTAACACATGTTAGGAAAGTTTTATTTTAAATTCATGCTTATTTGATGCAATGAAATCAAATATACACTGAGCTATGCATAACTTCTCAGGAAATGTTTTAGCTGATAAAGTGGTAAATATGTTTTGCTTACAAATTTGGGACAGTTGAAATTTCTCAATAAAGTCAGATGGAATTTAGGGAAGTTTAACTTTATCCCAGTTTCAGTTGTTAGTGTCAAATGCTATGCTATGCTATATGAAGCAAAACTGCATTAGACTAGTATTTTGTGTAAGACACTCACTGCCATGTGCAAAATATCACCTGGCTGTGGTTAAAGTCTATATAAACCAGAGTTTATGTAAAGAAGACAGACAACTGCTGATCTGCCACTTGTCTCCTGGCCGCAAGAATAAAATGAAGCTCTTATTGAGGTGGAATTATTATTGATAAGTATGGAAAATTCTTCTAACATTTTGGTTCTTCAAGCCGGAAACCAATATCTCCAGACCCTCGTTCTCTCAAAGACTGCATACCGTGCACAGGGTGAGTTATTCAATGAACTCACTAAATCTAAAGACCTCCAGCTGAATTGCTGTCAAACAGGGGCCAGTATGATGGGACGGACGGGGTGGAGTGACGGATTCTAAAAGAACATAGACTGAGAATTGAGGATTCGAGTTTTCATCTGAATAACGGTAATATAATTTTGTTTATATGTGTTTTTATTATTTTTCATATTTAGATGTTGTAAGGTTAAGTGATAAAAACTTAAGTTCGATCTTAGGTACTAAGACTGAGTTTTAGTTATATTAAGCACAGATCTTAATATAAAAACCTGCGAATAGCGGTTCTCGAGGTTAGTAGTCCATAGCCTGTGTGAGAGAGCTACAGGTAATAAATAACTCCGTGCAGCACGTAAAAGATAAAGTACTTGGAGATTTGGAGGATCTCTTATAGAGTATTAGGATTATTTGTTTTAGAGTATTAGGATTATTTGTTTTATAAAGTTTAACATTGTGACTAAAAGTATTGAATGATTGAGATAAACGAAATAAATCCAAAGTTAAAGAACAATAAAGACTTTCAAACTGTGGTGTAAAGATACATCCAGGACATCTGCTGCTGATTTCTTTGGTGAAGTTGAAAGAAATGTTTGTTATAGATTAAACATATACTCCTTGCCTGTGAAGATTGAATGTATGAGGGTTAAATAAATAAAACCCTGTGTGTATAAGGGAGTCCAATCAGGAATGGTCTTTTGTAAAATTGTTACAAGGACAAATCAGTAGGAAAAATACTGTTAAAACACCCAGGAACATTAAGTATATGACTGATCAACATTATACTTGTGAATGTTGTTGTAAGTTTTGTGTGTGTACTGTGACTTTGGTGAAAATACCTTGCGGTATTTGTTTGTTTGTTTGTTTGTTAATCGTTAATCATGTGTCTTGTCTAAATGTGGCAAAAGTGAGAGTTGAGACAGTCTTTCACTTTTCCTCGTCGTGGTCACCTTGGGTGAGCGACATTACTGTCTTGGGACTGTGTTTTGGTAAGCAGCTCTAGGCGTCTAGAGTGCAGCGAGTACTACAGTCCAGGGAGAATAATGTTTTGGTAAGCGGCCTTAATAATAATAATAATAATAATCTTTATTTATATAGCGCCAACATATTACGCAGCACTTTACAATTTAGAGGGAACATGAAACAAACAATATCAGACATTACATAGTGACAAAGTTCATTTACAATTCAAACCTGGGGAGTGAGGACCCTGCTCGCAAGAGCTTACAATCTATGAGGACATAAGGGAGACACAAAGTGTAATAGTGTTTGTTCTGTACAATGGTCCGGCCATTTTTATACACATGCGGTGGTAACATAAAGCTGCATGAGCCGGTCACCAGCCAGTATCCGTGTATGACGGACATGAAGAGAAGGAGTGTGAGGGAATCTTATTCTGATGACTAATCTAAATGGAGGGCCATGGAAAGGAGTCAGATTAGGGAATGTTATAGGCCTGTCTAAATAGATGTGTTTTCAGGGCACGTTTAAAACTGTGGATATTGGGAATTAATCTGATTGTCTGGGGTAGCATATTCCAGAGGACGGGTGCAGCACGAGAGAAATCCTGGAGACGGTAGTGGGAGGTTCGGATTATGGAGGATTTTAATCTAAGGTCGTTGGCAGAACGTAGAGCCCGAGTAGGGTGGTAGACAGAGATGAGGGAGGAGATGTAAGGAGGTGCAGCACTGTGGAGAGCTTTGTGGGTGAGAGTAATAAGTTTGAATTTTATTCGGAAGGGGATGGGCAACCAGTGCAGTGACTGGCACAGATTAGAGGCGTTGGTGTAGCGGTTGGTCATAAAGATGAGCCTGGCTGCTGCATTGAGGATAGATTGGAGAGGGGAGAGTTTAGTGAGGGGAAGACCGACTAGTAATGAGTTACAGTAGTCAAGACGAGAGTGAATCAGAGCAACAATGAGAGTTTTGGCAGTTTCCTCCGTAAGAAAAGAGCGGATTCTGGAGATGTTTTTGAGGTGAAAATGACAGGAGCATGAAAGTGATTGTATGTGAGGAGTAAAGGAAAGATCTGAGTCAAAAATAACCCCGAGACAGCGGGCGTGCTGCTTAGGAGTTATGATAGTGCCACACACAGAGATGGAGACATCAGGTTTAGGGAGGTTAGTAGATGGTGGGAACACAAGGAGCTCAGTTTTAGAAAGATTCAGTTTCAGATAGAGAGAGGACATGATGTTAGAGACAGCGGACAGACAATCACTGGTGTTCTGTATTAGAGCAGGGGTGATGTCACGGAAAGAGGTATATAATTGGGTGTCATCAGCGTAGAGATGGTACTGGAAGCCAAATCTGCTGATGGTTTGTCCAATAGGAGCTGTGTAGAGAGAAAAGAGGAGCGGACCTAGGACTGATCCCTGAGGAACCCCGATATCAAGGGGAAGAGGAGAAGAAGTGGAACCAGCAAATGACACACTGAATGAGCGGTCAGAGAGATAGGAGGAAAACCAAGAGAGAGCTGCGTCCTGGAGGCCAATAGAGTGGAGCATGTTAAGTAGGAGTTTGTGGTCTACAGTGTCAAAGGCTGCAGAGAGATCCAAAAGAATCAGGAGAGAGGATTTACCGTCCGATTTAGCCGCCAAGAGATCATTTGAGACTTTAGTAAGGGCAGTTTCTGTGGAGTGTAGAGTGCGGAAACCAGATTGTAAGGGGTCAAGAATGGAGTTAGCAGAGAGATAGCGGATAAGGCGAGAATAGACCAAGCGTTCCAGGAGTTTGGAGATGAAGGGCAGATTAGAGACTGGTCGGTAGTTGGCAGCGCTGGATGGGTCAAGTGTTGGTTTTTTTCAATAATGGGTTTATAATGGCATGTTTAAAAGCGGAGGGAAAGATACCAGAGGAAAGAGAGAGGTTAAATATTTTAGTCAGGTGACTAGTGACAGCTGGGGAGAGGGACTGGAGGAGGTGTGAGGGGACAGGATCACTAGGGCAGGTAGTAGGACGAGAAGAAGAGAGGAGCCTCGAGACTTCTTCTTCAGTTATTGGGTCAAATGCTGAGAGTGAAGAAGAGCGAGTGCGGGGGGGAAGGGGATCGATGTTACTAGGGGACTGGGAGAGAATATCATGCCGGATGTTGTCAATTTTAACATTAAAATAATTGGCCAGGTCTTCAGCACTGAGATCTGTGATTGGCGTCTGCACTTTAGGACTAAGGAGGGAGTGAAAAGTATCAAAGAGGCGTTTTGGATTATTAGATAGTGTGGAGATGAGAGAAGTGAAGTAGACTTGTTTGGCGCGGTGAAGGGCAGAGTTGTAAGTTTTGAGCATAAATTTGTAATGGAGGAAATCTGCATCCAAATGCGATTTTCTCCACAGTCGTTCGGCACATCTCAAGCACCGCTGAAGAAAGCGGGATTGAGGCGTGTGCCAGGGTTGTCGTCGTCGTCTTTGTCGGGTGGTTCGGAGTGTAGGTGGGGCTGCTTCATCCAATGCATTTTTGAGAGTGTTATTATAAAGTTTGGCAGCCAGATTGGGACAGGAGAGGGAAGAGATAGGGGACAATGAGGACTGTAGACTGTCTATGAGTTTCACAGTGTTAATGGCATGTAGATTTCTGTATGTCTGATACGTAGGGATGACCTGAGGAGGCAGAGAATATTTGATAGTAAAGGAGAGAAGATTGTGGTCAGAAAGCGGGAGAGGAGAGTTAATAAAGTCAGAAACTGAGCAGAGCCGGAAGAAGACCAGGTCAAGTGAATGCCCGTCTTCATGTGTAGGAGAGTTAGTAAGTTGTGACAGACCGAGGGACGAGGTTAAAGATAGAAACTGGGAGGCAGATGAGGAGATTGGGTTATCAATGGGGATGTTGAAGTCACCCATGATGAGAGTGGGTGTTTCAGAGGATAGAAACTGTGGAAGCCAGGCAGCAAAATGATCCAGGAATTGGCGGGGTGAGCCCGGTGGGCGGTAGACAACTGCCACTCGGAGGGGAAAAGGGTGAAAGAGTCTGAGGGTGTGGACTTCAAAAGAGGGAAATGTGAGTGAGGGGACCGGGGGAATGACCTGGAAAGTGCAGTGTGGGGAAAGAAGTATACCTACTCCTCCACCCTGCCTGTTCTCAGTTCTGGGGGCATGAGAGAACTGGAGACCACCATAAGATAGAGCAGCAGGGGAAGCAGTGTCAGACAGGTGTAGCCATGTTTCTGTAAGAGCCAGAAGGTTGAGAGAGTTAGAAAGGAATAAGTCATGAATAAAGGTGAGTTTGTTGCACACGGACCGAGAGTTCCAGAGAGCACAGTTAAAAGAGACAGGAGAAGACATACAAGGAATGGCAAGAAGATTTGCAGGGTTTCTATGTGTGGCAGGTAAGTGGTGCAGCGAACACTCTTATTTAATATTCCCAACTGACCATCAAAATTCTACAAGACTCTTTGAATGAGATCAAATTAGTCAGATCATAGAACCAAGATCAAATAATAGAATAAAGGGATAAATGAACATTAGAAAGCCAAATTGTCAGGTAGCAAAAAAGTGGATTAACGTCTATTGTACCGAAGGCTTCTCATTAAGTTTGGTTGGTCTTTTATTATTTACTATATTTGTGATGACTAAGATATTTAAAAATATTAGAAAAGGACAAAGGCCCACCAGATTGTTTTAAATGTCCTGTCCTGAGTGTCTGTTTGGATTAATGTTGGCTATTTCTACTGAAGGTTGGAGAATAGTCAAAATAATTGATAAAGAATCCGAAGTTAATCAAACAGGATTTGGTTCCTTAACAAAAAATCTTTCTACATTTAAAGTGTTTAGATTAAATATACATAAGACTCCTACTCTAGAAAAAAAACTATTGCCGCATTATTAACCACCTAGAAGGAGGCAAACTATATATCCCTAGAAGACGCCCCATTTAGGTGTCTATTAAATAGAAAGGAACCCGAGACATATACTGAAATTGCTAAATTAGACGTCTTTTCAAAAGGACACCGCTTGTAACATGAGTAATGTATCAGGAAAAGCTTCAGGATGTGGATGTTTGTGTTAAAAAGTAAATAAATATTCCTTTAGAAGGGGATGTTAAGTATATGCACAAATTAGATGTGGTGAATGTAAAATATGATAAGTGGTATAACCTATATAAATATATTTCCTACTAGTTAATTATGCTCAAGATACCACAATATTCACATATTAAACCAAAAAGGATTTCTTGAAATTATGCAATTAATTTCGGCAAAATGCAATTTTATTAAACAAATTTTACAATTTATTATACATCAGTACAAAGTACAAAAATAACCCCCCTCCCAAGTATATACTATAGACATTTAAAATATGTTAAAAGAAAGATAAGTGGTGTGGCAAATTTGGATTTAAAGGGAATGAGTGTAAATTGAATGTTATAATTTAGTGAAGGAAATTGAAAAGTGTGGTCTTGATTGTGTAAGATGACAGTTGGAAGAATCTCAGAAAAGGGAACAAGGTAGAAGGTTGACAGAAAGTTAAAATGATCAGGAATGTCAAAAGAAGGTTGTTTATATAGTTCAAGATGAAAAACTTTCATAGAACAAAATGCTGGCTGGTTGAAAGACCATAAAATGATCGGAAAAGCAGAACTATAGAAGGGTGTGCCAATATATGTTGATATGTATAGTATGTGCATAAAATAATAGCTTTCGATAAGAGTGACTGTACTAGTGATAAAGAGTAATACAGATAGGTACATTGCAATGAGTAAGGTGGATGATAACGAGAAGTATGATGTAGACAGTGTGTGTGTCCGTGTATACACGGTGTGTGTGTCCATGTATACAGCGTGTGTGTTGCAGACTAGTCTGAGGAGGAAATGTAATTGTGTACTGTTTTGATATGAGATGTTTTCCTCAATCCAGATTAAGAACTGAATTAATTGACTTTCAAATTATTGTTATTATATGTAAAATTAGTGTGTAAAAAGTCCTGGAACATTGAACTGAAGTATAAGATTGTGTAAATAGACTGACTTTTTAAGTAATTAAAGTTAGCTGTGTAAAATCAGGTTTTAGAGTTATAAATACGGCAGTTTCCTTTTAGCATTTTGGTTTGCTGAAGTTTCTATAATAAAAGGCAAGTGGTAAAAGACAAAGGGGGGGGGGGGAGTGTGTTAGAATGATAGAAGGAAGTAAATTGCTGATCTCTCCCTCAAGTTGTAATATTATAACAAGCACAGTCTATATAAAAGATAGTGCTAATTTATTAGAAAAGAAATTGATAATTATGTATTTTTCTCTATCCCACGGTCTCTAGATTGTTGTCAATATTTTGCCTTCACACATAGAGGCAAACAATATGCCTGGATGGTGCTTCCCCAGGGTGCAGCAAATTTCCCTGATATTGTCATCCGTGTAATGAAAGAACTGTTGGATAAGTGGTCCCCCAAACACTCCACAACTTGTCTATTGCAATATGTTAATATATGTGCTTAGGAAACAGTCTCATTATTATTGTAATTTTTCTATATAGGTGTACTGCTATCTAACACCACCCAGTACCACAACCATCACTATGCCTATGGTTGTAGAGAATGGGGGGGGGGGGGGATGCCAGACCCTTAATGTACGAATTTGCAAATGACAATGACTTGTTTCATATGGAACATGAGCCTGATTGTCACAGTTTAATGCAATTTGAAGCCCAAGGGTTACCAGGTGTCACTGATGTACCATTGAGTGACTATGATGTTCAGTATTTTGTAGACGGATCCAGATACTGGAATAAGCAGACAGGACATTTCACCACCGGGTATGCAGTAGTCCAGGAAGGTAAGACAGTGCTGCAAAAGTCACTGCCCTTCAGCAGCTCTGTCACAGAGGCAGAACTCATGGCACTCGCAGAAGCATTTACGTTGGGCACAGGTAAAAGGGTGAACATCTATACAGAATCAAGGTACACCTTTGAAGTCACACATGATTATGACACAATATGGCGCGCAAGGGGCTGTCTGACTTCAGCAGGCAAACCAATACAACACTGGTTTGCCCCTGGATTTCAGAACGCAGCTGCTCGACATGTATTGGGTTGCTTGACATGCATCAGACACAACCCGGTAAATTGATAAAAACACATGCAGATGCCTCGCTCTGATTACCCCTTCCAGCGACTGCAGGTGGACTACATACAGCTACCCAAGGTAGGTTATATGAATATGTCCTCGTATGTACTGACTTGTTTTCAAACTAGCCTAAGGCATGGCCAGTTACCAAAGCCACAGCTTAAAACACTGCTAAGAAAATACCTAGTGAAGTAGTATGCCAATATGGGGTCCCTGAAGTAATTGAGAGTGACAGAGGAACCCACTTCACAGGACAAGTATTAGGACATATACTTACTAGCCTCGGCATCACACAGGCATTCCATGCGCCATACTACCCAAGAAGGTAAACATCTGTATGAAGGAAGAAAGTCAGCAATACTCCAAGCACCGAAACCTCTGACAAAAAGACAAATTATGTCCTTTTTGGATATGACTAACTTCTACAGAAGTTGGATCGCCAATTAGGATGCTTTTACGGGACCATTAATGTCTTTGATTTATGAGGTGGCTTTTTTTTTCAGATAAAACAGGTTCTTGTAGAATCTTCAGTGCTTGCACTACCTGATTATTCAAAAACCCTTTATTCAAACTGTAGATTGTAAAAATGGATACATGACTTCAGTACTAACACAGGAGTATTGAAGAAAGGATAGACCTCTAGAATACTACTCATCAAAACTCGAGCCTTACCTCCCTGTGTTCAATCAGTTGTAGCTGCCGCAGAAGCTATAAGAGCTTCTGTCACATTAGTGTTATTTATGATAGAAAGATGTAGCATTTTAAATTCTATGACCTTGATCTCTACTGCGGAGGATGGTGAACCACATGATTGTCTATCCTCCATAGCAGAAAGAGTGTTACTAAGATAAGATCTTAAAGATATTCCACTACTAGATAGTGATCTCATACTGTTTGTAGATGGATCTTGTAAGAACAAATACATCCTACCCAGCAACTTATTCAGATATGCAGTCATATTGAGCCATGGGACAAGCCCAGGGGGGATGCTAGAAATCATATCTAAAGTGTTCACGGCATATGGCTTTACTAACTACTCTTAAAAAAAATATTAACTTGTTTAACATGCGCCAAACATAATCCACAGGGGAATGTAAGACCAAAGAGAGGACAGTTCCCAAGTCCACAATATCCATTCCAACACATTTGTATGGATTTCATTGAATTAAACACGTTGTTTTTAGCTTCCTAAGATATTAGGTATATGTATAAGGGTGTTCATTTGAATCTCAGAGTAGATATGAAAAAATTTGGTTTGAGACACTTGTCAGATAAATATATGATATTTGTGAATATTTTTGTGGGTAGAAGCTGTTACAGGTAATCAGCTCAGATCAAGGTACAAATCCTGCTGAAAAGGGGAACAATAAGTGTGACATAAAATGTAACCAGTAACTACAGATTTCTATGTGCCCTGTCCAGAGAGACAGAAAAGTTTTTCTTATATAAAGGTGTTTGATTGTTTGTTTGTTAGTTTGTTTGTTTGTTTGTTTGTTTGTTTGTTTGTTTGTTTGTTTGTTTGTTTGTTTGTTTGTTTGTTTGTTTGATTGATTTGATGTACAGGACTTGTCAATGAACAGATGGGACCTAAACATGAGGGGTGATAGCATGAGATTGGTGATAGTATTATTTTCTTGGTTGAGGACCCTATTGTCTGAGTTTTATCATTTTAATGTATTTAAACATGCCACGGTATTGTGAATAACAACTTTAGGTGTTTTATGTGGAGTTATGAGGTGAAGGTCACTGGTTGTTGTCACTCATAAGTAAGGAGTACATGGCAGCAATGAGAGCCCGGAGGTTATGTTAGCTGGGTGTCTTTAGGTTTGAGAAATATTCTGCCCACGACCTGTTATATCTGCAGGGGTAAAAGTCCCATTAGGACAGTAAGTGACAGTGCGACAATTATGGCCAATATGTACCATGGTAGGAGAAGTTTGGATTATTGCCAATATTAGTAGGTTTAGCAGTAAAGAATGCTCATAATATAGAGAAAGTGACCGATAAATTGGACACAGTTACAGTTTATGTGTTTGATGTTTTGAATGCTGCCCAAGGGGGCATTTGCCAAGTAGTTTGCCAAACGGTTGCAACTGTATAGACCGTTTTGGCATTATGCAGTACAAGTATGACCGTAGAGCAAACGAAGAAAATAAAGTCCGTAAGGGGGATAAGCCCTTTTTTAAAGGGAATGTGTTGCTAGCAAAACATGTATTTTTTTTTTTTTAGTTAAACAATTAGTGTGTAGGTGATTAAACATTGTTCTAATTTTTTTTATTTTTTTCACATAGTTACATAGTTACATAGTTAGTACGGCTGAAAAAAGACACATGTCCATCAAGTTCAACCAAGGGACGGGAAAAGGGAAGGAAAAATTTCTACACATAGGAGCTAATATTTTTTTGTTCTAGGAAATTATCTAACCCTTTTTTAAAGCCATCTACTGTCCCTGCTGTGAGCAGCTCCTGCGGTAGGCTATTCCATAGATTCACAGTTCTCACGGTAAAGAAGCCTTGTCGCCTCTGCAGCTTGAACCTTTTTTTCTCCAGACGAAGGGAGTGCCCCCTTGTTTTTTGAGGGGGTTTTACAAGGAACAGGATTTCACCATATTTTTTGTATGTGCCATTAATATATTTATATAAGTTAATCATGTCCCCCCTTAGTCGTCTTTTTTCAAGGCTAAATAGGTTTAATTCTTTCAATCTTTCCTCATAACTTAAATTCTCCATGCCCCTAATTAGCTTCGTTGCTCTTCTTTGTATTTTTTCCAACTCCAGGGCATCCTTTCTATGAACTGGAGCCCAGAACTGAACTGCATATTCTAGATGAGGCCTCACTAATGCTTTGTAAAGTGGCAATATTACATCCCTGTCCCGTGAGTCCATGCCTCTTTTAATACACGACAATATCCTGCTGGCCTTTGAAGCAGCTGATTGACACTGCATGCTGTTATTGAGTTTATGATTTACAAGAACACCCAGATCCTTCTCAACAAGTGAATCCGCCAGTGTAGCTCCCCCTAGGACATATGATGCATGCAGGTTGTTGGTACCCAGATGCATAACTTTACATTTATCTACATTAAACTTCATCTGCCAAGTGGACGCCCAAACACTTAGTTTGTTTAAATCTGCCTGCAATTCATGAACATCTTCCATAGACTGAACTATATTAAATAGCTTGGTGTCATCTGCAAAAATAGAAATAGTGCTATTAATCCCATCTTCTATATCATTAATAAATAAGTTGAATAATAGTGGTCCCAGCACTGAACCCTGTGGTACACCACTTATTACCGGGGACCATTCAGAGTAGGAATCATTGACCACAACTCTCTGGATACGGTCCTTGAGCCAATTCTCAATCCAATTACAAACTATATTTTCTAAACCTATAGTCCTTAATTTACCCATTAGGCATCTATGGGGGACAGTGTCAAATGCCTTTGCAAAGTCCAAAAACACTAAATCCACAGCGGCCCCTCTGTCTAGACTTCTGCTCACCTCTTCATAAAAACAGATTAGGTTAGTTTGACAACTTCTGTACTTAGTAAAACCATGCTGGCTGTCACTTATAATGCTATTTATTGTCACATAATCCTGTATATAGTCCCTCAATAGCCCCTCAAACATTTCCCCACGATGGATGTTAAGCTTACTGGTCTATAATTACCCGGGGAAGACCTAGAGCCCTTTTTGAAAATAGGCACCACATTTGCGCTGCGCCAGTCCTTGGCACTATACCAGTGACTAGAGATTCTCAGAATATTGTGAAAAGGGGGACAGAAATAACTGAACTAAGCTCTTTAAGAATTCTAGGGTGTAACCCATCTGGTCCCGGGGCCTTGTGCACATTTATTTTATTTAATTTAGCTTGGACCATATCTACATTCATCCAATTCAGTATATCAACTGATATATTAACAGCACTGGCACCGGCTACATCAGCTGCTCTTTCTTCTGTTGTATATACAGAGCTAAAGAACCCATTTAGTAACTCTGCCTTCTCTTGATCCCCTGTGATCAACTCCCCATTACCATTATCTAGGGGTCCTACATGTTCAGACCTTGGCTTTTTAGCATTTATATACTTGAAGAATTTTTTGGGATTTGTTTTACTATCCTTGGCCACCTGCCTTTCATTTTGTATTTTTGCTAATTTTATTACCTTTTTACAGATTTTATTAAGCTCTTTATATTTTACAAAGGCTACAGCTGTACCCTCAGATTTGTATTTTTTAAATGCCCTTTTTTTGTCGTGTATTGCCCCTTTCACAGAAGGTGTAAGCCATGTGGGGTTTAATTTGAGTCGTTTATACTTGTTACCTATAGGAATAAATTTTGCACTATAATAACTCAAAGTAGATTTGAAAATCTCCCATTTATCATTTGTTCCATTATTTGACATTAGTTCTTCCCAGTCCATATCCTGAATTGCAGCCCTCATCCTGGGGAAATTGGCTTTCTTACAATTAAATGTTTTTGCCCTCCCAGCCTGCGTTTGTTTTTTACAGTATAGGTAAAATGTAACTATATTATGATCACTGTTACCAAGGATTTCACGAACATTGACATTCCCAACAAGATCTGCATTATTAGAAATGACCAGATCCAACAGAGCTTCACCTCTAGTCGGGTCTTGCACAAACTGGCCCATAAAATTTTCCTGCAACAGGTTGAGGATATGTCTCCCCTTTGCAGTTGAAGCTGAACCATGACACCAATTAATATCCCGGAAATTAAAATCTCCCATTATCACTACAGTACCCGCCTGTGCAGCCCGCTCCATCTGTTTATATAGCTGACCTTCCATCTCCTAAGTTATATTGGTGGGTCTATAGATTACACCAAAAGTAATTTTTTCAGTATTTACCTCCCTTTCTAGTTCCACCCACAAGGTTTCAACAGTATTCACCCACTATTGTCTCTTTCACACTCGCCTTCATATCATTTCTCACATACAGACATACACCACCACCTTTCCTATTTGTCCTGTCTTTCCGAAAAAGTGTAAAACCCTGTAGATTTACAGCCCAGTCATGTGAAGAGTCCAGCCATGTTTCAGCAACACCAACTATATCTATATTTTCTTCTTTCACGAGTCAGGAAATATTATAAATTAGATTCTAATTTATAATATTTCCCAGTGCTGGTCACTAGATGGAGCAATTCCCAAAATTGCAGCATTGCATGTGGTAAAGCAACCACATTGCTTTATGCTGCAAAATTGGAAAAAAATCCCTCGCTCTAGTGAGCTCTCAGAATCCCCCCTCCTTTATCCTGGCTAGTGCCGGGAGAAACGAGGGGATTGAACGGTCAAACCTCCTACACTGTGTGTCGCCATTTTTTGAGCTAACACACAGTGTAGTAGGTTTACATACAGTAGTAAACACACACTGAAACACGAACATACATAGAAATAACTTACCTGCTCCTGCCGACGCCGCTCCCTCCGGTCCGTCCGCTCCGTCTGCTGCCGCTGCTCCAAGTGCACAAGTCCGGAAGCCGCGACCGGAAGTAGTAATCTTACTGTCCGGCCGCGACTTCCGGTCCACAGGAAAATGGCGCCGGACGGCGCACAGTTCAACTTGGACTGTGTGGGAGCGGCGCATGCGCCGTTCCCACACAGACGGCGTACACCATAGTGGATGGAACGGGCCCCGTTCGCATTCACTATGGGACTGTAGCTGCCGTATTCTTTTTAATACACTAATTCTTTTTAAAACACTAACATCAAACTGATATAAAAAATAATAATTTGGTGACACTGTTCCTTTAAGCACCTGGCTTGGGTACAAAATGTCCTCAAATAAACAAAAGGTGGGAAATGTGAAAGTGATTAAAATAATGTTTAAATTAATTCATTTTGTGTAGAAGCCATCTTGTCTGGAGACCCCATCTTGTTCTTGTGTGGTGAATGGGGGAGGCATTGTTCCTTTGAGACAAGTAAATTAATGCTGATTTCGTATGTTATTAAAATTAGTTGTTTTTGACCTTGGTTAGCATGCAAAACTCAAAGGGAAGAAATATTGCTTAGTGATTATTGATGTATTTACCAAATTAGTAGACCATTTGTAATACCACAGTTAAATCCATTCTATAGCCATGGATGAAGAGTCTGATTTTACACTTGCTGAATATATGGCAAAAATGCTAATCAACAGGGAAGTTTCTATCTCTAATTGTATTCACAATACCTGAACATGTGAAGACAGGAAATTGGATATTATTTTCATTGAAAAAGACCATATCAGGTTCTGCTTACCACACCTACGGCCGTAAAGATAGCCGAACATACTTCTTGGATAAACTTATCACACTGTAAGGTAGTTAGGGAATTGCCACTATCCCCCTAGGCTACAAAAGACTGATTACAAAGGGTAGTCATTTGTTAGAAGTGACTGGTCTCAAACTTCAGCGAAGAAAACATCCAGAGCCTGGGAGGAGACAGGGCAAAATGTTATTAGTTATTCTGGGTATCCTGTGGGGGTCCAAGGTGTGTCAACCTAAGGTATAGGATCCCTGGGAAGCAGAGTCGGGAGTATGATTCCTTAAAGACTTAGCTTGGAGAGTTAAATATTTTAATTTCACTGAAGGTGAGACTGCAACATATGAAATAGATTACTGTGCTGTGGTTAGAGATCAATGCAAGGACAGAAACATAGCTTATAAATTTGTATATTCAGATAATTTACTATGTAAATACCCTAATTAAAATGGTAAGGGACTATATGCTATAGGAACTGATGTTTCAGGTACTGACCCTATAGGCCATTTTTTTTATTGAAGTTAAGAAAAAGGATGCAACTGAAAGTTCTTTAGCCCCGAAGATAGACCTACCCTCTATAGTCTATCTGGCCAACTTCACTTATGAAGATAAAATGACATTAGAAACAGGTTACAGTGATAAACATGAATGGTTAGCCTGGATGAGATACGCTGCAATCCAAAATAATATAAATAACTGTATCGCTTACGCAAAAACTAGGCCACATCTGGCTACTATACCTTTCAGTCTATCAGATAAGGAGAACCCACAAGGTCTGCAATGCGTGTTATCTTTATATAATGCATCATATAATCCAGGTGATAAATTGTGTAAGAAATTCTTTTATTGTACCCACCTGTGGGGAGAGATGAAATCCCTCCCTTAGTAGTTGCTTACGCAGGCAACTACCCTCTTTCTGAGGAATGGGCAAGGTAAGAAAGTAGGCAACCTCACTGAAGAGTTTTGTGACCGATAATGATAATTACTCCTCTAATTGGTTTACCAACCAGACAAGGGCAAGGACTGATCTCTGGTGGCTATGTGGAGACAGGAAGGCCAAGTGGCAGGAAAGCTGTACTCTGGTTCAGCTTCTGATGCCATTCAGCTTGTTTTCAGCTCCTGAATTTCAGAGAATGAGAAAAAGCCCTGGAGACTATCTGAATCACTATAAGCAGTCTATCCCTGGAGGTTCCTTTTACCATAGAATATACATAGATGGAATAGGAGTACCCCGAGAGGGCCAAATGAGTTTAAGGCCCGAAATCAGATTGCATCAGGCTTCGAGTCTTTTTTTGTTGCCACATTTAAGGGGTTAATTGCCAAAATCAGTGGCGATGAGCCGCTGATCGGCAACACTGGAATGTCAGCTGTCACCGACAGTGTGCATCGGGAACGACACAGGGACTTCCTGTCACTCTGACAGGAAGCCTATCAGGAGGCTGGACCTGATAGGCTTCCGTACATGGCAGACACGGAGGCCATTGTTCTGCCTCCGGTCGACATGCTCACCATCGGCAAACCTCACATTTCATTGTGAGGTCTGTCGATGTGCTGGAAACCCCTAAAATGTGGCGATTGCAATCGATCGCCGGATTTAAGGGGTTAATTGCCAAAATCGGCGTCAATGAGCCGCTGATCGGCAACAGTGGATTGTCAGCTGTCGGGTACTGTAGCCGACAGTGTGCACGGGGAACCGCGCAGTAACTGTACGTCCTCGTGCGCTAAGATACTGGCCACTAGGACGTACAGTTGCGTCGTGGTGTGCCTAGGGTTTAAGGCATTTCTCATTTGCCTGGACTTATGACTTATGAGTTTACGAGTGAAAGAGCAATATGCGCATTTGAGGTCTAATTTAATGATTTTCGCAGCATTGGCCAACAATTGCAGGGCTATGAGATCGAATAGGAAAACAAACCCCAAATAAGTGACCCCTATTTTGGAAACTACACCTTTTAAAGCATTTTAAGTGGTGTAGTGACCATTTTAACCCCACAGGAGTTTTTTCATTAGAAATAAAGGCGCAGCGCATGGTGGACAGTGAGAATTGCAATTTTCCACTGATATGCCATTTTAGTGTGCATTATGTTGTACCCAGTTTGTGACACTGAAAACAAATACCTCATAAACTGTTAAGCAAGTTCTCCCGGGTATGGGAATGCCATATATGTGAATGTAAACTGCTGTTTGGGCATACTGAAGGGAGGTAGCGCCATTTGGATTTTGGAGTGCAGATTTTGCTTGGTAGTAGTTCTGTTTGGAGTTTTTGCTGCTATTTCAGTTTATAATGTGGGGGCATATGTAAGCTGTGCAGAGTAGATCAGGTAGTATAATAACGCAGTAAATAAATAATAATACATAGATATGTGGCCAGTGTCGCACTGACAAATAGTGCACGATATTATCCTCCTTTTGAAACACACTCTGCTGCTTTTTCTGTCGCCATATTCTGAGAGACAGAACCTTTTTTATTTTTGCCTCAACAAAGCGGTGTGAGGGCTTATTTTTTGCAGGGCAATCTGTAGTTTTTATTGGTACCATTTTGTGCTGTCATGCAACTTTTTGATCAAATTGTATTCCTTTTTTTGGCAAACAAGGTGAGTAAAAACCAGCAATCTTAAAATAGTTTTTTTTTAGTGTTCACCATGCGCTATAAATGACATATTTACTTTTTATGCAGGTTGATAATATTACGGCGATACCATATGTATATAGTTTTTTTATGTTTTACAGAATTTGCACAATAAAATCCCTTTATTTTAAATAATGTTTTTTTTATTTCACCATATTCTAAGAGCCATAACTTTTTTATTTTTCCGTTCAAAAAACTTTGTAAGTGCATGTTTTTGCAGGGCAGGTTGTATTTTCTTTAGTACATGCGACTTTTTGATCACTTTTTATTCTGTTTTGGGAGAAGCGGTGACCAAAAAACAGCAATTTTGGCATTTTTTTTTTTTAATGGTGTTAAGCATGCATGAAAAATAACATGATAGATTTATAGTGTGGGTCGTTACGAATGTGGCAATACCAAATATGTATACTTTTTTTTAATGTTTTCATTGTATTCTTATAATAAGGGTATGTTCACATGGCCTATTTTTGTTAGTTTTTCGGGCCGTAAACGCCTGAAAAACGGAAACAGAACGCCGTTTTCCCATTGAAATCAATAGGCAGATGTTTGGAGACGTTCTGCTTTTTTGGTCTTTTGAAAAACGGCCGCGTAAAAAAATGGCCGCGAAAAAGTAGTGCTGGACACGTCTTGGGACGTTTTTGGAGCTGTTTTTCATTGACTATAGAAAACAGCACCAAAAACGGCCGTGAAAAACGCAGCGAAAATCGCAAGTGGCTTAATAAACGTCTGAAAATCAGGAGCTGTTTTCCCGTAATGAACATGGGCAGACACAACAACGCTCAGGCAAGTAGGAAGAGGCCAGAGTCCTAATGCAGGGAGTGTAGGCATTGGATAGGGAGCTTTGTACAGTGGAGGACAGTGGAGCAGTGCAGGTAAGTGATGCTGGTGGTGACCGCGGCCTATACAGTACCCCTCCCTTACGCCCCCTCTTCTTAGGTCCAGAGCATGAGAGGAATCTCTTAATGAGAGCTGGAGCCTCCACATTCTCTACAGGCTCCCATGATCTCTCCTCAGGACCAAACCCTTTCCAGTCCACCAGGTAGAAGGTTCTCTCTCCTTCCCTCTTGTAATCCAGGATCTCTTTTACTTCAAAGATATCAGAAGAACCGCAGGGAGCAACTGTAGAACCAGGGGATTTGTTGAATCGGTTCAGGACCACAAGCTTTAGGAGGGACACATGGAATGAGTTGGGGATTTTCAGGGTAGGAGGTAGCCGAAGCTTATAAGATACAGGGTTTATCTGTTGCATCATTTTGAACGGACCGAGGAATCTGGAAACTAATTTGTGCGAAGGGATCTTCAGACAAATGTTTTTTTAAGACAACCAGACCTTGACTCCAGGAGAAAACTGAGGAGGAATTTTTATTTTCTTATCTGCATATCTCTTCATGCGATCAAGTGCCTGAAGGATCGCAGACTTAGTTTGCTGCCAGATGTGAAGGAAACCTCCGAAGGAAGAATTGGCTGCAGGCACTTGAGACGTAGCTGGCACAGGATGAGGAACACGTGGATTTTAACTGTACACTATGAAGAACGGAGAAGAAGCAGTAGATTCTCTAGTATGATTGTTGTAGGAGAATTCGGCCCATGGAAAAAGCTGTACCCAATTGTTTTGCTGAACTGGTACAAAATGACAAAGATAATTCTCAAGTCCCTGATTGATCCTTTCAACTTGGCCATTAGACTGCGGGTGATAAGTGGAAAAAAAGTCCAATTTGACATCTAAAGGTCTACTTAGGGCTCTCCGGATCTTAGATGTGAACTGTATATCCCGATCTGACACAATATGGAGGGGGAGACAGTGTAAATGAAAGATGTGCTGGATAAACAAACATGCCAGACGAGGAGCAGAGGGAGGACTGGTTAAAGGAAAGAAATGTGCCATCTTGGAGAAGCGGTCCACCACGACCTAGGGATCATAGTACTTTTATATGGATTATCTGTATCCCTGGTTTACCTTGTAATACATTATAGAGTCTCTCCTTTCATCTTGTACCTTTTTAAAACGTTTGTCTTATTTTATGTGATTTAATAAAATTTGTTATCTTTATAAATATGGCTCTGTACTCCGGTTTTTCTGGTCTGTTAAAAGCACCACGACCTAGAGTGTAGTACATCCAGAAGAAGGAGGGAGGTTAGTAATAAAATCCATGGCGATGTGTTGTCAGGGAGCATCAGGAACTGGCAGAGGTAAGAGCAGGCCAGCAGGTTTAGAATTATTAACCTTGTTTTGGGTACAGTTCGTACAAATAGAAAAATAGTTTCTGAAAGTTTTACGAACACCAGAGTGACCAGCCAATTTGGAATTATGTCCCCGGCGGAGATTTCTCCTGTCAGCAAGATGGACAAAAATCTTTCAAGGTGGAATCTCTTTGATTTGCAGAGGGTTAACAGCAATAATCCTAGTAGGATCAATAACATGTTGAGGACTTTCTTCAGAGTCGTTAGTCTCAAATAACCGGGACAGAACATCAACCTTAATGTTTTTGTCCGCATGGCGGAAATGAAGAAGGAATTAAAATCTGGTGAAGAACAATGACCATCTGGCTTGACGAGGGTTCAGTTGTTGTGCAGACTGTAGATATGTAAGATTTTTGTGATCTGTGGAGATGATGATGGGATGAGCAGCCCCCTCCAGCAGGTGTCTCCACTATTCTAAGGCGATCTTGACAACGAGTAATTCTCCATCCCCAATAGAACAGTTGCGCTATGCAGGAGAGAAGAGTTTGGCGAAAAATCCACATAATACTGCCTTAGGCCTCATTTAAACGAGCGTAATATACGCGCGTGCGCCGCGCGTGCTTTTCACGCGTGACGTACGCACCTATATTACTCTATGGGACAGTGCAGACAGTACGTGTTTTTTGCGCAGCGCGAGTGCGTTGCGTAAAACTCACGACATGTTCTAAAATCGTGCGTTTCTCGCGCATCACGCACCCATTGAAGTCAATGGGTGCGTGAAAACCACGCATGGCACATGGATGCTCCTGCGTTGCATGCGCGAATTTCACGCATCATTTGTTCTGTCCATGCAAAAGAGTTTATAAAGCTGGACAAAGCAAACAAAAACCAGGAAGTGCTTGCGTTTTCACTGCGAGTGGGCAAGCCTGTTGTCTGAGAAATTACACTCCACTGAGATCTGCTGCCATGCCGCGTGGGATTGACGTAGAGCGCTTCATCACCCTGGTCCAGGGCCATGGGGCTATTTGGGACACTCGCGCGGAGGCGTACCACGACCGCATGGTCTAGGAGGACGCCTGGGAGGAGGTAGCAAAGGAGCTTTTTGGAGAGGAATGGGAGAGTGGCCGAACCCGGGACCGCAGTCTGTTGGGTGAGTACCATGTTTTTTCCTGCAATGCAATGTCATCCCTATTGAAGAACTGTGGCCCTGTATGTGTCTTCCGCGCAATTGCCCAATGACCTTTTGTGGAGCAGGCGCATCACCGTGTACCATGTCATTGGCAGGTTAGGGCCCCTCATTTTAGTGAGAGGGCAGAGTTCTTATGGCGTTATATTTGTTTTTCCTCCAACAGTCCAAGATATAAAAACACGGTGGCGGAGCTGCCGTGACCAATTCAGGAGAGAAATGGGGGAAAAGAGATGCAGCGGAGATGGGGGCTCGCGTAAGCGCCCCTACATGTATACCAAACAATTGATGTTCTTGAAGGACATTATGGAGATGTGCACGTAAGAGATTGTGCTTTTGCATGTGTCTAATGTGTGTTCGCCCATGTCCTGTTTGCCATCGTGTTGTTGTGGGCATTGTTCTATATTCTGTTCTAACGCAGTTTTCCCATTATAGAACCACCGACAATTTGGAGGACACAGCTGAGGACACGGACATCGGCGAGTCTCTGTCGCAACCTCCTGCTGCCCATGTCCTGCCCCTTAGCCCGGAGTCGACACCCCTGGACCCCGCCCCTGTCCAGTCTGCACGAGCCGTCGCCTCTCCGGCTGAGGAGCGCCCCCTGCGTACCACAACTTGCCGGCGCCGTGCTCCACAGCCCTCCGCCTCGCCGGCGCCATGCTCCACAGCCCTCCGCCGGTGTCCAAGTTGATAGCCGGGTGCTGGAATTTCTGAGCCGAGCCGCGGATGAGGACGGCAACGACTTCTTTGGCCGCAGCATAGTTCCCCTACTCCGCCTGGTCCCTATGGATCGGATGGCCCGGCTACAAGCGTCGATCATAACCTTGATCGACGCCTCCACACCCCCCCACAATCCAAACCACTGCTTCACGGCCATAGAGCAGTGGCGCGGATTTGCCATGCCGGCCACCACGCCGCAATTGCCGGCAACATACCATCAAGCCACCCAGATGGAACGGCCGCACCCCTATATTGCGCCCTATGGCTCCCCACTTCCCTGCCCCAACATACCACGGACAACATCAGCGCCACTATGCTGGCGAGGAACAACCTCCGCAGCTCCAGGTCCAGCATAGTGGTGCTGAAATGCCCGAGTATTCCTCCCCGGGCCACCACTACCAACACCTGTGAGTGTGTTGGTGTCCTGATAGTTGGCGGGCCAATTTGTTTTACGGGATGGCAACTCGTCCTCTAATGTTGGTTACACCATGTTGGTGTTCTTTTTATTATACAATGTGTTTGTTTATTTTACTGTCCACACCATGTTTCTGTAGTGTGAAATATGAACACATAAAAAACATGGATGTTCATTGTTTCGATTGCGTGTTGTTTTTATTTCACACCCCTCAACACAATCTTTGCCCCTCATGTCTTTTGTCTATACTCTCACACACTTCTGGCCTTTGGCCCCAATGCATGCACACGTGTTATGAGGTTTTAGTTCATCTATCGGGGTTTGACATTGTTTGCAACAGGTGAGAATGTTTGGGTGCTGTCATGGGACCCGAAGCACACTAAGTACACTTGCAATTGGACTTGCCTAACTTTTGGCCGACCATCATTCTATCTCCAGAAAGCATGTTGCCAAATGTCAAATGTCCTGATCAAACCCCGACAGATGTAAGCTCGCAACCCGCGTCAAGGGTCCTCATGTTTTGCGAGTCCCTAACCCAACACAAACCCAAAAAACTGAACTGAAACCCTGGCCACATGTGACGTGTGTAGTGAAGCCTCCAAACAACAGACAACCCTTCAAATGTCATCACGCCCCCACGGTGCGGCTCCTGATGGGCACTCGAATTATGCCGCCAAAGTATCCCGCACTCGAAGGCCGGATGAGAGAGATCGGCCGAGAGGAATAACCGGGACAGTGTGGCTGGTGCCTGCATGTGTTACGATATATTCTGCATCAAAGGTAGCATCATTAATGCGGCAGAAGTTATGCAGAACGACACACGCTTGTATAACACGTGTCACATTCTGCATGGACAATTGCATTGTCGTCAGAAAGACACGCCACCTGTTCGACATAATGCCAAAGGCACATTCCACACATCGACGAGCTCGGCCTAGGCGGAGATTGAACATGCGCCGACGGTCATCTAAGCCCCTTCTTGCAAAAGGACGCATGACTTGCCTTGTCAGGGCAAACCCCTCATCCGCCACGATGACATACGGGATTGGGGGTCCGCTGGAGCCAGGGAGGATGGAAGGTTCCGGCACCGCCAGTCGATTATTCACGAGTCGCTTCCCCATTCTTGATGAACGGAATATGCGGGCATCTGCCGAGCTTCCATACGAGCCGATGTCAACAATAGTGAAACAATAATTAGTGTCCGCCAAGGCCAACAATACCATCGAAAAAAACTGCTTGTAGTTATAGTATTGCGAGCCACTGCGTGGGGGCTTTCTCAGACTAATGTGTTTGCCGTCTAGGGCACCAATGCAATTTGGAAATTCACTTGCTCTAAGAAATCCCTCTGAAATTCTTACCCACTGTTCTGTCGTGGGCTGAGGCATGACCGTGGTCTTTAACCTCTGCCACAACACGACACAGGTGGATGTGACAATGAACGAAATGGTGGTCACTCCCAAAAGAAATTCAAAATGTAACGAATGATAACTATTGCCTGTGGCCAGAAATGTAGAAATCAAAGAGAAAGAAAAAGAAAGCCACAACACATGTTAGGGGGGGCTGGTAAAACAGACAGCGTCATTGACTAAGTAATAGCAACTGCACACATACCTCAAGGTCACAAGCAGATGTTCCTCTGGCAAAATGCAGCGTCTCATGTTGGTATTCTTGTAGGTGATACCAGAGCGAATCTGCTCAAGCAGAAGGTCAAATGTGCCCACAGACATGCGGCAGAACGCTCTAAATTTTTCAGGATGCCGTCGTAAGTCCTCATACAGGCTATGGAAATGGCCTTTCGTCGTACGTTGGGCCACAAGTGGATGAACCCAAATGCGACATCTTCCACGCGTCTGGTGCTGCAGCATGGGTCGACGCTCCCCAAAACGACGCGAGATCATCCAGGCAAGAAGCACACGTGCCAGCGACTGAGAAGGCATAAGTGTGCCGTGCAAAGCAAATTACAACTTCAATGGAGAAACACACACTGGGGTTTCAGCAGAGGCGGAAATTAAGGTGCAAAACCGGCTTTTCCCAGCAAGCAGGGGTTGGGCCAGCTGGCCTATTTGTAGGCTGGCCTCGCATTAATCCCCTCTGCGTTTTTTACGCGCGTTGCAAACGCTGGTCGTGCGCACGTTTAAAACGCAACAACACTGCGTATACGCAGTGCAAACGCAATGCCAACGCGTGCAATACGCAGCGTTTTTTTCGTGCGCAAAGCGCACACGCTCGTGTAAATGAGGCCTTACCCTTGGAATTCTTTTGAAACAGAAGCGCTCCAGCACCAATGGAAGAGGCATCAACCTCCAATGAAAACTGTTGTCACAACAGGATGATGAAGAACGGAAGCAGAGGTGAAGGCACTCTTGAGGTTGAAGAATAATGACTCTGCCTCAAAGATTCAGACCTTAGCATTCACTCCCTTCTTGGTAAGACCTGAGATGGGAGCAGTAAGTGACGAGAAATTTCGGATGAACTGATAATAAAAATTAGCGAATCCTAGAAATCTTTGTATGGTTCGGAGACCGTGAGGATTTGGCCACTCCAAGACGGACTTCACTTTCTCCGGATCCGTTTGTAGACCATGATCAGAAATAATATAGTCCAGGAAGGGCAAAGATTTTCTTTCAAATACGCACTTCTCAAGTTTAGCGTATAAGCTGTTACCGATTAACCGCGACAGGACTTGGAGGACATGCTTCTGATGCGTCGTCAGATCAGGTGATGGGACACACGTAGATCCAGCTTCATGAAAATCTTGGCTCTACAAATCCTATCGAAGAGCTCGGAGATAAGCGGCAAGGGGTACTTTTTACCGTGATTAGGTTTAACCCACGGTAATCGATTCACAGTCGGAGTGATCCATACTTTTTCTTCGCAAAGAAGAATCCGCACCAGCTGGTGAAGAAGATTTTCTGATGAACCCCCTTTCCAGGTTCTCCTTGACATACTCCGACATGGCCTGGGTTTCAGGCAAGGAGAGAAGATAAACCCGTCCACGAGTAGGTGAAGCTTCAGGGAGCAACTCAATAGGACAGTCGTAGGGACGATGAGGAGGAAGGACCTCTAACTCCTTCTTGCTAAAGACATACAGTGAAGGAAATAAGTATTTGATCCCTTGCTGATTTTGTAAGTTTGCCCACTGTCAAAGACATGAACAGTCTAGAATTTTTAGGCTAGGTTAATTTTACCAGTGAGAGATAGATTATATATATAAAAAAAAAAAAGAAAATCACATAGTCAAAATTATATATATTTATTTGCATTGTGCACAGAGAAATAAGTATTTGATCCCCTACCAACCATTAAGAGTTCAGCCTCCTCCAGACCAGTTACACGCTCCAAATCAACTTGGTGCCTGCATTAAAGACAGCTGTCTTAAATGGTCACCCGTATAAAAGACTCCTGTCCACAGACTCAATTAATCAGTCTGACTCTAACCTCTACAACATGGGCAAGACCAAAGAGCTTTCTAAGGATGTCAGGGACAAGATTGTAGACCTGCACAAGGCTGGAATGGGCTACAAAACCATAAGTAAGACGCTGGGTGAGAAGGAGACAACTGTTGGTGCAATAGTAAGAAAATGGAAGACATACAAAATGACTGTCAATCGACATCGATCTGGGGCTCCATGCAAAATCTCACCTCGTGGGGTATCCTTGATCCTGAGGAAGGTGAGAGCTCAGCCGAAAACTACACATGGGGAACTTGTTAATGATCTCAAGGCAGCTGGGACCACAGTCACCAAGAAAACCTTTGGTAACACATTACGCCGTAATGGATTAAAATCCTGCAGTGCCCGCAAGGTCCCCCTGCTTAAGAAGGAACCTGTACAGGCACGTCTGAAGTTTGCAAATGAACATCTGGATGATTCTGAGAGTGATTGGGAGAAGGTGCTGTGGTCAGATGAGACTAAAATTGAGCTCTTTGGCATTAACTCAACTCGCCGTGTTTGGAGGAAGAGAAATGCTGCCTATGACCCAAAGAACACCGTCCCCACTGTCAAGCATAGAGGTGGAAACATTATGTTTTGGGGGTGTTTCTCTGCTAAGGGCACAGGACTACTTCACCGCATCAATGGGAGAATGGATGGAGCCATGTACCGTCAAATCCTGAGTGACAACCTCCTTCCCTCCACCAGGACATTAAAAATGGCTCGTGGCTGGGTCTTCCAGCATGACAATGACCCAAAACATACAGCCAAGGCAACAAAGGAGTGGCTCAAAAAGAAGCACATTAAGGTCAAGGAGTGGCCTAGCCAGTCTCCAGACCTTAATCCCATCGAAAACTTATGGAGGGAGCTGAAGATCTGAGTTGCCAAGCGACAGCCTCGAAATCGTAATGATTTACAGATGATCTGCAAAGAGGAGTGGGCCAAAATTCCATCTAACATGTGTGCAAACCTCATCATCAACTACAAAAAACATCTGACTGCTGTGCTTGCCAACAAGGGTTTTGCCACCAAGTATTAAGTCTTGTTTGCCAAAGGGATCAAATATTTATTTCTCTGTGCACAATGCAAATAAATATATATAATTTTGACAATGTGATTTTCTTTTTTTTTTATATATAATCTATCTCTCACTGGTAAAATTAACCTAGCCTAAAAATTCTAGACTGTTCATGTCTTTGACAGTGGGCAAACTTACAAAATCAGCAAGGGATCAAATACTTATTTCCTTCACTGTACATGTAATTAGCATATTGTGGAGGTAGTCTAGTGAGAGACAGAGGTAGTGGAGAAAAAACAGGACGAACCTGAAGCAGACAGCGGTGAAGACATCAGGGACCCCATTGGAGGACATCTCCGGAATTCCAATCAAGAACTGGAGCGTGCCAGCAAGAGAGAGTTTATTGCTTTTGATAGGACATAGAAAGTGATTAGTTCCGAGTGAAGTACTCCTATTTGTAGTCTCAGCGGTTTGGTGATAGACAGGATAGGGTCCGGCAGAGGTTGTGCATCAACAGAAGCGTCCGCCAGAGAATGTTTGACCCGGTTCCTTGAACACTGTATGGAAAGTCTCAAGAAATAGTGGCAGATCAGAGAATTCCGGGCCCTCTCATTCCAAGATGGGGTTCGCCCATGCCAGAGAGGAGAGAAATAATAAGCGACCTTGGCCTCATCTGAGGGGAAGAGAGAGGCACGTAACTTGAAGTGGATCTTCACTGGTTGAAGAAGCCTCTACAGGTCTTAGGATCCACGTCGTAGGTAGGAGGTAGAGGCAACAAAATCACAGACCCAGGACAGGCAGCAGGGATAGCAGGTGGTGGAGAAGCGGCAGCAGCCAGAGGAGGTACAGAAGGAAAATCCAAACATGTAATATTGAAATCTTGGTGAAGATGAATCGCCAGGTGTTCCAGAGCAAGAATAAACAGCGAGGGGGAACAGCCCTGGCGGGTGCCGTGGGGGGTGGGAAGAGGTCAGAGGACAATCCATTGTATCTAACAAAGGCCTTGAGAGTGCTATAGAGGATTTTAAGACAGGTGATAAAATAGGAGGGGAATCCTTCCAGCACCAATATGATGGTCCTCACGAGATGGTACCTGACTCCAGCCCATATAGTAAAGGCAGTCCTGGGGTACACTCCATGCTGTTTTAGAGGATGCCTAGAATCAGGGGATATATGGAGGCGATGCCCTAGAGTGCATAGGCTTTGGGTGCAAGCATATATATTATTTTCCCTCACTGGTCACAACTTAGTTAAAAACCCCTGGGAGGCCTTCCTTAACAAAAAATAAACGAATATAGCATTGTCACGTTTTAATCTCTTTCCTGAGTGGAGCTGTAATTTTTGCTAGTTGTCGACAAGGGCTTGGTGCTGGTAGACTCTCGTTATTCCCTTCCTCCTCTTATCCTTCTTGCCTTCCTTCTGTGTCTCTGACTGCCCTTCTCTGTGGTCCTTTACGCACTGGTCGGTGGGTGGCCACAGTTCCTATTGACTAGCTGACAATATATGCTCAGCTTCCCGATATAAAGTGCCTTGCCCCTGTGAGCTGCCTTAGGGATATCCCCCGCGATTATTTGCATATATTAAAGAGATGTCTAAGTGAGCTTCTATTGCACTATTATGTATGACCAGCCAGTATCAGTCTTTTGTTTTGACTTCTGCTCCATTACTTCGCTAAGATTACTTCTTTGTCAATGATTTACAGGCTTCTGTTTTAACCTGTATGCATTTACCAGTGTTCTGTCTGTTCTCTGATGGGATGTAGTTCTTCCCACGGTATGTACTAGTGGTTACCCAAGATTAACCCGAGATAATAATGTTGTCGCTGATGACCAGGTATGACCTCTTAGGTTAATAGGGCAATACATCCATAAATCTGTCTCCAACAGGAGAGTATTTAGCTATAGCAGAGTAACATGACCGGACGGAGAGCAGCTGTCGAGGAGTGATGATTGACAGAAGATATTGGAGATTGGAATAGCACAAAAGTATTACATAACAGAAGACAGCAAAGTTAGGCTGCAGAGGAAGAGCCACGGGACAAGAAGCCTGAAAGCCACAGCAGGGTCCAAGCCAACTAGTCTCTAACCTAACCACATTTCAGGGAGAGCCCAAGATATATTCTGAAGAAAAAGGAGAGAGAGGTGGCCTAATAATGGGAACTAAAAAAATCAAGTGGAGGAGGGAAAGAAGACGGGAACCCCCAGACAACGTAAACCTTGTGTAAAATGCATGAATAAATAATGCATGAAAATATTAGAACTGAGATGCGTATTTAGCTTAGTGAACATACCTGGGATGTACCGAATGCCAGTATTGAAATGCATATTAAATCAATAAACATGTCTGGAATGTCCTGAGTCCACCTGCGAGGAGGGTACACCCCATCCCCACTTTGAAAGAGCATGTCAAAATAAGGAGGGGGTTAGCATGGTAGCATAGGTTGCAGAAGGGCGTTCCATTATCGTATGATAAGTCACATTACCAAGCATTCTTCTACATAAATAAAAGGATCATAAAATACAGACCATAGCTCGGGGGGCCTATTAGCGAGCCATTATGCAGATTCCAATCAGTATATAAGTGGAGATGAAATGATAGTTAGTTACTTGAGCAGGGCTCAAAAAATGTGGTTCTGAGCTAGAGCTTAGGGAGGGGGGAGTACAGTTAATGATCCGTGAGAACAGAAGAAAAGGGGGTGTGGCATCTGAGGTAAGGAGGGGGACAGGGGTTGATTATTAAAGGTTGGGGTTATGGGGAAACAGAATCAAAATAACAGTAAGTCTAGGAGCATATATCCAGCACAAAATGAGGTATGCAAACGACCTACATGCTAAACATTGTCCTCAGATAATCCATACTGATCCTAAAAGAATCCCAAACTCTTATGCGTGCCTGATCCCAATTAGTGCACTGCCCGATCCTAATTAGCTCTCCTTCTGCATTCTACTTCCTTTACAGATCTTTACATTATTTGAAATATCAAATATAAGTGAAATTTGTATTTCTAAATAAATCAATATACCAAGTAAAATTAAGCCTCTATTCACACTTTGTAAACTACATTCAGCATCAGGCGTCAGGAAAGCTTCTGGAGCATATGCTGAACATATCCATATGGCCCCATTCCCCCTTTTGGCACGCCAGGCTGGTATGCTTGGACTTACCTTCTATTTCACTGTATGGAATAGCCTAACAAACAACGCTATTACTCTCAGAGGCATACAGTAACAGTATACGTGTTATTACTATGGTGTCGTATTGGCAATGTATGCCACTGTATGCCTTTACAGTGGTATGTGTTGCTGCCTTCCATTGGAGGTAAATACCAGATCCTCCCAACATCTACCTCTGACAGAAGGCTCGAACAAGGTGTGAATAGGAAATTTTATGTAACAATTAAAGCTATAACGGTTTAGCAGAAGTCATTAACATTTAACACTTAATAAGGGAAATAAAACAATGATAAAGAGATCAAAACTAAGACCAAATCCAAATTAGAAATTTTAGAAGATAAAATGAAATATCTCCCCAGAGTAAAGCAGAAAATAAACTGCTACCAACCATGTAATCTTATAATCAAACATAAGTATGATGAGCAATAAAAGATAACCCTAACAATATTACAAAATCAAATTACTTTGTAGGAAATGATTAAAGACCGGTGAAAAGCAATATCAAAAATCAAATAATATATAAGCACACAAAGCTATGCTCCACAGCAGGATAATGATCCGAGAATAAATCAGAAATGTATTTCCCCAGGGAGGATGTAATTCCTAAGAGAATATAGGAAGAGTAGACAATAAACATCTCTGGGTATACAGGTCAGTGGAGTTTATAGGTACAAGCTAGAGAAACACAGCTAATCTATAAAACAAAACACACCATAGAAGTAGTAGTATAAAACAAATAGATAATTCCAGTTAGGGCTGGGTGATTTTGCCAAAAAATAAACTCTAGATTTTTTTTCAACCCTTTGGGCGACTTTGATTTGAATCTTGATTTTCTTATTACTGTTAAATAAACTGAAAAAAAAAATACCAAGAGATAATTTAATAAATTATTTTCTTTATATAAATAACTTTTTAACATATTACTGTAATAATTCTACATAACTTCACAACTTTTAACCTCTGCAAATACTCTATCAGAAATAATATTGGAATAATGTATATGTAATTGATTATAATTTCTGTTAACCTGTTCCCTGGCAGGGAACAGGTTAACAGAATTTATAATCAATTATGCACTGCGTGCACTAACATCCTGTCACGATCTAGGGGTATGTGGACCCCGCCAGGCCGCTCGACCGTAGTGGAGAGGCAGCTGGCCAAGTCATAGTCAATGCAAAGTCTATACAAGTTCGTAGCACAAGGGTACCTAAGATAGTCCAGACGGTGGCAGGGGCTCTGGCACGGATGGGGCTAGATGTGGCAGGTTGCGCCAGACATGGTTGATGGTACCAGGAGTGGTAGATGACACCAGACGTGGTGTATACCAGCAGGTGTGGCAGGTTGCGTCAGACGTGGCGGATGATACCAGGGATGGCAGATGACACCAGACGTGGTGTTTAACCGCAGGCGGCACAACGCGACTCCAATACTAGACAGGCTCAGGAACAAAACACTGCACGGGATACAGGTAGCAGGGTACGGGAACACTGGGAGCAGGCTAGCACTAAGTGACCATTTGCAATACGAACATGGGAAAACTACAACAATGCTCGGGCAAGGAGTGAAAGGGCAGGGCCCTTTTTATAGTCCAGGGCGATCTGGGAAATAATAAATTATTTAATTACATATGCGTGTGCTGGCCCTTTAAGGGAGGTAACCAGCGCACCCCCTCCCCCACGGTCATTGCAGGACAGAGCGGCCGGATGCGCTGACGTCTCCCGGGAAGGAGACATTGGCCAGAGGAGGAAGGTCTGTGGTTGCGGCCGTCCATAGGTAAGGGGACCACGGCCATTACAGTACCCCCCCTTCTTCTTGGATCCAGAGCTGGAGAGGAATTTTTTAATGAGGGTAGGGGCATTAAGGTTCTTTTCTAGTTCCCAGGACCTCTCCTCAGGACCAAACCCTCTCCAGCCAACCAAATAGAAAGTCCTTCCACCTACCCTCTTGCAGTCCAGGATCTCCTTTACCTCAAACACATCAGATGAACCGCTCGGAGTAACTGCAGGACTAGGAGTTTTACTGTAGCAGTTCAGGACCACAGGATTCAGGAGGGACACATAAAAGGAGTTGGGAATTCTGAGGGTAGGGGGCAGCCGAAGCTTAGAGACAGGGTTTATCTGTTGTGGGATCTCAAAGGGTCTGAGGAACCTGGGAACAAATTTGTATATGGGCACCTTCAAAAAAATGTTCCTTGAGGATAGCCAGACCTTGACTCCAGGAGAGAACTAAGGAGGAACTTTTCTTCTCTTATCGGCATGCTTTTTCATGCGGTCCACTGCTTGGAGGATCGCAGACTTAGTTTGCTGCCAGATATGAATGAAAGTCCCAAATGAGAAATTTGCTGTTGGTACTTGAGTCATGGCTGGCACAGGAAGAGGGAGTCGAGGATTCTGGCTGTACACAATGTTGAAAGGGGACAAGGCAGTAGATTCCCTTGTGTGATTGTTGTACGAGAATTCCGCCCAAGGCAAAAGTTGTATCCAATTGTCATGTTGGACGGAAACAAAATTACGGAGATAATTCTCCAAAATTTGATTGGCCCTCTCCACTTGACCATTGGATTGCGGGTGATAGGTGGAAGAGAAGTCCAACTTAACATACAGCAGGTTGCACAGGGCTCTCCAGAATTTGGACGTAAATTGTACATCCCGATCCGAGACAATATGCAGAGGAAGTCCATGCAGGCGGAACATGTGTATAATGAACAGATTTGCCAGGCGAGGAGCAGACAGAAGACCAGTCAACGGAATAAAGTGTGCCATTTTAGAGAAACGATCCACTACTACCCAGACTGTAGTACATCCAGCTGAGGGGGTAAGGTCTGTAATAAAGTCCATAGCTATATGCTGCCAAGGAGCATCAGGAACAGGCAGGGGTAGGAGCAGACCAGTAGGTTTGGAGCAGGTGGACTAGTTCGAGGCACAGTCAGTACACAAAGAGACATAGTCCGCAGCCTCCTTAGGCAGCGTGGGCCACCAGTACTGACAGGCTATGAAGTCCTGAGTCTTTCGAACACCTGAGTACCCTGCCAGTTTGGAGCTGTGTCCCCAGAAGAGAATTCCCTTCCGGTCAGCAAGGCGGACAAAAGGAGGAATGTCTCTATTCTGAAACGGGTAGGGACAATAATCCTAGACGTATCTATAATATATTGAGGAATTTCCTCAGAGTCATTAGTCTCAAATGATCAAGACAGGGCGTCAGCCTTCACATTCTTATCAGCAGGACGGAAGTGGAGCAAGAATAGAAATCTAGCGAAGAACGACCACCTGGCTTGGCGAGGATTTAGTCGCTGTGCTGATTGTAAGTACGTAAGGTTCTTGTGGTCCTTATAAATGATAATAGGGTGAACCGTGCCCTGTAGCAAGTGTCTCCATTCCTTTATTGCCAACTTGACACTCAGCAACTCCCGATCCCCAATGGAATAGTTGCGTTCTGCCAGAGAGAATAATTTCGAGAAGAAGCCACAGGTCACCATCTTGCTCATAGAGTTTCTTTGACAAAGTAGTGCTCCAGCATCAACGGAAGATGCGTCAATTCACAGAAAGAACTGCCGAGAAAAATCAGGGTGATGGAGAACAGATGCTAAGGTGAAAGCGCTCTTGAGCTTAGTAAATGCTGATTCTGCCTCCAGGGGCCAAACCTTGGCGTTCACCCCCTTCTTGGTGAGGGCCGAGATTGGGGCAGTCAGAGATGAGAAGTTTGGAATAAATTGCCGATGAAAGTTTGCGAATCCCAGAAATCTTTGTATGGACCGAAGACCATGTGGACGTGCCACAGTCAGATACAATGTAGCCCAGGAAGAGCAGAGAGTCTCTCTAACACACATTTCTGAATGTTAACATGTAGGCGATTCTCCCTTAACCGCAATAGAACTTGGCGAACATGCTTCCGATGTGTCATCAAATCATGTTAGTAAATCAGAATTTCGTCCAGATATACCACCACACAGACATAGAGTAGATCCCTGAAAATGTCATTTACAAACTGCTGGAACACAGCTGGAGAATTACACAGTCCAAAGAGCATCACAAGGTATTCGTAATGGCCATCTCGGCTGTTAAATGCGGTTTTCCATTTGCCTCCTTTGCGGATACGGATCAAGTTATATGCTCCGCGTAGATCCATCTTTGTGAATACCTTGGCACCACAAATTCTATCAAAAAGTTCTGACATGAGCGGCAGAGGATACTTATTTTTTACCGCAATTTGGTTCAGACCCCGGTCGTTACAAGGACGAAGGGATCTGTCCTTCTTCACGAGGAAGAATCAGGCTCCGGCCAGGGAGGAAGATTTCCGGAGAAACCCTCTCTCAACATTCTCCTTTACGTAGGCGAACATGGCTAGGGTCTCTGGGAGGGAGAGAGGATAAATTTGCCCTCGAGGTGGTGAAGCGTCAGGTAGTAAATCAACAGGGCAGTCGTAGATGTGATGAGGAGGAAGAGTCTCTGCTTCCCTCTTACTGACGACGTCCGCAAAACTAGCATAATGAGATGGTAGATCGGAGAGTGACTGAGGCAGTGGAGGCAAGACAGGACGAACCTGTGGCAGGCAACGGCTAAAGCATCTGGGTCCCCATTGGAGGACCTCTCCAGAACTCCAGTCGAGAACCGGAGCGTGCAGACCAAGACTAGGCAGACCCAGCAGAGCAGGGTTGATTGCTTTAGGTAGAACGAGGAAGGTAATCTGTTCCGAGTGGAGAACTCCGATTTGTAGTGTCAGTGGTTTGGTGACAGCCACAATAGGATCTGGCAATGGTAGTCCATTTACAGAAGCAGCAGCGGGTCTCTCTAGAAGAACTGTGGGTAGATGTAGGCGATCCACTAAATCCTGCTGGATGAAATTTGCAGCTGCTCCGGAATCCAAATAGGCAGAGGAGGAGTGTGATGTCTTTCCAGATATGATAGTCACAGGATAATTTAGGAGAAGCTTTGACGTTTGGCGTCGTGCCACCTAGGGTTGTCTCTCCAACCAAACCTAGGTGCTGGAGTTTCCCGGCTTTTGTGGGCAATACAGACACAGACCTGACGAGCGTCTGCGCTGTTTCTCCTGCTCGGACAGTTTGATTCTGTCTACCTGCATAGGTTCTTCAGGTAGAGCAACAGGAGAAGGAAATAGTGGTCTCTGGAACGAGGGTGCCAGTCTGTGGAAACATCTCTCCGGCCGAACCTCCTGAGCACGTTCCTGGATCCTCATGTCGACCCGGGTAGCCAACAGGTTGATCCAGGGTAGAAGGAAGATCGCAGGCTGCTAACTCGTCCTTGATGTGCGATTACAGTCCCTGCCAAAATGTCGCCACCAATGCCTCATTTTTCCAAGCCAACTCTGCTGCCAGTGTACGGAAGGAGATAGCATACTCTCCTACTGTGGACTCTCCTTTCTTGAGAGTTAGCAGAGTGGCTGCTGCAGAGGTTGTTCGACCTGGCTCTTCAAACACAGTACGAAAAGTCTCTAGGAATAATGCCAGGTCAGAGAATTCAGGACCCTCTCATTCCAAGATGGGGTTAGCCCATGCCAGGGCCTTACCAGCGAGTAGGGAAATGATGAATGCTACTTTAGCCTCATCAGAGGGGAAGAGGTGTGCACGCAGTCTAAAATGGATGGTACATTGGTTGAGGGAACCTCTACAGGCTCTAGGATCTCCGTCATAGCGAGGTGGTAGAGGCAGCGAAACTGTGGATCCACAACAGGCAGGAGTAATAGGCAGAGGAGTGGCAGCAGTATCCTGAAGAGGAGCAGGGAGCTGATCCAGTCGCTCGATGCTGGAGTTTACTGCCCCGAGGAGTTGATCCTGGTGTGCACGCAGGTCACGCATATCCGATTACATTACCTGAACCGCGGTCTTAGGTTGGTCAGCGGGTTCCAAGGCCTTAGTGTACTGTCACGATCTAGGGATATGTGGACCCACTAGGCCACTCCGCAGTAGCTGGCCACGTCACAGTCAAAGCAAAATCTATACAAGTTCATACAAGGGTACTTAAGATAGTCCAGATGGTGGCAGGGGCTCTGGCATGGATGGGGCTAGATGTGGCAGGTTGGGCCAGACGTGACGGATGGTACCAGGGATGGCAGATGACACCAGACGTGGTGTATAACCGCAGGCGGCACAACATGACTCTAATACTAGACAGGCTCAGAAACAAAACACAGCACGGGATACAGGTAGCAGGCAGGGAGCAGGAACACTGGGAGCAGGATGACACTAAGGGACAATTTGCAATACGAACATGGGAAAACGAAAACAACGCTCAGGCAAGGAGTGAAAGAGCAGGGCACTTTTTATAGTCCAGGGCGTTCTGGGAAATCATTAATTAATTACATATGCGTGCGCTTGCCCTTTATGGCCGGGAACCAGCACTCGCGCGGCCATTGCAGGACAGAGCGGCCATTACACATCCTCCTCTGCCCATCACCACCTCAGCCGGTCCCCAACATTGCAGATGAGAGCAGTGTAAATTGCAGCAGGGCCAGGCAGATAGCGCCGAGTGGGAACTATGGGGCGAGATTACATTATTGTTTCTGAAGTGTAAGCAGGACTCTGTCAGTACCGGCCCCATGATTGGGTTTTAAATAAATGACATTAAGGCCGGATTCACACGACCGTGATTGGACCGTGAAAGACTGTCCTTGTTTCAGCCGGATTTCCTGGCCCAAACACGGTACATGTGAACGGGACTCCTGCCATCAGCCATTAAGGCTGCAGTCACACGACAGTGAAAAAAAATGGCCATTAAAAACAGATCAACTGTCAGGATTTTCATCTCCATTTTGCATCAGTGTCTCCAAATGGATTTCCTTTGTCAGGGTTTTTTATGTCCCAATCCCCTGAAAACACCACAGTGCCCATGTAGATAGTGCTGCAATGTACCTGTAGATAGTGCCACAGTGCCCCCATATAGTGCCACAGTGCACATATATAGTGATACATTGTCCACATATAGTGACAGTGTCCACGTATAGTGCCACAGTGCCCATGTATAGTGCCACAGTGCCCACATATAGTGCCAAGGTGCCCACATATAGTGCCACAGTGCTTACATATAGTGATACAGTGCGGACATAGTGATACAGTGCCCCCATATAGTGACAGTGCCCACATAAAGTGAGTGTCCACATAAAGTGACAATACCCCCATATAGTGCCACAGTGCCCCCATATAGTGCCACAGTGCCCCATATAGTGACACAGTGCCCCCATATAGTGATATATTGCCTCCATATAGTGCCACAGTGCCCACATATAGTAACAGTGACACAGGGCCCATATATTGTGACACAGTGCCCACATATAGTAACAGTGCCACCCCCCATATAGTGCCACACACCCTTGCAGATAGCACCCCCACCGCTTGTAGATCGCACTTCCAACCCCCCCCCCCCTTGTAGATCGCAGCACCACTTGTAGATCACACTCGCACCCCACTAGTAGAGCGCAGCACCACCCCACCCCCTCCTTGTAGATCGCACCTCACATGTAGATCGCACCCCCTCCCCTTGTAGATCACACCCGCCTCCTTTGTAGATCGCACCCCCACATGTAGATCGCACTCCCTCCCCCCTTGTAGATCGCACCCACCCCCCCCCCTTGTAGATCGCACCTCCCACCCTCCTTGTAGATCGCAGCACCCCACCCCATTCTTCCTGTAGATAGAGGCTGCTAGGGGCTGAATCCCCGGCCAGAGGTTGCCGACACTTTTACCAGGGATACAGCTCCAGTGAGAGCTACATTGGCGCTATCTACAAGAGGATGGGAGGTTTGCGATCTGCGAGGGTGGGGGTTTGCGATCTGCAAGGGAGGGTGGTTTTGCAATCTACAAGGGGGGGTGCGATCTGCAATGGGTATTGCGATCTTCAAGGGGGGGTGCTATCTACAAGGAGGGGTAGTATCTACAAAATGGTGTGGCTGTATATACTAGGAATATCTGCTTCCCCACGGAACTGCTATTCCGTACTGTATAATTTTGTTCACTACAGAACAGCTGTTCCTTGGGGAAGCAGAGACAGAACGGGGCGCAGCTTGTCAGATGGGGTAGTGACGAGGTGGCGTATCAGAGCTTCCTCCTCCTGTTAAAAAACAGAATCATCAGTCATCGTACATTGCATTAAAGGGGCTGTCCAGTCCTTAGAGATTGATGGCCTAACCTCAGGATAGGCCATCAATATCTGATCAGTTGGGGTTCGACTCCCGGTACCCCTGCTGATTAGCTGTTTTCAAGGGACAGCAGCACTGCTTCCACTTAATGTCCTTTACTGCTCGCACTGAATCACCGACACACTTTTAGCGGCGGTTCACAGTATTACAGCCTTCCCCTATTGAAGTGAAGGCTGTAATACTGTGAACCGCCGCTACAAGTGTGTCGGCGATTCATAGCTGATTGGCGGAGATGCTGGGAGTCGGACCCCAACCGATCAGATATTCAATTTCTTAGGACTGGACAACCCCTTTATGGATAGAAGTGACATGTGTGAATTTCCTTTCTCCGTTGGATGAGAATGTAAGTACATGCATAGAATATATGTAAACCAGGAATTTGAACATAACACTTACTAATAAAATTAAAGCACAATTGTAGCAGTTAACAACACAATCTGGCACACACATAGAATAAATACTGCCAAGCTTCTGTTCTTTCTCTGCTGATGGCACAGCACCAATCTAGCTTTGAGCTGGTCAGCTTGATCAGTCATGTCTATCAGCTTGGTGGCTATGAATATAATTCTTAACAGCCACAGAATTATGCTGTTATGCATTTTCTTCGTTTTTTGTTTTTTTTAGCATAGTGCTGTGTATTGTGGGAGTTCCAGTGATAATTACACAGAACTAGTCAACATTTCAGCTCATAACATGTTGAGCATTTTACGTGTGTTTATGAACCAAACGTAGCAGTGGCGTAACTAACGTGGTAGCAGCCGCAGCGGCCGCTACGGGGCCCGCGGTTTGAGGGGGCCTGTGCCGCCAGCCGACACGCCCCCCACATATGCCCGGTGGCGCCATTATGGCTGCTACAGCGGTAGCGCCGCTACTATGGGGCCCGCACTGCCGAGCCTCCAACAAGTATGGGCCAGGCGACACAGGCCCTCTCATGCCTGTAGGCATCGCTAGCACCGGAGGGGGCCCCGGTGCTAGCGACAGCCAAATACATGCATTTGCGCTGAATGGCCGGGCATGCCCGACCATCCAGCGCCTTACAATGACGCTGATTGGCTAGCAGCGCGATGACATCATCGCGCCGCTTCCATGCTTGAAAGGCGCTGATTGACAGGGCAAGTCATTCTGCCCCGCCAATCAGCATCATTGGACGCTCGTTCAGCTCCAGCAGACCTGCTCAGAAGAGAGCAGATCTGCATTGCCAGCGAACAGCATGGGAACGGGATCATGTGAGTATGTAAAGTTTTTTTTCACATAAAACTGAGAGTGGCATTATCTATAGTGTGGGCTCTATCTACAGGGGGATCATCTGTATGTGGGCCACTATATACAGGGGGTCTATATGTGGGGCACTAGCTACAGGGGTGGTCTGTATGTGGGGCACAATCTACAGGGGGGTCTATATGTGGGGATGTGGGCCACTATATACAGGGCGTCTATATGTGGGCCACTATGTACAGGGGGTCTATATGTGGGGCACTATCTACAGGGGGGTCAATATGTGGAGCACTATCTATAGGGGAAGCTATATGTAGGGCAGCACGGTGGCTCAGTGGTTAGCACTATTGCCTTGCAGCTCTGGAGTCCATATGTGGGCACTATCTACAGAGGGTTGTATGTGGGATACTATCTACAGGGGCTTCTATGTTGGTCACTATCTACAGAGGCTCTATGGGGGTCACTATCTACAGGGGGCTATGGGGGCACTATCTACAGGAGGCAAGGTGTGTGTGTGTGTGTGTGTGTGCGTGTGTGTGTGTGTGTGTGTGCGTGTGTGCGTGTGTGTGACAGTGTATGGTACTATTATAATCAGGGACACAGTGTATGGCGCTATTATAGTTAGAGGTGCAGTGTATGGTGCTTTATTATATTTAGAGATGTTGAGAATTTTAACTTTGTTTATAGGTGCAGAAATGTTTTAAAAGTGAGAAGCTGAAGACATCTGAGCGGAAAACTGCACAAATGGGTCATGGCCGGTAGAAATCCATCATAGATGTCTGGACCGGAGAAGAAAAGAACTAGAATCGGAGACGTCAGCGGTGCGTTACTTAATGTAAATGTTTATTCTGCTTCTAATCGGTATTGTAGTCACTGTGTAATCTGCAGCAAGATGATGGTGGCATGATTTTTTTTTGTGAAACAGAATCTTCCAGCATATCTTTACCATTGTTCGGGCCATGCTGGGAGCTGTAATTTTACGCCGTACAAACCTATACGGCAGGGGTTGCACTAAATTGAGCTGTATTTGTTCTGGTGTTGTATATATGTACTGAGCTTGGTTCTGATGCTGTATGTAAGTACTGAGCTTGGTTTGGGTGCTGTATTTATGTACTGAGGTTGGTTCTGGTGCTGTATACATGTATGGGCTTGGTTCTAGTGCTGTATGTATGTACTGAGCTTTGTTCTGCTGCTGTATATATGTCAGAGCTTTGTTCTAGTGATGTATTTATGTACTGAGCTTGGTTCTGGTGCTGTATATATGTACTTAGCTTAGTTCTTGCGCTGTATTTATCTACTGAGCTTGGTTGTGGTACTGTATGTATGTCAGAGCTTGGTTCTGGATCTGTAGTTATATAGGATATAGTTATAATAACAAAATTGCAGGGCAGATGGAATTGTTTTCAATTCATTCTATATTTAATGGGAATCTGTCAGGTAGTTTTAACCCCTTGAACCGCCACTATGCAGTAATACATGACCTGACAATATTTCCAAACATTCCCTTGTATTTTTTTCAGATGCAGCAAAATCCACTTTTAAAATGGTGCACACTATATGCTAATTACTCATTAGAGGGTCATGGGGCGGTGCCGCTATCCTGAAGAGTCACATAGTCCTGTTTCCAAACCCACCTTTCCATGTCTGACTGATCTCCCTGGCTGATACAAATTTCTCGGATGCGCCATTGCCTTGTGGCACTATACACAAGGGGGGGGCTGTGTGGCACTATACACAAAGGGGGGCTGTGTGGCACTATACACAAGGGGGAGCTGTGTGGCACTATACACAAGGGGGAGCTGTGTGTGTGGCACTATACACAAGGGGAAGCTGTGTGCCACTATACACATGGGGGAACTACATGGCACTACTTACAAGGGGGAGGGCTGTGGCTCTATCTACAGGGGGCTGAGTGTGGCACAATCTACAGGGGTCTGTGTGTGGCACTTTCTACTAAGGGGGGGGCTGTGCTGCACTTTCTTCTACTATTGGGGGCTGTGTGGCACTATATACAGTGGGGCCTTTATGGCGATATCTGCAGGGGGGCTGTATGGCACTATCTACAAAGGGGAGGTGGGGGCACTATCTACAAATGGGGTGTGACACTGTCTATAGGCGGGGCTATATAGCACTGTCTAGAGGGGGGCTGTATGACACATTCTATAGGGGGCACTATTTATAAGGTGGACTGCTTGTGGTACCCGGTGGGGGGGGGGGGCACCGGCCAACAGTTTGCTATGTCTGATTTCCTGGTCATGCCACTTCTCTGCGCTGCCAACGTGTGTTGGATCCGGTGAAGTGTTTCTGTCTGAGGTGCGCATCAGCTTCCCTGTGAGGCATCCTGGGTTGCTAGGAGACCCAATCTCCAGGTGGCACAGTTGGGTAGGAGGAGGCATGCACTGGTGCAAGCTCATGCTGAGCTCAACACTTGGTCAGGTGTCCTTACTTTCCTCTGGGATTGGTGGAGCATCTAGGAGGGAAGTGGTTTAGAAGGGGGAGTGTGGGAGGGAGGGGTAGAGTGTGAGCCAACGCAAAGAAGAGTTGTGAGGAACCTGTAATGCATAGACAGGTCTTCTAGGCCAATGCACATGGCTGAGCTGAAGGACTGCTGCGTTCAGCTCCCGGGCAAATTGTGCAGAGTAGGGAGTGAGTGACAGGTGTAGGTCTTGGGGACAGGTCTGAAACATTGTTGTGAATTCCTCCTCTTCCCAAGGAATATACTATGTAAACAACATCTGCACTGTTAAAGGTTAAGTGTGCCTGTTACATTTTAAACATTGGAATTTTGTGCAAGTTAACGCATTGTGTTGAGAAATACTGAAACATTCCCAAAATAGATAGTACACCATTCCTGTGCCAGAGACTGTTCAAAGACAGAGTAAAAACCGTGTAGGCAAATTGCCTGGAACATTAGTACTATCACGTGGCACTGGAATTTGGCAGGGTGTGGCCCAGCCAACCACTGCAGAGAGGGGTCCAATAGGCGTAAGGTAGTGACTAGCGATCTCGGCGACCCACGACCTGTGTCTTTTGGGGAGCAGGCTCTAGACAAGCAGTGCAATTGCAGTCCACTGCTGCAGTATTTTGTGTGGTAGAGGGTGATGCCTCCATGACTTACACATAGGAATGTGGGTTTTATAGACGCTTGTCTAGGAGCAGACACACCTGGAGAGACTCCCAATAGGATGGGGTCCAGGCCTTAAAAGGACTGCTCAGCAAATTAACACTGATTTAGTAGCAAATAAAATTGTGTTGGATGTCTGACTGTTGTCTTGATCTACTCATAAACCCTTGACCACGTTACAAGGTGATACTCCATTTTGTGGTGCTGTTTCAAATTTCTCTTAAAAATAGGGGAAAAAGGTTCCCTCCACCTGGAAAAAATAGGTTCAATTTGCAGGGGCGATAAGATTTATTTACCATAAGAACTGTGAAGCAGTGGAATAATCTACCTCAGGAGCTGTTTTTAACCAAAATAGTATCAAGATAGGCATAGATGATCTTTTGAAACAAAATAATATGTAAATATATAGAATTATTTGTTTGAATGTTCTTCCGGTCTAATCAATACTTGGTCAGGAAAGCAATTTTCCTTTTTATTTTAACCCCTTCCCGACATTTGCCGTATGGGTACGCCATGGAAAGCATTGACTTCCCACAAATTGCCGTACTCATATGCCAAATGTTTGGCACCGGCTCAGAAGCTGAGCCGGTGCCATCATCGCCGGATCTCAGCTGTATATTACAGCTGACATCCGACTGTAACGGCGGGGACCGAAATTAGCTTAGATCCCCGCCAAGAACCCCTTAAGTGCAGCGCTCAAACGCGAGTGCTGCACTTAAGGTGTTTGCAGCTCATCGGAACCCCAGCAATGAAATTGCCGGGGTTCCGGTGGCTGCAATGGCAACTGGAAGCCTAATACTGGCCTCCCGGTTTGCCTAGCACGGAAACCGGTCAAGATCCGCCCGGCGGCGGAGCCTGATCGGCTTCCGTAGCCGCCGGCAAGATGGCGCCGGCTCAGGAGCTGATCCGGCGTCATCAGCGGTGGAAGTCAGCTGTATGTTACAGCTGACATCCACCTGTAACGGCAGGAACTAGAGCTCCATATTAGCGGTTACTAGCAGGTCGCCAGCCCTGACAGGCAATCAGGACTGGCGACTGCTGCTATGGAAACAGGAGACACAATGGCCTCCTGCTCTGCCATTACGGAAGCCGATTATGCCCCGCCGGGAGGCGAAGCCTAATCGGCTTGCGGTCAGTGAATAACTGACAGATCTAATACATTGCACTACGTAGGTAGTGCAATGTGTTAGAAAAAAAACATCAGACAGTTGGACCTTCAAGTCCCCTAGTGAGACTTGAAAAAAATGTTTAAAGAAAAGAAAAAAAAAAGTGTAAAAAAAAAAGTTAAAAAAATAAAAGTTTGAAAACAATAAAATATCAATTAATAAAATAAAACACAATCCCCCTTTTACTCTTATCAAGTCCTTTATTATTGAAAAAAATAAATAAACCATACTAATTTGGTATCGCCGCGACCGTAACGACTTGAGGTATCAAAATATTATATTATTTATTGCACGCGGTCAACACCATAAAAAAAAAAGTAAAAAACTATACCAGAGTTTCTGTTTTTTGGTCACTTTGCCCTATAAATATAGTAGTAAAATGTGATCAAAAAGCTGCACGTATTCAAAAAATGGTACCTATAAAAACTATAGCTCGTCTCGCAAAAAACAAACCCTCATACAGCTGCGTCGACAAAAAAATTAAAAAGTTATGGTCCTCTACAAAAGTAGTTTTATTGTGCAAAAAGTTGTAAAACATAAAAAAGTTCTATAAAATAGTTATCGCCAGAATCGTACTGACCCGCAGAATAAAGTTAACATGTAATTTATAACGCATGGTGAACGCTGTATAAAAAAACCTAAATAAAACGATTCCAGAATTGCGGTTTTTTGTTTACCTGGTCTCCCAAAAAATAGGATAAAAGGTGATCAAAACGTCGCATATACCCCAAAATGGTACCAATAATAACTACAGCTCGTCCCGCAAACAAAAACCCTCATGCCACTACATCTATGAAAAAATAAAATTAGTCATGGCTCCAATAAGTCAGGAAATAAAAAATATGCAGTTATGCCAGAGGGGAACATTTCTTCTGTTTGAAGAGGCGATTTATCAAGGACCTAAAATTAGGGAAACAGGAAAGGGAGGGCCCAAACATATGCTGGAAGCGACGGTGCCCGGATTATACCAGGGCAACACTTTCCCAGCAAAATTCCCCAAACTGCAAAGGTGCGGAGTGTGGACCAAAAGGGGCATAAGAAAGGACGCCATATATCAGTGCGACACCGGCCTGTGCAGAAAGTATTGCTTCACAGCATAACACACATCTATGGATCATTTTATTGTTTTTTTTTACCCCATTATTATACCACCTGACTATGCCCCTGATGTACTCTGCCCAGCTTACATGTACCCCCACATTATAAACGGAAACACCAGCAATACTCAAATAAAACTACTACCAAGCAAAATCCGCTCTCCAAAAGCCAAATGGCGTTCCCTCCCATCTGAACCCTACAGCGGCCCAAACAGCAGTTTCCTTCCACATATATGGCACCACCATACCCGGGAGAACCCTTTTACCAATTTTTGGGGTGTGTGTCTCCAGCGTCATAAGCTGGGCATGACATATTTTCCACCGAAATGGCATATCTAGGGAAAAATATAAATTTTTAATTTGCACTATACGCAGTGCAATCATTTATGGAAAAGACCTGTGGGGTGAAATGCTCACTACACCCCTTAACAAATGCCTTGAGGGGTTTAGTTTCCAAATGGGGTCCCTCCTCAGGGGTTTCTTTTTATTATTTCACATCAGAGCCTCTGCAATTGTAAACCAATACTTTGTAAATCGCCAAATTAGGCCTCAATTTCGCATGGTACGCTTTCACTCCTGAGCTTGGTCGAGTGTCCAGGCAAAAGATTAGGGTCACATGTAGGGTGTTTCTAAAACCGGGAAACACCGCAAAATAATTAGAGGGCTGTCTTGTTATGGTGGCACAAGCTGGGCACCACATATTGGCATATCTATGGAAAAAATCCCATTTTCACTCTGCAACATCGAGTGCACACTAATTTCTACAAAACACCTGCAGGGTTAACATGCTCACTACACCACTAGGTAAATGCATTGAGGGGTGTAGTTTCCAAAATGGGGTTACTTCTGGGGGGTTTTCACTGTTTTGGTCCCACAGGCGCCCAGAAACCAATCAAGCAACATCTGCACTCCAAATGGTGGCCCTTCCCTTCTGAGCCCTGCCGTTTGCCCAAACAGCAGTTTATGACCACATATGGGGTATTGCCGTACTCGGGAGAAATTGCTTTACAAATGTTGGGTTCTTTTTTTTCCTTTATTTGTTGAGAAAATGAAAAATTTTGTGCTAAAGCTACGTCTTATTGAAGAAAAAGGATTGTTTTTATTTTCACTGCCCAATTCTAATAAATTCTATGAAACATCTATTGGGTCTAAATGCTTACTACACCCCTAGATGAATTCCTCAAGGGGTGTAGTTTCCTAAATGGAATCACTTTTTGGGCATTTTCATTGTTTTGTCCCCTCAGGGGCTTTGCAAATGTGACATTGCCTCCGCAAACCATTCCTGCTAAATGTGATCTCCAAAAGCCAAATAGCGCTCTTTCCCTTCTAAGCCCCGCCGTATGTTCAAACAGTCCTTTATGACCACATGTGGGGTATTGTTTTACTCAGGAGAAATTGCTTTACAAATTTTGCGGTGCTTTTTCTCCTTCAGTCCTTGTGGAAATGAGAAAAATTAGCTAAACCTACATTTTCTTTGAAAAAATGTAGATTTTTATTTTCAGGGCCTATGTAATGACAGGATAGGGAGACAGACAGGTGAGCCCTAATCTACCCGCCACTCAGTCCCTGCCTACTTGCACAGCCCGTCCTAGGCGACGGCGTACAACTGGGCGACAGTCCCTACGCTCAATAAGTGCACGACAGACAAACAAGACAAGGGAACACAAAAGCAAGGAATGTGGGGCAGTTGCCCACGGCAACACCGTGAGGCAACAGAGTAGTGGACGAGCCGAGTCAAACCAGGAGAGTACGTGGTAACAAATGCAGAGCAGGAGAATAGTCAGTCAAGCCAGGGTCAATATGAAGCAGAGGTCAATAGTAACAGCAGGAACAGCAGAGCCAGGAAACAGGAGAATCACAGGCAAAGGACAAGCAGCAAATGAAGGCATAAGTGGACCAAGGGCGAGAGCTAGAAACGTCTGGCCAGGCTGCAATAGGCTCTCCTACTCCTCAGCCTACCAGCCTGAGTCGTAGCAGCTTGAGTCACTCTAGTAGACCTAGGAACAGATGCAGGCTGATTAACCACGGGCGTCGACACAGAAGCTATGTCAGGCAAATCCTTCACAGCCTACTTCCAATAATTTCTGCAAAAACCCTGTGGGGTCAAAACGCTCACTATACCCCTAGATAATTTCCTCAATGGGTGTAAGTTTCCAAAATGGGGTCACTTGTGTGGGGTTTTCATTGTTTTGTCACCTCAGGGGCTTTGTAAATGTGACATGGCCTCCGCAAATCATTCCTGCTAAATGTGAACTCCAAAAGCCAAATGGTGCTCCATCCTTTCTAAGCCCTGCCGTATGTCGAAAAAGCCGTCTATGACCACATGTGGGATATTGTTTTACTCGGGAGAAATTGCTTTACAAATTTGGTGGTGCTTTTTCTCCTTTAGTCCTTGTGGAAATGAGAAAAAAAATGCTAAACCTACATTTTCTTTGAAAAAATGTAGATTTTAATTTTCACTGCCTACTTCCAATAATTTCTGTAAAAAACCTGTATGTTCAAAATGCTCACTACACCTCTAGATCATTTCCTTGAGGTGTGTAGTTTCCCAAATGGGGTCACTTTTGGGAGATTTCTACTGTTTTGACACCGTAAGAGCTCTTCAAACCTGACATGGTGCCTAAAATATATTGTAATAAAAATAAGGTCCCAAAATCCACTAGGTGCGCCTTTGTTCTGAGATCAGGGCTTCAGTCCAGTAGCACGCTAGGGCCACATGTGGGATATTTCCTAAAACTGCAGAACCTGGGCAATAAATATTGAGTTGCATTTCTCTGGTAAAACTTTCTGTATTATAAAGAAAATTGGATTCAAAATTAATTGCTGCAAAAAAATATGAAATTTGTCAATTTCACCTCTACTTTGCTTTAATTCCTGTGAAAAGTCTAAAGGGTTAAGAAATTTTCTAAATGCTGTTTTGAATACTTTGAGGGGTGAAGTTTTTTAAATGGGGTGACTTTTTCGGGGTTTCTAATATATAAGGCCCTCAAAGCCACTTCACAACTGAATTGACCCCTGTAAAAATAGCCTTTTGAAATTTTCTTGAAAATGTAAGAAATTGCTGCTAAAGTTCAAAGCCTTGTAACGTCCTAGAAAAATAAAAGGATGTTCAAAAAACGATGCCAATCTAATGCAGACATATGGGGGATGTTAATTAGCAACCATTTTGTGTGTTATAACTGTCTGTCTTACAAGCAGATACATTTAAGTTGAGAAAAATGCTAATTTTTGCACTTTTTCGCTAAATTTTGGTGTTTTTCACAATTAAATACTGAACATATCGAGCAAATTTTGCCAGTAACATAAAGTCCAATGTGTCACGAGAAAACAATCTCAGAATCGCTTGGATAGGTAAAAGCATTCCGACATTATTACCACATACAGTGAAGGAAATAAGTATTTGATCCCTTGCTGATTTTTTAAGTTTGCCCACTGTCAAAGACATGAACAGTCTAGAATTTTTAGGCTAGGTTAATTTTACCAGTGAGAGATAGACTATATTTTTTAAAAAACTGAAAATCACATTGTCAAAATTATATATATTTATTTGCATTTTGCACAGAGAAATAAGTATTTGATTCCTTTGGCAAACAAGACTTAATACTTGGTGGCAAAACCCTTGTTGGCAAGCACAGCAGTCAGACGTTTTTTTGTAGTTGATGATGAGGTTTGCACACATGTTAGATGGAATTTTGGCCCACTCCTCTTTGCAGATCATCTGTAAATCATTAAGATTTCGAGGCTGTCGCTTGGCAACTCGGATCTTCAGCTCCCTCCATAAGTTTTCGATGGGATTAAGGTCTGGAGACTGGCTAGGCCACTCCATGACCTTAATGTGCTTCTTTTTGAGCCACTCCTTTGTTGCCTTGGCTGTATGTTTCGAGTCATTGTCGTGCTGGAAGACGCAGCCACGAGCCATATTTAATGTCCTGGTGGAGGGAAGGAGGTTGTCACTCAGGATTTGACGGTACATAGCTCCATCCATTCTCCCATTGATGCGGTGAAGTAGTCCTGTGCCCTTAGCAGAGAAACACCCCCAAAACATAATGTTACCACCTCCATGCTTGACAGTGGGGACGGTGTTCTTTGGGTCATAGGCAGCATTTCTCTTCCTCCAAACACGGCGAGTTGAGTTAATGCCAAAGAGCTCAATTTTAGTCTCATCTGACCACAGCACCTTCTCCCAATCACTCTCAGAATCATCCAGATGTTAATTTGCAAACTTCAGACGGACCTGTACATGTGCCCTCTTGAGCAGGGGGACCTTGCGGGCACTGCAGGATTTTAATCCATTATGGCGTAATGTGTTACCAATGGTTTTCTTGGTGACTGTGGTCCCAGCTGCCTTGAGATCATTAACAAGTTCCCCCCGTGTAGTTTTCGGCTGAGCTCTCACCTTCCTCAGGATCAAGGATACCCCACGAGGTGAGATTTTGCATGGAGCCCCAGATCGATGTCGATTGACAGTCATTTTGTATGTCTTCCATTTTCTTACTATTGCACCAACAGTTGTCTCCTTCTCACACAGCGTCTTACTTATGGTTTTGTAGCCCATTCCAGCCTTGTGCAGGTCTATGATCTTGTCCCTGACATCCTTAGAAAGCTCTTTGGTCTTGCCCATGTTGTAGAGGTTAGAGTCAGACTGATTAATTGAGTCTGTGGACAGGAGTCTTTTATACAGGTGACCATTTAAGACAGCTGTCTTTAATGCAGGCACCAAGTTGATTTGGAGCGTGTAACTGGTCTGGAGGAGGCTGAACTCTTAATGGTTGGTAGGGGATCAAATACTTATTTCTCTGTGCACAATGCAAATAAATATATATAATTTTGACTATGTGATTTTCTTTTTTTTTTTTTTTATATAATCTATCTCTCACTGGTAAAATTAACCTAGCCTAAAAATTCTAGACTGTTCATGACTTTGACAGTGGTCAAACTTACAAAATCAGCAAGGGATCAAATACTTATTTCCTTCACTGTAAAGTGAAACATGTCAAATTTGAAAAATAAGGCTCTGTCAGGAAGGTCAAAAGTGGCTAAAGAGGGAAGGGGTTAAAGGCAGCTTGATTCATGTCTTATGTGTTATTTTATTTGCTTTCCTCTGGATCAATAAGCGTAGATTCACATGTGGCATATTTTTTGTAATGGAAAAATCTGCTGTGAAAATTTGCACCATGTTTTCCAATGGATGAAAAAATTCTGAAACACATACAAGGTTTAAATGTCCGTGATGTCATATTTTCTGCAGCATTTTCCATGTGTTGCGGACTTCGGAAACAGAAATTCATCACAGGCTTTATTGGTATGTGAAATTCTGCAGCGATGTCCGCAACACAAATATGTAGCAAATACGCCACAAAATTCACAACAGTAATTCCTCTGCAGAATTTTCTGCAAAATTACTGTTGCGAATATTGTAGTATATTTTTATGTCATGTGTGAATCTACCCTTAGGGGAAATAAGCTTCTAAGATTTAACCCTCCCTTTCAATCACATCCTCCCCTTTCCTCTTGTTAATCTTGATGAACATACAGTCCTGGTCAAAAGTTTTGAGACTGACACAAATTTTGGTTTTCACAAGATTTGCTGCTTCATTGTTTTTAGATATTTTAGTCAGGTGTTTCTATGGTAAAGTAAAGTACAATTATAAGCATTTCATAAATTTTTAAACTTTTATTGACAAATATATTAAGTTTATGCAAAGGCTCGATATTTACAGTATTGTCCTTTCTTTTTCTTTTTTTAAGACCTCTGCAATTCGCCTTGGCATGCTGGATATCAGCTTCTGAGCCAAATCCTGACTGATGGCAACCCATTCTTGCCTAATCAGTGATTGGAGTTTATCACAATTTCTGTGTTTTTGTTTGTCCACCCACTTTTTGAGGATTGACCACAGGTCCTCAATGAAATTGAGATCTGGGAAGTTTCTCGGCCATGGACCCAAAATGTCAATGGTTTTTTTTACCCAGCCACTGTTATCATTTTTGCATTTGTGACATGGTGCTTCATCATGCTGGAACAATAATTATTCATCACCAAATTGCTCCTAGATCATTGGGAGAAGTTGTTCTTGGAGGATGTTGAGATACCATTCTTTATTCATGGTATCTCAACAGTAATGGTATGTTTTTACGCAAAATTGTAAGTGAGCCCACTCCCTTGGATGAAAAGCATCCCCACACATGAATGGTCTCAGGCTGCTTTACTGTTGGCATGACACAGGACTCATGGTAGCACTCACCTTATTTCTCCAGACAATAATTCTTCCAGATGTCACAAACAGTCTGAAGGGGGCTTCATCAGAGAAATTAACTTTACCCCAGACCTCTGCAGTCCAATTCCTGAACTTCCTGCCGAATATCAGTCTGTTCTTGATGTTTTTCTTGGAGAGAAGTGCCCTTCTTGACACCAGACCAGCCTCCAAAAGTCTTCGCCTCACTGTGCGTGCAGATGCACTAACACCTGTCTGCTGCCATTCCTGAGCAAGCTTTGCACTGGTGTTGAATCGATCTCGTACCTGAATACTCTTTAGGAGACGGTTCTGGCACATGATGGACTTTCTTTGGCACCCTGAAGCCTTCTTCACAGCAATTGAACCCCTCTCCTTGAAGTTCTTGATGATCCAATAAATGGTTGATTTAGGGGAAATCTTACAAGCAGCAATGTTCTTGCCTGTAAAGCCCTGATAACTGTAGATGTTTTCTTGGAGGTAACCATGGTTAATAGAAGAAGACAATGATTTAAAGCACCATCCCCCTTTTAAAGCAACCAGTCTGCTCTTATAATTCCATCTCCATGACAGAGTGATATCAGCTTCCTTGTCCTCATTAACACTTTCTCCTGAGCTAAAGAGAAGATTACTGAAATTATGTCAGCAGGTCATTTTGTGGCAGGGCTGAAATGCAGTGGAAATGGGGTTTGTGTTATTAAGTTAATTTGCATGGCAAGGAATGACTTTGCAATTAATTGAAATTCATCTGATCACTCTTCACAACAATCTAGAGTAAATGCATATTGCCACTATAAAAACTGAAGCAGCAAACTTTGTGAAAACCAAGATTTGTCTCAAAACATTTGGCCAGGACTGTATGTCTTTTGTCAACCGTACTAACTATGTTGACTAGAAAACTGATTTTAATGGTTTGGTCAAGAGAAGACATTTCTTAAATCTACCCCGGAATAGTTTTCCAGATCAGATGGTAGAAAATAAAACTAGAAATTGTGCTTTGCTGGATACTGTAATGAGAATATTACTAGGCTAATTTCAAAATCCAAGAAAATTCTGCATATAGAAAATGATGAATTAAAGAAAGCAAATTTACCAGCCTAATGCCTCATACACACGGCCGTGCCCGTAATTACGGCCCGCGATTGTTCTCCTATACAATGTATGGGAGCACAGCCCGTAAAATACGAAAAGTAGGACGTGCTCCATAATTCCCTGCACAGTTCTACGTCACGGACACCTATCCGTAGCGATACGGAAAGGTGCCTGTGTCCAATGGAACTGAACGGGTCCGTAATTGTGGTTCGTATTATGGTCCAAAATTACGGATATTTTGTTACGGTCGTGTGCATGGGGCCTAAGGCCATCAATCTAGTCTACAAGTTGGAATACTGACGATATTGGATTGTTCAGCTGATATTGGATTGTTCATTGTTCAGCTGATATAATGCCAAAGGGGGCTGGATACAGGAATATAAACTGAAACCTATTTGGCTTAAAGCAAAAGTATAAAACGTAAAAATGAGAACAACCTAGACATTGTAGTTAAATTTACCAGTCTATAGTTGTAATGTTGTGTCCTTAACCCCTTAAGGACGCATTCTGTTTTGGCCTTGTGAACACAGCCCATTTTTTCAAATCACATTGTACATTATGTTAGTGGTAAAATTCATTTTTTCCTAAATTTTAATGTATCTGCTGGTAAGGCAGATAGTAATACCACACAAAATAGTTACTAGTTAACATTTCCCATATGTCTACTTCATGTTGGCACCATTTTTTGAATGTCCTTTTATTTTTCTAGGACGTTACAAATAGAGATGAGCGAGCCGGGACAACCGAACCCGGTTTCGGTCCGAACATCCGGAAAAGTTCGGTTCGTAGCGAATCCGAACTTCACCGGGTTCGGCCGAACCCGTTTTGACCGAACCCGGTCAAAAATATTATACAAATCGGCAGCCACTTGTCTCTATCAATCACTGATAGAGAAAAGAGGCTGCTGATTAAAAATAAAATAAAAAGCATTTCATACGTAGCCGGTCGTTGTCTTGGTGACGAGTCCCTCTTCTTCCTCCAGTCCGACCTTCTTTTCTGACGCGGCAGCCTGTGATTGGCTGCAGAGGCCTCTGCAGCCTGTGATTGGCTGCAGAGGCCTCTGCAGCCTGTGATTGGCTGCAGCGGTCACATGGGCTGTATCGTCAGCCAGTAAGGTCGGACCGGATGTCGAGAGGGACGCGTCACCAAGGCAACGGCCAGGAGACCGGACTGGAGGAAGCAGAAAGTTCTCGGTAAGTATGAACGTCTTTTTTTTTTACAGGTTACTCTATATTGTGATCGGTAGTCACTGTCCAGGGTGCTGAAACAGTTACTGCCGATCAGTTAACTCTTTCAGCACCCTGGACAGTGACTATTTACTGACGTCGCCTAGCAACGCTGCCGTAATGACGGGTGCATACATATAGCCACCCGTCATTACGGTAATATATTTTATAATGGGAGCACGGCTCGGAAAAACGACCGGCTGCCCATGGCCGGCCATGCTCATCTCCTGAAATACTCTGTGCTGCCTTAAACTCTGTGGACAGGTCAGGATCCTGTTTCTTTTAAATGCTGCTGGGGAACCCGCTCGATCCACTATATAAGGCTGCGCTACAGTGCAGCATTTAAAAGAAACAGGATCCTGACCTGTCCAAAGAGTTTAAGGCAGCACAGAGTATTTCAGGGGATGAGCGTGCAGATTCAGTGCTGCTGTGAACTCTGCTCTTACCATTACGTAGCTCAGTTGTACCTCTACTCCACTCCTGTCCTCAATAAGACCTTCACATGATTGGCAAGTCACCACCCCGCACAAGATCTGCACGCTCATCTCCTGAAATACTCTGTGCTGCTGTGAACTGTGTGTGTAGATGTTTGTGTGTATTTTTGTATATGTGTGTTTGTGTATATGGGTGTGTGTTTATGTGTGTGTTTGTGTATATATGGCTGTGTTTGTGTATGTTTGTTTGTGTGTATATGTGTGTGTTTGTGTATATATGGGTCTGTTTGTGTACATGTGTTTGTGTATATTTGTGTATATGTGTGTGTTTGTGTATATGTGTGTGTTTGGGTATGTGTGTTTTTGTTTGTATATGTGTTCATGTATATGTGTGTATATGTGTGTGTTTGTCTCTTTATGTGTGTGTTTGTGTATATCTTGTGTTTGTGTATAACTGTGTGTGTATATGTGTTTGTGTATATGTGTGTGTTTGTGTATATGTGTGTGTTTGGATATGTGTGTTTTTGTTTGTATATGTGTGAGTTCATGTATATGTGTGTGTGATTGTCTGTTTGTGTATATATGTGTGTGTTTGTGTATGGTTGTTTGTTTGTGTGTGCGTGTGGACCTTCCCACCCTTGTAATGCTAGGCTGCTGCTGTGTTGTATCGGGCTGGTTATAAAAATGGGGGGGACCCCCACGTCGTTTTTTGTTTTAATTTAACAAATGTAACAATAGACGGGTCCCCCACATTTTTAATAACCAGCCATATACAAGGCCGCAGCAGTCTGGCATTACATGGGTGGGAAGGGCCACTAGTTTTGTCCATTCCCAGGCTAATAACACTGTGTTGTATGTGGCTGGTTATGATAAATTGGGTGGAACCCCATGTCTTTTTTTAAAAAAATTAATAAATAATTTAAAAAAATGACGTGGGGTCCCCCCCATTTTTCATAACCAGCCAGATACAACACAGCAGCAGCCTAGCATTACAAGGGTGGCAAGGTCCACTGTTTTTGGCCCTTCCCAGCCTCATAATACCAGCCTGCGGCCACCCCAGTGCCCTACCATCACAACAGATGGTCGGGTACTGGATCGTACCTAGCTCTTCCCGGCACCCCTGGTGGTGGTGGGTACCGGGGTAATAATGGTGGTTAGTGTTAGCCTCTGCACCGGCTAACACTAAGCCTCGCCTTAGTAATGTATGTTGTCACTCAGATAGCGGCCATTACTAAAGTGGTAGTAATAAAATTTGAAAAGAAAAGACAAAGATATAGATAAAATATTTTATTGAAATAAAGCACCCCAAACACAACCCTCATTAACCATTTTATTGTAGAAAAAAAGCCCGTCATCTAAGTAGTCCTCGAAACCGACGTAGTCCAAACACCAAACCTTGTAAAAAATTAAATAAATAAAAAATTAAATAAAACATGTCGTAGGCTTAGATTCAGTTTAATGTGTGATACTGACTGTTATACCATGTATAGAAGCCTGCCGCGAAGTTTACTTAGATACAGGGCGCCAGCAGACAGTATCATACATGGCCATACAGACATATATGCAAACATACATACATATATACAAACATACATACATATATACAAGCATGCACATATATACATGCAAATATACATACATGCAAACATACACACATATATACATACATACATGCAAACTATCATACATACATACATACACACACACACACACACACACACACATGAAAACATACATACATACAAACAAACATGCAAAGATACATACATACATACATATATACAAGCATGCACAAATATACATGCAAACATAAATACATGCAAACATAATTACATACATGCACATATATATAAACATACATGCAAACATACATGCAAAAATAAAAACATGCAAACATACATACATGCATACAGTATATACATACATACATGCCAACATACATACATGCCAACATACATACATGCAAACATACATACAAACATACATGCAAACATACATACATATATATATATGCAAATATACATACAAACATGCACATATATACATACATGCCAACATACATACATGCAAACATACATGCACATGTATACATACATGACAACATACATACATACCAACATACATACATGCCAACATACATACATGCAAACATACATGCACATATACACATACATACATGACAACATTCATACATGCCAACATACATACATGCAAATATACATACATGCAAACATACATGCACATATACACATACATACATGACAACATACATGCAAACATACATACATAAATAAACTCACCTAAGACGTTCCCACGAAGATTTGAACGGTCCCGTCACTTTTCTTCTTACTGCTCCCATTCACAATAACAGAGCGGAGGGCGCAGATGACGTAATCACGTGTGCCTGATATGATTACGTCATCTGCGCCACAACGCATGTAATGTAATGTAGTGTAGTGTAGAGTGTGCTGCAGCCTGTGATTGGCTGCAGAGGCGGTCACGTGGGATGAAGCGTCATCCCTGGAGGCCGGTCTTCTGACGTTATCCTGTCATGCGTGACCGCCACTACAGCCTGTGATTGGCTGCAGCGGCGACATGGATGAAACGTCATCGCTGGAGGCCGGACAGGAGGAAAGTAAGTATGAACGTATTATTTTTATTTTTTTATTATTACATTAAAATTGTATTTTCCGCGCGCCGAGCATGCACTGTCAAGGTTGCTGAAAGAGTTAGTGCAGCCCATTAACTCTATCAGCACCCAGGACAGTTCCATGCTCGGCGCACGGAAATTACAGGTTCGGTCCGAATCGAACTTTTTCGTGAAATTCGGCAAACTCGCCGAACCGAACTTTTGATAAGTTCACTCATCTCTAGTTACAAGGCTTATAACTTTAGCAGCAATTTCTCACATTTTCAAGAAAATTTCCAAAACCTATTTTTTTAGGGACCACTTTAGTCCTGAAGTGGCTTTGAGGGCCATATATATTAGAAACCCCCCATAAATCACCCCATTTTAAAGAATGCCCCCTCAAAGTATTCAAATCAGCATTTAGAAAGTTTCTAAACCCATTTGGCGTTTGGCGACCACCCCACCTAGATTAACGGGCTACAGCACTGCTCCTAACAGCACACATGCGCTCCCCGCAGCCCGGCATCCCCCAGTACGGGCTGCTACTAGCAGCCTTAGTACTAGGTGAAAACATCGAGTCGGATCACAGCCGTTCAATAGCGTCCGCCGCATTTTTGTTGTTATAACAATATCGGCACCCCGCTACGCGATTGCGGGGGGCCGATTGTTGTTATGGCAACCGGAAGCCTAACAAAGGCCACCGGTCTGCCATCTATGGATGGCGATTAGGTCTTGCCAGAGGCAGGACCTAATATGTCCCCTGTCAGTGTGAAACTGGCAGGTATAATACGTAAGTATTGCGGGGTATTATAACAACGATCCAACAATTGGATCTTCAAGTCCCAAGTGGGACTAAAAAAAATAAAAAAAAAGTTACAAAAAAACGTACAAAAGTAAAAAAGTGAAATTTCAAAATAATAAAATAAAAAAATCGTCCTTTTTCCTTTACAAAGGACTTTATTATTAGAAAAAAATAAATAAACTATGCATAATTGGTATCCCCGCGGCCTGAACTATAAAAATATAATGTAATTTCTCCCGCACAGTGCCAGCAATAAAAAAAATAATAAATAAACGATACCAGAATCGCTATTTTTAGTCACTTCAGCTCCCAAAAATGAATAAATAGTTATCAAAAAGTCGCATGTACTCAAAAATGGTACCAATAAAAACTAGTTTGTTTCCCAAAAAACAAGCCCACACACAACACAACTTTCTTGATGGAAAAATAAAAAAGTTGTGGCTCTTAGAATATGGCGACACAAAAACAAATTTTTTTTTTTAAACCGTGCTTTTATCGTGCAAACGCTGTAAAACATAAAAAGCCTATATACATATGGTATCGCCATAATCGCATCGACCCACAGAATAAATTAAATATGTCATTTATATTGCACGATGAATGCTGTAAAAAAATTAATAACAAACAATAGAAGTTTTCACCACCTAATTACACTAAATTCAGCAAAAAAACCTATGGGATTAAAATGCTCACTATACCCCTAGATAAATTCTTTTTAGGGCTGTAGTTTCCCAAATGGGGTCACTTCTGGGGGGTGTCCACTGATTTGGTCCGGCAGGGGCTTTGCAAATGCGACATGACACTCGAAAACCAATCCAGCAAACTTGAGCTCCAAAAGCCAAACAGCGCTCCTTCCCTTCTGAGCCCTGTCGTGTGTCCAAACAGCCGTTTATTACCACATATTGGGTATTGCCATAATCAGGAGAAATTGCTTTACAAATCTTGGGGTTCTTTTTCTTCTTTATTCCTTGTAAAAATGTATAATTTCTAAGTTTTGTTGGAAAAAATGTAGATTTTCATTTTTACGGACGAATTCCACTAAATTCAGCAAAAAACCTGTGGGGTTAAAATGCTCACTATACTATACCCCTTGATAAATTCGTTGAGGGCTGTAGTTTGCCAAATGGTGTCTTTTTGGGGGTGTTTCCACTGTTTTGGCCCCACAAGACCTCTTTAAACCTGACATGGTGCCTAAAATATATTCTAATAAAAAGGAGGCCCCAAAATCCTGTAGGTGCTCCTTTGCTTCTGAGGCCTGTGTTTCATTCAGTCTATTAGCACACTAGGGCCACATGTGGGATATTTCTAAAAACTGCAGTATCTGGGCAATAAATATTGAGTTTCGTTTCTCTGGTAAAATCTTTTCTGTTACAGAAAAAAATGGATTAAAATTTCTGACATTTTCTCTACTTTGCTTTAATTCCTATGAAACACCTAAAGAGTTAAGAAACTTTTTAAATGTTGTTTTGAAAACTTTGAGGGTGCAGTTTTTAAAATTGAGTGACTTATGGGGGTTTCTAATATATAAGGCCCTCAATGCCACTTCAGGAGTGAACTGGTACCTATAAAAATAGGTTTTGGAAATTTTCTTGAAAATGTGAGAAAATGCAAATGAAAAAAAGTATGCAAACATAAAGTAGACATATGGGAAATGTTAATTAGTAACTATTTTGTGTGTTATTACTGTCTGCTTCACAAGCAGATACATTTAAATTTAGAAAAATGCTAATTTTTGCAAATTTTCTCTAAAGTTTGGTGTTTTTTACAAACAAATACTGCGTTTATTGATTACATTTTCCCACTAACATAAAGTGCAATATGTCACGAAAAAACAATCTCATAATCGCTTGGATAGGTAAAAGCATTCCCAAGTTATTACCACATAAAATGACACATGTCAGATTTGAAAAAATCGGCTGTGTCCACAAGGCCAAAACAGGCTCAGTCCTGAAGGGGTTAAACTATGTGGAGGTAAAATTGAATTATTTTTTTTTACGAAATTAATTTTTAATCCATTTTTTCAAAATTATTGCCCAGATTCTGCAGTTTTAGAACTATCCCATTAGTGTGCTACTGGACTCAAACACAGGCCACAGAAATGAAGAAGCACATTGTGGATTTTGGGGTCTCCTTTTTATTAGAATATATTTTAGGCACCATGTCAGGTTTGAAGAGGTCTTGTAGTTCCAAAACTGTGGTAACACACTCAAAAAGACACAATTTTAGAAACTACAGCCAAGGAATTAATCTAAGGGTATAGTGAGCATTTTAACCCCAAATTTTTTTTACTGAATTTAGTGGAATTAGGAAAATGAAAATCTATTTTTTTTCCAATAAAATGTAGAAATCTTCAATTCTTACAAGGAATACAGGAGAAAAAACAACCCAACATTTGAAAAGCAATTTCTCCCAATTACGGCAATACCCCATACGTGGTAATAAACTTCTATTTTGACACATGGCAGGGCTTAAGGAGGTTTTACACATAACAATTATCGGGCAGACGAGCGTTCCTCTGCAAACGCTCGATCATCTGCTGGTTGTATCGTTTTGAAAAAGGGAAATATTATCGTTGTCGGCAGCACATCTCCCTGTGTAAACAGGGAGATGCGCTGCCGACATGATAATAATGTATGGAGACGAGCGATAAGAGTAACAACCGCTCGTCCCAATCCATAGCTTCGTGTGGCAGGAGCAAATGAGTGCCGATCAACGATGTCTCGTTGATCGTCGCTCGCTGCACCGGCCGCTTATCTGGCTGTCTAAAAGGGCCTTAAAAGAAGGGAAGGAGCACCATTTGGCTTTTGGAGCTCAAGGTTTGCTGGAATGGTTTTCAGGTACCATGTTGCATTTGCAAAGCCCCTGAGGTACCAAAACAGAGGAAACCCCCAAAGGTGACCCCATTTGAGAAACGACAGCCATCAAAGAATTTATCTAGGGGTATAATTAGCATTTTGACCCCACAGGTTTTTTTGCTAAATTTATTGGAAGTAGGCCATGAAAATTATCTAAAGTTTTTTGGAAAAAAATAAAGGAGATAAAGCTCCCCAACATTTGTGAAGCAATATCTCCTGATCAAGGCAATACCCCATATGTGGTCATAAACTACTGTTTAGGAAGAAAAGATGGATAAAAAGCGGATTTTCCCTCTGGCGCAACCTACGTAGGATGTGATTGTTCCACTCAATCGGAGGTCGGGTGAGTGAAAACAAGGCTTTATTTCATGTACTAATACAACAAAAAGTTTTGAGATCGAACAGATCTCTTCCTCAGGCGGTGTACAAATGTCTGTAATTGGGGAGATCTCTTCTATATATCACAGAAGAGGAGTCAACTTGAAAACAACTACCAGGTCAAACTGACAGGTCAGACAATCGTTAAAAAGAATATATATGTGAACATTATATAGTGATCTTTTAAAACAAAGTAAATATATTCCAATAAAATTGATAAAAATAATAAAATAGGATAACAATGTATATAAAATGCTTTTATCACGTATTAAAAAATAGACATAACAAAAACTTCCGATGCTAAAATATGTTATATAGAGGAATACCATATAGGAACCATGTAAAATTATATGTATAGTTATATCATTAACAGTAGTGTATTTAAAAAGTATGTATTATAGCCATAGAACTTATACTAAATAGAAATTTTATTGTATCTTCTATAGTACATTACTGGTATTTTTAATAATAAACCCCATTTAATCCTTCTGGTATTAGAGTTTTCAATCTATAAATCCAGAAGTTTTCTCGGTTGCATAGTGACTCAAAACGATTTGTGCTAGATGTGGATATTTGTTCTATTGGTGTAATTTTGAAACAGTCGAAATTGCTATTGTGTGTAATAGTGCAGTGTCTGGAAACACTGTGTAATAAAAATTAGTTTTTACAGTTTGAGCGGTGTTTATTTACACGGCAGTGTAAATGCTGTGTGGTTCTTCCTACATACTGTAAGCCGCATTCGCAGTTGATTAAATAAATAACATATTGTGACTGGCAATTCAGATTACTCTCAATCTTATATGTGTTATTAGTTTGGTTTGATATGAAAACATCAGTTTTGATGATCATATTACAGCAAAGACATCTTGGATTGTTGCATTTTGAACTGCCTTTTTTGTTTTGTTTTGCATCAACTACTAGTCCAGTTTCGTTATTCTTATCAGAAAAAAATTACACGTCTAGGTGCTAGTATATTTTTAATTGTTTTTGCCCTCCAGTTGTTACCCGTGCCCTGTTACCTGTTCCCCGTGCTGTTCTTGTTCCTGTGCCTACTAGTGTCGGAGTCGTGTCTACTGCACCTGCTGTCGTTGCCACGTCCAGTGTCTTCTGTCACGTCCAGTGTCTTCTGCCACGTCCAGTGTCTTCTGCCTAGTCCAGTGTCTTCTGCCACATCGGATACTGCCCGCCACGTCTGGCGCTACCTGCTGAACAATATGGTGACCAGATTGAAATACCCCCCTATAGATAGTGCCACCCCCCTTGTAGATAGCCCCAATGAAGCTCCCTCTAGGAGCGGAATACCCGGCCAGAGCGTTGGGATTCTGCTCCTAGAGGGAGCCCGCCCCTGACATCACTGTACATATATGGACAGTGACGTCAGAAGCTCCCTCTAGCAGCGGAACATCCGGCCAAAGCGTTGCCGACACTTTGAACGGGGATTGTGCTCCTAGAGGGAGCCCCTGACATCACTATCCATATATGGGCAGCGACGTGAGAGGCTCCCTCTAGGAGCGGCGTCCCTGGCCAGAGCGTTGCCGATGCTTTGGCCGGAGACTCCGCTTCTAAATGGAGCCCCTAACGTCACTGTCCATATATGGACAGTGACATCAGCGGCTTCTCCAGGACCGGATTTCCCGGCCAGATTGTCGGCGATGCTCTGGCCGGGGTCACCTCTTCTAGAGGAAGCCCCTGACGTCACTGTCTATATATGGACAGTGACGTCAGCGGCTCTTCTAGGAGCGGAATCCCTGACCAGAGTGGCGGCACTGCTCTGGCTGGGGACTCCGCTCCTAGAGGGAGATTCAGTGGTGCTATCTACAGAGGGGGTGCTGTGTACAGGGAGGAGGGTGGTATCTACAGGGGGTGGCGCTATATACTGGGGGGTGGCACTATCTAATGGAGGGTGTGGTGCTATGTATGCCACACATGTAGATAGCGCCAGTGTCCCATGTAGATAGCGCCCATACAGTGCCACAGTTCCCACTGCAGTTAGTGCCCACCTAGTGCCACACAGTGCCATCTATGTGGCACTATCTACAGTGGGCACTGAGGCACAATATGTGGGCACTGTGGCACTATCTAAAGTGGGCACTATCTACATAGGGCACTGTGGCACTATCTACAGGGGCATTACTTTAGGGGTTGGGACAAAAAAAAACGAGACGATTGAAACTCATCCATTTTTTTAAGGCCAAGAAAAATGGATGGCAAACTTCAGTTAAAAACAGTCAATCGGTCGGGAAATAGAGAAAATTTTTTAGACACACACTGATGCAAAAGGCCATAAAAAACTGACAGTTGATCCATTTTTATAACTACCTTTTCTTAACTGTCGTGTGAATATAGCCTTATAGCCTTCTTTTCTCTCCGCTCACAGCGAGCCAAGCTGACATAGAGAGAAGACGACCACATTTTCACATTTGTAGTGATTTGTCTGCTTATAATAAAAACATGGAGTTAATTAAACTAATCTAGAAAATGAAAGCCTCATAAGTCTTGTAAAAAAACAAACAAAGTAAAAATAGTTTTGATATTCAAAGTTGTTACAAAGATATTATCGTTTAACCCCTTCAGGACTGAGCCTGTTTTGACCTTAAAGAGGCCCTGTCACCAGATTATACATAACCTACATCCTACATAAACTGATCGGCGCTGTAATGTAGATAACAACTGTGGTTTTTATTTTGAAAAAACTATCATTTTTGAGCAAGTTATGAGCAATTTTAGATTTATGCTAATTACTTTCTTAATGCCCAACTGGGCGTTTTTTTACTAGTGACCAAGTGGGTGTTGTGAAGAGAAGTGTATGATGCTGACCAATCAGCATCATACACTTCTCTCCATTCATGTCCATTTGTACTCAGCACAGCGTGATCTCACGAGACCATGCTGTGCTGTCACATACACCCACATTAACTTTACTGAAGTGTCTTGAGAGTGAATAGACATTGCCTCGAGCCAGGACGCGATGTCTATTCACACTCCCGACACTTCTGTAAAGTTTGTGTGGGACTTAATAGCTGCACAGCGTGATCTCGCGAGATCACGCTATAAATCACACCACAGCTAGATCACACTGTGCAGCGATTAAGTCCCACACAAACTTTACCGAAGTGTCGGGAGTGTGAATAGACATCGTGTCCTGGCTGGAGGCAATGTCTTCACACTCAAGACACTTCAGTAAAGTTAATGTGGGTGTATGTGACAGCGAGATCACGCTCTGCTCAATACAAATGGACATGAATGGAGAGAAGTGTATGACGCTATACACTCCTCTTTACAACGCCTACTTAGTCAAAAGTTAAAAAACGCCCAGTTGGGCATTAAGAAAGTAATTAGCATAAATCTAAATATGCTCATAACTCGGTCAAAAATTATCTTATAATGTGGTGACAGAGCCTCCTTAAAGATCGACTTACCTGCAAACGCTGATGCTGCTGCAGAATCAACTGTAGCCTCTGGTGCCGATGTGACCGTCACGATGCAGGACCTGTGAGTGACGTCACAGATCTGCACTGTCAGAAGCTGGGCGTTCTGAAGAGAAGAGGATGTTACTTCTCTTCAGAGCGCCCAGCTAGTAAAAGTATTAAAAACGCCCCGATGTACGCACATAATACACGCCCACTTGGACTTTTACTTTTAAACACACCCACTTGGACTTTTGCAAGCCTCATTTGCATAACTACAAAAATGGTCATAACTTGGCCAAAAATGCTCGTTTTTTACAAATAAAAACGTTACTGTAATCTACATTGCAGCGCCTATCTGCTGCAATAGCAGATAGGGGTTGCAAAATCTGGTGACAGAGCCTCTTTAAAGGCAAAGCAGATTTTTTTCAAATCTGACATGTCTCACTTTATGTGGTAATAACTTTGGAATGCTTTTACCTATCCAAGTGATTCTGAGATTGCTTATTCGTGACACATTGAACTTTATGTTATTGGTAAAATGTGGTTGATGCATTCAGTAAGTAATTGTGAAAAACACATTTTGTAAAAAATTGAAAAAATTTTCTTTTTTATAAATTTAAATGTATCTGCTTGGAAGACAGATAGTTATACCACGCAAAATAGTTGCTAATTAACATTTCCCGGATGTCTACTTTAGATTGGTATAGTCTTTTGAACATCCTTTTATTTTTCCAGGACGTTACAAGGCTTAGAACTTTAGCAAAAACTTTTCGCATTTTCCAGAAATTTTTTTACAGGGACGAGATCAGTTGTGAAGTGGCTTTGAGGGGCCCATACAACAGAAACCCCCATAAATCACCACATTCTAAAACTGCACCTCTCAAAGTATTCAAAACAGCATTTAGAAAGTTTCTTAACGATTTAGGCCACGTTCAGACGTGGCGGAATTGCTGTTGAATTCCGCTGTGGACAGTCTGCAGTGGAATTCTGCTGCAGCCGTTTTTTACATTTGTTTCTATACATTTTTAGGAAACTTAGTACAGATGTTGTGGAAAATAACTGTACGGAAATTAGGCTGCTGTGCTGAATTTTCCCTCTGCAGCATGCACATTATGTTTCGGAGAAGCAGCGAAATTTCACTGCGAATTTCAGCCTTTGCAATGCAAAAACTGAAATCTGTGGCAAGTCCACTGTGATATCTGCAACGTCTGAATTACCAGTCAAATATCCAAATGTTGCTGCAGATTCGTTGCGTAACTGTCCCAAATCTGCACCAATATTTCCTGCAGAAAAATTCTGCCACGTCTGAACATGGCCTTAGGTGTTTCACAAAAATTAAAGCAATGTATGAGATGAAATTTACAAATAATTTTTGTTGTAGAAATTCATTTTTAATCCATTTTTTTCTGTAACACGGAAGGTTTTATCAGAGAACTGCAACTCAATATTTATTGTCCAGATTCTTCAGTTTTTAGAAATTTCCCACATGTAGCCCTAGAAGGCCTCAGAAGCAAAGGAGCACCTAGTGGATTTTGGGGCCTTATTTTTTTTAGATTATATTTTAACCCCTTAAGGACGCAGCCTTGTTTTGGCCTTAAAGAGGCTCTGTCACCAGATTTTGCAACCCCTATCTGCTATTGCAGCAGATAGGCGCTGCAATGTAGATTACAGTAACGTTTTTATTTTTAAAAAACGAGCATTTTTGGCCAAGTTATGGCCATTTTTGTATTTATGCAAATGAGGCTTGCAAAAGTACAACTGGGCGTGTATTATGTGCGTACATCGGGGCGTGTTTACTACTTTTACTAGCTGGGCGTTCTGATGACAAGTATCATCCACTTCTCTTCAGAACGCCCAGCTTCTGGCAGTGCAGATCTGTGACGTCACTCACAGGTCCTGCATCGTGTCGGCCACATCGGCACCAGAGGCTACAGTTGATTCTGCAGCAGCATCAGCGTTTGCAGGTAAGTAGCTACATCGATTTACCTGCAAACGCCGATGCTGCTGCAGAATCATCTGTAGCCTCTGGTGCCGATGTGTCCTCGCTCGTCTGACACGATGCAGGACCTGGGGAAGTGACGTCACAGCGTGATCTCTCGAGAACACGGCTGTGTCTGCACTGCCAGAAGCTGGGCGTTCTGAAGAGAAGTGGATGATACTTCTCGTCAGAAAGCCCAGCTAGTAAAAGTAGTAAACACGCCCCGATGTACGCACATAATACACGCCCAGTTGTACTTTTACTTTTCAACACGCCCAGTCGTACTTTTGCAAGCCTCATTTGCATAAATACAAAAATGGTCATAACTTGGCCAAAAATGCTCGTTTTTTAAAAATAAAAACGTTACTGTAATCTACATTGCAGCGCCTATCTGCTGCAATAGCAGATAGGGGTTGCAAAATCTGGTGACAGAGCCTCTTTAAGGCTCAGAGCCCATTTTTCAAATCTGACATATTTCACTTTATGTGGTAATAACGTCGGAATGCTTAAACCTATCCAAGCGATTCTGAGATTGTTTTCTCGTGACACATTGGGCTTTATGTTAGTGGTAAAATTTGGACGATATATTCAGTGTTTATTGGTGAAAAATTGCAACATTTAGAGAAAATGTATAAAAAATAGCATTTTGCAGAATTTAAATGCATCTGCTTGTAAAACAGACGGTTATACCACCCAAAATAGTTACTAGTTCACATTTCCCATATGTCTACTTTAGATTGGCATCGTTTTTTGAACATTCTTTTCTTTTTCTTGGACGTTACAAGGCTTAGAACATAAACAGCAATTTCTTATATTTTTAAGAAAATTTCAAAAGCCTTTTTCTTAAGGTACCTGTTCAGTTCCGAAGTGGCTTTGAGGGGCCTATGTATTAGAAACCCCCATAAAACACCCCATTTTGAAAACTAGACCCCTCAAAGTCTTCAAAACAGCATTTAGAAAGTTTATTTAACCCTTCAGGCATTTCACAGAAATTAAAGCATAGTAGAGGTGAAATTTGCAAATTTAATATTTCTTGCTGAATTTCAAATGTATTCAATTTTTTTCTGAAACACAGAAGGTTTTACCAGAGAAACACTACTAAATATGTATTGTCCAGATTCTGCAGTTTTTAGAAATGTGCCACATGTGTCTCTAGTGTGCTCGTGGACTAAAACACAAGCCCTAGAAGCAAAGAAGGACCTAGTACATTTTGAGGCCTCTTTTTTTATTAGAATATATTTTAGGCAGCATGCCAGGTTTGAAGAGGTGTTGAGGTGCCAAAACAATAGGAATCCCACAAAAGTGACCCCATTTCGGAAACTACACCCCTCAAGGAATTAATTTATGGTTGTTGTTATCATTTTGACCCCACAGTTTTTACACAGCACGTATTTGAATTAGGCTGTGAAATTAAAAAAATGTCATTTTTTCCAATAAGATGTCATTTTTTATCAAAATTTCTTATTCTCACAGGGAACAAAATACCCAATTTTGTTGCCCAATTTGTCCTGAGTGCAGCAATACCCCATTTGTGGAGATAAACTGCCGTTTGAGCCCATGGGAGGCCTCAGAAGGGAAGGAGCGCTGTGTGTTCTTTGGAGTGCAGATTTTGCTGGATTGGTTTTCGGGTGCCATGTCGCATTTGCAGAGGCCCAGAGGTATCAAAGCAATGGAAACTCACCAGAAGTGACCCCATTTTGGAAACTCCACACCTCAAGGAATTAATTTATGTGTGTTGTGACCATTTTGACCCCATCGTTTTTTCACAGAACTTATTTGAATTGGGCTGGGAATTCAAACAAAATAATTTTTTTCCAATAATATGTAGTTATGGCTGAAAATTTCTTATTTTCACAAGAAATAAAATACCCCATTTTGTTGCCCAATTTGTCCTGAGTGCGGCAATGCCCAATTTGTGGTCATAAACTGACGTTTGGGCCCATGGGAGGGCTCAGAAGGACAGGACCACCATTTGGCCTACTGGGGATTTTCTGGTGCGAAGTGATGTATGCAGAAGCCCCTGAGGTACCAGTACAGTTAAAACCCCCAAGAAGTGACCCCGTTTTAAAAACGACACCCCTTAAGGCATTAATCTAGAGGTGTAGTGAGCATTTTTACCGGAGACATACACCCCATAAACTGTAAAGTGGGTTCTCACGGGTATGGCAATACCCTACATGTGGCTGTTATCAGCTGCATGGGCACATGGCAGGGCTCAGAAGGTAAAGATGAGGGGGATAATGTCACGAAGCGGGTTAGTGGACCCACTAGGCCGTACCGCCGCAGCGGGGAGGCAGCTGGCCAAACAACAGGACACCCCAGTAATACAATGTCCCGCACAAGGGTACCTGAATAGTCCAGATGGTGGCCGCAGCTCTGGCACAGATGAGATGGGTGCAGCAGATGGCGCCAAACGTGGTGGATGACACAGGAGCCGCAAGTTGCGCCAGACGTGGCGGACTCCTCCGGGCGTGGCAGAAGACACAGGACATGGCGGATTCCTCCGGACGTGGCAGATGCCACAGGACGTGGTGGATTCCTCCGTATGTGGCAGATGACACAGGACGTGGCAGATTCCTCCGGATGTGGCAGATTCCTCCGAACGTGGCAGGGGCCTTCTTAAAGACCAGGAAATCGTGGCAGTTGATGACGATTTCCTATTTGCGCGCGCTGGCCCTTTAAGGCCGGGCGCGAGCGTGTGCGCACACCCTACGGGACACAGCCGAACGGAGCGGAAGTGAGTGCTGGCATCTCCTAGGAGGGAGACGGGAACCAGCGCTCACGGATCCATGGCCGCGGACATCGGGAGATAAGTGAACCCGACGGCCCGCGGCCATGGACGCTACAGATAAGTTGTGCGGAGTGCATCAGGGTAAGTAAAACTGGGGTGGATTAAAAATCAAGGGATGTATGATACATTTTGAAGCACTCTTTCACACGGAGCCTTAGTTTTTCGGGACACGTGTCACATTGATATATTGTGTCCTCCCTTATCCCCCTCTTATAGCAGACTTTGTACCTCTTTTGACGTTTTCCTTTCTTGCCAGTTTGGGGAACTTCTCCTGGAAAGTGTTGCCCTGGTACGATGCGTGTGGCCTCGCTTCCAGAAGTACTGGGTGCCCCCCCTTCTTATTTTTTTTTTAATCAGTTCAATTTTATTCAACAAACTTCACATCTTTACAGGTCATTGTACTTTCTCATACAGTGTATAAGCAAATTTCCACAGACCCAATTATTTATTTCCAACCAAACATTCCCTTTCCCCCAACTCCCCCTTGTATCCCCCCAGCCGGTCTTCTCGATACCATTTTTTCAATCCTATGTCCTTCTCTTCCCCTTTTCCATTCCCCATCCTTCGCCTGCTCTCCGTATGTACCCCACCGTCAGTAGCCCTATACCTGAACGTGTGACCGTAGTGTCATTAGCTCCGCAGAAGCATACCCAGATTGATCAATCCACCTAGCCCATTGTTTTTCAAACTTGACCTTGGACCCCCTCTTGGAGTATATCCTATATTCCATCAGAACCTGTGAGTTAAGTGCCCCTATGATTTCTTGTTTTGAGGGTGGCTCCGCATCCAGCCAGTGCTTTGCTATTCCTTTCCTAACTTGGTATAGTATTTTAGCGATTGCCACACCTGACATCCTATCCCCCTCCAAATCCCCAACATACCCTAGCAGTATTACCACAGGATCCCATGGAATCTGTACCTCAAACACTCTCCCCACTAGCTCCGATATTTCCGTCCACAGAGTCCCCAACCTCCCGCATGTCCAGAACATATGGAGGATGTCTGCTTTTTCCTCCGGGCACCTAGGGCACTTGGCATCTGCTCTTAATCCCATTTGTTTCAGCACCCACGGGGTCCTATACACCCTATGTATCAGAAACAACTGCGATCTTCGTTGTGCTACATTAATGGACAAAGTACATGTTGCTGCCAATACCGCCTCCCAGTGGTCTGTCAGAATAGGACCCACATCCCTCTCCCATATAGCTTTCACTGGTGCCATAGGATCCCCCAGATGTTCTGCCAATAACCTGCGATAAACCAATGAAATTAATCCTTTTGACGTTACTGCTTTTGCAATATGTTCCAACACTCCCGCGGCATGTATTGCCATGTCTACACTGGCCGCTTGTGTCTGCACAGCGTGCCGAATCTGCAGGTACTGATAGAACATGCGGGAGTCCAGCTGAAACCCCTCCCTTATTTGCTGAAAGGATTTGAGTATGCCTCCCTCGTACAACTGACTCAATCGTATTATGCCTTGCTGCTCCCACCCCTGCATCCCTTCCAATTTACCCAATTCCCCCAGATAGGCATTCCTCCAGAGTGGTGTATATTTAGTGCACTCTCCTATCCCCAGCAATTGCTTGCACTGCCACCACACCTTGTGTATAAGAAGCAGAGTGGGTCTGGTACTCGCCATCCGTTTATAGCTGTGCGCTTCCAGTCCTGCCAACGGGTTCTCCCCCCCCCCAGATATGATAGGATGTGCGCACTGGACCCCCAGGTCTCTTCCTGCTCCCACCCCCAGAAATGCTGACATTGGGCAGCTAAATAATACACCCAAGCATTGGGCACAGCCAGGCCCCCCTCCTCTTTAGGCAATTGTAGTTTCTCCAGTTTAATCCTGGGTACCCCCTTCTTCCATACTAGGTCCCTAAAAAGGTTGTGCAACCTCCTAAACCAATATTTGGGGATCCATACCGGGGAGTTATGTAGGACGTACAGCACCTGGGGCATAAGGATCATTTTAATCAGATTCGTCCTACCCAGAGCCGATAGCGGTAACTTATTCCACGCCTCTACTTTGGCTTTTATCGTTGTTAACAGTGGCATTACATTAAGGGACATATAATCCTGTGCTTTCGCCGTCACCCTAACCCCCAAATACTTAAACTCCGTGACCACCGGTATCTCCACCTCCTCCTCCCCAGTCTGGATAACCCCCGGGTCCATGAGCATTAGAGCCGATTTTGACCAATTAATGAGCAATCCCGAATATTTCCCAAACCGCTTAATTAGGGCCATCACTAACGGTAGTGTGCGCTCGGTATCCGCCATGAATAGCAGCATATCATCTGCGTATAATGCAATTCGTTCCTCCACCCCCCCATATCTCAACCCCTGAATATGTTCATGTTGTCTCACTGCACACGCCAATGGTTCCACCGCCAACGCGAACAACAACGGAGATAATGGACATCCCTGACGCGTTCCCCGCGCCAGCGCGAACCGATCCGATAGTACCCCATTCACCCTTATCTTTGCAGTCGGGGCTACGTATAACAACTTTACCCATTTTATGAAATTAGGGCCAAATCCCATTTTCTCCAGAACTGACCACAAATATTTCCATTCCACGCAATCGAATGCTTTAGCCGCGTCTAAGGACAGAATGGCTCTCCCCCCATGATTATCCGGAAGAACTTGTAAATTCAAGAACAGCCGTCTCAGATTCACCGCCGTCGATTTGGATGGCATAAAGCCGGCCTGATCCCCATGTACCACCCCAGCCACTACCTTAGTTAGTCGAAGCGCCAATACTTTTGCTATGATTTTAATATCCGCCGTCAATAGAGAAACTGGTCTATAGGAGCCCGGGAGCTGGGGATCTTTCCCCTCTTTAGGCAGAACTACTATAGTTGCTTCGTACATTGTTTCCGGGAGCCGCCCCTTATCAAAACTATCCAAAAGAGTGGCCATTAACTGAGGCGTGAGTTCCTCCCCATATTCCTTAAAAACTTCCACCGGAAGACCATCCGGCCCCGGCGCCTTTTCACTGGCTAGTATCCCTATGGCTGCCTTGAGCTCCTCCAGAGATATGGGCTCCTCCAATGTCCCTCTCTCCTCCCCTCCCAACCTGGGAAGGTCAATCTCCCCTATATACTCTTCCAGCTGTTGGGGTGTGTGCTCTGCTCTAGAGGCATACAAATCTGAGTAAAACTGCTGAAAAACTTTTAAAATCTGTCCTGTATCCGTCTCCGACTTCCCCCCCTCCCCCCTAATAGTGTGTATATAATTATTCTCCCTCTGAGCCTGCGCCATCCTTGCCAGTAACCGTCCAGTGGTTTCCCCCTCCTCATAATATTGGCGTTTTAAAAACATCCTTTTGTTATCTGCCCTCTCCAACTGATGCTGTTTTAACAACCGCTGCGCCTCCACCCAATGCTTCAGTGTGTCTGGTGTGTTATCTGCTATATGTAGCCTTTCTGTCTCCGTTACCCTTTCCAACAGCGCTTCCCCTAATTGTCTAGACCGTGTTTTTACTGCCGAAATGTGCTGGATGAACACCCCTCTCAGCCATGCCTTCATCGCATCCCACAGTATCTCTTGCGGTACCGTTCCCGAGTTGAATTGAAAATATTCCTTTATGAGGTCTAAAATTTGTTTATGATCTATCAACTTCAGCCAAAAGGCATTGAGTTTCCAGCACCCTTGCCCCTGCCCTGTCTTCCCCTCCGTCTCTACCTTCATTAACAAAGGAGAATGATCCGATAAAGCTCTTTGTAAGTATTCTATCCGGGCTACAAAGGGTACCGCTGCCGGTGAGCACAAGATTAGGTCTATCCTGGATAAAGACTGATACGTGGAAGACGCACAAGAATACTGAAACCTATTTGGATGTTTATCCCTCCATATGTCCCGCCAACCCATTTCAGCAACGAGATGACCAAACGCTGTTAAACCTCCTCCTGTCATGCCGAATTTATCCATATTAGTATTCAATACCGCGTTAAAATCCCCCATCACTAGTAACGGCACCTCCGGGAACCTAGCCAGTTCCTCCACCACTTTCTTGATACACCCGCTAGAAAATGGAGGGGGGACATACAACACCACCAACACACAATTCCAATGATACAGCGTACAGTGTACCCCCACATACCGCCCCTCCCCATCCTGGAAGGAGTCATGACATATAAATGGCACTGCCCTATGTATGAGAAGACTCACCCCCCTATGTAGTATGGTAAGAATGAAAACTATGGCCTACCCAGGCCCTATGCATCATGGAGACTGAATCCCTAGTCATATGTGTCTCCTGTAGTCCTATCACCCTCGACTCCTGCTTCTTAACAAAATCAAATACCGCCTGCCGTTTTCTGGTTTCCCGCAAGCCCCGTACATTCCAGGACAAACAATTAAGTGATCCCAACACATCCTTTCCTGTTCTCGTAATTTTACATATCCGACCGGCTGGGTCATCTTTCCCTCCCTCCCCTCCCCCCCCTGTAACCTCCCCCGTAAACCTACCCCTTTCCAAGGGTTGGGGCGACAGAACGTATCTGCCATTACCCATAACAAGCGTCGGCAGGTCAACTCCGCCCACCGTACATTCAACAATACCATAACTCGCTATTCACGTTTCCCGCGTAACTGACCATCCCTCCCGCTGCCTTTTCTTTGCAAATAAACAACCATCCCTTCAACATATCGGTACCCCTCAATGTCCATAAACACATTCCTCCGCTCCCGGTCTTCCGCGTTCACCGCAGCCATGCCCTCCAACTCCAAACATGACCAGGAACCCTCAATGCCATATCTTGCAATTTTCTGCGACACCTGGTTCAGTCCCGCATCCCCAGCCTCCTTTTGTCAGCCGGTCTGCTCCGGATCAACGCCGTCCCTCTGCCTCCGCCGGTCTCAGCTGACTTTCATGGCTATCCAACCATCTAACCGCTTCTCTCGGTGTCTCGAAAAAGGAAGTTGTGCCCAGCGCCACCACTCTCAGACGGGCAGGATACATCATTGAATATTGCACTTGTAACGCCCTTAGGCGTCTCTTTATATCCATAAACTGTGATCTTTTCCGTTGTACTTCCATAGAGAAATCCGGGAAGGACACTTTCACCCCATTAAAGGAGATGTCTTGACGCTCTCTAGCTTTCCTCAGGATCTTGTCTCTATCTTTGTAATGTAAAATCTTTATCAGCACCGGTCTCGGCAGCCTCCCCGGAGGGCCGGGTCTGGTCGGCACCCTGTGCGCTCTCTCCACCGCAAATAAAGGGGTCAATTCCTCTCTGCCAAATGTGTCTATCAGCCACTTTTCAAAGAAATCATCAGGATTCGCTCCCTCCACTCTTTCTGGAACCCCCACTAGGCGAACGTTATTCCGTCTCAACCGATTTTCCATGTCATCTGTCTTAGCCAGCAATGTCGCCACTGCCTGCGAGTGTGCTTGTACATCCTGCTTTATGTGAGGAATCGCATCCTCCATGTCTGAGACTCTCCCCTCCACGGCAGTGGTGCGTTCCGCTACTTTTTGCAGGTCGTTCCTGAGCAGCAAAATGTCCTCCTTCAATCCACCCATCTGGCTTGCTAAGGTATTAAGGACCATAGAATTTTGCTTCACCGCTGCCAAAATGTCTTTTAAGGAGGGTTCCTCCTTCCTTGCTCCACTTTTCCCTCCAGCGCCTGGCTGATCCTGCATGGCGCCGCTCATCTCCTCCTCCTCCTCACTTCTCATGTCCCCCGCCAAAGGAGAGTACCTGGATCCATAAGATGATCCTCCAGCTGCCTGATCTCCAGACGACGTTCGCTGCTGTGCCGCCGCCCCCCCTGCTCTCGGCGTGCGGGCGAACCTCTCCAGCTTCTCTGCTACTTCTTGCCGGAGGCCTCTATTGCGGCCCTCCTTCTCCTCGGCGCCATCTTGAGCGCGGGATCCGGGACTCGCTGGCGGCGATTTCTGCTTCTTTGAGCGCGTCATTATGGACGGGCACTCGTGCTCCTCCACCTCTAGACTCTGGTAGGACCCTGGGGAAGCTGTTTTCCCCGAATTTTACGGGATATATGGACCTTACAGGATGAAAACAGCAGGAGCTCCGGTCACACACGTCCTCTCACATTCACCGCTAGGCCACGCCCCCCATTCTTGGTCCCTAAAAATTAGTTTCTTGATAACCACCTCTTGAAATTCCAGGAAAGTTCCCGTCTGGCCTGCACATCGAAAAGCACGTAAGCGTTATATAATGCCATCTGTATGATGTGCCCGGCCAGCTTCTTATACCATACCACACCGCATGGCGCTGTAGGGCTTCAGGACTTGATCTGACAAGTCCACCCCTCCCATGTACCTATTGTAGTCCAGGATGCAGTCTGGTTTGGGGGTCTCTGTACTGGTACCTCGTACAGGTACATGGGTGCTGGTGTGGCATCTCTCTTGTCTTGTACTTGACACACAATATGTTGCTGCTAGATTGTACCCTGCACTCTCCCCTTCTGAGTGTTTGCCCAAGTAGAGTCTTAGGGAGGCCTCCCAGATTTCTTCTAGCAGTGCCGCATGCCGCATGACTTCTGGAAGCGAGGCTCTTGAAGAGTGGGACACTGGTATAAAAATTTGTAGGTATACCCTGATGCACTCTCGCACAGCTTATACATCCCCACGCCATACCTTGCCCTCCTACCCGACCGGTACTGGCGGAATTGAAGCCTCCCTTTAAAATGTACCAAGGACTCATCAAAAGAAATACAATTCTCGGGGGTGTATGCTTGGGAAAACCAGGCACTGAAACGGTCTAATAGGGGTCTCCGTTTATACAAACGGTCAAAACTGGGGTCGTCTTGAAGTATTGCCTCATTTTTATTTATTTTTTAGGTTCCAGTTCAGTTCTGAAGTTGCTTTGAAGGGCCTATATATTAGACACCCCTATGAAACACCCCATTTTAGAAACTAGACCCCTCAAAGTATTCACAATAGCATTTAGAAAGTTTATGAGCCCTTTAGGTGTTTCACAGGAATTTAGAGCAAAGTAGAGGTGAAATTTACATATTTATTTTTGTCAGAAAATCCTGTTTATACAATTTTTTTTCTATAACACAAAAGGTTTTACCAGAGAAATTAACTTAATACTTATTGCCCAGATTCTGCAGTTTTGAGAAATATTCCACATGTGGCCCTAGTGCGGTAATGGACTGAAGCACCGACCTCCGATGCAAAGGAGCACCTAGTGGATTTTGAGGCCTCCTTTTTATTAGGCACCATGTCCGGTTTGAAGAGGTCTTGTGGTGCAAAAACAGTGGAAACACCCCAAAAGTGACCCCATTTTGGAAACTAGACCCCTTGAGGAATACATTGTAGTTTTCTTGGGGTGCATGCAGCTTTTTGATCAGTTTTTATTCTATTTTTAGGTGGCATGGTGACTAAAAAACAGCAATTCTACTATTGTTTTTTTATTCTATTTTCTTTACAGCGTTCACCGTGCGCTATAAATGACATATTCACTTTATTCTGCGGGGCGATACGATTACGGCGATACCAGATGTTTTATAGTTTTTTTTATGTCTTATGGCGTTTGTACAATAAAATACGTTTTGTAAAAAATCATTCACTTTTTGTGTTACCATATTCTAAGAGCCAGAACTTTTTTATTTTTCCATCAATAAAGCCGTGCGAGGACTTTTTTTTTGCGTAATGAACTGTAGTTTCAATCATTAGGTACATGCGACTTTTTGATCTCTTTTTATTCCATTTTTTTGGGAGGTGAAGTGACCAAACAACTGTGATTCTGGTAAGGTTTATTATTATTTTCTTTTACGGTGTTCACCGTGCGGGATAAATATCGAAATAATTTTGTAGTTCAGGCCGTTACGGACGCGGCGATACCAATTATGTATAGTTTATTTGTTTATTTATCTATTTTTATTAATAATAAAGGACTGATAAGGAAAAAAAATTATTTTCTTATTTTTACACATCTTTTTTTAACTTTATTATTTTGTCCCACTAGGGGACTTGAGGGCAAGAGGCCCTGATCGCTAATCTAATACACTGCACTACATGCGTAGTGCAGTGCATTAGAGCTGTCAGCTACTCACTGACAGCATGCATAGTGGGTCCTGACGTTATCAGGACCCACTAGGCTTCCGTCGATGGCATAGCTGGACGCCATTGTTTGGTGTCCGGTTGCCATAGTCACCATCGCCGGCCGCTATCGTGTAGCAGGCCGGAGATGGTAGCTTAACCCCTAAAAAGCCGCGATCTCTATTGAACGCGGCTTTTAAGGGGTTAATCAGCGGGGACACAGCGATCGGTCCCCGCTGTAGGAGCTGCGGCAGCTGCTGCACGAGACAGCAGCTGTCACAGCTCCTGTATGTGTCGGGAGGACGGCCGAAATGGCCGTTACTCCCGAGACGTACTATAAGGTCATGGAGGGCGAACGATACAGCTACCATGACCTAATAGTACGTCCAGGAGCGGGGAGGGGTTAAGCACCATGTCAGGTTGAAGAGGTCTTGTGATGCCAAAACAAAGGAAATACCCCAAAAAAGACCCCATTTTGGCAACTACACCCATAAGGAATTCATCTAGGGGTGTAGTGAGCATTTTGACCCCACAGATGCTTCATAGATTTTATTAGAATTTGGACGTGAAAATGAAACATTTTATTTTTTCCCAATAAGATGTTGTTTTAGAATTAACAAAAACAATTTCCACAAGGAATAAAGAAGAAAAATCCCCCAACATTTGTAAAGCAACTTCTCTGGAGTACGGAAATACCCCTGATGTGGTCATAAACTGCTGTTTGTGCACACGGCAGGCCTCAGAAGGGAAAGAGCGCCATTTGGCTTTTAGGCTGGATTCACACGAGGTCATTACGTCCGTAATTGACGGACGTATTACGGCCGCAAGTCCCGGACCGAACACAGTGCAGGGAGCCGGGCTCCTAGCATCATACTTATGTACGATGCTAGGAGTCCCTGCCTCGCTGCGGGACAACTGTCCCGTACTGAAAACATGATTACAGTACGGGACAGTTGTCCGGCAGCGAGGCAGGGACTCCTAGCATCGTTCATAACTATGATACTAGGAGCCCGGCTCCCTGCACTGTGTTCGGTCCGGGACTTGCGGCCGAAATACGTCCGTCAATTATGGACGTAATGACCTCGTGTGAATCCAGCCTTACAGCACAGATTTTGCTGGATTGGTTTCTTAGCACCATGTCGTATTTCCAAAGCATCTGTGGGACCAAAACAGTGGAAACTCCCCAAAAGTGATTTCATTTGGGAAACTACACCCCTTGAGGAATTAATTTAGGGGTATAGTGAGCATTTTGACCCCACAGGTGTTTCATAGATTTTATTAGAATTGGGTACTGAAAATTAAAAAAAAATTTTTTTCCAATAAAACGTAGTTTTATCTAAAAATGTTTCATTTTCTAAGCAAATAATAGGAGAAAAGCACCCTAACAGTACAGCAATACCACATATGTGATCATAAACTGCTGTTTGGGCACACTGTAGGGCTTAGAAGGGAAGGAGCGCCATTTGGCTTTTGGAGTGCAGATTTTGCAGGATTGGTTTCTGGGCGCTATGTCGCATTTGCAAAGCCCCTGTGGGACCAAAACAGTGGAAACCCCCCAGAAATGACCTCATTTTGGAAACTACACCCCTCAAGGTATTCATCTAGGGGTGTAGTGAGCATGTTAACGCCCTCAGGTGTTTTTCAGAAATTTGTGTGCATTCGATGTTGCAGAGTGAAAATGGCAATTTTCCATATATATGCTAAAATGAGGTGCCCAGTTTGTGCTACAATGAAAAGACAGCAATCTAATTATTATACTGTGTTTCCCAGTTTTAGAAACACCCTACATGTGGCCCTAATATTTTGCCTGGACATTCAATAGGGCTCAGGAGTGAAAGAGTACCATGCGAAATTGAGGCCTAATTTGGCGATTTACAAAGCATTGGTTCACAATGGGCTCTGATGTGAAATAATAAAAGAAACCCCTGAGACGTGACCCCATTTTGGAAACTACACCCTTCAAGGCATTTATTAAGGGGTGTAGTGAGCATTTTGATCCCACAGGGCTTTTCCATAAATTAATGCGCTGTGGATGGTGCAAAGTAAAAATTGCAGTTTTTCCCTAGATATGCCATTTTAGTGGCAAATATGTTGTGCCAAGCTTGTGCCACTGGAAACATACACCCCAAAAATTGTTAAAAGGGTTCCCCCGGGTATGGCGATACCATATATGTGGAAGTAAACTGCTGTTTGAGCACGCTGCAGAGTTCGGAAGGGAGGAGGCGCCATTTGGCTTTTGGAATGTGGACTTTGCTTGGTTGTAGTTTTGTTTGGGGTTTGACTGTTATTTCAGCTGACAATGTGGGGCATATGTGAGCTGGGCAGAATACATTAGGTCATAATCAGGAGGTATAATAATCGGGTAAAAAAAACGAATACAATAAACCATAGATGTTTGTTACGTTGAGAAACATGCAACTTTTTGATCACTTTTTATTCCAACATTTTTGGAAAGAAAGGTGACCAAAAAACAGCAATTTTGGCATTGTTTTTTAGTTTTTTTTTACAGCGTTCACCTCACTGAATAAATAACATAATATTTTAATAGTTAACAGGCCGTTACGGATGTGGCGAATACAAATATGTATGGTTTATTTATTTTTTTCAATAATAAAGGACTTGATAAGGGAAAAAGGGTGATTGTGTTTTATTTTACTTGAAATTTGTATTTTATTGTTTACATTTTTTCACTTTTTTTTTAGTCCCACTGGGGGATGTGAAGGTTTAACTGTCTGATTTATGTTCTAATATACTGCAGTACCTATGTAGTGCAATGTATTAGAACTGTCAGTAGTTCACTGACAGCAAGCCGATTAGGCTCCGCCTCTGGGCGTGGCCTAATCGGCTTCCGTAATTAGCAGACCAGGAGGCCACATGTTAGGCCTCCTGTTGCAATAGCAGCCGTCGGCACCCCTGCGGTCATATAGCAGGGGTGCTGATGTGGCTACAAACCACTAAGATGCAGTAATCGCATTTGATCGCTGCATCTAAGGGGTTAGTGGCAGGGAAGGCAGCTAGCTCCGGTCCCTCCCATTACAGCAGGGTGTCAGCTGTAACATAAAGCTAACACCCGCCGCTGATGACACAGGCTCAGCTTCTGAGCCAGCTCCATCTTCTAGTCGGTGCGAGACCTAGTAGGCTAAATACCGCTGTAGAAACCATAGCAGCTGCTATGGGGCTCGCGGCATGAGGGGGCCCGTGTCGCCCGCCATCACAGCCCTCCATAATAGGCAGACTGGGAGGTCAGTGTTAGTCATCCAGGTTGTCATTGCAGCCATCGGCACCCCGGCGATCTCGTCGCTCGGGTGCCTATTAGCTACAAACACCTTAAATGCAGCTGCATTTAAGGGGTTAATGGTGGGGATCAGAGATAACTTCTGCCCCCGCCATTATAGCAGGGTGTTAGCTGTAATATCTGTGAGCATGTCACTATGATCATACACGGGAAACACATTTGGACACCACTAAATTCTCTTCATGGCCGACAGCCCGCAGCTTTTAGCTGCATCGCTGGGTCTCCTAAGTGACCCAACGATGCAGACTATATATAGATAAAGGGTGGTCACACCAAATATTCAGGGCCAGTGTCAGCACCCGGTGAACCCGGGCCAGTACCGAGGCCCACTTGGCGACCGAGTGCTGACGCTGCCGACATGGCTCCTCCAGGAGTGGAATCCCGGGCAGAGCGTTACCGACGCTCTTCCCAGGTATTCTGCTTCTCGAGGGAGCCTGTCTAGGAGGCGGTGTAAATACCGCTGTAGAAACCATAGCAGCTGCTATGGGGCTCGCGGCATGAGGGGGCCCGTGTCGCCCGCCATCACAGTCCTCCATCCATGCCCGGTTGGGCACTGGCAGTCGCTATGGCTGCTACAGCGGTAGCGACGCAATTACATACTTTTATGTGAGCACGGGCCAAAAATGCGGGTGCCTGTCCACGGCCGGCCGTGTCCGTAATCACAATCTGCGATTATGGGCACAGCTAGCCGCGGACAGCCACCCGCAAAGTATAGGAGCACGGTCCGTAAAAAGCAAAAGATAGGACATGTCCTATCTTTTGCGGAGGCTTTCTATGGCCCGGATACCTTACAGTAAATATATACGGGAAGGTGTCCAAGGTCAATAGAAATTAATGGGTAGGTAATTGCGGACCGTAATTAGTGTGCGCAATTACGGATGAATTCTACGGTCATGTGCATGGGGCCTTAGTAATATTGTTGACCTGAAAAAACCCTTAATCGGATTGGGCTGCATTTTAGAATCAGTTTACGGACGTAAGACCCGGACTACATGTGTTTTATGTAACCGAACTTAAAGAGGCTCTGTCACCAGATTTTGCAGCCCCTATCTGCTATTGCAGCAGATCGGCGCTGCAATGTAGATTACAGTAACGTTTTTATTTTTAAAAAACGAGCATTTTTGGCCAAGTTATGACCATTTTCGTATTTATGCAAATGAGGCTTGCAAAAGTACAACTGGGCGTGTTGAAAAGTAAAAGTACAACTGGGCGTGTATTATGTGCGTACATCGGGGCGTGTTTACTACTTTTACTAGCTGGGCGTTCTGATGAGAAGTATCATCCACTTCTCTTCAGAACGCCCAGCTTCTGGCAGTGCAGATCTGTGACGTCACTCACAGGTCCTGCATCGTGTCGGCACCAGAGGCTACAGTTGATTCTGCAGCAGCATCAGCATTTGCAGGTAAGTAGCTACATCGACTTACCTGCAAACGCCGATGCTGCTGCAGAATCATCTGTAGCCTCTGGTGCCGATGTGTCCTGACACGATGCAGGACCTGTGAGTGACGTCACAGCGTGATCTCTGGAGAACACGGCTGTGTATGCACTGCCAGAAGCTGGGCGTTGTGAAGAGAAGTGGATGATACTTCTCTTCAGAGCGCCCAGCTAGTAAAAGTAGTAAACACGCCCCGATGTACGCACATAATACACGCCCAGTTGTACTTTTACTTTTCAACACGCCCAGTTGTACTTTTGCAAGCCTCATTTGCATAAATACGAAAATGGTCATAACTTGGCCAAAAATGCTCGTTTTTTAAAAATAAAAACGTTACTGTAATCTACATTGCAGCGCCGATCTGCTGCAATAGCAGATAGGGGTTGCAAAATCTGGTGACAGAGCCTCTTTAAAGGGAATGTGTTGGTAATTAAAACATTTTTTTTAAATAAGTCACATTTTTATTCGATTTTTTACGGTTTTTTTTGCTGTATTTTTTTTTTCTTCCACAAGGTGGAAGGTATTAAAAATTAAATAATAATTTGACATTTTTTCCTAAGTTGGCCACCACAGGGATCACTTCCCAGAATTACAGGAATGTGAAACAGGCAAAGCAGCCTGATTTACAGCTGCTGTAAATGTGAAAGGGAGACACTCCCTCCCTATTTTTGGCTACAAGCCAGGAAAAGGTGTCTTCAAATTGCTAATTAGCCAGCTCCATTTTGGGAGTGTTTTTACAATGGCAGCTGGTAAAAGGCTAATGATGACAGTCAAGAGGGAGACCCTGTGGTGAACAAGCGCGCCGTTAGTACATACAACATGATTTTTTGCGGAAAAAAAGAAGCATCTTGTCAATTCTTTGGCACATGAAGCGCGCCAAATGTTCCCATAGTCAATGGGAGTAATACTTAAGCGCCAAAAAACTTGCAAAAACGTCTAAAAAGCCCCCTGTAAGACGATATCACTGGCGGACAACCCATACCAGTGATATCGTCTTACAGCGAGCGTGACAAAGGCCGAGGTTCGGCCGAAACGTCTTTACCAAGTCGCTTTCCACCTCAACTTTACCATCTTTTGTTGCAATAAAACTTAAATTGGTTTGCATCTGGATCTTTTGCGTACCTCTGTGTGTGCTGGGGTTATATATTTCCAATATTGTGGGATTCTCGTCCCTACCTTACTAGCACCACGCCAATTGATTGAGGAGTGCATCCCAATATCTATTTTTGATAGAAGTAAATGGGAGTTCCGGAAACAGCGTAGCATGCCGAGCTACACTGTTTCCGTAGCTACCGAGTTTTGGAAATATCGTAACTCGCCATGCTACGCTGTTTCAGTAACTCCCATTCACTTCTATGGGAGTTACCGAAACAGAATAGCTCAGCGAGCACTCGGCAGTTTCCGTAACTCCTGACCACCTAACCAGGAAGTAGCCGGGAGGCAGCGAAGCCAAGCACGCTAGAACGAGGTTTAGGGGGCCCCGTTCTAGAGATAGGTGCGGGTCCCAAAGGTGAGACCCGCATCTATCAGACTTTTTTGGCATATCCTGTGGATGTGTCATAAATAATATCCAAGATGGGAAAACCCCTTTCCAGCGGCCAAACGAGCGTTTACAGAACGCGCATTCCCGATAACTGCCCTGTGTAAACAGGGCAACGATCACCCAATGAACGAACAAACGCACATTTATCGGGCTGATTGCATCGTTTTAGATTCAGAAACTATTCTCGTTGTCGGCAGCACATCTACCTGTGTAAACTGGGAGACGTGCTGCCGACATGATAAAAATGTATGAGGACAAACGATCGTAGTAACGAACACTCGTCCCCACACTAGCTCCTTGTGAAAGAAGCAAACGAGCGCCGATCACACAGAAGGGAGCAGGGCTCCTAGCATCATAGTTATGTACAACGCTAGGAGTCCCTGCCTCTCCGTGGAACTGCTGTCCCATACTGAAAACTAATTACAGTACGGGACAGTTGTCCCGCAGCGAGGCAGGGACTCCTAGCGTCGTACATAACTATGATGCTAGGAGCCCGGCTCCCTGCACTGTGTGTTCGGTCCGGGACTTGCGGCCGAATTACGTTCCGTCCTTTACGGACCGAACATGCTCGTGTGAATCCAGCCCTAGGGTAAGTTCACACGCACTATTTACCGACGTAATTCGGGCGTTTTTTGCTGGAAATACTGCTTGAAAGTGTCGGCAAACATCTGCCCATTCATTTGAATGGGTTTTACGATGTTCTGTGCCGACGGTCATTTTTTTTACGCGCTGCTGTCAAAAGACGGCGCGTAAAAAAGACGCCCGCGTCAAAGAAGTGTCTGTCACTTCTTGGGACGTAATTGGAGCCGTTTTCCATTGACTCCATAGAAAAACAGCTCCAATTACGTCCGTAATGGACGCTGCGAAAAACGCCTGCACATGCCATTACGTCTGAAATTCAGGAGCTGTCGTAACGGACGTGCACGTGTGAACATACCCAAACAGACCAGAGGGTATGTTCACACGCAGAGTCAGAAACGTCTCAAAATACGGAGCTGTTTTCAAGAGAAAACAGCTCCTGATTTTCAGACGTTTTTTGTGCCACTCGCGATTTTTGCTGCATTTTTTACGGCCGTTTTTGGAGCTCTTTTCAATAGTCTATGGAAAACAGCTCCAAAAACGTCTCAAGAAATGTCCTGCACTTCTTTTTCGCGGCCGTTTTTTTTACGTGTAAAAAAACGCCGCGAAAAACGCTCCGTCGGAACAGAACGCCGTTTTTCCCATTGCAATCAATGGGCAGATGATTGGAGGCGTTCTGCTTCCGATCGTTCGGCCGGTTACGCCCCGAAAAACGGCCGCAAATAGGTCGTGTGAACATACCCTCAAGGAATTGGAGTGTAGTGGCTCTCAGCCTAGGTTTAGAACGGACATTGGGAGACGGTGCAGGGGAGACGCTCGCTGTTGTTTGATGGTTGTCTTCAGTTCTAACCTTCACAGAGACACGATCATACAATAGGCGACGTTTAACGGCAGAGCAATGTTTGGTTACATAGTAAGTTCACACATTGACATTTATATTCTACTTGTGCTCTTCCAGGAATATGGCGGGATTACACTTTCTTCTATAATCATTTGAATTGTGAGAATTTTGAGTATTCATTCCAGAGCTGAGCGCAGCACGGCTGGACAGAAAGCTCGATATCCCCTCACAGCTGCGAGAAGCCACGTCATCACTTGATCTCCGTGCCACGTAATTCAATACCGCACTCGAGTTCCCGCCTCAGCCACAAATCCCAGGAGCAGGCGTAAAACGTAAAAGCAAGAGCGTCAAGCGGAAGAGGCGGGGCCAACGACGGAAGAAGATTTTGCGGCCATCTTTGTTGAAGGCAGGCAAATCCTCATTGAACTAACGTCTTACTTCGTGTGTTGATGCTTATAAGAAGGTGAGGGTAAGCCGCAGTATTAATGAGATAGTCGGGTATAGAATTGGCTTCTAGCCGTGTCGAGATTCTCTGAACACACGCACACACTTCTCTCCGATTTGAATCTCAGTTTTCATCTTTTTTTTTCGTTTATTTAACAGTAGTACCAATAGATAATTTAAAGTGTAGCTAAATGTTTGACAATCTTCTTACATGGCATAGTGACATGTCAGAAGTTTGGATTAGTGGGGGTCCCAGCACGGAGACCCCCACCAATCGCAAGAACGGAGCAGCTGAAGCGTTCGTGTGAGCGCTCAGCTGCTTCGTGTCTGTTCGGCTTTTTCCGGAAATGAATGTATCGTGTACGGACTCCATAGAAAGTCTATGAGCCTGTACTCCGATACATCGACTTTCCGAAAAAAGCCGAACAGACACTAAGCAGCTGAGCGCTCACACGAACGCTTCAGCTGCTCCGTTCTAGCGATTGGTGGTGGTCTCAGTGCTCGGACCCTCACCAATCCAAACTTCTGACATGTCAGAAGTTTGTAAAAAGTTTAGCTACACTTTAACAAATTATTTTCTTTATAAAATAACTTTTTAACATATATTGCTATAATAATTGTAGGTAATTTCACAACTTTTAACCTCTGCAAATACTTTTTTTTTTATCAGGAACACAATTGGAAAAATGTATATCTAATTGATTATAGCTTCTGTGTTCCCCCGGCAGGGAACAGGTTAATAGAATCTATACTCAATGATGCACTGCCATCCCTCTCTGCCCGTCACCACCTCAGCCGGTCTCAGACATTGCAGGCGAGAGCAGTGTAAATTGCAGCAGGGCCGGGCAGACAGCGCCGAGCGGGCACTTTGGAGAGAGATTACATCATAGTGTCTGAAGTCTGAGCAGGGCCCTGTCAGTACCGGCCCCATGATGGGGTTTTATTTCTATAAATGACATTAAAGAGGCTCTGTCACCAGATTTTGCAACCCCTATCTGCTATTGCAGCAGATCGGCGCTGCAATGTAGATTACAGTAACGTTTTTATTTTTAAAAAACGAGCATTTTTGGCCAAGTTATGACCATTTTTGTATTTATGCAAATGAGGCTTGCAAAAGTCCAAGTGGGCGTGTTTAAAGTAAAAGTCCAACTGGGCGTGTATTATGTGCGTACATCGGGGCGTTTTTACTACTTTTACTAGCTGGGCGTTCTGACGAGAAGTGTCATCCACTTCTCTTCAGAACGCCCAGCTTCTGGCAGTGCAGACACACAGCGTGTTCTCGAGAGATCACGCTGTGACGTCACTCACAGGTCCTGCATCGTGTCGGACGAGCGAGGACACATCGGCACCAGAGGCTACAGTTGATTCTGCAGCAGCATCAGCGTTTGCAGGTAAGTAGCTACATCGACTTACCTGCAAACGCTGATGCTGCTGCAGAATCAACTGTAGCCTCTGGTGCCGACACGATGCAGGACCTGGGGCAGGAAGTGAGTGACGTCACAGCGTGATCTCTCGAGAACACGCTCTGTGTCTGCACTGCCAGAAGCTGGGTGTTAACGAACAGAAGTGGATGATACTTCTCGTCAGAACGCCCAGCTAGTAAAAGTAAAAACGCCCCGATGTACGCACATAATACACGCCCAGTTGTACTTTTACTTTAAACACGCCCACTTGGACTTTTGCAAGCCTCATTTGCATAAATACGAAAATGGTCATAACGTGGCCAAAAATGCTCGTTTTTTAAAAATAAAAACGTTACTGTAATCTACATTGCAGCGCCGATCTGCTGCAATAGCAGATAGGGGTTGCAAAATCTGGTGACAGAGCCTCTTTAAGGCCGGATTCACACAATCGTGATTAGACCATGAAAAACGACCGTGTGTCAGCCGCATTTTATGGCCTGACCACGGTACGTTTGAACGGGACTCCTGGCATCATCATTTAGGCTACATCCATACGACTGAAAAAAAAATGGTCATTAAAAACTGATCAACTGTCAGTATTTTCTTGTCCGTTTTGCATCAGTGTCTCCAAACGGATTTTCTTTGTCGTTTTTTTTTTTTTTTTTTTTTTTTTTATTGGTCCCAATCCCCTGAAAACGCCACAGTGCCCCCATATAGTGACAGTGCCGCACCCCCACATGTAGATCGCAGCCCCACCCCTCCCTTGCAGATAGATAGATATTTTTATGTATATGTAGTTGGGGCTGGGCCGTGTAATCAAATTAATTTGCCCTCAAGGCCTCTGATGATTCAGTTTTTTTACAGAATCATTGAATCGATTCTCTAATTGCGCCGTTCTGCAGGAGGAAGCTTCGCCTCGTCACCTGCCTGGTCCGTCCCGTCTGAAAGGCTGTGCCCAGTTCTGTCCCCGTCTGCTCCTTGTTCTGTCTCTGCTTGCCCATGACACTGCTCTGAACAAAATGATACAGTACGGAACAGCAGTTCCGTGGGGAAGCAGGGACTATAGTTTCACACTGCCCTAGATAGTGCCACCACCCCCATGTAGGGATGTCACGATACCAGAATTTGGACTTCGATACCGATACTTTGTGTAGTCTTGCGATTTCGAAACCAAAACGATATTTTGGCAACAATAATAAAAAAATAAAAAAGTTCTTTCATTTTCTGATGTGAGGCGCGAGGTGTGATGAATTTAACCTCCATGTGCCTCACATTAATAGTAATTAACCCCATTATGTTTCTCAGTCATAATGGGTTAATGTGTGAGGTACATTATGGGGTTAATTACTATTAATGTGCGGCACATGGAGGTTAAATTCATCACACCTCGCGCCTCACAATAAGTGAAAGAAAGCAGTTATTATTTTATTTTTTACAGCGTACACCTAAATTTCGCAAAAAAAAATAATTTTTTGAAGGTTGTTACGGTCGTGACGATACCAAATGTGTGTAGATTTTATGTATTGAGACTTTTATTTTAATGTTTATTGTAAAAAAAGGTGTGTACTTTTTTTTTTATTTAAAATTTCTTTGTTTTTACGTTATTTTTAAACTTTAATGTACTTGTATATATCTATATGCCAGTACATTAGCCGGTGTATGGTTAATACACAGGCAGTTGTTAGGACATACCGAAGTATGCCCTAACAACAGGATTCCTGTGACGCGATCCAACGGGCATCCCCCCTTCTCATTTTCCGCTTGAATGCTGCGTTCAGCTGTGATTGCAGCATTCAGGGGAATAACGGCGGAGAGGAGAGGTTTCTCTGATCTCCGCCGTTATAGAGCGGGGCTGCAGCTGTGTAGTACAGCCATTGCCACGCTCCTGACCACAAGTGCGCGCGGTCAGCATGAGGTGATGCGGCCGGCGCTGCACTAATGAGCGGTGGTTCAGGCACTGAAGACAGAACATGGGGGTGTTTTGGAGTGCGCCCGCCATGTTCTGTCTCCAGTGCCGCAGATCATTAGTGCAGCGCTGGCCGCATCGCATCATCCTGACGGCGTGCACTTGTCAGAACTCAGGAGCGTGGCAATGACTATCACACGGCCGCAGCCCCGCACTCATACATTCATGTGTTACAATGCTAAGCTGTGCGGCCACGCAGCTTAGTATCGAAATACATGAAATAACAGTATCGAACCGTTTAGGGATAAACCGTATCGAAGTTTCGATGCATCGTGCATCCCTACCCCCCTGTAGATAGCACCACCACCCCCGTAGATTGTCGGCTACGCTCTGGCTGGGGATTCTGCTCCTAGAGGGAACTACAGTGGTGCTATCTACATGGGCACTATATGTGGGGGTGTCATAGTATCTATATGGGCACTGTGAGGCACTATCTACATGGGCACCGTGGCACTATCTATTTGGGATCTGGCACTTTCACTTTATATTTGGGCACTGTAGCACTATCTACATTGGCAATGTGGTGTTTTCAGGGGGTTGGGACAATAAGAACCCCCTGACTAATGAAATCCATCTTTTTTTTTTTTTTTTTTATCGCCCATGAAAAATGGATGACAAAGGGCCATAGAAAAAGGTTTGAACCTCTTCTCATCTAGAAGGTGGTTATTCTCGTGATGGTGACCTCTATCTAGAGGGTTTCTAAATTGACAGCCCTGTCTTGTCATTCCCAATGTTTAACGCTCCATCACTTCGTACAGTGCCTTTCTTTTTGACCAAGTTGGCCTTCACCTTAATGAGGATATTGTTTTGCCATCCTTCTACCCTGTGACGGTACATCTTAAGGAACGCTCTCTTCACAATTTGTATGTCGTAAGTGCTTTGCGGGCCGCTCTGCCTATCCCTAACTTCCTCTTTCCACAGATCTGATTCCATATTTGTGGTTCTGGAAGGTCAGAGAAAGTAGCATTAGAGCCCGCAAACCCTATTGCTTGCTGGATTCGTTTAAATATTTGCGAGGTCTTACGTACGTGTCAAGCGGAGGGAACCCCAATGCTCATAGCAGCCTATTCCACCAGGGTGGTTGGTGCCTCCTGGGGTGTGCGCCATCAGGCTTCTGCTATTCAGGTGTGCAAGGCGGCTGTCTACCTGGTCATCTCTGCACAAATTTCCCAAGTTCTACATGGAGTTTACTTCGCTTCAGCGGATTCTTCCCTTGGTCGCAAGGTTTTGCAAACATCTGTAGAGTGGATGATCCTTTTATTCTTCAGTTCCCACTGCTTTGGGACGTCCCACAGTCCATGTCCCTCAATTAGATGAACGAGACAGTAGAATTTTTGGAGTACTCACTGTAAAATCTTTTTTTTTTTTTTGTCCAGTCCAATGGGGGAAACCGCTCCTGCTCATTTGTTTCTACAGTTAAGGCCTCATGCACACGACCGTATTTTTTCCCACCCGTAAATACTGGCGTAAATACGGGTCTGGTGTCACACGTATTCCACCCGTTTTGCACCAGTATTTACGAACCCGTGCCCGTAAATATGGGTCCGGTGTCACACGTATTCCACCCGTATTTACGAGCACGTTTTTGGCGGCAAAATAGCACTGCACTAATCGGCATCCCCTTCTCTCTATCAGTGCAGGATAGAGAGAAGGGACAGCCTTTTCTGTAATAAAAGTTAAAGAAATTCATACTTACCCGGCCGTTGTCTTGGTGACGCATCCCTCTCTTCACATCCAGCCCGACATCCCTGGATGACGCGGCAGTCCATGTGACCGCTGCAGCCTGTGATTGACCTGTGATTGGCTGCAGCGGTCACATGGCCTGAAACGTCATCCAGGACGTCGGGCCGGATGTCGAGAGGGACGCGTCACCAAGGCAACGGGCGGGTGACCGGACTGGAGGAAGCAGGAAGTTGTCGGTAAGTATGAACGTCTTTTATTTTTATTTTTTTACAGGTTTATACTGATCGGTAGTCACTGTCCAGGGTGCTGAAAGAGTTACTGCCGATCAGTTAACTCTTTCAGCTCCCTGGACAGTGACTATTTACTGACGTCGCTTAGCAACGCTGCCGTAATGACGGGTGCACACATGTAGCCACCCGTTATTACGAGAGCTCCATAGACTTCTATGGGCTGTCCGTGCCGTTATTACGGCCTGAAATAGGACATATTCTATCTTTTTCAACGGCACGGGCACCTTCCCGTGAGAAAACGGGAAGGCACCTGTCGCCAATAGAAGTCTATGAGCCCGTTATTACGGGTCGTGATTACGACCCGTAATAACGGGAGTTTTTACGGTCGTGTGCATGAGGCCTAACCTAGTTCTCTGAGAATAGGAAGAACTTCAGAATCGACAGCTGGGACTAAACTATATTCCAAGCAGCAAAGTTTTTCTTTAATTTTTTTAATGATCTGTAAGCACTTGACTCCATTATAGCCGTAGTGTATCTGTACATAACCTATCCTTTGGACCCTTCCAGTGCTAATAGCACTACTACATTATAGGCGTTTTCTGCGGCAGGAAAGGGTTATGTGTTTGTGCAGTAATTTGCTTAGTAAGTTTTTGTTTATTTTGTTAACTATTCCTTTTTACTTCCCAGTAGGGCTAAAGAACGAGACATTCCAGATACCTGGCTTTTTCTTCTGGATTTTTCAGCATGGCATTACAGGGTGAGTAAGACTGTCTTAGGGGCCGTTCACATATGTCCGGCGTCCGCTTCAGTTTACCTCCGGCATGTTGAAGAAAAGCCGGAGGCAAACTGATGCTAGAACGTATCCCATAGCATTCTATGGGATCTGTTCTGGCATGGGGGACATCAGTTGTGGCGTCGGACCTCCCTGGGAGCCAGATCTAAATACGTTACCTGCAGCGTTTTTGGTTCCGGCTCCCAGGGAGGTCCGGCACTGTATCCTATCTATTTTAATGGTGGCTGGATGAACATCGGGTGCTGCCATATCCACCTTCCGGCAGCACCCGGCGGGAAGGTGGATGTGAGCTAGGAGCGCAATCCCCGATCATAGCATTGCCGTTGATTCCGCTCCAGGCAGAGACCCTGACGACTACCCTCCCACCCAAGGCCGGCCCCTGGGGGTGTACGACCTGTGCCATTGCACGTGGCGCATCACCCCAGCAGGTGGAAGGGGACGCTGTGCTGGCTCCCTTCCCCTGCTTAATTCAGAAACGCTCGGGCCCGGCGACACGGCAGTCGCGTTACAGCCCGGCCGCTTCTTCACTCAGTGGCGTCGCTACCGCTGTAGCAGCCATAGCGGCGACATCGGGCAAGCGGCACTGCTAACTGCCACTGCGGTTCCTACGGCGGTCCAGTATAGCAGAGCAGGGAGGTATCTCCTCATATATCATATATGGACAACAGGAGCAACTCCTGAAGCGGAACCCCCGTACGCAGCGTTGCCGACTCTGTGACCGGGGATTTCACTCAAGCCAGTAACGTCACTGTCCGTAAATGGGCTCAGACGATAGAGGCTTCTCCTGGAGTGGAATCCCCGGTCACAGCGTCGGCAACGCTGTGTATGGGGATTCCGCTTAAGGAGTTGCCCCTGATGTCACTGTCCATATATGGACAGAGACATCAAGTGGAGCGCTCCAGGAGCGGGATCCCCGGCCAAAGGTGGATTTCGCTCCTTCAGGGAGCTTCAGTGGCGCTATCTACAGGAAAAGGGGGGGTGCTACCTACAAGTGGGCTGTGTGGCGCCAACCTACAAGTGGGCTGTGTGGCGCCAACCTACAAGTGGGCTGTGTGGCGCCAACCTACAAGTGGGCTGTGTGGCGCCAACCTACAAGTGGGCTGTGTGGCGCCAACCTACAAGTGGGCTGTGTGGCGCCAACCTACAAGTGGGCTGTGTGGCGCCAACCTACAAGTGGGCTGTGTGGCGCCAACCTACAAGTGGGCTGTGTGGCGCCAACCTACAAGTGGGCTGTGTGGCGCCAACCTACAGGGGGGCTGTGTGGCGCCAACCTACAAGGGGGCTGTGTGGCGCCAACCTACAAGGGGGCTGTGTGGCGCCAACCTACAAGGGGGCTGTGGCATTATCTACACTTAAAATTCATCTGTTTTTTAAAAACTTGTCAAAAACGGAAAACTTGGAATGGGTAGAAAACGGATGCAAAACGGGCGTAAAAAACGGACCTAGATGGCGGTTTTTAACACCCAACACCCGAACCCTGTTGTGTGAATCCCTGCGTGTTGTGGCGTGGGTAGGAGATGCAGGGTGGTATTGGGTAGCTGTAAAGGCGCCAAAAACATATACTCACTGAAGTTATGGCTGGTGCTTTTGGTGTCTTTTCAGGCTCCCATGTCTACTTTGAAGATTTGACCTGAGGTCAGTGGACAGCAGCTGCCTTCTGGGCTCTCCCTCTTGGCGTTGCGCTGAATATGACACATGTAACATTACAATGTGTGTGTGTCAGACTTCAGTGTAGCGCCAAGGCTGGAGCAGAGAAGGAGAACCCTGACATGGAACACAACAAGTATCTAAACTATCATGTATCCAATCTATCACAAACTATGCACCACTTTGAGAGCAGAAGTTTTAATTGGCAGAGTAATTCAACCAGAACTATATATATATATATATATATATATCTACACTATAATACAGCTGTTCTGCGATCTTGTGTGCCATCTTTTTATTTTTGATTTCTTGTATCTTCTACCAGAGTCGATTCCTTATCTTTGTTCTGGGCTATTGTCTTCCTATCTCTGTTATCTGGTCTATTTTCTATATTATTATCTTGCTGCCTTCTACTTCCAATGCAATTTGTTTTATTTTCTGCCTCCTTTTTTTATTCTTACAGGAGATGATGATACGTGGTCTCCCCCATCTGAGTCCGATATGAAAATATTAAGAGCCCGACGTGAGCGCGAAGATAAGATTAGCAGGATGATGGGAAATTACTTATTGAAGGGATACAGAATGCTTGGAGATAGCTGCGAGACATGTGGCGTGAGTGAGCGCTAGGTAAACACCATACGGTTTTCTAGCCTATGTACATTGTACTCATTTATTTTTTTCCCTCCCCCTTTATATCCTCTGCAGACTATATTATTACAAGACCGACAGAAAAAATTACTTTGCATCTCGTGTCAAGAGCTTGATTCCGATACTGAAAAGGACAACCCAGGTATTTTATTATTTTTAATTATGGTAATGTTTCTTGGTAATGCTCTATTCACACTTGACATCAACAGTGAACTTCAGAATTGCACCAGCAAACCCACAACAAAAATTGTTCTTAGATCTGGCCTGTTTTCTGCTGAAACAAATTATCCCTCCCGTGCAGTACTGCATGTAAAACCACTCATGCTATTTAACTTCATAATGACATCTGCTTTACATATTTGGCAGATAGGCATTCTAACAATATGGCTCAGGAGTTGTGCCGGCACCATATGCGGCAGCTGACACCTGCCTCCTTGCAGGAAAAATGTGCGCATTTATCTCAACCAAAGCCGGGATAACTACCTATCCTGACCGTTTAACCCCTCAAATGCCGCGGTCAATAGCGACCATGTCATCTGAGCGGTTATCGGATGGGGGTTCTCTCTGTACCCTGATCGTGGTGTGCAGAGCAGTTGCCATGGCCTCCAGGTTAGCCTTCTATGCTTTATTATTAAGCCCTGCCAGAGGACAGAAAAAAAGCCATACACTGCAATACGTAAGTATTGTAGTGTATTGCATGAGCAATCAATCGCATAGTAAAGTCTCCTATTGCAACAACAACGAAAAAGTAAAGAAAGGTTTAACACCTTCCCGACATCCGCCGTATATATACGGCGCACGCCGGGTGGAGGAACATGGAGCGGGCTCACGGGCTGAGCCCGCTCAATAGAGCGAGTGTGTCGGCTGTGTGTTACAGCCGACACTTCCGGGTAACGAGCGGGATCCCGTTCGAGCACGATCCCGCTTGTTTAACCCGTTAAATGCCACGTTCAATAGTGATCGCGGCATTTAAATGACTAAAAACGGGGGCGACCCCCCCCCCCCTGTAACGTCCCAACGGCCCCCCTGCGGTAAGATCGGGGGGTGCCATTGGTTGGCATGACAGCCTGGGTGCCATCAGGTCCGGCAGGGCTTCATAGGAGACTGTCAGAATCGCAATATACTGCAATGCATTAGTATTGCAGTATATCGTGCAAGCGATCTAATGATCGCTGGTTAAAGTCCCCTAGGGGGACAAGTAAAAAAAAAACAGTAAAATAAAGTGTTGTTTTTTTTTTTAACCAATAAAAAAAAAAAAAGCTAAAAAAAAAACCTTTTCCCTCAAGCACAATGCAAAAAAAAATTAAAAAGCTAACATAACTGGTATCGACGCGTCTGTAAAAGTCTAAACTATTACATTATATCATTATTTAGTCCGCACGGTGAACACCGTAAAAAAATTCAAAACATCAGAATTGCTGTTTTTTTTTTTTTTTTGTCCCTTCATCTCCCACAAAAAATGAAATAAAAAGTGATCAAAGGGTCTCACGTACCCAAAAATGGTACCAATATAAACTGCAGCTCACCCCGCAAAAAATAAGCCCTCACACCGCTAAATCGACGGAAAAATAAGTCATGGCTCTCAGAATGTGGTGACAAAACTTTTATTTTTAACAATCCGTTTTTTTTCCTTGTAAAAGTAGTAAAACATAAAGAAAACTATATAAATTTGGTATCGCTGTAATCGTATTGATTCGCAGAATAAGGTTAACATGACGTTTTTACCGTACGGTGAATGCCATAAAAACAAAACCACCCAAAATGTTGAGGAATCGCTGTTTTTTTTTCCTATTCTACCCCACATATTTAATTTTTTTTCTCGTTTCCCACTACATTATATGGTACAAATAATGGTGCTGAGAAAATCCACAACTCATCCCGCAAAAAACAAGCCCCGATACGGAAATATTGATGGAAATATGAGTTATGGCTTTTGGAAGGGTGGGGAGGAAAAAAACAAAGTGAAAATCCAAAAAATGGCTGCGGTGGGAAGGGGTTAATAAAAAATACTTTTTGCCATTTTTCACATAAAATGTGAACAATGGAAGAAAAAATTCACCATGACAAAATTGCTGTTTTATGGTCACCTCGCTACCCTAAGAAAATGGAATAAATAGTGATCAGGTCATATGTACCTCCAAAATGGTACCAATAAAGACTACAACTCGCCCCTCAAAAAACACGCCCTTCCCGCTCCATCAACGGAAAATTAAAACCGTTGGTCTCCAAATATGGCGACACAAGACTATTTAAAGTAATATAAATCATACAAATTTTGCATTTACATAATCGTACTGACCTCCAGAATAAAGCGAACATGTCATTTTTGCCGCACAGTGAATGCTGTAAAACTAAAACCCAAAAATATGGCATAATTACCTTTTTTTATTTTATTTTTGTCCCAAGCTACACACCTTTTTACATTATATGGTATATTTTAAATTATTTCATTTAAAAAAAAAAAATACAACTCGTCCCGCAAAAAAGGCAAGTCCTCATACAGTTGTCAATAGAAAATACAAAAAGAGGCGAAGATGAAAAAAAACAAAAATTCACTGTCTTTTTGACAGTGGTCTCCGATCGTATTTAACCCCTCAGATGCGGCAAGTGCCGCATCTGAGTGGTTTGCGAGGGAGGGGGCCGCATCAGAGCAGTTTTCGCGGGGATCTCCTGAAGACCGGGCTGTTCGTAACAGCCTCGGGCTTCAAGGCAACGATCGGAGACCACTAGCAGTGGTCTCCAATCAGTTTTAACCCCTCAGATGCGGCGCTCAATAGCAAGCACCACATCTGAGTGGTTTGGGAGGGAGGGGGCCGCATCGGAGCGGTTTTCCCGGTCATCGGGTAATCTGCCTCTGAAGCCAAGGCTGTTAGCAACAGCCTTGGCTTCAGGGTGATGATCGGAGACCAATAACAGTGGTCTCCGTTCATGTGATCACTGTGAGAACCATTCACAGTGATCACAAAATGAAAAACGAAGTGTTTCTCCTACCGGTCTCTCCTCACACTGGTTACTCTGTATGACAAGAGACAGAGAGAGCATTTTACTGTGACACCAAAGACACAAAATTACAAAAAATGTAATATATAAACTTTATATAAACTTCAATTGTATACCTAGGCTAGGGTTATCCTTAGGGCACGTTCACACATGGCAGAGTTTTTCCGCTGCAAATGTTGGTGCAGATTTGGGGCAATTACGCAACGAATCTGCTCCAACATTTGCATATTTGACAGGTAATTCAGACGTTGCAGAAAACACAGCGGACTTGCCACATATTTCAGTTTTTGCATTGCAAAGGCTGAAATCCGCAGTGAAATTCCGCTTCTTCTCCGCAACAGACAGTGCATGCTGCGGAGGGAAAATTCTGCACCGCAGCCTATGGTCCGCAGCGGAGTTTTCCGCAACGTCTGCACTAACTTTCCTAAAAATGTATAGAAACAACTGTAAAAAACGGCCGCTGGAGAATTCCACCACGTGTGAACGTGCCCTTAGGGTTATTCTAGGTTCTATTCTAGAGTTAGTCTAGGTTTAGCCTAGGGTTTTTGTGTAGCGTACGTGTGTGACGTCTGTCTGTTTGTGCAAAAAAAAAAAACGTTTTATAGTCTACGTGTGTGTGTTCGACATCAGTTTTTTGTGGAGCGTGTTTTTGTGACGTCCGTGTATTTTTGTCTGTGTAAAAAAAAAGTTAAGAAAAAATAACAACATTTGTCTGCGTCTGGTTACAGTCTTTGTTGTACGTGTGTGTAATTACAATGGCCCATAAAAGGTTCACGGTGGAAGAGGCATACGCCATGTTAATTTCTGACTGATTGAAAGCGATACAGAAACCGCAAATGCAAGTGTCGCTGCAGAGTCCACAAAACGAAAAGATTCCACAGCACTGGACTGCAAGTGGGTGCACGCCTCAAATAGACCTGGTCCGCGGTCCTGCAGACAAAGAATGGACAGAGGCAGCACTTCCAAAAAGAGCAAGAGCTATTTATTCACCCATGCGACGTTTCAGTCCAACTGGACTTTTTTCAAGCATAAAAACACACATCAAGTCATAAGTATATAAAGGCTTGCAAAGCCCAATTGAAATTAAACAGTGCTTAAGACAAAATCCAATATAAAATTGATGATACAAAAACAGAATACATTATTGAAAGTTAAATATGAATGCCAGTGTACATGTGAATATACAAAGTGATAAATAAGGGACTAGTACATTAAAGTGTTAATGACATGATGACTCACCCAGAAGCTGCAGAGTCCACAAGCACAGGGCATGTCGCAGAAGTACCACAAAACACGGCCCACTCTATTCCCCCAGGATACATTGAGTGGGTACCCACAGAGTCCTTTTCCCCTAATATCCCAGAATTTATTGCCACACCAGGGACAAATATTAATGTGGAAAATTTTCCAGCTCTCTTTTTTTTTTTTTTTTAAATATTCATTACAGATGAACTATTGGAGCTGGTTGTTAACCAAACCAATCTGTATGCTCGCCAATTCATTGCTGAAAAGCCAACGTCCTCCTATGCAAAGCAGTGGCACCCCACAAATACTGGTGAACCTAAAAAAAAATTGGGGCTCATCCTCAACATGAGGTTAGTGAAAAAGCCCTCAATCCGGTCATATTGGGCAACAAGCCCTACACATGCCACACCTGTTTTTCCAGCCGCTATGACCAGAAGCAGATATGGAGTGCTAATGCGCTTCCTTAATTTTAACGACTATCACCAGCCCCTCCGTAGTGATCCAGGCTGTGACCACCTGTATAAAATAAGGCCCCTGATAGAAGGCGTCCTTTATGCTGGTGTACAACCCCGAAAAAACCTAGCGGTGGATGAATCGCTGATGAGTTACAAAGGCAGGCTCTCATTCCGCCAGTACATCCCCTCAAAGAGCAAAATATGGGGTTAAAATCTACAAGCTCTGTGAGAGCGGTACAGGCCACACATCTGCCTTTAGAATCTATGAAGGCAAAGACCGTGATATTACCAACATTTACTTTCACCCTGTTTTTGTAGGGAGAACCAAAAGAGGAGGATTGCTTATTGGATAATGTTTCACTGTAAAGATGCAGCAATACAGTATTTTCTGGAAAAACCTATTTTTTATTTCTTTCCACCTATTAAAAATACTGACTATACCCCTAAATGAATATTAGCAGGACATTTCTACTTGTCAAAATGACCTGCAGTATCAAGGCAAATATAGCGTGGTTCCCTAAAATCAGCTCTGGCGTAAAAAGGCCTCCAAAAGCCAAAATGGACTCCTATGATATGCCCTATAACGGGTCCTTATAATAGATTAGACACACATATTTGTTATCACCGTACACGGGAGAAATAGCAGAATGTGGAAAGGTGTCACTTTTACCAGTATTGTCATATGGTGTTTTGAAATGGCTTACGAAAAGTGACACTTTTGTAAAAAAAAAAAAAAATGCAATTTACATTTTTTTGGGCCCAAGTTTGGACAAATTCTGTAAAAAGTGTGAAGGGTTAAAACAGAAATTGAACCGCTAGAAATAGACTTTAGAGTGTCTAGTTTGTAGAACACAATGTTTTTTTTTACCATGATTTATTGGACTTCAAGTCCATTACCCATAAATTAATACCATGGTGTAAAAAAAACTAAAATAAGACATTTTATTGCGCAATTGAAAAAAAGGGGCACTTGTGTTTTAGACTATATTTCTGGTCAAAAAAAAGAAATTACAGCTCCAAGTCCGTTGTCCTTATGATCAGGATAAATGAAGAAATATATTTCAATACATTTGTATGATACAATTACTTTTCTTTTCAAACTGTTACATTTTAAATGTTGAAAAATCTAAATTTCTTTTTTTTCTGTCTTTCCACGGCTATAAAAAAAAGTAACAAAAATTTTACCTATATATATATATATATATATATATATATATATATATATATATATACCACAGAAAGGAAGCACTACATGTCCCAAGAAAACTGCAAAATTCACATCGATACATAACACATACAGAGTTATACTGCGTTACATCTGTGAATAGCAAAACTGCAAAAATTGCTCTGGTCACTAAGGTTTAAAACACCTTCGGTATTAAGGGGTTAAGAAAAGGATATACCATCGCAACCGCCGATTACAAGAGGCTGCTTCTGCATTTTCTTTATACTGTGCTGCTTCCAACCGGGTGCTGTGCAGAAGACTGAAAATTCAAATGAGTGAACCCTAGTAGCAGTACCTGCACAGCACCGTCAATTACCCAGTTCTCAAAAAAAAAATAGAGGCCACTGCTTTATTAATGCTAAGGCTCCTTCTACTGTTGAGACCACGCAATAACTAGAACGGACTCCCAACAATCTCTAGGTAATGGCGCATTCTAGCGTTTTAGCATACCTTACTATGGTGGGAAAACCCATTTAACGCCTGATCATTTGAAATAAAGCACAACTCCATAGTTTGCAGCCAACTCCCTATGTGGAACTTGACCGGTCACTCTTTGGTGGGAGTCCCAGTGCCCAGGCCGCCATTGTCTGTCATGTCATAAGTGTTTAATTGGAAGCCTCTTTTAACTGCTAGCTCTAGTATGCAATGTCCTATTCTCCCCAACCCATTTGACTTTTTTTTTTTTTAATGTTTTTATTTAGTCCTTAATCCTCAAGCTGCACTGTCTCAGGTGCGAGAGCATCAACTTTCTCTACAAGACAACACTGTCCGTGATATGCCAGCAGCGGTTACCCCTGTAGCCAACTTTGATGTTGGCCTTGTAGCTGCCATTACCGCTACTGATGTTTCTGATCCTGTCGTTTCTGCTGAGGATGCTCTTCTAGAGAAGATAAGCTGGGCCACTCACCAGCTGAAAGAAACCAGTTCTGTGGAGTACAGCTCCCAGCTTTGTGCACTCATTGGCACTTGTGCCCAGAGTCTGAAGTCACTTCGAGATCTCCGACATTGAAAACGTAAGTGGTGCTTTCAGTGAGAGACTAAATGAACTTACTTCTTGCAAACTCCTGCTGATGTCCTTTCCAGTTCATTAACTCACTGGTTGTTTTTTGTGTCAAGTTTGCTATAAATATATTTGTAATTATTAAATATTCTTGCATTGACTTTTTTGCTTTCACGTTTGCTTTTTTTTAGCCAAGTGTTGTATTGAATGTTTTAGCTACTTTGCTGCTTTACAAATATTACTCACGTTCGATCACATTGGATGGATAAAAATAAAAGTATGCTCTCTCATCACCATGGATGTTGGCTCTTTTATACTTTGTAAACGTAATTGTAACTGCCTATACACCATCCAACTGTAGTGTTTGCAATATTACAGTAGATCCTGTATCCTGTACATAAGGGGCTGTTTTGTTTTTTGTTTTTCTCCCACAGATTCTAGTGTACAATTTTTTTATATTTAAATTTTTTTTTTTTTCTTAAACGTGTTTTGACCAAAAAGTATTGTAACTCTTTCACTGTCATTAATGCCCCTGCGTTCAGGTCAAATTTTCCATTTCTGATATACACTTCTTTAAACGATAATATCTTTGCAACCGCTTTGAATATCACTATTTTTACTTTATTTATTTTTTACAAGACTTATGAGGCTTTCATTTTCTAGATTAGTTTTAGTTTAATTCTGTGTTCTAAATTTTTATTATGAGCAGACAACTAAAAATGTGGAAAACACCTTTTTCTCTCTAAATAAATATATATATATATATATATATATAATCTCTCACTGTACAGCTCTGTAATAATTTAGTCTTCTCTCTGGCACCCTGGATCGCTGTGAGGGGGAGAGTGAAGAGGGTCATAAGGCTATATACACACACGACAGTGGGAAAAAAAAAAAGGGCAGTTAACAATGGATCAGCTGTCAGATTTTCATGGCTGTTTTGCATCAATGTCTCTCAAAACTTGAATCCATTTCCTGGTCGTCTGACCATTACTTAATTTTAATCGTTAGGGTTTTTTTTGTCCCAACTCCCTGAAAACACCACAGTCCCCATGTAGATATTGCCAGTTCCCACTGTAGATAGTGCCACACACAGTGTCCATGTAGTTAGCGCCACAGTGTCCCCTGTAGGTAGTCCCCATATAATGCCATAGTGCCACACCCTCTGTATATAACACCCCCTGTAGAGAACACTACCCCCCTGTAGATAGCAACACCCTCCTGTAAATGGCAAAATCCCCCTCCCACAGATAGCGCCACCCCCTTCCTGTAGATTGCACCACTGTAGCTCCCTGTAGGAGCGGAATCCCTCTGCCCGGGGATTCCGCTCCTATATGGAGCCCCTGATGTGTCTGTCCTTTTTTTAAAGAAGTTTTTCAAAATAAAATTGGAACCGTGCTTCCTTTTAAATTACTTTGCTCTGGATCACCGCTTCTCCTTTTCTCTGCTGATTCCACCGTGTGCCGTCACAGAGATCTGGGCGCAGCCTGCACTGAAGACCACCTAAACGGCGAGCTGGAGGATTTCTTCATCAACTTTCTTTGTATTGACAGGATACATAGGATCCCTAAACCCAAACACATTGCATCACAGAAACACGATCGCCCGTATTAATTTCTTTCATATAAAGGATGAATTTCTATGGACACAAATGTTCTGGTAGATCGGGGTACGATTTCAAAGACATAGCCCTGTACCCTGATCTTTCTGCAGCAACTATGTTAAGACGTAGGGAATATGCCTCGCTGACTGAAACTCTACGGGATAATGGTATCTTATATAAATGGGGATTTCCAGTGAAACTCATCATCTCAAAATGGAAACCAACATGTGTGCCTATCCCCAGACGTGAGAGAGATCCTACACTCCTGGGGTCTGTTACCCTCCCACAGAGTCCTCCTTGCAGGAACGCTACAAGACCGGAATTTATAACCTCTTTATGGTCTGATAAGTTCAGCTGATCAAGAAGAAAATCTTCAGACTAGTGAAAATGGAATAATTTTTGCAGGGAATTTGTCGCTGCTTTTCCATGTTCATTGGATGCTACTTCTCTCTTCCTACGTCTCTGTAGCTGGCAGCTATGTGAATTGTCGAACTTTTGCCTCTTTACTCCTTTCCCTGTAAGAGGGAATTTTTTGTGTGGTAAATATGTTGACCTACAAATTCTTGACTTTGTTCTTTAGTTTGTGTTTAGATTTCTCTGCTGTGCTACGTTTGTTACCCTCTCCTTTTACTCTTTCAATTAAGCATACATTGGTTTCCCTACTATAATGAACCGATTGAGGACATCTCCCATATATTACAATGGGTGTAAAATTCCTCTCCATTAATGCCCACGGCTTGAGCTCTCCTTTCAAGAAAGCTCTTCTTTGGAAAGAGGCTTTCAAATCTGCGATTTCTTGTGTGTATAGGAGTCCCATTTATCTCCAAAAGATACTACTTTATTAAAAAAAAATAAGAAATATATATATTATGCATCTAAGGATGTTAAAAAAAGCTGGGGTGGTTATTGCGATAAGGGACACAATTGCATTCAAATGTTTCAGTTCTTTTTCTGACCCACATGGTAGATACATAGTTCTTATATGTGAACATATGTATACATACTATCTCTCTATGCTCCGAACATTGGACAAATTCCCTTTATAAAAAAATTGCTCGCAAAGGCGAAGTCCATACAAAAGGCGGTCTCCTAATTTGTGGTGACTTCAATGTTGGATTAAATGATGATCTAGATCGCACTGCAGGTGGTAATAGATTCCGCCGGAACTAAAGTCCTTAGTTAGGGAGGAGGATTTGTATGACATCTGGAAATACCAACATGCGTCCGAGAGGGATTACACATTCTACTCTTCTCATAGAGAATTCTCCAGGATTGATTTCTTTTTAAGTGATAGGGCAGTATCACTACACTCACTTTCCTCCAGGATTGGCTTGATAACCTGGTCAAATCACGCACCGATTTGAATTAACGCTTTCTGATAAGTATAATGCCATACCTAGATCCACTTGGAGACTGAATACTTTCCTTTTAAAATCCCCCTCCCTTCAATCTTCCATAGCACATGCTTTAAAATATTTTTTTCTTATTAATTCTTCTACGACTTCCACCCCGGAACTTTTGTGGCCTTTTGTGAGGAGTTTATTTATTCAAGCAGCAGCCAAAGCTAAAATGGAAAGGAATAAGGAGTTTGAGATAAATTGCATACACACCATCTTGTCTCATGTGAGAAAAATTTGAAAAAAAACGTAGGGGTTTGAAAATCTGGTGACAGAGCCTCTATCTCCTATTGCAGGTGATCGGCGCTGCAATGTAGATAACAGTAACGTTTTTCTTTTTCAAAAACGAGCATTTTTGGCCAAGTTATGAGCATTTTTATATTTATGCAAATGAGCCTTTCTTATGGACAACTGGGCGTTTTTAATCTTATTTCCAACTGGGCGTGTATTGTGTTCGTTACATCTGGGCGTTTTTACTTGTTTTACTAGCTGGGCGTTGTGAATAGAAGTGTATGATGCTGACGAATCAGCATCATCCACTTCTCTTTGTTACCACCCAGCTTCTGGCAGTGCACAGACACACAGCGTGTCCTCGCGAGATCACGCTGTGACGTCACTCACTTCCTCCCACAGGAACTTCATCGCGTCGGACGAGCGAGGACACGCTGTGTGTCTGAACTGCCAGAAGCTGGGTGGTAACGAAGAGAAGTGGATGATGCTGATTCGTCAGCATCATACACTTCCATTCACAACGCCCAGCTAGTAAAACAAGTAAACACACCCAGATGTAGTGAACACAATACACGCCCAGTTGGAAATAAGATTAAAAACACCCAGTTGTCCATAAGAAAGGTACATTTGCATAAATATAAGAATGCTCATAACTTGGCCAAAAATGCTCGTTTTTGAAAAAGAAAAACGTTACTGTAATCTACATTGCAGCGCCGATCAGCTGCAATAGGAGATAGGGGTTTGAAAATCTGGTGACAGAGCCTCTTTAAATGGAACTTCTATGTTCAAGGGGTTAGGCCGAGTAAGATACTAGCTAAAAGAGTGAAATAGTATACATCCAAAACTAAAATTTCTTATTTAAAGACATCAGAAGGGTCAAAAATATATGATCCTCAAAAGATAACTGAAGGTTTTGCAAAATATTATAGCTCGTTATATAATCTCCAAGATGGTAAAAGCCTCCCAGAAGTGGCTAACGATATGGTTAATTCTTTTTTGTCCCGAGTAAAATTCCCAGTCTTATCCGAAACACAACTCAATGACTTAAATGCCCCTATTACATTGGAGGAAATACAGAACTTAATTCTTCAATCAAAATAAAATAAACCTGGACCTGATGGTCTACCGAATAAATATTATAAAGCTTTTTCAGAAATCCCTTCGCCATACATTTATAGGAATTGCCTCTACTCAAAAGCCACCAAGAAATGCTGCAAGCCCTTATAATTACCCTTCCTAAGCCGGGGAAAATACCAGACTCACCAGCTAATTTTAGGCCGATATCCCTTCTAAATTTTATGCTAAACTTCTAGCTATTCGACTGAATGACTATTTACCATCCCTGATAGCATTGTACCAAGTAGGCTTTGTTAGAGGTCGTCAAGCAAGTGATGGCACTCATAGGATTTTATATCTTATTCAAATTGCTGAAGTTTCTGCAACCCCTGTCTATTTTCATCTCCCTAGTTGCCGAAAAGGCGTTTGATAGGGTTAATTGGCTATATTTGGAGGGGGTATTGGATAAATTCGGTTTTCAATCTTTCAGTAAAACGGCTATTCTTTCACTTTACTCTTCACACGCCTGCCTGTGTCCTCGCTTCTGGTTTCCTATCTAGTTCTATTACTAATGGGACTAGACAGGATTGCCCTTTATCCCCTCTAATATTTACTTTCTGTATGGAACCATTTGCAGAACTTATACGTAGTTCCCAACACATTTCGGGTATTTAAGTAGGTCAGTCTGAACATAAAATAGGTCTGAATGCGGATGATGTCATCCTAACATGTACCTCCCCTATCACATCCTTGACAGAGCTTATACACCTCATCCCACAGTACTCTAAAGTACCGTATTATAAACTAAACATTTCTAAATCAGCAGCTACAGTGCATAGGACACAATGAAAGGCTCCCGACCATTGCCTCTGCCAACCTGGCTCTGTACTGTACAAGTGCAGTTCAGAGCGACCCGGCATAGAAACTGATTTGTAGGGGGAAAGCCGGCGCCATTATGAAGACTGGCCGCACTGCAGGTAAGGTGTGTGTGTCTGTCTCTCTCTCTCACAGCCCCCCTCGCGACCACCCCCCATGTGTGTGTGTGCGTGCGTGCAACAGAGCTCTGTCCTATTTTTCTGCAGCGGAGTCTGCACGGGCGTCGCTGATCCTTCATAGCCGCCTGTACGTCCACGCCGTGCTAAGCCGCTCCGCTTGCTGCTGCGGTCATCTTGATCTGCTCTCCACAGTTACGGTCTCAAGGTCTTCACTCTTGACTGGTGCAGTCCTTCTAAAAAATAAGAACACTAAAAAAAGAAAAAAAAATTACAAATAAACCAATTATCTACAGATCATTTGGAGAATTCTAGTTATTTGTATACAAACACGCCACCCTTCTCTGCCAACTACCCCACACCAAACACGCCACCGCTAATCACAACACCCCCCCACCCACCAAACAGGCCGCCACTTCTCTGCCAACTACCCCACACCAAACACGCCACCGCTAATCACAACACCGTCACCAACAAAAAAAATGTTTCCGGAGAACGAGTGTCAAATACCAAACATGCCGCCGCTCATCTCCAACCCCCCCCCACACAAAACATGCCACCGCTACTCACAACCTACACACAAAACGCCACCGCTACAACGACCCCACACCAAACTTGACGGCACTCTGTCAACTACCCGATGCAATACACACCGCCGCTTTTCACGAAAAAATATGTGTGCATGTATGTATATCTGCAGCACTCTGACCCTATAGCTATGGACAGGATTACATACAGGGGCTCAGCAGACAGTATCGCACATGATGGGATTAGATACAGTGGCTGAGCAGACAGTATCACACATGATGGGATTAGATACAGTGGCTTAGCGGCCAGTATCGCACATGATGGGATTAGATACAGTGGCTGAGCAGACAGGATATCACATGATGGGATTAAAAATAGTAAGGCAGGTAGGAGCAGCACAAGTGCAAATTACCAAATAAATGGTCGGTGCTAAGCTTCAAATGATAGGAGTGACTTCTCCCCATATGATGTATAACAAAAAGACAAGAGCATGGAAGCAGCACTCACGAAGAAAAAGTGAAGTTTATTCAACCAACAAATGCAACGTTTCACTTCCTCAATGGAAGCATTTAAGCAAACAGTGATAGTGTCACACGAGTATAAATACAGAGAACACAGTTAAAAAAACAAGAGTTTGTGATTAATAGCAATTTATACAAAACATAAAAATCGCACAATGTGACCATGTACCAAAAAACATGTGATTTAAGAGTCTCATCTGGACATATAATAATAAAGATTACAAATGTGTACTATCTACCATATCCATGTAAACACGTATGTTCTGTAGATTAGGTGTCATTAGTGATTAAATAATAAAACATAAAAACAGCTGACACTCACCAGACTGAGTTGAATGCAAACCTCATGGACTGAATGACTCATGTGCTAATTACCTGAATCTGGGCGTTTCACACGCCGGACAGCACATGCCCACATCCTAGCTGTCTATTGGGTAAGGTCATCCTCGTGTTCCAAGGTTGCCATGACAAAGTAAAACAACATGGTGTTAAAATCCACCATCTTTATTAAGGGCAAAATGCCAGTATACATTAATCTATATGGATTACGTCATATAGGGACAGCATCTGAATCAGGGGTAGTGTGCTTCGCCAACAGAATACATGTACATGTTAAGATCCATATTAGATCCCAGAGGTCAAAAGTTGCATTAAAAGCATTGCGTCCCTGTAGACAAAAGATTCCCCCACAAATAAACCTGCGGGGAGACTGAAGTCTCAATCCTCATTCAACCAATATGCTGATATATAATCAACAAACAGGTATATGGTGGAGATCATTCCGGGATCTCTAGCTAAGCAGCAGAACCTGTACCATAAAAAGGCAGAGCAACCCTTGTGTGCAGAACACACATCACCGACTCAAAAGGGCCAAATTATCCTAGCTGACATAAAAATTATTTAGGTATATGTAAACCTATGTGCCGTCAAAGCACGCCCTCCCCATGCACACAAACCCCGACCCCCCACATGCAGCGGCGAACACCCCCCACACAAAAACATGCATGGCAGAGGATGTAATGAACGGGTCCCATTCGTTATGTCCTATGCCCTGTAGCTGCCGTATTCCAAATGTGTATGTGTCGTTAAGAGACAATAAAGTATTAATTAACAAAAACATTTCATGTGAAAAAAATAAAGTACATATAAAATTTTGTTAAATAAAAACACAAATTAATAAAAAAAAAAAATCATGACACCTTTCCTTTAAAGGAACAGTGTCATCACAATTTTTTTTTTTATATGTTAAAGATGTTAGTGCTTTATTAAAAACGTTTATATTTATTTGTGTGTTTGTGTTTTACTTTTTCTTATTTTTACACTTTTTCTTCCCTATGGGGGCTGCCATTTTTTGTTCCATTTCTGTATGTGTCGATTAACGACACATACAGACATGGAATACGGCAGCCACAGTCCCATAGGGACTGCGAACGGGTCCCGTCCCATCCACTTCTGTGTACGGCGTCTGTGTGGGAACTGCGCATGCGCCGCTCCCACACAGTCCAATTTGAAATTGGCGCCGTCCGGCGCCATTTTCCTGTGGACCGGAAGTCGCGGACGGACAGTAATATTACTACTTCCGGTCGCGGCTTCCGGACTTGTGCACTTGGACCAGCGGCAGCAGACGGAGCGGACGGGCCGGAGGGAGCCGCGGCGGCAGGAGCAGGTAAGAGATTTCAATGTATGTTCGTGTTTGTGTGTGTTTACTACTGTATGTAAACCTACTACACTGTGTGTTAGCTCAAAAAATATTGACACACAGTGTAGGAGGTTACACCGTTCAAACCCCTCGTTTATCCCGGCACTAGCCAGGATAAAGGAGGTGGGGGATGCTGAGAGCTCACTAGAGCGAGGGCTTTTTACCCAATTTTGCAATGCTGCAATTTTGGGAATAGCTCCATCTAGTGACCAGAAATGGGAAATATTATAAATTAGAATTAATTTATAATATTTCCTGACTCGTGAAAAAAATAAAAAAAATTTGAACAATGTTTAATCACCCACACACTAAATGTTTAATTTAAAAAAAAACAAACATGTTTTTCTGGCAACACATTCCCTTTAAGTTTGAAAACCATGGATATTCCCAAATGCTGTTTCCTTCCTTGAGATGCTTTGTAAGGCCTTTACTGCACTCACCTTCTGCTTGATTAGATTTGAGGTCAGGTGACTCATTTGGCCATTGAAGACTATTCTATTTATGCCTTAACCCCTTCCCGCATATGGGCGTAACTGTACGCCCATTTTAACCGTGTCTTAATGCAAATGGCGTACAGGGGCTGCTGGCTGTAATTTACATTAGACATACCAATGCAATGGCGGAGATTAGTTATCGCCGTTCGCCGCTGTTTAAGCAGTTAAGTGCCGCGTTCAATATTGACCGCAGCGTCTAAGTGGTTGACACGGAGGGAGCTCTCTCTGAACCCCGTCGGCCCCCCATGCACTATCGCGGGGTTCCGATGGTTGCTATGGCAACCTGGAAGCCAGACAATGGCCTCCTGTTTGGCCATGTATGAATTCCTATTAGGTACTGCTGAAAAATGACAGTTACAATACACTGCACTACATAAGTAGTGCAGTGTATTGTACAGGGGATCAGAAGATCAGACCTTCAAGTCCCCTAGTAAGTGTAAAAAATGTTTTAGAAAAATAACTAAAAGTTTTAAGTAATAAAAACAACAATCGCCGCTTCCCTGATCAAGTGCTTTATAATTAGAAAAAAATGAATGAAAACATAATATACCAAATATGTATCGCCGTGTTCGTATCAGCCTGAACTATAAAAATATCATATTTATCCCGCATGGTGAAACTCGTAAAAATTTTTAAAAAACAATGACACAATTTCCTTTTTGGTCACTTTGTCTCCAAAAAAAAATAAAAAATAAAAGGGAAAAAAAAGTGATCAAAAAGTCACAAGTACCCCAAAATGGTACCAATAAAAGCTAGAGTTGTCACACAAAAAAACAAGCCCTCACACTGCTCCGTCGACAAAATTTTTTAAAAGTTATGGCTCTCCGTATATGGTGACACCAAAACATTTTATTTAGAAAAAAAAAAAAGAGATTTTATTGTGTAAAAGTAGTAAAACATTTAAAAACTATATACATTTGGTATCGCCGTAATTGTATCGAAACACATAATAAGTTAACATGTTTATACTCCACGGTGAACGCTGTAAAATGTATACAAAACAGTGCTGAAATTGCTGGTTTTTGGTCTCCTCACCTCTCAAAAATTTTTGCAAAAACTGCTTAACAAATTGCATGTACCCCAAAATCATACTAATAAAAACTACAGCTAGTCCCATGAAAATCAAGGCTTCACACAATTCCATCAAGGTAAAAATAAAAAGTTATGACTCTCGAAATGCAATGATTAATGACACAAGCAGTGTTTGAAATGCGTAGGCATCTACCATATAAACCACCTCGCTACTTTGTCTCTTCATATTTTACCTGTTTTTTTTACAACAAAAGTTGGATTCCTTTTTAAACCACCATACAGCGCTGGATCGAATCTCCCTTTTTTTCCTCTATATAACATTACAGCAGACTTTATATGTGTACATATAGATATTCTAGGAATCTATTCTGTGGACTATAGATGAGTAGAATATGTATGTATGTATGTATGTGTGTGTGTGTGTGTGTGTGTGTGCGTGTGCGCGTGTGTGTATATACACACAATGTGTGTGTGTGTATATACACACAATGTGTGTGTGTGTGTGTATACATATATATACAGTGTGTGTGTGTGTGTGTGTGTGTGTATATATATATATATATATATATATACATATATACATATATACATATATTTTGTGAGCCGGCGTCCCACTTGGGGTGTTGTATTGAGCAGGAACGCACAAGAAAACGGGGTAAACATTTGCAGCGGGTACTTTTTATTTGCACCAAACAAAAAACAGATCCTTCTGCACAGAGCTTGTCTCCACCGGGCATAGCGAAACAAAAACGAAACAATATAACTTGTGGAAAAACAATATGGAAATTCCTCACCCTGTAGCAGCCACCACCTGACTGTGCAAGTGTCCTTTGTTAGGTGTTTGTTGGAAGCAGAGTCTCCTTCCTCCTTAGGGTATGTGCACACGACCTCTTTTCTGACGTAATGGAGGCGTTTTACGCCTCGAATTATGCCTGAAAAGACGGCTCCAATACTTCGGCAAACATCTGCCCATTGCTTGCAATGGGTCTTACGATGTTCTGTGCAGACGAGCTATCATTTTACGCGACGCTGTCAAAATACGGCGCATAAAATGACGGACCGTCAAAAGAAGTGCAGGACAATTCTTAGGACGTTTTTGGAGCCGTTTTCTCATAGACTCTATTGAAAATTTTGTTAATCGGTATGTTCACACGCTTAACAAAAAACATCTGAATATACGGAGCTGTTTTCAAGGGAAAACAGCTCCTGATTCTCAGACGTTTTTTGAGCAACTCTAGTTTTTCACTGCGTTTTCTACGGACGTTTTTGGAGCTGTTTTCGATAGAGTCTATGAAAAACGGCTCCAAAAACGTCCCAAGAAGTGTCCTGCACTTCTTTTGACGAACCGTAATTTTACGCGCCATCTTTTGACAGCGACGCGTAAATTAACAGGTTGTGGGTAATTTGAGGCGTTAAACACCCGAATTACGCCTGAAACCACTGCGTGTGAACATACCCTGACTCTCTGCCACACTTCTTTCCATCACACTGTCAGCTTCCCTTTTAATCAGGGCCAGCTGAGACTCAGAACTTCTAGAACCAAAACCTGGAGTGGAGATATGGGAATGGCCATCCCTCCCAGAATATCTACAGCCATTCCTAAATCCCAGACCCTGAAATCCAGTTTAAAAAACCCCTGCTCACCAAGTAACTTTGCTGAGCAACAAACTTCTCTGAGATTTACACCACTGAGATAAGAAATCTCAGTGGCACATACCTACCCTCTACCAGTCTTCCTACTGACTGTTTACAATAATATATATATATATATATATATATATATATATTTGTGTGTGTGTGTGTATATATATATGTGTGTACATATATATGTATGTGTGTTCGTGTGTATATATGTGTGTGCGTGTGTATATATGAATACGTGTATGTGTTTGGATATATATATATATATATATATATATATATATATATATATATGTACACTACCGTTTAAAAGTTTGGGGTCACCCAGACAATTTTGTGTTTTCCATGAAAACTCACACTTATATTTATCAAATGAGTTGCAAAATGTCTAGAAAATCTAGTCAAGACATTGACAAGGTTAGAAATAATGATAATTTTCTCCTTCAAACTTTGCTTTCGTCAAAGAATGCTCCATTTGCAGCAATTACAGCATTGCAGACCTTTGGCATTCTAGCTGATAATTTCCTGAGGTAATCGTGAGAAATTTCACCCCATGCTTCCAGAAGCCCCTCCCACAAGTTGGATTGGCTTGATGGGCACTTCTTGCGTACCATACGGTCAAGCTGCTCCCACAACAGCTCTATGGGGTTGAGATCTGGTGACTGCGCTGGCCACTCTATTACAGACATGGCAGGCCTTAGCTATGTTCGACCAGTGCGGTCGCACAGGGCGCCAGCCACCACACGGCAAGAAGGGCGCCAGCGGGTGTGTGTATCCCCGCGCCGTTGCAACTACCAGCGGGGATACACACACTAACTGCAGTTTGACCCGGGTGCTTCACTTAGTGGCCATCGCTACTGCTGTAGCAGCCATAGCGGCTGCTAGCGGTGACAGCGGGCATGAGGGCGGTGGCGCCGCTAGCAGCTGCTGTGGCTGCTATAGCGGTAGCGACGGCACTATAGCAGAGCAGGGAGATATCTCCCTGCTCTGCTGTCTACTAGCGCCACTGTAGCTCCCTTCAGCTACAGCGGCGCTTAGGAATGTCACGATACCAGAATTTGGACTTCGATACCAATACTTCGTGTAGTGTTGCGATTTCGATACCAAAACGATACTTTACCAACAGTAATAAAAAAAAAGTTATTCCATTTTCTGATGTGAGGCGCGAGGTGTGATGATGAATTTTGAATGTGCCTCACATTAATAGTAATTAACCCCATCATGTTTCTCAGTCATAATGGGTTAATGTGTAAGGTACATGATGGGGTTAATTACTTAATGTGAGGCACATGGAGGTTAAATTAATCACACCTCGTGCCCCACAATAAGTGATAGAAAGCAGTTTTTTTTTGTTTTGTTTCTTACAGCGTACACATCATAAATGACGCAAAAAAATTGTTGCGCAGGTCATTACGGCTGCGCCAAGGTTAAATATTTTACAATGTGTATATTTTATGTATTGAGACTTATTTTAATGTTTATTGTAAAAAATGTGTATGTGTATTGTTTTTATTTAATATTAATTTGTTTTTACTTTATTTTTAAACTTTAATGTACTATATCCCAGTACATTAGCCTGTGTACGGATAGTACACAGACAGTTGTTAGGACATACCTAAGTATTCCCTAACAGGAAATATGGTAGGACAGCCCTGGGGTCCTTCAATGGACCCTGGGCTGTCTGCCCATATATGGTATGACCCTCAATCGCGTCACAGGAATTCCTTTGATGCGATCCAAGGGGCATCCCCTGTTCTCATTTTCTCCTGAATGCTGCAGTCAGCTTTGATCGCAGCATTCAGGGAAATAACGGCGGAGATGAGGTTTCTCTCATTTCCGCCGTTATAGAGCGGGGCTGCGTTTGTGTAATACAGCCATTGCCCCGCTACTGACATTTAAGTGCGTGCCTGGTCAGCATGAGGTGATGCAGCCGGCGCTGCACTAATGAGCAGCGGTTCAGGCACTGAGGACAGAACATGGGGGTGTTTTGCAGTGCGGCCGCCATGTTCTGTCTTCAGTGCAACCGCTCATTAGTGCAGCGCTGGCCGCATCACATCATCCTGACAGCGCGCACATGTCAGGACTCAGGAGCGGGGCAATGACTGTATTACACAGCCGCAGCCCCGCTCTCGTACATTAATGTGTTACTATACTGAGCTGTGCAGCCGCACAGCTCAGTATCAAAATACATGAAATAACGGTATCGAACCGTTTGGGGATGCACAGTATCGAAACAGTATCGAAGTTAGCAGAGCTAGTAGACAGCAGAGCAGGGAGATACCTTCCTGCTCTGCTATAGTTCCCCCCTGTAGATAGCAACCCCCCCCCCCCCTCCAGGATAGCGCCACTGTAGCTCCCTGAAGGAGCAAAATCCCCGTGTGGCTGGGGATTCCGCTCCTGGAGCACTGCTTGATGCCTCTGTCCATATATGGACAGTGACATCAGGGAAAACTCCTGAAGCAAAATCCCTGGTCACAGCGTTGCAGACTCTATGACCGGGGATTCCACTCCACGAGAAGCCAATGACGTCATGGACACAGACGACAGGAGCTTCTCCTGGAGTGGAATCGACGGTCATAGCGTCTGCAACGCTGTGGACGGGGATTCCGCCTCAGGAGTTTTCACTGATGTCACTGTCCATATATGGACAGAGGCATCAAGCAGCGCTCCAGGAGCGAAATCCCCAGCCACACGGGGCTTCCGCTCCTTCAGGGAGCTACAGTGGCGCTATCTATACTGGAAGGGGGGGTTGCTATCTACAGGGGGGCTGTGGGCTGTGTGGCACTACCTACAAAGGACAATTGTGCAGGAGCACACAAAATACCCAGCTTTCCCGGGTATCAAAAAAAAGTGTGGAAATAAACTAAGATATAACTTTTATTTAATCTAGCTAAAAGGATTAATCCTTTACTCAGACTAAATAAAAGTTATAACTTAGTTTATTTCCACACATTTATTTGCTAGCTGGGAAAGCTGGGTATTTTGTGTGCTCCTGCACAGTTGTCCTTTTTTGAATGTCTATTGCCAGCCAGCTATCAGGGTTATTTCGTAGTCCTTGCACTACCTACAAGGGGGCTGTGGGCAGTGTGGCACTACCTACCAGGGGCTGTGGGCTGTGGGGCACTACCAACCAGGGGGCTGTGGGGCACTACCAACCAGGGGGCTGTGGGGCACTACCAATCAGTGGGCTGTGTGGCACTACCAACCAGGGGGCTGTGGGGCACTACCAACCAGGGGGCTGTGGGCACTACCAACCAGGGGGCTGTGTGGCACTCCCTACCAGGGGGCTGTGGGCTGTGTGGCACTCCCTACCAGGTGTCTTTGCGACACTTCCTACCAGGGGGCTGTGCGGCACTCCCTACAGGGGGCTTTGTGGCCCTCCCTACAGGGGACTGTGTGGCGCTACCTACAAGGGGGCTGTGTGGCGCTACCTACAAGGGGGCTGTGTGGCGCTACCTACAAGGGGGCTGTCTGGCGCTACCCACAAGGGGGCTGTGTGGCGCTACCTACAAGGGGCTATGTGGTTCTACCCACAAGGGGGCTGTGTGGCGCTACCCACAAGGGGCTGTCTGGCACTACCTACAAGGGGGCTGTCTGGCGCTACCCACAAAGGACTGTGTGGCGCTACCTACAAGGGGCTGTGTGGTGCTACCTACAGGGGGAATCTGTGAGTGGGGGGCTGATGGTCATTTTACTGTGAGTGGTGGGCTGATGGACATTTTGCTGTGCGTGGGGGGGGGGGGGTTGATGGTCATTTTTCTGTGAGTGGGGGGCTGATGGTCTCCAAGTGGTTTCCACCTCTGACCTGCAATTAAAATTAATAGGAGGCAGAAAATACCTGCGGCGCCAGTTTGGAGCTTTTTTTTCCTGCGTCTTTTGCATTCGCTTCAACAGCTTAAGAAAAAACACAAAAAAAAAAAAACACAACGCTGTCAGTTGCTGAAGGAATTTTGAGGCAAATTTTTTTTGCCTTACAAAAAACGTGTGTGCACATGCCCTACGAGGGGAGTGCTTGTTCTTAGCCGTTTTCTGTCTTTCTCAAAAAATTTTTGGTAGGGGGGGCCTGAGGAAATTTTGTTTTTCCAGTGCTGCCTCGAGTCCGAAAAGGTTGGGAAACTCTGTACTAGGCTACAGGGTCCCGTCATGGAGCAGCTCAGTTCGTCATGGGAAAGGGGCCTAGGTGAGTACAATTTTGGTTTTGTTTGGGGGCACAAGGGGGAGGTGCGGGGACTGTATGGTACGATCTACAAGGGGGAGGTGGGGGACTGTATGGCACTGTCTACAAGGGGGAGATGGGGGGGCTGTATGGCATGATCTACAATAAGGAGGTGAGGGATTATGGCACTGTCTACAGGGAGGTTATATGGCAAAATCTACAGGGGGGCACTATACTGTGTGGGGGCCGATAAGCGGACATTATACTGTGTAGGGGTACTACAGATGGTATAATAATGTGGGCACAATTAGAGGACAAAATACTGTGTCCTTGAAGGGGTTGTAATATATTATATTATTAAATATTATTATTATTATACTGTATGGGGGCACTAAAGGGGCATTATAATTTTTTTATGGGGCATTTTTAATGATGGGGTGGGGCACCGAAAGATTATTTTGCACAGGGTGCCATCTATCCTAGGGCTGGCCCTGATTACAGATAGAATACCAGCTGCCTGCTTCTTCCCTAAATAGTTCTTGCATAATTTGGAGGTGTGCTTTGGGTCATTGTCCTGTTGTGGGATGAAATTGCCTCCAATCAAGCGCTGTCCACAGGGTATGGCATGGCGTTGCAAAATGGAGTGATAGCCTTCCTTATTCAAAATCCCTTTTACCTTGTACAAGTCTCCCACTTTACCAGCACCAAAGCAACCCCAGACCATCACATTACCTCCACCATGCTTGAGAGATGGCGTCAGGCACTCTTCCAGCATCTTTTCAGTTGTTCTGCGTCTCAGAAATGTTCTTCTGTGTGATCCAAACACCTCAAACTTCGATTCTTCTGTCCATAACACTTTTTCCAATCTTCCTCTGTCCAATGTCTGTGTGCTTTTGCCCATATTAATCTTTTCCTTTTATTAGCCAGTCTCAGATATGGCTTTTTGTTTGCCACTCTGCCCTGAAGGCCAGCATCCCGGAGTCGCCTCTTCACTGTAGACATTGACACTGGCGTTTTGCGGGTACTATTTAATGAAGCTGCCAGTTGAGGACCTGTGAGGCGTCTATTTCTCAAACTAGAGACTCTAATGCACTTGTCTTGTTGCTCAGTTGTGCAGCGGGGCCTCCCACTTCTCTTTCTACTCTAGTTAGAGCTTGTTTGTGCTGTCCTCTGACAGGAGTAGTACACACCGTTGTAGGAAATCTTCAGTTTCTTGGCAATTTCTCGCATGGAATAGCCTTCATTTCTAAGAACACGAATAGACTGCCGAGTTTCACATGAAAGCTCTCTTTTTCTAGCCATTTGGAGAGTTTAATCGAACCCACAAACGTATTGCTCCGGATTCTCAACTAGCTCAAAGGAAGGTCAGTTTTATAGCTCCTCTAAACAGCAAAACTGTTTACAGCGGTGCTAACATAATTGCACAAGGGTTTTCAAGTGTTTTCTAATCATCCATTAGCCTTCTAACACAGTTAGCAAACACAATGTACCATTAGAACACTGGAGTGATGGTTGCTGGAAATGGGCCTCTATACACCTATGTAGATATTGCATTAAAAAGCAGACGTTTGCAGCTAGAATAGTCATTTAGCACATTAACAATGTATAGGGTTACATTACATTTCTAGGTTCGATTAAAACGCCAGTGTCAACGTCTACTGGGGTTGCTTTGGTGCTGGTAAAGTGGGAGATACAAGGTAAAAGGGATTTTGAATAAGGAAGGCTATCACTCCATTTTGCAACGCCATGCCATACCCTGTGGACAGCGCTTGATTGGAGCCAATTTCATCCTACAACAGGACAATGACCCAAAGCACACCTCCAAATTATGCAAGAACTATTTAGGGAAGAAGCAGGCAGCTGGTATTCTATCTGTAATGGAGTGGCCAGCGCAGTCACCAGATCTCAACCTCATAGAGGTGTTGTGGGAGCAGCTTGACTGTATGGTACGCAAGAAGTGCCCATCAAGCCAATCCAACTTGTGGGAGGGGCTTCTGGAAGCATGGGGTGAAATTTCTCCCGATTATCTCAGCAAATTGACAGCTAGAATGCCAAAGGTCTGCAATGCTGTAATTGCTGCAAATGGAGCATTCTATGACGAAAACAAAGTTTTAAGGAGAAAATTATTATTTCAAATAAAAATCATTATTTCTAACCTTGTTAATGTGTTGACTATATTTTCTAGTCATTTTGCAACTCATTTGATAAATATAAGTGTGAGTTTTCATGGAAAACACAAAATTGTCTGGGTGACCCCAAACTTTTGAACGGTAGAGTATACATATATATATATATATATATATATATATACAGTATATATATATATATATATATACACACACAAACATATATATTTATATATATATATATATATATATATATATATATATATATATATACACACACACACAAATATATATATATATATATATATATATACACATACATACATATATATATATATATATATATATATATATATATACACACATATATAGCAAGCAAAATAATTGAGGCAGCACTCCAAGGTAGTGGATGAAAAAAGTGATGTGTTTACCCTTTCTCCCCCCCCCCCCCCCCCCACCTAGGTAGGCACCGTCTCAATATGGCTTACTGGGATCTTTCTCAATCTACAGTGGGCACTGTGGAAATTTCTGCAGGGGGCAGTATGGGAGTCGGACTATCTACTCTTGTTTTTATGCCCCATAAGACACACCCACTAAAGAAGCCACACCCTAAGTGTCCCTGTCAAAAAAATTCAAAAGTATATAACATTACAGCAGACTTTATATGTGTACGTATAGATATTCTAGGAATCTTTTCTGTGGATTACAGACATACACATTACTGGCCACATGTGCAAAGTACCCAGGGAAGGCAGGAGAAGGATGCGGCTGTGTGTGATTATGTTCTCTATGTAATGTATTGCATCTTCATACAATACCATGGGCGTAGCTAAAGGCTCATGGGCCCTGGTGCAAAAGTCCTTCTTGCCCCCCCCACTTCTTCTTATGGCCGACGGCCCGCAGCTTTCAGCTGCATCTCTGGGGCTCCTAAGTGACCCAACCATGCAGCCCTAGCAGCCAGGGGCGTCGCTATGGTCTTAAAACATCAGGGGCAATAGCCCCAATACATCTGCCCCCCCCCCCAAAAGTGTGTATGTATATGTGTGTGTGTATATACATATATATATATATATATATATATATATATATATATACACTACCGTTCAAAAGTTTAGGGTCACTTAGAAATGTCCTTATTTTTGCAAGAAAAGCACAGTTTTTTTCAATGAAGATAACATTAAATTAATCAGAAATATACTCTATACATTGTCAATGTGCTAAATGACTATTCTAGCTGCAAACGTCTGGTCTTTAATGCAATATCTACATAGGTGTATAGAGGCCCATTTCCAGCAACCATCACTCCAGTGTTCTAATGGTACATTGTGTTTGCTAACTGTGTTCGAAGGCTAATGGATGATTAGAAAACACTTGAAAACCCTTGTGCAATTATGTTAGCACCGCTGTAAACAGTTTTGCTGTTTAGAGGAGCTATAAAACTGACCTTCCTTTGAGCTAATTGAGAATCTGGAGCATTACATTTGTGGGTTCGATTAAACTCTCAAAATGGCTAAAAAAAGAGAGCTTTCACGTGAAACTCGACTGTCTATTCTTATTCTTAGAAATGAAGTTCTATTCCATGCGAGAAATTGCCAAGAAACTGAAGATTTCCTACAACATGTGTGTACTACTCCCTTCAGAGGACAGCACAAACAGGCTCTAACCAGAGTAGAAAGAGAAGTGGGAGGCCCCGCTGCACAACTGAGCATCAAGACAAGTACATTAGAGTCTCTAGTTTGAGAAATAGACGCCTCACAGGTCCTCAACTGGCAGCTTCATTAAATAGTACCCGCAAAACGCCAGTGTCAGCGTCTACAGTGAAGAGGCGACTCCGGGATGCTGGCCTTCAGGGCAGAGTGGCAAAGAAAAAGCCATATCTGAGACTGGCTAATAAAAGGAAAAGATTAATATGGGCAAATGCACACAGACATTGGACAGAGGAAGATTGGAAAAAAGTGTTATGGACAGACGAATCGAAGTTTTAGGTGTTTGGATCACACAGAAGAACATTTGTGAGACGCAGAACAACTGAAAAGATGCTGGAAGAGTGCCTGACGCCATCTCTCAAGCATGGTGGAGGTAATGTGATGGTCTCGGGTTGCTTTGGTGCTGGTAAAGTGGGAGATTTGTACAAGGTAAACGAGATTTTGAATAAGGAAGGCTATCCCTCCATTTTGCAACGCCATGCCATACCCTGTGGACAGCGCTTGATTGGAGCCAATTTTATCCTACAACAGGACAATGGCCCAAAGCACACCTCCACATTATGCAAGAACTATTTAGGGAAGAAGAAGGCAGTTGGTATTCTATCTGTAATGGAGTGGCCAGCGCAGTCACCAGATCTCAACCCCATAGAGCTGTTGTGGGAGCAGCTTGACCGTATGGTACGCAAGAAGTGCCCATCAAGCCAATCCAACTTGTGGGAGGGCCTTCTGGAAGCATGGGGTGAAATTTCTCCCAATTACCTCAGCAAATTAAGAAGCTAGAATGCCAAAGGTCTGCAATGCTGTAATTGCTGATAAATGAAGCATTCTTTGAGCAAAGCAAAGTGTGAAGGAGAAAATTATTATTTGAAATAAAAATCATTATTTCTAACCTTGTCAATGTCTTGACTATATTTTCTAGTCATTTTGCAACTCATTTGATAAATAAAAGTGTGAGTTTTCATGGAAAACACAAAATTGTCTGGGCGACCCCAAACTTTTGTACGGTAGTGTATGTATATGTGTGTGTATATGGGAGACAGCATATCTAAAGCACTACGACCCTATAGCTATGGATAGGATTAGATACAGTGACTCAGCAGACTTTATCACGTATGATAGGCTTAGATATAGGGCCCAGCTCGGTGACATTGCATCTCAAGCGCTGGACCCAGGAAAGTTTTTTGTTTTTTATCCCATTAGATTTATATTGAAAGACATATCAAATACAAAAAATGGTAAGTACATTTGAGAACATTCAAATGATAATTACATAACAAAAGGAGTCAATGGTAATACAATGATGGTCAATGTAAAGCAAAGTATAGATTAGACCAGATGGAAATCTGTATGGACAGATAAATATATTCGCCTATATATATATATATATATATAACACTTTTGGTTGGTATGAACAGAAAGTAGAACCTGGAACGAAGAAGAGGAGGGGTACTTATCCACAGTTACGAGAATATCTAGAAACAAGAAAGGGGAGTAGTATTGTGCGGGCTATCAAGCCATAACCTCCATGTAGATGTTAGTACAAAACCATGGGAATTAGCACAGGCATATGTTAACTCATGCCAACAGTTATCATTTATGCCCTTAATTAGCATTTTCAATGTTGGTTGACATTCATCCTTCCAATGTTGAGCAATATTTAGTCTAGTCGTGATTAAGGGGTGGGATATGGTTGTGATATGATCAGTAGGAAATAGTTCTAGGCCTGAACCTAATTACGCCAAGGCTGGGTCTGGGGATATGTGAACCTTATATAGTCTTGATAATAGCTTAAACACTCCAAACCAAAGGGCATTAACTACATGACATTCCCACCATAAATGGAGGTAAGTTCCCTCTAGTGCCTTAGATTTTCAGCAAGTAGAAGAAAACATAGGAAACATTTTTTGACGTTTTACTGGGGTGCAGTGTCAATGGCAAAAAAAAAAATTCTGGAGTTCTCCAAATGTGAAAGATATTTTGAAGTTTTAATAATAGAGTTGAAGGAATATAACCATTGGTCTGCTGAAATTTGTAATTTCAGATCGTGTTCCCATATTTCTTTTTGATGAAGTATTGGGTCTATCTTCTCCTGTTTTATCAACTGATAGCATCTTGAAATGCCTTTTTTTACAAAGGTGAGGAGCCTGTAACCAAACATTGAAAAGACTAGGTACTAACGGAGAAGAAGAAGGAGATAAACCATGAAGCAGATGACGAATTTGCAAACATTTAAAGAATTCCGTGGGTGGAACATTATACGTGGTGTTTAAAAATTTAAAAGATACAAAATGGCCATTGTCCCAAAGAATTCCTACCTTAAGAATACCCCTTTCTTTCCAGAGGGGGAGACGTAACCCAGGTATTGCCACTTCTAAGACCTTTAGAGGTTCCGAATATAAGTCAAATTCGAAGTTTTCATCTCTCCTAGAAATTCGTTTCCAAACCAACGAGATCGCTCGCAAAGTTAGTAGAGGGGGGTTAAAACTGGTTCCAAAAGTTGTGGATGCAATTAAGTGAGGTCTCAAAAGGCGGTTGTCTAAGAAGTAAAGTTCAATATCAACCCACAATTTTGATCGATCTTTTGACCAGAGTGACCTCATTTGGTCTAGGGTCACTGCTCTGTAATAGTGGAGAACAGAGGGAGTGTTTAAGCCCCCTTCATGGTGAGTTAAGTGTAAAATGTTGGACTTAAAGAGTCTCTGTCACCAGATTTTGCAACTGTGTATGTGTCGTTAAGAGACAATAAAGTATTAATTAAAAAAAACAAAAACATTTCATGTGAAAAAAATAAAGTACATATAAAATTTTGTTAAATAAAAGCACAAATTAATAAAAATAAAAAAATCATGACACCTTTCCTTTAAAGAGGCTCTGTCACCAGATTTTGCAACCCCTATCTGCTATTGCAGCAGATAGGCGCTGCAATGTAGATTACAGTAACGTTTTTATTTTTAAAAAACGAGCATTCTTGGCCAAGTTATGACCATTTTTGTATTTATGTAAATGAGGCTTGCTAAAGTCCAACTGGGCGTGTTTAAAGTAAAAGTCCAACTGGGCGTGTATTATGTGTGTTACATCGGGGCGTTTTTACTTCTTTTACTAGCTGGGCGTTCTGACGAGAAGTATCATCCACTTCTCTTCAGAACGCCCAGCTTCTGGCAGTGCAGACACACAGCGTGTTCTCGAGAGATCACGCTGTGTCGTCACTCACTTCCTGCCCCAGGTCCTGCATCGTGTCGGACAAGCGAGGACACATCGGCACCAGAGGCTACAGTTGATTCTGCAGCAGCATCGGCGTTTGCAGGTAAGTCGATGTAGCTACTTACCTGCAAACGCTGATGCTGCTGCAGAATCAACTGTAGCCTCTGGTGCCGATGTGGCCGACACGATGCAGGACCTGGGGCAGGAAGTGAGTGACGTCACAGCGTGATCTCTCGAGAACACGCTGTGTATCTGCACTGCCAGAAGCTGGGTGTTAACGAACAGAAGTGGATGATGCTGATTCGTCAGCATCATACACTCCCATTCCTAACGCCCAGCTAGTAAAAGAAGTAAAAACGCCCCGATGTACGCACATAATACACGCCCAGTTGTACTTTTACTGTAAACACGCCCAGTTGTACTTTTGCAAGCCTCGTTTGCATAAATACAAAAATGGTCATAACTTGGCCAAAAATGCTCGTTTTTTAAAAATAAAAACGTTACTGTAATCTACATTGCAGCGCCTATCTGCTGCAATAGCAGATAGGGGTTGCAAAATCTGGTGACAGAGCCTCTTTAACTCTGGGTCTCATCTTACCCCATATACATTTAGTACAATCGATTAAAGTTTGTTAAGATAAGCTATAAGCAAGAAAATGGGGATGTTTCTAAATACATACAAGATTTTTGGCAGTATAACCATCTTAAACGTAGAGATCCTACCCATCCATGAAATACCCTGAGTTTTCAGTTTTTTAATGTCCGTGCCAATATTGTCTAAAAGAGCACCATAATTGAGATCAAATAAATTTGAAATGTGGAAAGTAAGTTTTTTCCCCAAATAGGGGAGAGAGTTTTTATCCCAGGTAAAGCTGAACATGTTAGTGTCACGGCGCGGGTTGTGTACCCACTGGGCTGTACCGCGTAGCGGGATAGCAGCTGGCCAACTAGGTACAATACAATGTGTATAGTCCAGAAAGGGTACCTGAGGAAATGTAGACAGTAGCGGTGACAGAGCTTGACTTTCACTGTAGATGGCACAGTAGATGCAGCGGAAGATGCGACTTGACTTTCACTGTAGATGGCACAGTAGATGCAGCGGAAGACACAACTTGACTTTCACTGTAGGTAGCACAGAGGCACGATAGCAAGGGATACAGGGTACAGGCAGCAGGAACGGGTAACACTGGGAACTGGAAAATACTAGGAGACCTTTTGCAAGACAAACTTTAGGTATACAACAACGCTCAGGCAAAGATCAAATGGGCAGAGCCCTTTTTGTAGTCCAGCAGCATTCTGGGCTAATTACTGATTTTTAACAACTGGACGCGTACTGGCCCTTTAAGGCCGTGCACGCGTGGCCGCGGGAAACAGTCTCAGAACCCGGAAGGGAGTGCCGCTGAGAACACAGACGTCCATGGCCGCGGCCGTCAGAGGGTAAGTCTGAACTACGGTCCGCGGCCATGGACGTTACAGTATCCCCCCTCTTACGCCTCCTCTTCTTGGGGCCAGAGCGGGAGAGAAATCTCTTCACGAGGACAGGGGCATCAATGTTCTCCTCTGGCTCCCAAGACCTCTCTTCTGGACCAAATCCCCTCCAATCCACCAAATAAAACGTCCTTCCTCCCACTTTCTTTGTGGCCAGGATCTCCCTCACTTCGAAAGTCCCTGACGAGCCGCCAGGAGCCACTGCGGAACTAGGAGTCCTGGAGCAGCGGTTCAGGACCACGAGCTTCAGCAAGGAGACATATGGTGTCCTATTTTTGTGCAGCGGAGTATGCACGGGCGCCGCTGATCCTTCATCGAAAATGGGGGGCGGCATTTTCAGCCAGGGACAGACTGGACCGGGGGGGAGGGGGCATGCCTTATTTTACTTAGCAGACGTGCCACATGATGTGCACGTCTGTAACACTCCTCCTCTCTGACGCTGTACACAGCTTGCGCCGCCAGAGAGGAGCAGGTCTGCAGGAGGAGAGATCGAGTGAAGAAGAGAAGTGACGAGACGCACGAGGTGAGCGGTGGCCTATATTAAAAACTGAGCGGCACTTACAGCGCTCATGTTCCTGCCTTAACTAATTTAAAAGGGGTCGGTTGGCCGAAGCTGGGGGATCCCCCCCTTGCAGTATACTCCCGGCCCCCCAGCGTTGGCCGACAACCTTTTAAATTAGTTGGGTCATGAAACTGAGCGCATTATAATCCTTCCCCATAAACCTGCCCCCTCTAATTTAAAAGAGATCGGCTGATGCTGAAGGGCGGGGGGTTCTACAAGGGGCGGTCTGAGCATCTTACTGACAGCGGAAGGCTCTATAGGGGGGAATAATCTTCCCCATAGAGTTCTCACTAGCTACCATACTGCAAGGTTATCGGATTCTGAGCGTCTAACTGACTGATGAGGTCTCTAAGGGGAATCCGCCCCTTAGAGCCCTTAGCAGTCAGTTAGACACCCAGACCCCCACCTTGCAGTATAGTAATTAGTGAGGGCTCTATGGGGGGATTATTCAGCCCCATAGAGCCCTCGGCTGTCAGTAAGATGCTCAGACAACCCCCTCATCACTTAAATTAGTGGGGGCAGGAAGCTGAATGCAGTATAGCTCCCCCCCCCCCGACAGCAGTCAGAGTCAGTACCCCCCTTGCAGTATAATCCCCCCAGTTGTTATTATACTGCAAGGGGAGGGGTTTTAGTGTGATTGGTGCAACTTTCTAATTACTTTTTATTAAGAATAATTTTTACTTTTTGAGATACAGCTGCTTTGTATCCTGTATATAGAGCAGTTGTATATAGCGCTGAATCCTGTATCCGCCAGGTCAGCGGGACTGACGGATTTGAGCTGTTACCGATTACATCTAAGTTCATAACTTAGATGTGATCAATAATAGGCAACTTAATGGATTCAGGTCTCAGCACTAGATACAGCTGCTCTGTATACAGGATACAAAGCAGCTATATCTCAAAAAGTAAAAATTATTTTCAATAAAAAGTGTGACGATCGCCGATCTCAGGTCACATCACAGGGGTGAATTACACTACTGAGTTTATTAATTTACCTCATAAATCCACGCCCACCTACTCTAGATGACAGGATTATGCTAAATTACTCACATAGGTTTCCAACACCCCAATAATTTATACCACAGTATGCTACCACCACCTATACTTATCTAGGCAATAGGGGCCTAAGTCTCTATGTTCCCTTAACACCAGTTCCAATAACACAGGTTATCTAAATTGAACATAAAATACAGGTAACGTTCCTCACCTTCGGAAGATTAAATTCTGTAAGACTACAAGGAAGAGACTTATAAATATTTCAAATTTAATACACAATAGTGCAGTGCAATACATAAAATAGTTGTCAGATTAAAAGATAAAAAATATACATACAGTTACAATGCAATCAACAGTTTATGAAAATAAAAGGGATAAAAGAAACAGAACAAAACCTTACTGATGTACAGCGGCGATATCCTGGCTGTGGGGACAGCTGAAAATATGGGCAGTCACTCCAACCGAGATATGGATCCCCATCGACTGACACTGACCCTCCCTTCTCATGGCCCTTTAAACCCAGTTTTTTCCCTCCAGTTCACTGGCTGGTGATGTCACTGAGAGGAGGCTGTTCATATGATAATGAAGCATACTCCTCCCATTACACAGTTGTATTTCTATAGAGAAACATAAAAGTGATCATGTGTCCTTGCAGGAATCCCCTAGAAATATAATATTACCTGCATTCACCTGTGCAGACATTTACCAACCAGGGCATATCAAACACCACTATAATAGGCCCATGTTTTTAGCCAATAGCCAATCCCAGGTAGTTCCTCTGAGTGTAGGGATGTGAATTTGACATATATATGAGGGCTATTTTCCCCGATCATAACTAGCTATGTGGGTCATTACAAATATAAGTTATGATGGGGTTTGCCTTGATGTATCATACTTTCTTTGAACACCATGCCATTCTCCCATGTTTCTCCTGGTCCCCAGACAGACACACCACAGGCACACATCTGCATAGCTTTAGATGTTTGGTCAGGATGTTTGGTCAGCCCTAGGTGAGAATGCTATCTAACTTTAGATACATGCCCTGGTGACAAATTCTTAATCAGCACATCTCACACCTTGGTGAGGAAAGAGCCAATTAAACATTTGTCAGACAGTGTGTAGGAGGAACTACCGCGGTTGGTACGCAATGAACAAGACACACCTTCGGTTTTGGGCAACTTCTTTACTGCAGCGGACAAATAACAATAACTTCTTTACTATGGAGCAGACAGGAAGCCTGAGGTTGAGGACTTCGATCCCGCTGGAAGTCCCCCGGAGAGAGGTTGTGCCTGACCCCACGTTGCCGGCTTGGCTAAGGAAACGCCGCTGTCAGTCACGGCGGGAGCTACCCGCTACTGGCAGCCTACCCTAGGGTAAGAGTCACACTCTCGGCCCACGGATCGCGTTGTGGGAATCAGCGACTAACGTACCTACTAGCACCGTCACGGGTCCTTGCGGAGCTATCCGCTACCTTTCATGACAAACCCTCTCTCTCCTCAGTCGGTGGTCCGAACGGTGGACCGCCTAGGACGCAACTGAACTGGCGGTCTGACGCTACGAGTTACACGAAGTCCAGCTAATAGTCCAACAAAGTCCTGTCAACCCGACCGTTCCTTCTGTCTGCTCCTGCTCCCGTAAATAACAGTTCTATGCAAGGTTACATGCGACGTTCTAACAATAACAGTTCCATGCAGGGTTACATGCGGTGTTCTAGCAATAACAGTTCCATGCAGGGTTACATGCGGTGTTCTAGCAATAACAGTTCCATGCAGGGTTACATGCGGTGTTCTAGCAATAACAGTTCCATGCAGGGTTACATGCGGCTAATGGACTTTGCCTGGGGAGGTCTGAGGGTCCTAGTTGGGCTACGTGTGTGTGTGGCTGGTACCTGCAGTGGATGCTGATGCTCCACTTCACTCTTGTTCAGGCAGTCCTCCGTTTGGTGCACTCCTGTTGCTCCTTTCCCCTGCAGGAAGGCACGATCCTCCTTCTCAATGTCCTCCTGCTGCCACACTGTTAACCCTCTTCTTTGCAGCTGTGAGTCCAACAGCCTCTACAGCCTCTTCTCTCTCTATCACTCCGCTTCTCTCCCTGTATCTTTCTCCTGCTTCTCTGCCGTCCGGACACTGACCGTCCTCCTCCTACTCCTTCTTTCCCTCCCGTTTTTCGCGCGCTTTTTCCACGCTCCCGCCCCCCCTCAGCATCCGGTCCTCCCTCCTTCCAGTCCCGGCGTCGCGAGACTTCGCCCTGTTTGGGCGCATGCGTCATGGCTGTCGGCAGCGCGGCCGTTGCCATGACGCCCAAGATGCTACTCCGTCCGGAGCCGACTGCTGTGCCGCCCGACGAGCCTGTGTTCCTGCGTTGCACCAGGGGGAGAGGTAAGTACGAGTGCACCCCTACACTTCCCCCTTGGTTATCAAGTGCAGTCCTCTGCACTAAACTTCATAGTCTTGCAAATAGGCCGGTTGTCGGTTGCGAGTACACCTCTGGGGGTAACGCAGTCCACGATTCAATTCCGTTGCAGGTGCCTCCACGCACTCCGTTAGGTTTTCCGTCCTTGTTGGTTGTGATGCCCAGGATACACTAGGGTCGTCTGATGGAACCACCAGCCACCAATCTCCGTCAATATTTGTCGGTGGAGCACTCTGCGGTTCTTCTGGCCTTGATGACGTGACTGGTTCGGGTGTCAGAAAGGTACATGGCCGCAACAGGTTGCGATGCAGCCTTCTACTCGGTCCCTGGTCACCTTCTGGTCTCACTTCATACACAGGAAGCCCGGGGTCAACACGGTTTACCACCACATATGGTTTCCTCTCCCATCGGAGCTCCAGCTTACGACCACGCGCTGCCCTGCGATTCCGCACCAACACTCGATCTCCAGTATGAAATGCTCGCTGTCGTTCTTCCAAAGGGGGTAGGCTCTCTGTGGGTCGAGCTCTCTCCATTTCGCCCTTTGCTGCACTCAACCGCCGTTGATGTTCTTGGATCCAGTGGGAGGGGGATCGGTGGACTTCAACCTCCGGTGTCCCTAACAGAAGATCCAACGGACCCCGGCTCGGTCGGCCGAACATCAATTGATATGGGGTATACCCGGTAGCTCGATGCACAGTGTTGTTATAGGCCCATACCAGGTCGTCCACATACTCAGGCCACCATTCTTGTCGTTCGTCTCCGATGGTCTTTAATAGCCCCAGCAAGGTGCGATTGAACCTTTCACAAGCCCCATTCCCTTGTGGGTGATATGGGGTCGTCTTGGATTTTCGGATTCCATGTAAGATACACAGCTCCCGGAAGAGATCCGACTCGAAATTCGCTCCTTGGTCCGACAAGATGCATCTGGGGCATCCATACGGACGGATCACATGCTTCCACAACGCCGCTGCAGTCGTCGGAGCAGTCTGGTCCTGCGTAGGAATCACCACGGCAAATTTAGAAAAATTATCCAAGCATACTAACGCATATCGTTGCCCCGAGGTGACTTCTTGGATTGTTAAGAAGTCTACCGTCAGTAGTTCTAGTGGCTCACCAGTCACGATAGTCATGGGCCTCTCCGGCTGTTCTGTCGCCTTGTGTAAGACACACTCTGTGCATTCCTTGTAGACATCTCTCATTATTGCTTCCAGGTTTGGAGCATAGAAGTGATTCCTGACGATCTGTACAGTCTTTTCCACCGCAAAATGACCTCGGTTCTCGTGCATCCACTTGCACACGGATTTGACATCTGCGATGGGCAATACCAACTGCCATATGTCGCGAGATTCCCGTGGTGCCCACACTCTTCTATACAATACTCCATCATGGTATCCTAGTCGTTCCAACTGCCGAGCTAATGCTTTAGCTGGTGCTGACAACCTCTTTCGCTCGGCTGCCGTGGGCCTTTCCTGCTGACGTACCCATTTGGCGATTATTTGGATGTCCGGGTCTTGCTGTTGCCGTTTCTCTCACTCGCCTCTATCATACATTTCAGCAAGATACTCAATCCCTTGTATTGCTGTCACTACCCGTTGCTGCTGCATTGGAGGATGAACCACGCGTAGTGGGGGTATCTCTACTTCTTCTCGTTCATCGTCCACCTCTCCGACCGGGGTCTCACACGGCTGTCGGGAGAGTGCATCGGCGTTGGTATGGTTCTTACCAGGCTTGTACCGAATGGTATAGTTGAATCGGGCCAGTCGGGCTATCCATCGTTGTTCCATCGCCCCCAGCTTTGCCGTCTCAAGATACGCCAAGGGATTGTTATCCGTGTAAATTTCCACTTGACTTCCGACCAGGTATTCGGCAAACCGTTCGGTCACGGCCCATACGATGGCCAATAACTCAAGCCTGAACGAGCTGTAATTGGTTGGGTTACGTTCTGATGGACGCAAGCTACGGCTACCATAGGCGATGACGCGCTCCACGTCTCCTTGCTGTTGGGCCAGGACTGCTCCCAGTCCCTTCAGACTGGCGTCAGTGTAGAGCCGGAATGGCTGGGTGAAGTCTGCAAATGCGAGGATGGGGGCTGTCACCAGCCGTGTCTTCAACGCTTCGAATGCCGCTTGCTGTGGCTCCTGCCATTGCTCCACTATACTGGGGCTTCGGCTCCCCTTCTTTTGGGTGGGTTGTCCACAGAGGAGTTGATTCAGAGGACTTGCAATTTTTGAGAAGTCTCGGATGTACCTCCGATAGTAACCGACCAATCCGAGATAGGCTCGGGTTTCCGTGGTGTTCTGTGGAACGGCCCACTCCTGTATGGCTTTGATCTTATCTGGGTCAGGTGCAATTCCCGCTGCATTCACAACATGTCCTAGGTATTTGATCTGTCGGCGACCAAGTCGGCACTTGCTGGGTTTTAGTTTGAGGCCATATTTTCCCAATCGCTCCAACACGACCTGTAGATGCCGCAAATGTTCTGGGAAAGTCTTTGAGAAAATAACGATATCATCTAAGTAGATCAAGACTGACTCGTAGTTTAGATCTCCCAGACAATGTTCCATTAGTCGTTGGAAAGTACTGGGCGCATTAGTTAGGCCGAACGGCATCCGATTAAATTCGAACAAACCTGACGGAGTAATGAACGCCGTCTTCTCCTTATCCTCTTCCTTCATAGGTACCTGCCAATACCCACTGGCTAAATCGAGCGTCGTATAGTATCGCGCCTCCTGCATGGCTGTTAAGGATTCCTCCACTCGCGGCAGGGGGTAGGCGTCCCGATGCGTGCAAGCGTTCAACTTGCGGTAATCCACACAAAACCGGAGCGATCCATCCTTCTTCCTTACCAGGACAATCGGGGCTGCCCATGGGCTCTGACTTTCTCTGATCACCTGCCCGTCTAACATCTTCTGCAGAAGCTCTTTTACCTCCCGATACAGAGCGTGAGGTATATTGCGGTATCGCTCTCGGATGGGAGGCGCCGCCCCCGTGTGAATCCCATGTTCGATGGTAGTGGTGCATCCAAAGTCCTCTTCATGCCGAGCGAAAACCCAGCCGAAGCGTTGCAGAAGCGTCCTCAGTTGCTCCTCCGACTTGGTATCCGGGGCTATTCCGTCCAGTTCAAGTTGGCGCCACAGTCGATCAGTCTGCTCGTTCACGTCGGCCTCACTCCTTTCATCTCTTGGCGATGCCTCTTGTAAAGTCTCGGCCATGGCCGGGTCCGTCACGTCCTCGGCCCTAACCATCTCAACATTAGCTAGCACCGTGCCGGCCGGTATCTCGACAACCCCTTGGGTCGGATTCAGCATTCTGACGGTCGCCATTCCTTTGGTGATCCGACACACCGTTCTTCCCACCACCCAGGGTGGCGTACTCTTGAGACTTCGCATGGGTTCCACCATGACCACGGCATCCCTTAAGCGATGATGGGTTCCTACGGAGAGAGGAATGGTGACTTCCTGTAGAGGTGGTACTTGCAGCACCACTTTACCTGGGGCCCTCAACGACCCCACTCGCCCCTGTAGCGTCTTCAAGTCAGCCTGTCGTTGGCAGATTTGATGCACATGAAATAAAGCTTGCCGGGCGGTCCGATCGGCTGCTAGCTCCTCCCACCGGCTACCGCTCGTCTCGTTGAACATCATGCCATGTATTTCCTGTAACACATTCATGCCAATTATAACAGGTATACCCGGCCTTGCACAATTATGTACTACCACAATACCAGCACGGGGAAAATTACGATTAAACACGTCTAATTCTAACCACGTAACACCGGCAATGGGAATTGGCAGGCTATTAGCCGCCGTAAGTTCAATCAAAGGGGCTTCTAGAGTCTGTCGACCTTGGAACTGTTCATGGAACAACTGATAGGTCATGGTGGTTACCTCCGAACCAGTGTCAATAAGGCAAGGAACGTTAACCCCCCCGATCATGGCTGTAACTATGGGGCATTTTCCTGTCAAAAGTTCCACCCTTCCTTTCGGGCCCGTCGATGGAATGCCCGCAGCTTGGCCCTCAGCGGCGGGGTACCTTAGTTTAAAGGTGGCTGTTCCCGTCTTGGATAGCGTCTCAACCTGCAATCTCTGGCGAAATGACCCGGCTGATCACACTGCCAACAGCGTCGAGGCCCTCCTTGTGTCGCTCTGGGTGACCGAGGGAGCTGTTCCGGTCGATCTGCCATTACTCTCAGTTGGGCGACATCTGTCTTTAATTCCTGGATAGCTTCCTTGACATCCCGGGCGAACTCGGTGAACACTGCTTCTGGGCGTCCATTACCTTTCCAAGATGGCTCGGGGGTACCCACCTTCTGAAGGGCCATGCTAGCCTCTCCCAACTCCTCTCGATGAACTTCGAGCGCTTCTCGTAACACCTCACTCATCGTGGCGGTGGGGGTTACCCGGACGAGGTCTCTCGCGGCGCGCCTCAGGGTCCGGCTGTCCAGCCCGGATACAAACTGGTCTCGCACTATTCGGTCCGGCTCCGTTACGGCTGCGCACCCCGCTGGATCCTTCCTTACGAGTCGACTCCACATTCCTTGTAATCCTACCGCGAATTGTTGGAGTGATTCTCCGTTCCTCTGTACCCTGGTATAGAATTTCTTCCGGAGATCGGCGGCTGACGTGACGTCTCCATAGAGGGATTCCAATCGGCTGATGATTGCTTCTAGCGTGTCGCGGTGTTCTAGCGGTAGAACCAAGACAGCTTGTCTCGCGTCCCCTTCGAGTGAGTTAAATGCCAGGTCGGCTTGGTGGGTCACAGGTACCTGGAATAACCGGGCCGCAGTACGAACTCGTTCCGTCCAGTCTGCGATCGATACACTCTTTCCGTCAAACTTGGGAATGTTCATCAGGGCGGCCCCCATGGGTATCATGACGGTCGGGGTCGGCGGTAGTGTCCTGCTGCTGGATGGTTCCATCGCGGCGAGGTTTCGGATCCTGCCGACTACGCCAATTTATGTAGGAGGAACTACCGCGGTTGGTACGCAATGAACAAGACACACCTTCGGTTTTGGGCAACTTCTTTACTGCAGCGGACAAATAACAATAACTTCTTTACTATGGAGCAGACAGGAAGCCTGAGGTTGAGGACTTCGATCCCGCTGGAAGTCCCCCGGAGAGAGGTTGTGCCTGACCCCACGTTGCCGGCTTGGCTAAGGAAACGCCGCTGTCAGTCACGGCGGGAGCTACCCGCTACTGGCAGCCTACCCTAGGGTAAGAGTCACACTCTCGGCCCACGGATCGCGTCATGGGAATCAGCGACTAACGTACCTACTAGCACCGTCACGGGTCCTTGCGGAGCTATCCGCTACCTTTCATGACAAACCCTCTCTCTCCTCAGTCGGTGGTCCGAACGGTGGACCACCTAGGACGCAACTGAACTGGCGGGCTGACGCTACGAGTTACACGAAGTCCAGCTAATAGTCCAACAAAGTCCCGTCAACCCGACCGTTCCTTCTGTCTGCTCCTGCTCCCGTAAATAACAGTTCTATGCAAGGTTACATGCGACGTTCTAACAATAACAGTTCCATGCAGGGTTACATGCGGTGTTCTAGCAATAACAGTTCCATGCAGGGTTACATGCAGTGTTCTAGCAATAACAGTTCCATGCAGGGTTACATGCGGTGTTCTAGCAATAACAGTTCCATGCAGGGTTACATGCGGCTAATGGACTTTGCCTGGGGAGGTCTGAGGGTCCTAGTTGGGCTACGTGTGTGTGTGGCTGGTACCTGCAGTGGATGCTGATGCTCCACTCCACTCTTGTTCAGGCAGTCCTCCGTTTGGTGCACTCCTGTTGCTCCTTTCCCCTGCAGGAAGGCACGATCCTCCTTCTCAATGTCCTCCTGCTGCCACACTGTTAACCCTCTTCTTTGCAGCTGTGAGTCCAACAGCCTCTACAGCCTCTTCTCTCTCTATCACTCCGCTTCTCTCCCTGTATCTTTCTCCTGCTTCTCTGCTGTCCGGACACTGATCGTCCTCCTCCTACTCCTTCTTTCCCTCCCGTTTTTTGCGCGCTTTTTCCACGCTCCCGCCCCCCCCCCCAGCATCCGGTCCTCCCTCCTTACAGTCCCGGCGTCGCGAGACTTCGCCCTGTTTGGGCGCATGCGTCATGGCTGTCGGCAGCGCGGCCGTTGCCATGACGCCCAAGATGCTCCTCCGTCCGGAGCCGACTGCTGTGCCGCCCGACGAGCCTGTGTTCCTGCGTTGCACCAGGGGGAGAGGTAAGTACGAGTGCACCCCTACAAGTGGACATCCTTTGATGGCCAAAGATCTGCATTTCTTATGTAAATCATTCGTATCTTCAGTGTCAGAAGGAGTTATGAAATGACCTCCTAATAACCTACTTTTGATTCTCTTACCTACAACACCACAAAAAGTAATTAAAATTTGCACCAATCACATTGATAGATATATTTATTAAAAAAATACGTTTTTAAAGGTGTACATAGCCTTTAAATTGTAAGTAAACTTTTATCATGTCATACTGACATGTCAGAAGTTTTCATCGGTGGGGGACCGAGCACTGAGACCCCCACCGATCGCTAAAACGAAGCAGCAGAAGTGCTTGGGTGAGCACTGTGCCGCTTCATTTATGATCGACTTTCGGCCAAGTGAGCGGTGTACAGAGTCATAGACTTTCTATTGAGCCCGTACACTGCTCCAATGAAAGCCAAAACAGAATCAAAGCGGCACACCGCTCCCGTGAGCACTTCTGCTGCTTCGTTTTAGCGACTAGTGGGGGTCTCAGTGCTCGGACCCCACTGATCAAAACTTCTGACAAAAGTCTCAGAAGTATGTGAAAAGTTTTTAAAAAATGTTGTTACACTTTAAAGAGAACCTTTCATCTGCCCATAAATTTGCAGCTGAGTGCAGCATGTAATGGGCAGGGCTGCACAAACTCTGGGGTACTTGACATTTTTTCCCTAGCCTCCCTCGTTATTTAGATATTGGTGCCGTAATATTTGGCGCCCGATATGTAAATAACCCCCAGAACTGTCAATGGGGCGGTAATTGGCAAGGGGGCGTGTAACATCGCTGTGACACTGTCCAATCAGCTACGGGCAGTGTCAACATCAAGAGCTCTTAGTCATCAGCTATCGGCAGGCAAGTACAAGACTGTGTGATCTCTCGCGAGAGATCAGTCTTGTCGTTCTTGTCTGCCAAGAGCTAAAGAGTGAGAGCGTGTGCACGCCCGCACGCGAGCGTGTACAGCTCCGATGCCATTCACATTCTTCTTCTCTTCTGTTCCGTAGTGGCGGCGGAGCTGCACGCTCGCGCGCACACGATCTCCTCTCTCCAGCTCTTGCTGTGACACTGTCCGTAGCTGATTGGACACTGTCACAGCGATGTTACACACCCCCTTGCCAATTACCGCCCCATTGACAGTTCAGGGGGTTATTTTAATATCAGGCGCCAGATATTACGGCACCGATAACTAAATTACAAAGTAGGCTAGGAAAAAAATGTAAAGTGCCCCAGAGTTTGTGCAGCCCTGCCCATTTCATGCTGCACTCAGCTGCACATGTATGGGCAGGTGAAAGGTTCTCCTTAAAGGAAAGATGTTGTAATTTAAAAAAAACAAAACGTTATTTGATATGTTTTACTTTATGGGCCTATTTTTTCAAATTATTTTAAATGTTCCCTAAAGTAACTATTTATTCATATGTTTGTACTTCTGTGGGGGCAGCCATCTTTATTTTTCACACTGCTAATTTTTGTTTTGCAGCTTCCGCTGGACCATTTGGACTACATCGTAGGTTCGTTGGACTACTTCACTGATTTAAGCTTTTTTTTATTTTTATAAAATGGTTAAAGGGATCCTGTCATCAACATCTTACCTGTTAAACTCACCTGACCCCTCAATGGCCGCAGCTGTCCAGAGTTCATTCCTGTTCTCTTCATTCCTGAAATCCTCCTCTGTCAGTAAATATAGTCGTTTAAACTTTTCCCGCCTTTTATGGTAATTATTTTTCCCTCTGGGATGCAGCTTCTTAACCACCCCCACTGCCACCACCTGTCCGGCCCTGACTGGCTAAGGAGCTGTCAATCAAAAAGAAGGAGGTGGAGTCCACTCTGAGATGCTGGAGGAATGAAAACCTGACTCTTTTCAGATGAAGATTTGACTCTTTTCTGCTCATTTGCATACGGTGTGGGAACACTGAAAAACTGAATACTAAAGCTACAGAGCTTACTTAGAACATATTTATAGCTTAGATGACAATGATTTTTCACCCACTTTCACCAGGTATTGCTGGCTTTATAGCTAAAATGCTGTTGACAGGTTCCCTTTAAAGAGGATTGTGTGGAAGAGTTGTTATTTCAATAAAATAATTTTTATTTATGTCTGTTTGCTTTTTGATACTTCATTACCGCCTTAGTAATGGCAGCTGTCTGATTGAGAGCGTCCATTACTAAGGCAGAGCTTAGCGTTAGCCAGTAAAAAGGCTAGCACTAACCCCCTATTATCACCCCCATAGCCACCGCCACCAGGCATACCGGGAAGAGCCGGGTACGATCCAGTACCCGACCATCTAAAGTGAAGGGTGCGTACTGGGCTGGCCGCAGGCTGGTACTATCAGGCTGTGAAATGCCAAAAACCGTGGCCCTTCCCACCCTGGTAATTCTAGACTGCAGCTGCTTTATTGTATCTGGCTGACTATGAAAAATTGAGATCTCACGTAATTTTTGTTTAGATTATTTATTTTTAAAAAATGACGTGGGGTTCCTCCTATTTTTCATAACTAGCCAGATACAATAATGCAGCCGCAGCCTAGCATTACCAAGTTGGAAAGTGCCACGGTTTTTGTCCCTTCCCAGCCTGATAGTACCAGCCTGCGGCCGCCTCGCTGCCTGTCCGTCGCCTCAGATGGTCAGGTACCGGGTCGTACTCGGCTCTTCCCGGTATCCCTAGTGGCAGTGGGATCTGGGGTAATAATGTGGGTTAGTGCTAGCCTTTCTACTGGCTAATGCTAAGCCCCAGCCTTAGTAATTGAACGCTGTCAATCAGACAGAGGCCATTACTAAGGCCATAATAAAGTGTTAAAAAAACAGACATAAGAAAACATTTTTTTTATTGAAATCAAAACTCCCCCATGCAACTCTCATTCAGCATTTTATTTAAAAAGAAAAAAAAGTAGATCATCAATGTAGTCCAATGAATCTACAACGTAGTCCAAACGGTCCAGCGGAACCCACCAAAAAAAAACTTAGCAGTGTAATAAAAGAAAAAAACTTTAACTCACCTAGAGAAGTCTTTTGTCTTTTTTCTCCTGCCCTGCGCCAGAATAGAAACTAGAGTTCAAGGAAAAATAATTCCCCTTCATGTAACTCTACAACCTGTCAACTGAAAAGTCATCTGCCAGAGGGAAAAATGTTTCCCCATGGCGGAGTACAAGAAGGTCTAATTCCCAGGTGAGGCTTTCTTGTACTGCGCCATCATGAATCATTTTTCCTTCTGGTGGAGGATTTTTCAGTTGACAGGTAGCAGAGTTCTTACGGGGCGGAGTTAGGGGAGCAAACTCGCCAATTGCCCAGTGCCCCCAGAATGGGCCGCTATTCTTGGGCCAGTGCTGTGTACTTGCCCTCCAGGCTATAATTTGCCAGCCAACCCCTGGCCATTGGCTCCCTGTTCCGCCGTTTGCTCTTGGAGGCCACAGCCTGGTCTAGGCCTGCGGCCTCCAAGAGATCAGGAGCACGCTGCTGATGTCAGCGGCCCGGCATGTTGATGTCACTGCATCATGCTGTCCACGCTGGGCCACTGAACTCAGTTGAAATTCACAACGTCCAGCTGGAGATTACAAGTCTATTAAGTAATAAAAAGGGTTCATAAAAGAGCGTCATACAAAAGGGGGCATCCTTATTGTGTGGGCATAAAGCAGGCATTTTTACTGAGTGGGGGTATAAAGAGGCAATATTACTGTGGGGGCATTGTTACTGAGTGTGGCAGAAAAAGGGCCATTAGTACTGAGTGGGGGGCATAAAAGGCCACATTACTAGTGAGTGGAGACATTATTACTGTCTGGAGATAAAGGGGGTATTAGTACTGAGTGGGAACACTATTAATGGGTGGAGGCACTAAAAGTGGCTTTATCACTGGGTAAGGTGTAAATGGGACACTATTACTGTGTAGGGGAACAAAAGTAGCACTTACTATGTGGGCCCTTTATTGGGTACAAAAGGGGGTATGTAATATTACTGTGTTGAGCACCTAGAGGAGGCATTAGACCGCCTGGGGCATGATGTATAGGAAGTTTGTGTAGAGGTAGGGAATAGTTAGGAAGTATGCTACAAAAGCAAGGACCCAAATATATCTCTGTTATATTCTGCAGGGCCTAGGAAATTGTGGTTGGGAAAAGTTGTCATTGCAGTCTTGGCTGGATGAAGAAGAAAAGGTGAAAGTGAACAACTCTTATCTGATAAGACGTCACCTGTGAGTCATTAGATATAACTATACTGCAATCACTTATATGGTCTGCAGATCTCCTGTGTATAACTTGGATCTACCTCTATAAGGTAATTATTCAGTAACAGTATGGTGGTATTATTGGTAATGTTGGTTTTACAATCTATGTAAATTGCTGTGGTGGGGGCTGTGGGCAAGTGTGAGTGTGGCAGCAGATGATCAGGCTAAGAGACAGTCTGCAGAGTGGCATGTGACGTACTTTGAAATGTAGGTGATACTGTGGGATGTGGGCCCATAACTTGTGTATAGCCCAGGGCCTAAAATCATATTAATCCACCACTTGCATCAAGCCAGCACAGGCAGACCACTACAATACCGCAGGTAGAGCAAAGAAACCAGGCCAGGACGTGCCACTTCAAAACAGCGCTAAGCGCGATCCGTCCTGGACTGGCCTGAATGTAATTGCAGAGAGTAACGCCGCAAATGAGACTGGCTGCCGAGGAGAAATATGGGGCAGTGCAGTGCAGACCTTACTATTTGCACTGCACTGCACTGATTGGCAG